>NC_135882.1:155666680-156333367 GCF_964194155.1 Cetorhinus maximus
AGCTCATTGCCTACAAGGATGCAAGTGGAGATGATGAAAGATTTCAAAAGGAAATTGTTTGGGCAGTTGAGATAAATAAACTAAAATAAACAAGGGGAAAGCAGGGGAATGAGACAGACTGGTTTGCTCTACAGAGAGTTGGCATGGACTCAATGGGCCAAATGGCCCCGTCCTGTGCGGTAATGACTCTATGAATTAACAAATTACACATTCCCAAATAAAATTGCTTCTGTCAAATTGTAGTTCTGACGAGTATCTAAAATTAGTTTTATTATCTTGTAATAACCACTTCCAACCACTTGATGGCAGAAATAGAGCAATTTTAAACTGCATTTCATTATAGAATTAAATAGAAATTACAATACAGAAACAGACCCTTCAGGCCCAACCAGCCCTCCACATAAACAATTATCTGAATCCCATGTGCCCAAAATGTAGCTGCAGGTTCTTACTAATGTAATAAATGTATAACCATTTGTGAGCACCTAACTCCGCCTGATCTATATAGGGCATCTGAATGAGAGCTAAAGCTGGACAAACAGTGAATGTGTGGTTATATATTTAAAAAAAGCATCAGGTCCACTTTGTAGTTATTGTACCTTTCAACTGAAAACCCATTCCCTCCCACAGTTTGTTTTGCAAATTCACAACATCATCTGGCTATTTGTTTCCAACTTATTGTGACCATCACCCAGGCATTAAAAGACCAAAACTTCAACAGCTGAGTTCAGGCTTTTTTGTTGTCCAAAAGAATTACGTTTTCAATAAATCCAACATACTTCTAGAAAACTAAACACAGCATAGTCAGCTACAACAATCCTTTAGTATGAAGGAAAAAAATATGAACCAAAAGCCAACCTTTTCAAAGAATAGCACACCTGCTAGAGAGAGCTCGCCATGTGAACCTGACGCTGCACAAGAAAAAATTACAACTGAAGATGACTGAAGCCAAGAACATAGGAAATGTACTGACAGCAAAATGTCTTCGCCTGGATCCTGACAAGGTGAGAGCTGCAGCAGCAATGCAGCAACTAAAAGATGTGAAATCAGTGCAACAATTTGTTGGGTTCGTGGACTATTTAGCAAAATCTTTGCCTAATTTGTTTTCAGAGTGTGAACCATTACGCAAGCCAAGGATGTGTAGTGGTAGTGGGGCACAGAACAAGAATCAACATTCACTAAAATCAAACAATTAGTGATGACAACGCCAGTGCTGAAGTGCTGCGATGTCAATGATGAAGTCACTTTGCAGTGTGACACCCGCGAGACAGGTCTTGGAGAAACTCTAATGCAGCAAGGACAACCAGTCACATTTGCATCTAGGGCACTAACACAAACTAAATGATGCTACACTCAGATTGAGAAAGAAATGCAGCAAGACCTGGACAATATCCAGGCTTGGGGTGACAAGTGGCAAATAACATTCGTGCCACACAAGTGTCAGGCAGTGACCATCTCCAAAAAGAGAGAATCCAACCATCACCCCCTGATGTTCAATGGCATTACCATCACTGAATTCCCCACTAACAACATCCTGGGAGTTACCATTGACCAGAAGCTGACGTAATGTACAAGAACGCTCCACTCCGGTTAATTAACGTGTATGGCCCGGCACAAGGGGCCGAGCGGCTGGAGGTTTTTCAGCAGCTCCCACTGCTGCTGGCGACCTCCAGGCCGGTCATTCTGGGCGGTGACTTCAACTGCATCATCGATGCGGCTGGACGATCCAGCAGGGCCGACAGCAGATTGGACGCTACGTCCAGATCCCTGATGGAAACAGTTAAGGATGCCAAGCTGCACGACGTCTTCAGCAACCCTGCAGACGGAGCGCAGCGTAGATACACCTGGTCGCGGCCAGACGGGTCCATTCGTTCCAGGATAGACTTCCTGTTTGTGTCCCGTGCATTCACAGTCAGATCCACTGACGTCAAGCCGGTGTTTTTCTCTGACCACTGCCTCCTACTGGCGGACTGCCACTTAGAGAAGGACCTGAGGGTGGGCAGGGGGGCATGGAAGCTAAATGTGCAACTGCTGACCCCAGAGAACATTGAGGAGCTCAAGAGGGATTACAAAGGTTGGAGAACCGTGAAACCCCTCTTTGAGTCCCTGACACACTGGTGGGAAGCGATCAAGGGAAACATCAAGAGGTTTTTCATCCTCAAAGGCACCCAGAAAGCTAGAAGGGAACAGAGGGAAATGTCCCGACTCCAGAAAAACATGCAGAATCTGCTCCGGCTGCAGTCGATGGGGGTCGATGTCAAGGAGGAGCTCCAAGAGGTGAAGAGCCAGCAAGCCTCGCACTTTGCCTCGGAGGCCTCCAAGATCATCTTCCGTTCCAGAGTCCGCTCCGTGGAGCAGGATGAGACGTGCTCACGTTTCTTCTTCCAAAAGGTACACAGAGAGAGCTCTGTGATCAGCAGCCTGAAGGAAGAAGACGGCTCAGTAAAGTCATCACGGTCCGACATTTTGAGGATCAGCAAATCCTTTTATGCCGGATTGTATGACGTGAAGCCCACGGACAGCACGGCCTCCCAGTCCTTCCTGTCCTCTATCACGGAGGTCTTAGACCACAGTACCCGGGAGAGCCTGGACAAACCGCTAACTCCTGATGAACTGACTAAGGCCCTTGAGTCCTTCGAGAAGAGTAAAACTCCCGGAAGCGACGGCTTGCCGGCGGAGTTGTATTCGGCTCTGTGGGACTTGATCGGCCCAGACCTGCTAGGAGTGTACGAGAGTATGCTCCTGGCCGGTAGTATGTCAGAATCCATGAGGAAAGGCATCATCACCCTCATCTACAAGCACAAGGGGGAAAGGGAGGAAATTAGAAATTGGCGACCCATTTCACTGTTGAATGTGGACTATAAGATTCTGTCCAAGGTCATCGCCAATCGGGTCAAATCCGCTCTGGAATTGGTGATTCACCCTGACCAGACCTGCACTGTGCCAGGCAGGAAGATCTCTGACAGCCTCGCGCTGCTCAGGGATACGATTGCCTATGTACAGGACAGGGGTGTGGATACCTGCCTCATCAGCTTGGATCAGGAGAAGGCCTTTGACAGAATATCGCACACCTACATGGTGGATGTGCTCTCCAAAATGGGGTTTGGGGAGGGAATTCGAAATTGGATCCAACTGCTCTACACTAACATCAGTAGCGCAGTCTCAATCAATGGGTGGGAAACAGATAGCTTTCCGATTAAATCTGGAGTCAGGCAGGGCTGTCCTCTCTCGCCTGTTCTTTTCGTGTGTTGCATAGAACCCTTTGCCGAGTCCATCAGGAAGGATCCGGGCATAAGAGGAGTGATGATCCCAGGCAGTGGAGGCACTCAGGTAAAAGCCTCCCTGTACATGGACGACGTCGCCGTCTTCTGCTCGGATCCGCTGTCGGTGCGCAGACTGATCCACATCTGCGACCAGTTCGAACTGGCCTCGGGAGCCAAGGTAAATCGTGGGAAGAGCGAGGCCATGTTCTTTGGGAACTGAGCTGACCGATCCTTTGTCCCCTTCACTGTCAGGGCTGACGGCCTGAAGGTGCTGGGGATATGGTTCGGAGGGACCAGGGCATGCGTTAGAAACTGGAAGGAGCGAGTGGCTATGGTGAAAAGCAAACTGGGCATGTGGGAGCGACGCTCCCTCTCCATTGCGGGTAAGAACCTGGTCATCAGATGTGAGGCACTCTCGCTGTTGCTGTACGTGGCGCAGGTCTGGCCCATTCCAGACTCCTGCGCGATGGCGATCACTCAAGCCATCTTCCGCTTTATCTGGAGGTCGAAAATGGATCGTGTCCGCAGGGACGCGATGTACAAGCCTCTAGATAAAGGGGGAAAAAACGTGCCCAACATCGCCCTCATACTGATGGCCACCTTTGTGTGTGGCTGCATCAAGCGGTACGTAGACCCTCAGTACGCAAACACCAAGTGTCACTACGTGCTGAGCTTCTACCTGTCCCCGGTGTTGCGAAGGATGGGTCTGGCCACGCTGCCGCGGAACGCTCCAAGTAGTTGGACCGTGCCGTACCACCTGTCCCTCGTGGAAAAATTTATGCAGAAAAACACCTTTGACCACAAGTCCATCAGGCAGTGGTCAGCACGTAACGTCCTAGAGGCCCTGAGGGAAAAGGAGAGGGTGGACCCTGTGGGATGGTTCCCCGAGCAGACTGTCAAAGTCATTTGGCAGAATGCCTCATCGCCAGAACTTTCCAACAAGCACCAAGACGTGGCTTGGCTGGTGGTGAGAAAGGCCCTCCCCGTCAGATCCTTCCTACACGCCAGGAGTCTCACCCCCTCTGCACGTTGCCCTCGAGGTGGCTGTGGTGGGGAAGAGACCGTTGTTCACCTCCTTGTGGATTGTGCCTTTGCAAAGAAAGTCTGGAGAGAGATGCAGTGGTTGCTGTCGAGGTTCATCCCGAGCAGTTCTGTGGCACAGGACTCTGTGCTCTACGGGCTGTTCCCAGGGACACACACCAAGACAAACATCAACTGCAGCTGGAGGATCATCAACTCGGTGAAAGACGCGCTTTGGTCTGCCCGAAACTTGTTGGTCTTCCAGCACAAAGAGTTGTCCCCGACCGATTGTTGCGGACTGGCACAATCCAAAGTCCAGGACTACGTGCTGAGGGACACACTAAAGCTTGGGGCAGCTGCCGCAAAGGCGCAATGGGGAAGGGTCGCTGTCTAAGACCTTTCTGCCACAGCGCACCGAGAGACTGGGAACTGTTTAGAGCCCCTCGGGCTGTACAGCTCAAAATGAAAGGCTGTAAATGATTGTAATATTGTTTGTACTGATGCACCTGGTGAACCATTTTGTAAAAGTTTAACCTGGATTGTACCCTTGTAATGGTGTTTTTGAAACGGTTTGGAATGTGATTGAAGATATTTTATGAATAAAGTATATTTTTGCAAAAAAAAAAATTGACCAGAAGCTGAACTGGACTAGCCATATAAATACCATGGCTACAAAAACAGGTCAGAGGCTAGGAATCCTGCGACGAGTAACTCACCTCCTGACTCCCCAAAGCTTGTCCACCATCTACAAAGCACAAGTCAGGAGTGTGATGGAATACTCCCCACTTGCCCGGATGAGTGCAGCTCCCACAACACTCAAGAAGCTTGACACCGTCCAGGACAAAGCAGCCCGTTTGACTGGCACCACATCCACAAACATTCACTCCTGCCACCAACGATGCACAGTAGCTGCAGTGTGTACCACCTACAAGATGCACTGCAGGAATTCACCAAGGCTCCTTCAACAGCAGCTTCCAAACCCACGACCACTACCATCTAGAAGGAAAAGGGCAGCAAATAAATGGGATTACCATCAACTGGAGGTTCCCCTCCAAGTCACTCACCACCCTGACTTGGAAATATATCACCGTTCCTTCACTGTCGCTGGGTCAAAATCCTGGAACTCCCTTCCTAACAGCACTGTGGGTGTACCTACACCACATGGACTGCAGCAGTTCAAGAAGGCAGCTCACCACCCCCTCTCACGGGCAACTAGGAATAGGCAATAAATGTTGGCCCAGCCAGTGAAGCCTGCATCCCATGAATGAATTTTTAAAAGTTGTTTTTGCTTGTGAACATTTTCATCAATACCTGCTTGGGAGAGACAAAGTAACAATGGAGTCCAACCACAAGCCACTTCACAGTATTTTTCTCAAACCACGACTGTCTGCTCCAAATTGTCTGCAAAGAATGTTACTTCATTTACAGGGATATCATCTAGACATGACAAGTTAGGGAAACAGATGTACATCGCTGACATGCTGTCAAGAGCAGCACTCCCCATGAGGAATGTTGAGGATGCTACAACAGAATTTGAATTCTTCCTGATTCAACATGAAGCAGCAGCTTGACATGCTCTGGAAGTCATCAATCTAGCAGAGACATTGAATCTGACCTCGCTCAAATCAACTGAACTACCCAACAAGATGCATCTCGCCAAGCGCTGCAAGAAGTAGTGATGAAAGGATGGCCTGAGAGCATCAAGCACACACCTGTGGTCACAAGAGCATATTGGGCCCATCAAGATGAATTGACAACCCAATATCTTGTAAAAATAAAAGAGTCATCATCCCCATTGGAGATGAGAGATGCTGAAGCACATCCATGCAAGCCACCAAGGAATTGAACTGAGTCTGAGGAAAGCAAGAGAAGTGCTCTATTGGCCAACATGAGCAATAAAATTAAAGACCACATTGGCCAGTGCAGTGTTTGTAATGAGTACCAAGCTAAACAAGCTAGAGAGCCATTGATGACCCATGGCATCCCTGACAGACCATGGATGAAGCTGGGCGTGGACCTCTTTACTATAGCAGGAATTCTTTATCTTGTAACTGTAGGCTGCTATTCTGACTACTGGGAAGTAGACCAGCTGACTTCAACGACGACAGGAGAGATAGTGGAATGCTTGAAAGCACACTTCAGTCGTTACACATTTCAGGCATTGTGATGAGTGACAATGGTCCTCAGTTCATGAGTGAAGAATTCGACTGTTTCACAAAGGATTTGGAAATTCAACACTACACATCATCTCTGCATTATCCATAGTCAAATGGAGAGGCTCATGTGGCAATGGAAATCGCCAAAAGAACCATCAAGAAATAGAGCAACTCTGGCACAGATGTATACAAGGCAGTCCTCCAGTGGAGAAACACACCAACTGAGGAATGGAAAGCAGTCCAGTCCAAAGACTAATGTCACGCCATATGCAAACTACTCTTCCAATAGCAAAACAAACTACTGAACCCAGAAGTGGTAACAGGTGTGAATGGAAAAAAATCAAGGTGAAATGGTAGAAAGCCAAATTTCATTTTGACAAGACTACCAAACCATTACCAGAGTTGAGTATTGTAGAGCCAGTCAAGGTGCAAACCTTCAATGCTCTCAATAGGAATCAGCCCATGTGGCAATTTGGGACATGCGTAGAGCAGTTGTTACCTCGATCGTACGCAGTGGAAGTGAATGACCAAAGATAGTGGCGCAACCGCAGACATATATGAACAACTAGAGAAGCTGTTCCTTCACTGAAGGCAGCCGGTCAGGAAGATGGGATCTCACCAGCAGCACAGAGTACAGAATGACCATCACTTCCAGGGATACACTGGTCCCAACAACGCAAATGGAACAACAGCAACAACAACAACAGCAACGAGTACCATGGGAACGACACTCCGTGGAGAGGAAACGTCACCCGGACGAACAGCCAATGACAACGTGCACATGTACCATTAAGAGACCTGCATGATTTAACGACTATGTATGCATTGTATGTGCAGTGATTGACGTGAGTAGTGAACAGTTTATTGATGCATGAGAACAGTTGTGGTATAGCGGGTGACTTGGGTAACTCACAGTTACACAAGACGGTGCACGCAAATTTGTCTTTTGTTTGTTAGGGAAAGGGGGATGTTTGTGTCTTTTGTTCATTATGAAAAGGGGGGTCATTGGGTTTTGAAATGCGATCATCACTAGATGTCCTATCTGGCTTACCATAGTCATGTGACCTCTGCCATGATGGACTCCCTGCAGGCAGCCATCTTATAGTCAGTTCAATAACCACACTACACTGTAAAGACTTTGAGCTCATAACACTTTCAACTATTCCAGCAGTGGGATTTCTAAAAGAGGTCTCTATCTACTTTGTCTAGACCCCTTCATGATTTTGAACATTCTTAACTCTCCTATCAACCTTTTATTTAAGGAGAACAACCCAGCTTCTCCAACCTGTCTAGGTAACTGAAGTCCCTCATCCCTGGAACCATTCTCATAAATCTTTTCTGCGCCCTCTCTAAAGCCTTCGCCTCCTTCATAAAGTGTGGTGACCAGAATTGGTTTACAATACTCCAGTTGAGGCAGCACCAGTGTTTTTATTAAGGTTCATAATAACTTCTTTGCTTTTGCATTCTATTCTCTATTTATAAAGCCCAGGAGCCGAATGTCTTTTTTCATCACTGTCTCAACCTGTACTGCCACCTACAACGATTTGCCCGCCTATTTTTTAAAGTCCTTTCAATTGTTGGTTCCTCATTGAGCCAGCTAGAAGGACTTGAATTTCTGCAATCCCACGCCGCTGAAAATTGCAAAGCACCCGCGGATTGAGTTTCCAGGCAATCTAAATAATTCACAGTGGTTGCTGTCGAGGTTCATCCCGACCAGTTCTGTGACACAGGACTCTGTGCTCTACGGGCTGTTCCCAGGGACACACACCAAGACAAACATCAACTGCAGCTGGAGGATCATCAACTCGGTGAAAGACGCGCTTTGGTCTGCCCGAAACTTGTTGGTCTTCCAGCACAAAGAGTTGTCCCCGACCGAGTGTTGCGGACTGGCACAATCCAAAGTCCAGGACTACGTGCTGAGGGACGCACTAAAGCTTGGGTCAGCTGCCGCAAAGGAGCAATGGGGAAGGGTCGCTGTCTAAGACCTTTCTGCCACAGCGCACCGAGGGGCTGGGAACTGTTTAAAGCCCCTCGGGCTGTACAGCTCAAAATGAAAGGCTGTAAATGACTGTAATATTGTTTGTACTGATGCACCTGGTGATACATTTTATAAAAGTTGAACCAGATTGTACCCCTTGTAATGGTGTTTTTGAAATGGTTTGGAATGTGGTTGAAGATATTTTATGAATAAAGTATATTTTTGCAAAAAAAAAAAATTCAGACGTGCATCGGCGGCTGTGCATTCTGCATGCAACGTGGACGCCTGCTCGGCAGAAGTGCCATGTCGGATGCAATATCGAAAAGCAGCCTATGGTTGCCCTGGCTGCAACACAAAACAAAAAAAATAATAATGTTGGCAATGTCTGTCCAGAGCACCGACGGAAATGTGGTTTCCTTTGACAGCCGGGATGTCGCGGGGGGCCACATAACCCCCCCGCCCCCCCAACACTCCTGTGGATCGCTCTGCTTCTGCACTGAATGCATTACTGACGCATAGCAAAGAACAAAGCGCAAGCAGGATATCCGGCGCTGCTCCTCCTCCTCTTCATTGGCAGCACTCCATGGAGAGGATGGGACTTGTGCTTTGCAACCCCACAGCAGGAATTCCCTGCGCATCACTTTGTCTGATTCATTGTTCGTTGGGTTGCTCAGCTCCGCAGTAGCTGGCGGTCAAACTTCCACCCGCGGAATGATGAGCAATAAGCTGTCTGTCTAAAATAAAATTAACAACATCGTAAGGACAAAATTAAATCCAAGACACACACACACACACACACACACACCAAAAAAAAAATACTTTCTCGGGTTGAGTTTGCTCTCTGTTTCATTCCCAGCTCCAGGATTGTTTCACGCTTCGAGGAGCATCTGCAACATCACTGGCTTTAAAACACACAAGAGTTTGACCCCTGGAAACACAGCTGGTGCCTCTCGTGTCGGAGCCCAGTGACTTTCCCCTTCCCTCCAGGTGGAGGGCTCTGATTTTTCTTCGTCTGCTTCAATGCATTTCAGATTTAAAGGTAGTTGAAGCTAAATCTGAAAGGGACTGCGCCGTCTTGTCGTGGGGCAGAGAGACTACATGCTTTTCACCCTCTAGTGGTTGCTGACCACAGCACAATAATGTGACCGGGCGGACAAAGGAATTGGATGAATGGTTTTGTTCATTGTCATTCCTTGACCGCTGACTTTTTAAAGGAACCTTAAGCCTTAAGTAAAATTGGTAGCCAAATGTTTGCTCTGATCTGAAGGGCAGACCAGCGTAAGGTTAATCAAAAAAATCACGTTCTGGCAGTTTTAGCTTTAAAAAAAATGTTTTTTTGTCCCTTATTCTTTATCCGCCAATACGTTTGCCAGGTCTGACGCCTGTGGTTTTCAACTCATTCGGAGTGGTCAGACCTTTATCCCACAGGTTTTCGTTTTCTTAGTGTGGGTCATATAGTTATAAATACCCTTATTACCTACTTCCTCTTAAACATTAATCTTGATTTATCAATGGAACTTAAATCGTTTGATATGCTGCTTTTCAACCTTATATTTAATATACAATATATCTTGTTTTAAGGTCTATCCATCTTATATTTGTTGATATCCTGACTACTAATCTCTCAATTTCTGACAATAGGAATGTTCTGCACTGTAATCCATCAAATAGTATCAGTGCCAGTGATTCAAGATGATTCAGTAAGTGAAGTTGCATTTTTATTACATAGGGTTATACTCATATTTCTAGGATTAAGTTCTGCAATCCTGTCCATTTTTCATTGAAAGCAATATATTACCGGTCTAGATTATTTCTATGTATTCCTTTATAAGTATGCTTAATTTTAATCTCACCTTTTTAAAGTCAAGGGTACACAGCCAAATGATAGGCAACATGTCCTTAGCTGGAGGTCTGCGCCTTGTTAGCAACACTTGAAACATTTTTCCTGACGAAGGTTCCAACTTTCTCTTTTCCTGTTTTCCCTTACTTACATTGCTCATTAATTAAACTGTTTTCACTCTAAAAGTATAAACACACCATAGCTGTCCAGAGTTATCCTTTATCTTTATAAACCATCTACTTGAAAACATTTTAGTTTGTCAGAGTTAAGTTTCAGTTTTCATTTGGTGACTTAACAACTATGTCTGTGTATATCTGAATGTGTGCAATGTGGAGAATCTTCTACCTTACATGGTTTGAGAAATGCAACAATTCCATTATTCAGAAAGGGTGGGAGACAGAAAGTGGGAAACTACAGGCCAGTTAGCTTAACATCTGTCATAGGGAAAACGTTAGAAGCTATTATTAAAGAAGCTATAGCAGGGCACTTGGATAATCTCAAGGTCATCAAGCAGAGTCAACATAGTTTTGTGAAAAGGAAATCATGTTTAACCAACTTATTGGAGTTCTTTGAGGTGTGCTGTGAATAAAGGGGAAGCAGTGGATGTACTGTACTTAGATTTTCCAGAAAGCATTTGATATAGTGCCAAGTCAAAGGTTATGGCAGAAAATAAAAGCTCATGGTATAGGGGTTACATGGGATAGAAGATTGGCTGGCTAACAGGAAGCAGAGAGTAGGGATAAATGGGTCTTTTTCAGATTGGCAAGATGAAACAAATGATGTGCCACAGGGATCAGTGCTGGGACCTCAGCTATTTAAAATTTATATAAATGACTTGGATGAAGGGATCAATGGGATGGTTGCCAAATTTGCTGGTGAGACAAAGATAGGTAGGAAAGTAAATTGTGAAGAGGACCTAAGGAGGCTACAAAAAGATATAGATAGGTTTAGTGAGTGGGCAAAGATCTGGCAAATGGAGTATAATGTGGGAAAATGTGAAATTGTCCATTTTGGCTGGAAGAATAAAAGAGAAGCATATTATCTAAATGGTGAGAGATTGCAGAGCTCTGAGGTGCAGAGGGATCTGGGTGTCCTCGTGCATGAATCACAAAAGGCTAGTATGCAGGTACAGCAAGTAATTAGGAAAGCTAATAGAATGTTATCATTTATTGCAAAGGGAATTGAATACAAAAGTAGGGAGGTTATGCTTTCAGTTGTAGAGGGCACCAGTGGGACCACATTTGGAGTACTCTGTACAGTATTGGTCACCTTATTTAAGGAAAGATGTAAATGCGTTGGAAGCAGTTCAGAGAAGGTTTACTAGACTAATACCTGGAATGAGTGGAAAGGTTGGACAGACAAGGCTCGTATCTGCTGGAGTTTAGAAGAGTAAGAATCGACTTGATTGAAACATATAAGAACCTGAAGGGTCTTGACAGGGTGGATGTGTGGAGGATGTTTCCTCTTGTGGGTGAATCTAGAACTTGTGCTCACTGTTGAAAAATATGGGGTCGCCCATTTAAAACAGTTGTGAGTATTTGGAACTTCCTTTCTGAAAAGGCGGTGGAAGCAGAGTCTTTGAATATTTTTAAGACAGAGGTGGATAGATTCTTGGTAAGCAAGGGGTTGGTGATAGGTTATCAAGGGTAGATGGGATGCAGATTTCAGATTTACTCTCAGATCAGCCATGATCTTATTAAATAGCGGAGCAGGCTCGAAGGGCTGAATGGCCTACTCCTGCTCCTTGTTCGTATGTTCGTAACTCAAAATGTATTTGTCTTCAGACAGTAGCAATTTTTGTTTTTCCCATAATTTCACAATGCTTTTTGAGTTAATGTTTCACAGAGAAACTATTTTCAAGTGCCCATGTTTTACTCTTTGTTTCTTTTTGTTGTTCTATTTCTCTCTGGTGCAATAGAAAATATTTGCATTTCTTTAAATGATAAAAATGTAAATGAATCATCTTCCAATACAGCAAAGAAGAGCTTCTTTATAAATGTGTTCATTGTTTAATTGTTAACTCATGTCATCCATCTTGTACTTCAGTGTGATTACACTATTTTCTAACATCTGAGCTCATACCTTACCTGCCTCACAGTTTAAGAGCCGCTACCCTGAAGGATTGATCATAATGCAGATTTTCCAGCTTAATCTAGAATTTTAAAAAATTAGTTTGCAATATTGAACCTGTATGCCTCTTGCCTTGTTTGACATTTATTGGCACGAGAGCCAACTGTAATCATTTTAGTCAAACGATTGTCTAAGTTAAATAAAGAATTCTTTTCTTGTGTCTCCACATCCATAGACTAGCTGATCATCCACCACGGCTTCCACTTCGGGAAGATCCCTGACTATCTCATGCTCTCTGCATTCATACTCTTCTACGTACGAACATAAGAAACATGAATTAGGAGTAGGAATAGGAAATGGAGCCATGGAAATGCCAAACAGCATGCACAGCCATCTGTATCTCCTGAATGGCGTCCAGAATGTAGTTGGAAAGCTGCTGCTTTCATCCAGCTTCAATTGCCAGTAAACATCTTTTGCATCTAGGGCAGTAAAGATCTTTGCCTTCGCAAGTCGTGGCAAAATTCCTTCGATAGTTGGCATGGAGTAGTGAGATCACCAGCGCTTGATTTAGATCCTTTGGGTCTAAGCATTCTCTCAGCTTTCCAGATTGTTTCACTGCTACCATGCTGCTAATCCAGTCTGTAGAAGTTGTCACTCTCTTAATTACTCCCTTCTTTTCCAGCTCTTCTATCTTGTTTTTTAGGCTTGACTTGAGGGCAGTTGGAACTGTTCTTGGCAGATGCTGAATTGGTCTTACACTCTCATCTACTTTGAGATGATATTCTCCAGGTAAACATCCAAAGCCTGTAAACACAGCTTTGTACTCCTCGAGAATCTGTTCAGCAGTCAATGGTTTTGTGTGCTGCGACACATTGTAAATTGCTGTTGAAACGTTTAGCATTACCAGTCCAAGCTTTAGACTTGCTCCAGCTGACATGAGTGATTGTTATGTACCGTCTATGATCTGGAGCTCCAGATCTTCATTCTTGCTATTGGATTGGACTCTCAGACTAATTTGTCCTCTTGGTATAAGTATCATGCCATCATATAACCTTACTTTTGAGGGCTTCATTTTTGGATCACCATGTTGAGCCACTTCGCACAGGTCTGTAAAGGTCATGACACACCCGTGTCTATCTGAAACTTCTTGGTCACTTGCTACTCTCCTTGCGGTCATCATTCTAACAGTCAAAAATCATTTATCACCTATAGACTTGACGAACCAACCTGTTGTATCATGCAGAGTGCTTCATCAGACTCTTCTACTGATATCTCTTCAGTGGCCATCTATATAGGCTTCACAGAATCACAGAATTTTAACAGCACAGAAGGAGGCCAGTCAGCCCATCGTGTCTGCACCGTGTTTTGCTTCTTTCTAGCCAAACACTTGTATGCGAAACTGCTTCTTGCAGTTAAAACACTGCTTTCCCCACACTGGACAATCCTTCTTTTCCTTTCTATAATGTCTTCCGCTGTATTTGCATCCTGCCTTTTGTCTGCAATTGTTCTGCTCTTTTGGCGTGGAATGTCTCTCAGCGTAATGTATCTCCTGCAAGCAAGAGACCGCTATATATCGTATTTCACCCTAAATCTGTCTGAAGAACAGAAAAAACAGTCTGCATAAATTTTGAAAGCGTTGAAGGCATGCTTTGAACCCAAAGTGAATGTAACTTATGAACAGTATGTGTTGAACAGTTAGGGCTTAAGGTGAAAAGCAGTCAATTGACCAGTATGTGACTACAGTAACACAACTCACAGAATCATGCAAACTTGGGCAACTAAAAAATTATCTCATTAAAGATAGAACTGTCATAAGCATAAGAGATCTGACAATGAGAACAAGTTTACTGAGAGAGGAGAAACTTACTCTTAAGAAAGAGTAGATGTGTGCAGAAATGCTGAGTTGGAAAACGTCAGCTAGATGTATGGCTGAACAGACCAGGAGATACATTATGCTAAATGGGATAGATTTTGAACAAATCTAGCAACTCAAGGCACCCTTGCCTCCTCCAAGTGGTGTTCAACATGAGTAGTACTGATTCATCAGCTGAGGAGGGAGGGGTGGGTGATACGTGGTAATCAGCAGGAAGTTTCCTGGCCCATATTTGACCTGATACCATGAGACTTCATGGGGCCCGGAGTTCATGTTGAGGATTCCCAGGGCAACTCACTCCCGACTGGCTTAATTAAATTCAGATATTATTTAAGTAATTGATTTTCTTGTATTTTTTGCTGAGCGCATTTAATAGCTTTGAGCATGCCGGATAGCTTTGAATGCGCTGAATAGCTTTGAGTGCGCTGGGTAGCTTTGAGCGTGCTGGATAGCTTTGAACGCGCTGGGTAGCTTTGAGTGCACTGGGTAGCTTTGAGCGCACTGGATAGCTTTGAGCGTGCTGGGTAGCTTTGAATGCGCTGGGTAGCTTTGAGCGCGCTGGATAGCTTTGAGTGCGCTGGATAGCTTTGACCTCACTGGATAGCTTTGAGCCCATTGGATATACATTTGAGTGCATTGGATAGCTTTGAGTGCACTATCAAATTTGATGTTGAATTCATTCCACGAGCTTTTGATGTCCTATTGTAATTGAGAGCGTTGAGTACACTTGCAAGTAAAAATTAAGTTAAAGTTTTCAGGCAGGGAAGGTGCTTTTAACTACCCTTTTTATTTCTTTGCTTCCCAGGCCAATGGACAACATTTATTATTCTTTCCCACCAAGAATATGATTAACCCTGCTGTGCTGAAAGATTGGCATGTGAAGCATCGCATATCTTCAGGATCACCCAAGGCTGGAAACTTGAGTGTGTATCTCTGAATTTAATTTCTTTCATGTTTTATTTCTTCTCAGAACTTCCTCAACTGTAGCATATTTCATCATAGTACTCAGTTCCAGTACATCATAACTGGCATCAGGTCCAGCCTAGTTCAGCTGCCCAATCAAACTTCTTAATTGGCCTATTTCTTCCTAGGATGTAGGATCCTCTTTTTGTGAGTACGACCCGATTCATTGGGATGCAAGTGACATTTTCTAAATAAGACTGTTGATTCAAGGTCACTCCCAATGTATTCTGCTTAATGTCCAGCCATATTTGTAGGCCCCCAAAAGCTGACTTCCAGCCTTAAATTCTTTCTTGATTTTATCTATTACTCATTGCTCAAATTCTGCAGAACCTCCCCACAGAAAATCAGCATCATGCATTTCAAAGATGCCTGCTAGTTTCTCCTTCTGATACCAATAGAACATTGTTGGGTCTGCCTTTAGCTGAAGACAACCTGTTTTCAGTAGGACAGACCTAACTGAGAAACCACAGCCTTGTTGCATCACTCAACCCATAAGCACACTTGTCCAATTTCCAGTTTCCTTCCATATCGCCAGCTTCTTTAGGT
The DNA here is from genome assembly GCF_964194155.1 of Cetorhinus maximus. Classification (NCBI taxonomy): domain Eukaryota; kingdom Metazoa; phylum Chordata; class Chondrichthyes; order Lamniformes; family Cetorhinidae; genus Cetorhinus; species Cetorhinus maximus. The sequence continues at coordinate 155,682,390 of NC_135882.1, forward strand.
GGTTTCAAAAAACGCTTCCCTTTGAAGTATCTCCCTTATAAAATGCAGCTTTTAAATCAATCGATTTATATTCCCAGGAATATATTGCTAAAAGAGCTAAGAAAATCTTCAAGCTCACTTTTCCTTCAGCAGGGGAGTCCACCCTGACATCTTGATCACCAAGTCTTTCTTCAAAACCCTGAGCTATTAGTCTAGCTTTAGCCTTATGTGTGCCATCAGGAAGTACCTTTATGTGCATATCCACCTGTGTGATAAGGCTGGCTATCCCCTGTCGGGTATTTCAGTGCAAACACCAAATTCTTTCCAACACTTTTTGTTTGGCATCCTTTATCAACTTATCTTCTAATTTGTCAGTTACCACTAAAACCACTCGAACATGAGGGCTTCTACTTCTAGTGGCATTGCTAGCCTGTCCAATAGTCCTTGTTCTTGTCAAACCACGACATCTACTAGCCCTTCTCTCTCTTTCTGGACTAATGCTACACAATCTCTCCCTCCTATGATCAGAGTCCCTTTCACAAGTCCATGATCTTTTCCTAGGGCCATGATCACTTTCCAGTCCACTTTCAGGACTCACACTGCATTTTCTGCCTTCCACAGCTTAACCCCATTTTTCCAATCCATAAGTCTTATCTCCTGTCCCTCATCTTGCACATTCAGCCAATGTTTGTATTTGCCAGTGGCTTTTCCTGCTCTCCCTATTATGCTGGTATCCTTCTGGAAATTTGTTGTTCTAGTGCCAGCTTGAGGTTGTTGTCCTTTGGGATAAATAGCCTTTTCCTGTGCTTCAGGGTCACTTTGTTCATATTCAGTCATCCCTTTATTTGCTCCTTCGAATTGTCCAACATATGCATATGTGAGGTGCTTGGTGCCTCTTCACTTTCTATTCTCTGTTCAGATTCTGTACATGTATAATCAGTGCCATCAACTGACTTGAGTTGGTCCAAGTCATGTGGAATGCCTGAGGTGGCAGCTGTGGCGAAGGGCGGTGCAAGGCGTCAAAACAGTCACCAAGAAGCCGCCTAAGAAGCAGAGAAAATCTCGCAAGCAGAGCTATTCCACTTACGTGTACAGGGTGCTGACCCAGGTCCACCCTACCACCAGGATTTCGTCCAAGGCCATGAGTGTTATGAATTCCTTCGTTGTCAACATTTTGTGAAGCCTCCGAGGCTTCACACCTCATTCACTACAACAAGCGCAACGCCATCTCGGCCAGGGAGATCCAGAATGCTGTCTGCCTCATGCTGCAAGGGGAACTGGCCAAACACGCTGTCTCCGAAGGCACCAAAACAGTCACCAAATATACTAACTCTGTTTAGGTAGATCATTCTAAAGGTTATAATCAGTACCAATTAGCCTCAAGGAATTTACCCTAACAGCTTAATTGTCATGTGTAAAATTACTGTTTTTCCATCATTGCCTATGACCTTACCAGTTCCTTTCCATTCTTTCGGCCCTTCTCTTTTGTAATAAACCACGTCCCCTGGATTAAAATGTACTTCTGATGACCTTATGTGGTGCCATAAGGCTCACCGAATTTTCTCCGAAATCTCAGCCTTAATAAATGCTTTGCTCCCTGCATCCAGGACATTCAAGTGCTCAGGAAAAGTTGAACTCATCGTAGTCCTTTCCAAGACTGGGGGATGATCCCACATGAACGAAGGTATTTTTGGGTTTCTCCCATAAGCTAATTGATAGGGACTGTAGTCCCAACCATCTGGAATGAATGAATTCCTCTTATGAACTGCCCACATGTGGGCAGATATCAGCTTACAGCTTGGTTGATCAGCTAAGATTTTGTGAAGCGTCTCATCAATTACTGTGTGATTTCTTTCACGATTCCCATTATTAAAGGGACTTTCCATTGCTGTGTTCATCCCACATTGACCAGAAACTGAACTGGACTAGCTATATAAATACTGTGGCTACAAGAGCAGGTCAGAGGCTAGGAATCCTGTGGTGAGTAACTCACCTCTTGACTCCCCAAAGCCTGTCCACCATCTACAAGGCACAAGTCAGGAGTGTGATGGAATACTCTCCACTTGCCTGGATGAGTGCAGCCACAACAACACTCAAAAAATTTGACACCATCCAGGACAAAGCAGCCCGCTTGATTGGCATCCCTTCCACAAACATTCACTCCCTCCACCACCGACGAACAGTGGCAGCAACTGTACCATCTACAAGATGCACTGCAGAAACTCACAAAGCCTCCTTAGACAGCACCTTCCAAACCTATGACCGCTACCACCAAGAAGGACAGGGACAGCAGATACATGGGAACACCACCGCCTGGAAGTTCTCCTCCAAGCCACGCGCCATCCTGACTTGGAAATATATTCCTCCCTTCTCTGTTCCTGCTCTGTTGCTGGGTCAAAACCCTGGAACTTCTAACAGCACCGTTGGTGTACCTACACCATGTGGACTGCAGCGGTTCAAGAAGGCAGCTCACCACCACCTTCTCAAGGGCAATTAGGGATGGGCAATAAATGCTAGCCTAGCCAGCAATGTCCACATCCTGTAAATGAATTTTTAAAAAGCCTCAATGTTTATATTTTCACACATACTTTTAAATTTAAATTAATTGTTGGCAAACTGCTCCCATTGTCAATTAGGAATTTAGCAGGGTTCCCAATCCATTCTTCCATTATCTTGTCCACAATTACCTTTTTGTCTTTATTATATATTACTGTTGACAGACTGAATCTAATTGCCATGTCTATGAATTGCAAGAGAAAAATGTTTTCATTCTTATCCAATACCTTCAAGCCCATTGCTACAACTCCATTGAAGTCTTTTGCTAATGGGGGACTCAATACAGGCCGTGATGGTGGAGGCCTATATTTTCTTCCTATATTGCATTTCTCACTGATCTCAAAAGTTTAGTATATTCATCATCCATTAACCCTGCATCCTTTAATAGAATTGTTAACCTATGACAAGATGGATGGGCAAACTGCTGATGTAGTTAAAAAACATTTCTCCTTTTTTCCTTTAAACTCCTACCCCCAGATGTCATCAACACTTCTTTAACAATGCGTTTCGAAATGTTAGGTCTGGTTAAGGGGATACAATAATGCCCTGATCGCACAAACTCTTAGTCTACAGATTTCCCAAAAATAATTGCCTTATCATGTTCCATATTTAATTTAATTTGAGCCTTTTTCATAGATGGCTTACTCAATAATAAGGGTATTTCACTGGATACTACATCTGTGCTGATAAAATGGTTTACTCCAGCTATTTTACATGGAATCACCACTCTCTTTCGTGATTTAAATGTCTTATCGTCCTCCGAACCTGAAGTCAGTAGCACTTCCATGTTCCGTAACCTTACTTCAGTCTTTACTATTTAGAGGATCCAGGGATCACTTTAACCAATCCACTCCACATACTGTGGATGTACTCCTACTGTCATCAGCACAATTGAATGAGTTCGCCACTGGAACACCCATCATCAGATTAAAGCTTCTGGTGACCAGTACAATTCCTTCTGACTGATCAGTATCATTGTCCTCCCCTTCTGATCCTTCCTTGTCATGTGTCATTTCAAAAACTCTATTATTCCATTTTGGATAATTCATTGCATAATGATATTTTGAGTCATATCTGGAACCTCTATGCCAATCTTTGGTTATTCCAGGAGTTAATTTCCTGCCATAGTTACCCAATTTCTGTCGTCTGTTAGAACTACCAAAAGATTCTCTATTCTTATTTCTTTTGATTGTGTCCTTCTTTCGTATTAATGCTTGTGCCCCATACCTGGACGGTCTCAAAATGCTGCCAGCATTGAATCCTCCATCTTTTCTGTCACCGCCGAATGTTCCATTGGTGCCAGGAAAGTGGCTGGAAATGAATGTTTTTCCAGAATTTTTTTTTTAAAGCTTCAGACATTTGATCCAAAAGCATATCTCTTTCTGAGAATCTAACTCCAGTCAAGACCAAGAGCCTATCCATGTTCAATACAGTGAAGGAATGGCGATATAATCCAACAATTTGAAGACAAGCACTAACTTTGGGATCAAATCAAATTTCTGCGATTTGTTATATAACCTGTTAAATTCCATGATATATTCTTCTATGAAATAATCATCCATCCTTCTGAATTTGTCAAAATCTGACCGTGCCTCTTATGCATTTAACAGGTCATCTTTCTTATAAATTTTGTCCATAAATTTTAAGAAATTATCCAAACCTTCCTCAATGTCGAAATGACAAGCCTCTAGCTCTGAAAATACTTGGCACCTTTTTTAAAAATTCATTCACGGGATGTGGGCTTCGCTGGCTGGGCCAGCATTTATTGCCCATCCCTAGTTGCCCTTGAGAAGGTGGTGGTGAGCTGCCTTCTTGAACCGCTGCAGCCCATGTGGTGTAGGTGCACCCACAGTGCTGTTAGGAAGGGTGTTCCAGGATTTTGACCCAGCAGCAATGAAGGAACGGCGATATATTTCCAAGTCAGGATGGTGAGTGACTTGGAGGGGAACCTCCAGGTGGTGGTGTTCCCAGGTATCTTCAGCCCTTGTCTTTCTAGATGGTAGTGGTTGTGGGTTGCTGTCTAAGGAACCTTGGTGAATTCCTGATCCTGCTTCTGGTGGGAAGTGAAAGCGCCAAAGCCATACGTTTTCTTTGGTAAGGACATAACCCGTGTCCATATATCACTTCATTCTTCCATTGGTCTTAAGGTTCAGCTTCACAGAACAACAGTGGAAAATCATACCCTGATACTTTACACTTGGTTTCAGCCATTCTTCTCAAAAGTAACTCCGATAACAATCTTCCATATGAAAAGGTATCTTAGTTTCCAATCTTCACCTTTAAGCCAATCGTCCTTTGCCACCAATGTTAATTGGATCCACGCTGGTTGGTGTAGTTAAAACTAGGACGCAGCAGCTTTCTTTGCTGGAGAGAGTTTACTGACTTCATTCAAAGTCAATACTACTCCACCCACCAGTATTCTAGCCCCATTACTTGTTTAACAATGTAAATGCCATTAAACCGTAACAATGTAATTGCCATTAAACTTTAACAATGTAATTAATAAGACATTGACACCCACTTCTGACCTTATGATGGAGGGAAAGCCATTGATGAAGAAGCTGAAGGTGGTTAGGCTTAGGACACTACCCTGAGGAGCTCCTGCAGTGTACTATCGCCAAGTTTGCGGATGACACAAAAATAGGTGGGAAGGCAAGTGGTGAGGATGACATAAGGAGTCTACAGAGGGATATAGACAGGTTAAGTGAGTGGGCAAAAACTTGGCAAATGGAATATAATCTGGAAAAATGTGAGGTTATGCACTTTGGCTGGAAGAATAGAGGAGTTGAATATTATTTAAATGGAGAAAGATTGCAGAAGGCTGCAGCACAGAGGGACTTGGGAGTCCTTGTGCATGAATCCCAAAAAGCTAACATACAATTTCAAGAGGTAAAATAGGTAAAGCAAATGGAATGTTGGCCTTTATTTCAAAGGGAATGGAGTATAAAAATAGGGAAGCCTTGCGAAAACTATACAAGGCACTAGTTAGCCCACACCTAGAATACTGTGAACAATTTTGGTTCCCTTATGTAAGGAAAGATATACTGGCATTGGAGGCAGTCCAGAGAAGGTTCAGAAGGATGATCCCGGGTATAGAGCGATTTTCTTATGAGGAAAGGTTGAGTAGGTTGGGCTTGTACTCATTGGAATTTAGAAGAATGAGAGGCGACCTTATTGAAACATATAAGATTCTTAGGGGGCTTGACAGGGTAGATGCTGAAAGGTTGTTTCCCCTTGTGGGAGAGTCTAGGACCAGAGGGCATAATCTCAGAGTAAGGGGGTGCCCATTTAAAACAGAGATGAGGAGGAATTTCTTCTCTCAGGGGGTAGTGAATTTGTGGAATTCTTTACCACAGAAGGCTGTAGAGGCCGGGTTGTTAAGTATATTCAAGGCTGAGATCGACAGATTTTTAATCAGTAAGGGAATCAAGGGTTATGGGGAAGAGGCAAGAAAGTGGAGTTGAGGATTATCAGATCAGCCATGATCTCATTGAATGGTGGAGCAGACTCAATGGGCCGAATGGCCTACTTCTGCTCCTATGTCTTATGGCCTTATGGTCTTATGGTCCTGGGCCTGAGATGATTGGCCTCCAACAACTACAACCATCTGTCTTTGTGCGAGGCATGAATTAAACCAGTAGGGAGTTTTCCCTCTGATTCTCATTGACTTCAATATTGCTGGAGTTCCTTGATGTCACACTCGGTCAAGTGCCGCCTTGGTATCAAGGAAAGTCACTTTCAGCTCAGGTCTGGAGTTTAGTTCTTTTGACAGTGTTTGGGCCAACAGTGTGGTGAGATCTGTAGCTGAGTGGCAGAACCAAAGTAAGCAGCAGATTTTTGGTAAAGGCTGCTTGATAGACTTCCAATGACACCTCCTATCACTATGCTCATGATTGAGCATAGACTGATGGGACAGTCATTGGCCAGATTGGATTTTCCCTTTTTTTTGTAGACAGGCCATACCGAGACAATTTGTCGAGTGGATGCCAGTGTTGTAGCTGTACTGGAACAGCTTGGCTTGGCTTGAGGCATGGCTAGTTCTGGTGCAAAGGTCTTGTTGTCGGGGCCCATAGCATTGGCTGTATCCAGTACGCTCAGCCATTTCTTGATATCACGTGGAGTGAATTGAATTGGCTGAAGAGTGGCACCTATGATGCTGGGAACCTCAGGAGAAGGCCAAGCAGGATGAATCGTTTACTCAGTATTTCTGGCTGAAGGTGGTTGCAAATGCTTCAGCCTTGTATCTTACACTGATACGCTGGGCTTTGCCATAATTGAGAATGGGAATATTTGAGGAGCCTTTTCCTCCCATTAGCTGTTTAATTGTTCAGCACCATACATGACTGGATATGGCAGGACTGCAGAGCTTTGAAATAATCCGTTGGTTGTGGGATCGCTTAGTTCTGCCTACACTACGCTACTTCCACTGTTTAGCGTACATATTGTTCTGTGTTGTAGCTTCACCAGGTTGGCACTTCATTTTTCAGTATACCTGGCGCTGCTCCTTGTATACTCTTCTGCACCAGGATTGCTCCCCAGACTTGATGGTAATGGAAGAGTGAGGAATGTGCTGGGCCATGACATCAGAGTGTGTGGTGGAATACAATTCTGCTGCTGCTGATGGCAGACAATGCCTCATGGATGCCCAGTTTTGAACTGCTAAATCTCTTCTGAATCTATCCCATTAACTGATTATGCCACATGACACAATCCTGTCCTCAGCATGAAGCTGGGACTTTGTCTCCACAAGGCTGTGGTTACTCCTACCAACCTGTTATGGATAGATACAATTGTGAAAGGTAGATTGGTGAGCACAAAGTCAAGTAGGTTTTGCCTTCTTGTTGGTTCTCTCACCACCTGCCTGGGTTAAAATCTAGGCCTTTGAATGAAAATTTCATTTCAAGCTGGTGGCATAAAAACTACTATCAACAGCAGTTGCATCTTCACAATAACATATGTCTCATTTGGCAGAGTTAAATTTCCAGTCACCGAAAACTGATGAAGCACTGTCTCTAGTTTTTTTTTATTCGTTCATGGGATGTGGGCATTGTTGGCTAGGCCAACATTTATTGCCCATCCCTAATTGCCCTTATTCAGAGGGCATTTAAAAGTCAACCACATTCCTTAGGGTCTGAAGTCACATGTAGGACAGACCAGGTAAGGACAGCAGATTTCCTTCCCTAAAGGACATTAGTGAACCAGGGTATTTACAACAATCAGCAATGGTTTCATGGCCATCATCAGACTTTTAACTCCAGATTTTTATTGAATTCAAGTTTCAGCATCTGACGTGGGATTCGAACCCAGGTCCCCAGAGCATTACCCTGGGTCTCTGGAATATTAGTCCAGCGATAATACCACTATGCCACTGCCTCCCCAATGAGGTTTAATTTTTTTTCTGCTGTGACCCCGTCACCAAGTTGCAAAACAGAGCATTTAATGCAACGATAACTATTATCTGTGTTTCTGCTCAAGTCTAAATAAGAGATAAATACAGTCATTGCACTTCCCCCAGGTGCACCATCTTTGATGCAGGATATCACTGGCTTTGACGTCATATGCATTGCAATGAGATCCACAGCTGCAATGTCACCAAACCCAGCCAAGAAACAAATAGGAAAACGTAAAAAATAATCTTCCAAGAGAGGGTCGGGTCTGCTAATTATTCAATTTACCATATATGAAAGCAGTTCAACTATCGTGCCAATTGCCAGACACTGCAATTCGATTAAACTTTGAAACAAATTTTCGCAACCTTTTTTTCAAAGAAAATCTTGGAGATTGTTGACAATGCCAATTTATAATGCTTGCAGCATAAGACCAGTGGTTGAGACGCAACTCATGACTCTGCATTTGAGATCAGGAGGGGAAGGTCAATCAAGAGTGAAGTATTTCTCTGTATCTGTTTAATTATTTGTACACGTAGAAGTTATCAGAACGTTACTTTTTTAAAAAATGTATGTGTGGAAAGTAACTTTTAGCTGCTTTGTATATTATTTTTTGAAAAAAAATGTGCATTGTAATTACATTGTTTCCACCTGAAAAGGCCAGCAAAGATAATGGTTTCCTTTCATGGCTCCACAACGGACGTTTGCGGTCACAATCTTTTGACAGAGGAAACTGAGATTAGCCACAGATAATGGTTACAGTGGAAACACAAGTGCAAAAATGAACCACAGTGAAATTAGTGGAAGAAGCTAACATGAATAATATATCAATTCAGGAACTGAAGCTACCTACAGGGATTACAAATCTTAAAAATCAAATTGATATTTTTCAGTCACATGGAGGAAATGTTATGTTTATTTGTAAATTAAATTTAGTTTTGGAAGCAAAATTAAAACTCAGATCAGAGCTCCCTCTGAATTAGAGGGGAAAAAAAATATTTTTTGACTAGTCCAGCTGCATTAGTACTGTATTCCGCATGCTCTATGGCAGCACATTCCATAAAGCAACTCAATAGGATTTCTTTCCTTCTTCCCAGCAGAGTAATTGCATAAATAAAACTGCCTGCTCTGCACACATCTTAGAAATTTGATAAAGATACTGTTCCACATATGTATGTGGGAAAATTTGTTGATTCAAATTCTATTGCAAATTGTATTCTATGCTATCCCCAAATGACTCGGTTGGTAAATGCACTGCTTGATATTGAACTAATCAGTTGATACTTGATCATTGGCTGTACTGAAATAGCCCATTTCAGCTGAGACAGGAATATGGTTATTCCAATTGGTTAGCATTCCTGGGATAGTGAGCAAGGACGGAACAGCTTCAATTCTCACTGCTGATCATTGGCCAATGACCTTTCCTAGGAAGTGCATGTTGACAGATGTCAGGAGAAGATTAAGCTTTGCTGAAGGTGCAGCGTAATGCTGGATGAGGAGAAACTTCCTTTAACAAAGCCACTGGGCGGAATCGTCTGGTCTCATTGGTGTTGGGGGACTTGGGGGCGACAATTCGACGTGAGGGGAAGAAATTGGTTTCATGCCGCATGAAAGCCCAGCAGGATCATCCAATGGTGTTTGCCATGGTGGAATGCAAATCCCACTGGAGGCCGACATGAACCCAATTTGCATCCCGGTAATGGGATGCAAAGTAAGGCCTGACTGGAATCATCCCCTCCGTCCGATCTACCGTTGTGCCAGTGGGAAAACACACTAGCCCAGAATACGTCTGGACAAGTGTGACGTGCAGAAGTCAGGACTTATCATTAGGGCCTTGCTCAGTTTGTGGACATCTGAGGAGAAGATGTTGGAGCCGCATAGCAACTGGACCCTGGAGGAACACATGTATCGCATGCTGGATTCTCATGGACATGGCACCACCACGAAGCAGCTTATGGAAGCGGGAGGTCTCCAAAGTTGCTTCGGGTCTGCTTCGGAACATCATGGCCTTGGCCATGGGCTGCTAGGGATGATCGATGAGCAGCGGGGAGAGGAAGGTCAAGGTATGAGTGGGGGAGGAACATGTACCTTGGTGGGGGAGAGGTTTGGAGGGGGAAGAAGGTGTCAGGTGGTGAGGTTGGAAGGGGGAGGAGGGTGTAACGGGGAGAATGCAGCAAGTGTGGAGGTAGTGTAAGGGGGAGGTAGGTGTAAGGGAGGGAGTTCAGAGGGGGGAAGGTGTCTAGGGGAGGAGGGAGTTCTGAGGGAGGGAAGGAGTTTGGAGGAGGGAAGGTGTCCGGGAGACATGGATTCGGGGGGGGGTCAAAGGATTCGGAGGGGGCAAGGAGTTCAGCGGAGGGAAGGTGTCCAGGGGGAGGAAGGGTGGAGGAGGGAGTAAGGGGGAGATGTCTAGGTGAACCTGCAATGGAGTCAATGACTGCTTCCAGGGAGCGCACTTAAGACGGGCGTGGTTGGAGGGAATGGTGAGTATGAGAGGGGGCAGAGGGAATTGGTAGCAGTAGAAGGGACGCCGAAGGTGGTTGGTGGGGACTCAGAGGCAGACACGGACCCTGGGGGTGGGAAGGAAGAGGTCGGGGACGTCAATGTGGATGGGGTTGGGATTCCCAGCTAGGTAGGGAATGTGCACGTTCAGCTGGACATCTTGGAAAGACAAGAGTTCGTGTTGGTAGATGACAGTGGGTAGGGGGAAGGTGACGCCAGGGGGTCGACAGTGATGGGGGAAAAGACATGGGTGAGTGGGGGAGGGGAAAGGACAGGGGAGCTCATGATAAACTTGACAACTACCATTTCACAGAAATCAAAAGTGAGCAGAGCCCTGTGCTGGACTTGCATGTGGAGTGCAATCAGTGGGTGGGCAGAGATGCAGGTCAGCTCAGATGGACAACTGAAAGAGAACCCCAGCAGGCAGAATTGAAAATGCTTGAGGAAGTAAGATGAGTGTGATGGATGAAGGCTCTACGTGCATGGGAGATTGCTCGCATGAGGTTCCAAAAGGTCCTACCATACACACACTTCAGAATCACTCATGGTCTAGCTGCGTGCAGCTGAACTGCTAGTCGGGGGGAGCTGGGGGGATACAGGAGGACTGGTGAAGCCTGTCAATGAAGCTGAAAGACAACATTGCACATTATTCAGTGAAAGTGAATACATTTTCAGATTATAAAGTGACAAAATGCGTTCACCTGTGCAACCAAATGATCAGAATTTCTTAACTTATCTAGGCCTACCACTTCTTCTAGATACTGCCCTGACAATCACAGTAGGATGGCAGACGCCATGGAGACCCTGGTCCAGCAGAACGTGAAGATGTGCGCAGACCTGCACTCTATCGCCGTATCCATGGGTGAGTTCCTGCAGTGGCAACGTGAGAGGGAAACGGGGCACCTTGATGTCCCTCCAGATGTTCCTTCCGCACAAGGAGTCAGGCCGGGCCCTTCGGGCATCCGAAGGGAGGAGGAGTTGAGACAGCCTGTGCAATGGTTGTCCCTGTTGCCTTGATAACTTTGGCATACGTCCTGTGGAGAGCTGAGGTCTTGATGGCCCTGGCTTGCTTTGACTGTCTTCCAGTGGGCCAGCTGCTCCCTCTGTGGTGACAGAGGATGAGGTTGAGGGGGTCAAGTGGGAAAGGAGATTCGGAGGGAGCAGACAGCCTCTGAGATTCCTGAATGGGTGACCCAGAGGTGTCCAGCTGCCACTCCTCCTCCTTTCGGGTCCCAGCCTGACTACTTGAGCGGAAGGAGCATCTGGAGGGACATCAAGGTGCCCTGTTTCCCTCTCACGTTGCCACTGCAGGAGCTCACCCATGGATACGGCGATAGAGTGCAGGTCTGCGCACATCTCCACGTTCTGCTGGACCAGGGACACCATCCTTCGCATGTACACCTCAGTGCGTGCATATGTGGGCACTACTTCATCAGAGGGCAAGCAGACGCACTCCTCTGACTCACGTGCCACTCTGTTGAGGGCTTCCAACAGCTCTGTGAGATGTTCCTCTGCCTTCTGCTGACTCTGCACTATAAGTTAAAAGGCCGAATCCAGAGGCTCGTCATCTGACTCGGACTTCACAGAGGCCTCTTCCCCAGCAGCCCTCCGAGTATGGGGAGCTCGGCTGAACCTGCCTCCTCATGCTATGGACACGTGTCCGTGCTGTGACCACCAGATTGTGAACCCAAGCCTGTTCTAGATCTAGGTCCCACCGAGGTGGGGTGTCTGCGTTGGTGTAGGGTGTGAGTAATCTCTATGATGGGTCTTTCAGGCTGCTCATTTCCAGCTCTTCAATGGAGGAGGTGTCCTCTTGGCTGGAGGTGAGGATCTGGATGGAGCTGGCTGAGGGTGTCGGTTGCCTGGCAGAGCTCCTTGTGAACCAAAGTAGAGGTAATTAGTGCATGGCAGCAGAGTCCATAGCAGGTGAGAGAGCACTCACACATTTGCATTGAGAGATGAATGATGTGGTGCAAGATCCTCAAGTGGGTGTTTGCCGCTGACTTCACCATCGCCGCAGGCACGGTCCACGTCCTCAAAGGTCAGCATGATGGCACGGCTCCTCAAAATGAGGGGTCTAGCATGGGCCAATCCATTCCCAGTCTGGGACCTCTCCCTGCTGTTGTGAGCCAGCTTCTGCATGAAAACAGATGGAGAGAGTGTGAGCAGTATGCATGGCACTGCTTGGAATGTTTGTATGGTGAGCAGAGCCATAGACTAGATGAGGATGTGAGCTCCAGAGGATGAGCCTGATGGAGATGAGTGTGTGTGGGTTACTGGTGTTGTCCCTAGGTGTGAGATCCCTGTAGATGTGTGATGCGTTTGGGAGCGTGCGAGTTGAGTGTTACGAGGTGGTTGACTTACCCTGGCAAAACGGATGAGAGCATTCATCCTCTTCCTGCACTGGACTGCCGACCTCCTCTGTGCTCCGGTGATGCTGACTGCCGTTTCCACCACATCCCAGGCCAGACTGGTGTCTCTGGTGGACCTCCTGCAGGCAAAGCGGGTGTAGAGGACATTGTGGAAGCTTTCCACTGCATCCAACAGGTGTCCCAGAGAGCTGTCACTAAAATTTGGGGGCTGCCGTCTTCTTTGCTTTCGGAGCCATCTTTCAGTTGGAGCAGTCCTGGTCTGAAGACATGGAGTAGGCTGCGCACTTTGCGCTTTAAATATGGCACCCAGAGCGAGGTATGGTGGGGAAATCCAAGTCCACCTGCCAGCGATCTGGAGTGTTTCCTGTGAGTGCATTATTAATGACATGGGGCACACTGGGAATGGGACGATATGGCGCGAAAACCCACCATTGTGGCCGGTGGGTAAAATGAGTTTTTTTCATGCCTGCGACTGCACTTAGTGTAAATCTGGGACAATTCCACCAACTGTCTTCATTCCCCACCATAAACTTCATTCCCAAGCAACCAATTCCATCTTTCCCCCTTTGGCTGAACCGGACTGTTAGCAACCCTAGTGTCATATTTGATGCCCAGATGAGCTGCAGATTACAAACCCATGCCATCATTAAGGCTACATGTTTCCATCTCTGTAACATTGCCCTACTCTGCCCCTGTTTCAGTTCATCTGCTGCTGAAACCCTCAACCATGCTTTTGTTACCTCTGGACTGAGAAAGAGAAAGAGGCTTGCATTTATAAAGTGCCTTTCGTGATGTCTCAAAGTAACTTCACAATCAATAGTGTTGTAATGCAGGAAACACCGCAGCCAATTTTCACACTACAAGGTCCTACACACAGCAATGCAATTGACCAGTAAATCAGTTTTGTGATGTTGATTAAGACATACATATTTCATATATATATATAGGCCAAGATACCTTCCCCTGCTCTACTTCGAAATAGTGCTATTGTTACAACACAGCTGATGTTATTTGCTGAGCAAGTTAGTTCCCATAGGGAAACCTGTCTTTTTGATCATAACCCTTTTTTTTGTATTTTGAAAACAAGGAGGAAAAGCTACTGATCCCAGAAGCATAGAGCTCCAGTAACACCTTTACGATTTTAAAACGTTAAAAAATTAACAAGAAAAATTAACAAGAAGGAAATATAACTTAAGCGCATCAGATTAAAGTTACCCGGTTGAAACAGTCTTACAAAACATCCCCCAAAAAACCCACTTGGTCAGAACACACACGTAAACTACTTGGCTACAACTCCCTTATGGATTTTTAACTATAAAAATCCAGTAATATTACCCCAAAGCAAAACTGCTGTTACTTTAGTAAAGGTATACCACACAACTCCTTTCCTTAAATATCTTTTTCCCTTTTCACCTCAGATTTCATTGTCCTTTGCACCTCTTTGAATTCAACTTTTCCAAAATATAAAAATCTTTCATGTTTTCTCATTGCCTCTACCTTCGGGTCAAATAAAATTTAATAACCTTCCCTTGTTTACTGATGAAACCTTTATAAGCTGTAAAAGTATCTTAAACTCCCCATTGAAATTTAACAGCTGAAAAGCCAAGCCCCTATCTATTTCCTAATGCAAATTTTAAAACCTAATCTATTTGCTTGTAAATCCAACCTCACCATAACCTCTCATTACAAATGTATGAACTTAACACCTTTAACTTTCATCTCTCAGTTTCCACAGACAAGTTGTCTTTACTAACCTCCCCCCAGTTTAATTAATCATGGACACACACACACATACAGCCTTCTTTACAGAATACCACAATTATTACCAATATTACCAAAATATTAAAATATTAACGTCGATCTTCACACTATTCCATCCAAGAGTGGCAGATGGAACCTTGGTTTAACATCTTAACTCTAAGTTAGCATCTCCAACAATGCAGCACTCCCTCAATGAGCTGCACAGCCTCCCATGATTATTCAGGCCCACCTGCCACCTAGCCTGCTCACAGCAGCTCTACTAAATCCAGCCCCACATTTCTGTCTCTCCAAAATGTTATCTTGTTCTTTTATAAATGAAGCAACTATATCATGATAGGTGAGGAGAGTGAAAAGGGATTCACAGAAAATATAATTCCAATTCATAGTTCATCCTAGAAAGTAAAAAGAATATAAAATACTCTTCTTGAGATGCCATCTCACTTTAATATCAAATGCCCCAGTTTTGCACCAGCAGTTTTGATTTTGTGGCATTAAAGGAGTAGCATCAGGAAAGCAACAATGCCTGGGATTTGTGATTTAGCAGTAATTCAGGATACTCTTCCAGAAAATCTTGAAATGGGTCAGCTGATGAATGAAGTTGGGATATATTTACAGAGTTGCTTTTATAGAATTGGCATTTACCATAAAGTACAGGTATATGATTTAAATAGGCAACTCGGTTTTGCATTTCATTAATAGGATGAATCTACAGGCGTTCCTTTAAACCATTTGGAAAATGGTTACTCTTAGTATCTTCCTATGCCACTGCCTTTGGAAATTCAATGCATTTGAACCAAGACTGCCCAAGTTGAACATTTACATTCACAGATAGAATACCAGTAAAGTAGACAGAAAAAAGAGGTGCTGAAATGCAGAATTTTACTGCAACTTTCAGCAACTCCAGAAACATTAACATCCTTATACTTACAAGGATCTTAGAGCAGCAATATAACTGAGAAACTTAAACCCCAATAGCTTGGTGGTGCATTTGGAGTGGGGCGTGATATTGGGTGGAGACCTGGAAGAACTTTCAGGATGTTTGTATTTGGCATTTTAATGCACCCACCCAGTTATATTACTTCTGGGTTTGGTGTCAAATGCATGGCAGTGGGCTTGGTGCAGACATACATTTTGTGTCCTCAACTGGAGTATTTAAAGGGCCAATCCGAAGACAGAATTTGGTGGAGATAAGTGTTTGAACCAAGAGAGAGTGAAATTTCAGCATGGATTCAGGATGTTCAAGGCCTGTGCCTAGATTTAATGATGCATCACTTGATGCACTGCTAGGTGCAGTGAGGAGTTGGGATGAGATACTTTCCCCCGGCAAAGGGAGGAAGAAACCTTCTACTACTTTCTACACAAGAAAAGCATGGCTAGGGGTGGATGAGGAGGTCAGCAGCAGGAGGGTTAATGGCCTAAGCAGGTCAGGAAAGGTGAGTCACCTACATTCTGTTGTGCACGCCACCACCATTCCCACTTGGCCTTGTTAAGCCTCCTCCATCACATCGCTCCACACATGCGCTTACCTTTCTGCGCATGTTCTCACATCCCTATCTTTCCATTCATCACTGGCACTAACCCTGAATCTTACTCAATTCGATGCCTTTCCCTGGCAAAGGCATTGTATCTATTGGGGGTAATACATGCTATTACAGTCGCTTATGTGTCAGTTCTTTCCTCCCAATGCAGAAGAGAATGCAGAACACTGGGGAGAGAAAGAAAACCAGAAGTGGCCCTGCACAGATTTCCCAACTGACAATCCCAGAGAAGGAAGGGCTAGAAACCAGTAGCATTTTAGCACCCCTGACAATTCAAAGATGGCATGATTGAGGTCTCCCAACTACCTGGTAACAAAGCTGAATATTAGTGACCCTTATATCATATACAACAGCAATTTCAACAGTGAATGAAATATGATTATCATTATATTGATCTTTGGCATTCGTCCATCTTGGGAGACAATGGACTGTGCCCGCCATGTATGTCACTTCTGGATTTAAGACCATAAGACGAGGGAGCAGAAATAGGCCATTCAGCCCATCGAGTCTGCTCCGCCATTCAATGAGATCACGGCTGATCTGATAATCCTCAACTCTGCTTTCTTGCCTTTTCCTCATAAACCTTGATTCCCTTACTGATTAAAAATCTGTCAATCTCGGCCTCGAATATACTTAACGGCCCAGCCTCTACGGTAAAGAATTCCACAGATTGACTACCCTCTGAGAGAAGAAATTCCTTCTCATCTCTGTTTTAAATGGGCACCCCCTTACTCTGAGGTTATGCACACACACTCTCCCTTCCACACACACTCGCTCGCACACACTATCTCTCATCTGTTGTGGCTGGAGAGGCCGATTTGTGAGTGGCAGTCCCTTCCGCAGCTGACACAGATGAATGGCATTGGTCTGAGGTCGAATCTTTTTTTTTCGTTTCAGCAGGCTCTCTTTTCGAACATCTGGTTATTTCTTTTGACCTCTGCCTTTTCCACACCCCTCCTGCCTGCTTGTCTCCAGGCACTCCGGTCAGCAGCAAGGATTTCCCGTGCATCGACTCCGATCCTGGTCATCTTGAACTCTTGTTTACTGACATCCTTGTATTGCAGATGCGGGCGACCTGTTGGTTTTGCGCCCATAGCAAGTTCACTATAGGGGATGTCTTTGGGGATGCAGCCATCATCCATTCAGCTCACATTGTAATGATAAATTGAAATATTCTTCCTTTGTCAATACTAATTCATATATTTTCTCTCCACTCAACAGTGGTTGATGAACTTCCTGAATAACGTGTTCTAAGAAGAGCTGATTCCTTCTGAGGATGGGCTGTCACTGGACTTGTCATGCGCCAGCTCAGATGCTTGCACTTTGGTGAGTATGGTTAGACAGATAGCTGGGCTTTCACCTGTTCACAAGTGAGCAAAGAACATATAGTAGCATAAGGAACAGCTGTGCGGAATCCACGTTGGAGAATTCAGGCCTTTCCAAGCTCCTTTATGCTGGACACAGATACTGTACCCAGGGGCAATGAATATCAATGAAAAGGGTAATCATTGAGATATGGTAGAAAATTAGTGACATACTGGCATGTGCTCCATGCACAATACTCATGATTGCAGTGAGAATGCAGGAATCCAGTTCAAGCATGAGTGAGTTGATATTGCAGGGCATTGTGAAGATATCTTCTTCCATGGATAGAGTGGCCAACTTAGTGGCACATCAATCAAAGCAACAAAATAAGTCCATGCAAAGCTTTACCACGGACATGCAGACTTTAGATACCAATGTGTCTGGCTCCATGAAGAGGATGGCAGGTATTTTAGCTTCATCTTGCAGCATGTCACTGATCTGCACCAAGTTGCTCATCAGCAGAGTGGTAGGAATGACATGTGGCTGGCTCGTGAGAGGGTTGACGGTGAAAGAGGACATGGCAATAGGGAGTCCACTCAAAGTGCTTCCGCTTCTCACCCATTGCCTCCCTCAATCCGTACTCAACATGCTGTTTCCTCTCCCCATAGCAGAGTCTGCTCTTGCATAGGTATAGTTGAAGCAGTCTTTGATGGGACCCTCATAGGCTCCAACATTCAGAGATTGCCAGCCAAGAGCATTTCAACAGTCGGAGCAGGGATCTGAACCGGCTGCCTTTCCTTCTACTCAAGCCAAAGGGATCATACCACTGAGCAATGGCAGGAAAAGGAAGAGGAAACCTTTCTAGTTCTGTAAGTGTATCTGAAGGGTGTGTGAGAAAATATTATATTGTTAAGTTTCCATTGTTTAGTAGGATCATATGAAATTTATTTATTTGCACCGCTTTCCTGTATTGTCTATTCTTGCTTGTTGGGTAGCAGCTCACCTTTTCAGTTGCTCTTTGATGACTGGGAAAACTTGAATTGATGGGGACCAATGAGGATATGTGTAGTTGTTGTTTAGTTGGTTATAGAAGAGCAAAATACTGCAGATGCTGGAAATCTGAAATAAAAACAGAAAATGCTGGAAATACTCAGCATTTGTGGAGGAAGAATCAAAGTTAAGGATTCAGGTTGATGATCTTTCATCAGAACGGTCATGGGACCACTTTGTGTCTGTGGGATTGATGAGTGGGCAGGGGAGGGGAATAACCATTGGATGTGATTGTTACATCAGCTCAGTAGCAGTAATGAACTGACCACACAGCTAGAAGGGGATCCCTGGCATCCGGGGCAGCAGTGTGAATGGCTGAAGCTGCATTGGGATCACCATATTTCTCCTTCTCTTCTGAATCATACACAAACAACATGTTCTAAGCACCTTGTTCCTCCTGTAAGTCCAATCCTCACTGCTGTGCAATGTTGTGCACTGAGGGTGGCAAGGGTGCAGAATGTTCTCTGGGTGGGGGACTTCAATATCCATCACCAAGAGTGGCTCGGTAGCACCACTACTGACCGAGCTGGCTGAGTCCTAAATGACATAGCTGCTAGACTGGGTCTGTGGCAGGTGGTGAGGGAACCAACAAGAGGGAAAAACATACTTGACCTCATCCTCACCAACCTGCCTGCCGCAGATGCACCTATCCAATGACAGTATCAGTAGGAGTGACCACCGCACAGTCAATGGAGAGACAAAGTCCCACCTTCACATTGAGGATACCCTCCATCGTGTTGTGTGGCACTACCACCGTGCTCAATGGGATACATTTCAAACAGATCTAGCAACTCAAGACTGGGCATCCATGAGGCGCTGTGGGCCATCAGCAGCAGCAGAATTGTACTCGAACACAATCTGTACCTTCATGGCCCGGCATATCCCCCACTCTACCATTACCAGCAATCCAGGGGATCAACCCTGGTTCAATGAAGAATGCAGGAGGGCATGCCAGGAGCAGCACCAGGCATACCTAATAATAAGGTGTCAACCTGGTGAAGCTATAAAACAGGACTACTTGTATGTCAAACAGCATAAGCAGCAAGTGATAGACAGAGCGAAGCGATCCCACACCAACGGATCTGTCTAAGCTCTGCAGTCTTGCCACATCCAGTCATGAATGGTGGTGGACAATTAAACAACTCACTGGAGAAGGTGGCTCTACAAATATCCCCATCCTAAATGATGGAGGAGCCCAGCACATCAGTGCAAAAGATAAGGCTGAAGCATTCGCAACAATCTTCAGCCAGAAGTGCTGAGTGGATGATCCATCTCGGCCTCCTCCGGAGGTCCCCAGCATCACAGATGCCAGTCTTCAGCCAATTCGATTCACTCCACATGCTATCAAGAAGCAGCTGAAGGCACTGGATACTGCAAAGGCTTTGGACCCTTACAACATTCCGGCAATAGTACTGAAGACTTGTGCTCCAGGACTTGCTGTGCCCCTGGCCAAGCTGTTCCAGTACAGCTATAACACTGGCATCTACCCAGCTGTGTGGAAAATTGCCCAGGTATGTCCTGTACACAAAAAGCAGGACAAATCCAATCCAGCCAATCACCGCCCCATCAGTCTACTCTCGATCATCAGTAAAGTAATGGAAGGGGTCATCAACAGTGCTATCAAGCAGCACTTGCTTAGCAAGAACCTGCTCAATCCAACCATCGCCCCTTGATTTTCAATGGCATTATCATCACTGAATCCCCCACGACCAACATCCTAGGAGTTACCATTGACCAGAAACTGAACTGGACTAGCCATATACTGTGGCTACAAGAGCAGGTCACAGAGGCTAGGACTCGTGTGACGTGTAACTCACCTCCTGACTCCCCAAAGCCTGTCCACCATCTACAAGGCACAAGTCAGGAATGTAATGGAATACTCCCCACTTGCCTGGCTGAGTGCAGCTCTCACAACACTGAAGAAGCTGGACACCGTCCAGGGCAAAGCAGTCCGCTTGATTGGCACCACATCCGCAAACATTCACTCCCTCTACCACCGATACACACTAGCAGCAGTGTGTACCATCTACAAGATGCACAGCAGGAATTCACCAAGGCTCCTTAGACAGCACCTTCCAAACCCACTACCACTACCATCTAAAAGGACAAGGGCAGCAGATCGATGGGAACACCACCACCTGGAAGTTCCCCTCCAAGTCACTCACCATCCTGACTTGGAAATATATCACTGTTCCTTCTCTGTCGCTGGGTCAATATCTTGGAACTCCCTTCCTAACAGCACTGTGGGTGTACCTACACCACAGGGACTGCAGCAGTTCAAGAAGGCAGCTCACCACCACCTTCTCAAGGGCACCTAGGGATGGGCAATAAATGCTAGCCCAGCCAGCGGAGCCTACATCCCGTGAATGAATTTTAAAAAACACCGCAATCATTCTGGAGACCCAAGATGGCAATTGTCAAAGGATGCTTTCAGATCTGTCCTGTCACTTTAAGCACATCTTTGAACTTGCTCAATGATACATCAGGTTGTCATATGGCTTTAAACGTACTGCTCTTGGGCTTTATTGGTTGGATTTCTCATGGGGTCACCAGTCAAGTTTGAAGAGGGGATCATTTGGCTCCTGGCATTCATTCATTGGTCTGCTTGCAAATACACTTAGTTGAGGGAGCTTGGGCTACTACAGGATGAAAGCATCATGGCTGCTTCCCAAGAATCTAACACTTGAACATTGATGGAATGGATCCTTGCAGTTTTCAAATACCCCTGGGAAATGTGGACATGCTGGGATTGCCATGTGTGTGCAGTTGGTGACATGCTGCACCTGTGGGAAGCTAGAAATGCAAACTCAGGCACCCACTCATTCTGTCTAACATAATTACAGACGAAACTGACGTAATTACCGGCCTTATCAAACAACGCATCAGTACATTTATGTTCAGCTGACTGGGAGATGCTGAATGTCTCCAGTAGCACCCTGGAAGGATTTGGAAGCAAAAAAATATTAAGATTGAAGTGTGCATCCTAAAAACAGCACAGCTAAAGTTAGACGTACACTACATTATGGGGAACATATGTAAGTAAGCTGACAGATGGTGTTACTATGGTATGATCTTTGCAGAAGCTAGATAATTATCAAGAAAACATTGCCTTATCAACAACTGTTACTCATACTAAAGCAATGTTTACAAATTAATGTAATATTAATACAATCTTCTGTTTGTCACACCTTTATGACCTTCTCCTTCTCTGCAGGAAGGTAGACTCCATTCCACAGGAGGTGTGAGATGCCAAACTTATCACATGATACAAAAATAAAGGTGACAGAGGAGACAGCAACAGCAATAGGAACATCACATTCCTTAGTGTTACAAGGAAGATCTTTGCTAGGGTCACACTTAAAAGACTCCATCAACTTGCAGACCAAGTGTACCCAGAAGCACAGTGCAGCTTCAATGCTGGCAGATGTACTGTGGACATAAACTTCCCTATACGTCAGCTTCAATGGAAGTGTAGTAAACAGGGTATACCCCTTCACTTTTGTAGATCTCACTAAGATGTTCAACACTGTCAGCAGAGGAAGGCTGTACAAGACTTTGGCAAAAATTGGCTATCCACCAAAGTTCCTCAGTCTTATCTGCTTCTTCCATAAGACCATAAGACATAGGAGCAGAAATTAGGCCAATCAGCCCATCGAGTCTGCTCCGCCATTCAATCATGACTGATAAGTTTCTCAACCCCATTCTCCCGCCTTCTCCCCAAAACCTTTGATCCCCTTACCAATCAAGAACCTATCTATCTCGGTCTTAAATACACTCAATGACCTGGCCTCCACAGCCTTCTGTGGCAATGAATTCCATAGATTCACCACTCTCTGGCTAAAGAAGTTTCTCCTCATCTCTGTTCTAAAAGGTCTTCCCTTTACTCTGAGGCTGTGCCCTCGGGTCCTAGTCTCTCCTACTAATGGAAACATCTTCCCCACGTCCACTCTATCCAGGCCTTTCAGTATTCTGTAAGTTTCAACTAGATCCCCCCTCATCCTTCTAAACTCCATCGAGTATAGACCCAGAGTCCTCAAACGTTCCTCATATCTTAAGCCTTTCGTTCCTGGGATCATTCTCGTGAACCTCATCTGGACCCTCTCCAGGGCAAGCACATCCTTCCTGAGATACGGAGCCCAAAATTGCTCACAATATTCTAAATGTGGTCTGACCAGAGCCTTATAAAGCCTCAGCAGCACATCCCTGCTTTTATAGTCTAGTCCTCTCAAAATAAATGCCAACATTGCATTTGCCTTCCAAACTACCGACTCAACCTGCAAGTTAACCTTAAGAGAATCCTGGACTAGGACTCCCAAGTCCCTTTGCATTCCAGATTTCTGAATTCTCTCCCCATTTAGAAAATAGTCCATGCCTCTATTCTTCCTACCAAAGTGCATGACCTCACACTTCCCCATGTTGTATTCCATCTGCCACTTCTTTGCCCATTCTCCTAACCTGCCCAAATCCTTCTGCAGCCTCCCCGTCTCCTCAATACTACCTGTCCCTCCACCTATCTTTGTATCATCTGCAAACTTAGCCAGGATGCCCTCAGTTCCTTCATCTAGATCATTAATATATAAAGTGAAAAGTTGTGGCCCCAACACTGACCCCTGCGGAACTCCAAGAGTCACCGGCCGCCATCCTAAGAAGGACCCCCTTATCCCCACTCTCTGCCTCCTGCCAGACAACCAATCTTCTATCCATGCTAATACCTTGCCTCTAACGCCATGGGCTCTTATCTTACTGAGCAGCCTCCTGTGCGGCACCTTGTCAAAGGCCTTCTGGAAGTCTAAGTAGATAACATCCACTGACTCTCCTTTGTCTAACCTACTTGTTATCTCCTCAAAGAATTCTAACAGATTTGTCAGGCATGACCTCCCCTTGATGAAATCATGCTGACTTTGCCTGATTTTACCATGCACTTCCAAGTATTCTGAAATATCATCCTTAATAATGGACTCTAAAATCTTACCAACGACCGACGTCAGGCTAATCGGCCTGTAATTTCCCGTCTTTTGCCTCACTCCCTTCTTAAACAAGG
Organism: Cetorhinus maximus; assembly: GCF_964194155.1. NCBI lineage: Eukaryota > Metazoa > Chordata > Chondrichthyes > Lamniformes > Cetorhinidae > Cetorhinus > Cetorhinus maximus. The sequence continues at coordinate 155,705,878 of NC_135882.1, forward strand.
GGGTTACATTAGCGATTTTCCAGTCCTCTGGGACCCTCCCTGACTCCAGTGATTCCTGAAAGATCACCACTAATGCCTCCACTATCTCTTCAGCTATCTCCTTCAGAACTCTGGGGTGTAATCCATCTGGTCCAGGTGATTTATCCACCTTCAGACCTTTCAGTTTTCCTAGCACCTTCTCCTTGGTAATGGCCACCATACTCACCTCTGCCCCCTGACTCTCTTGAACTTTGGGGATGTCACTCGTGTCTTCCACTGTGAAGACTGACGCAAAGTACCCTATTCAGTTCCTCTGCCATTTCTTTGTTCCCCACTACTACTTCTCCAGCGTCATTTTCCAGCGGCCCAATGTCCACTTTTGCCTCTCTCTTACCCTTTATATATCTAAAAAAACTCTTGCAATCTTCTTTTATATTACTGGCTAGTTTACCCTCATATCTAATCTTCTCCCTCCTTATTTCTTTTTTAGTTGTCCTCTGTTGGTCTTTGTGGGCTTCCCAATCCCCTGGTTTCCCAATGCTCGTCGCCGCATTGTGTGCTTTCTCTTTAGCTTTTATGCTGTCCCTGACTTCCCTTGTCAGCCATGGTTGCCTCGTCCTCCCTCTAGTATGCCTCTTCTTCCTAGGGATGAATTTCCATGACAACATGTGCTGCACTGTACAATTTGATGGCTCCACTTCCAACTATTTCAAATGAAGAATGGAGTGAAACAGGGATGTGTCCTCGCCCCCACTCTGGTACCTTCCTCTCCATGCTCCTGACCTTCGCTTTCCCTGAAGATATGGAAGGAGTCTATTTGCACACTAAGTCAGACAGCAAGCTCTATGATCTATCATGGCTGATAATGAAGACAAAAATGCATCACTACCTGATCAGAGAACTCATCTACACTGACGATGGTGAGCTAATCACCCACACGGCAACTCGGCGACAAAGATTCTTGGACTGTCTCTCTCATGCCTGTAAGTTTCTCCCCCGGACTACAAGTGTCAAGAAAATCATGATCATGGGACAAGGTGTTGCATCTCCAGCATGATCACACTATGTGGTTAGCAAATTCTGCTACCTCGGGTCCACAGTGACAGACAATCTGTCCCTTGATGCAAAGCTCGAGATACACATAGGGAAAGCAACTACTTTTTGTTGGGTTGTTGCTGCCCGTGGTGTCTACTGCTTAGGCACCATTTGAGCAGTCTTGCAGAAGACACCAAAAATCTTTATTAACATTACTGAACTATGTACATATTTACATTAGAGGGTACAGGTATGGAGAAGACTCCAAGGCATGTCCTTACATCTTGCTACCTAGCTTTAAATTGCTGACCTCAGCTCTAGGTCCGTTGCCTGCTTAGGGTCCCGTCTTGAGGATACCTTCTATTGTGTTGTATGGCATACTACCATGCTAAGCTCTGAAGAAGAGTCATACGGACTTGAAACGTTAACTCTGTTTTTCTCCCCACAGATGCTGTTAGACCTGCTGACTTCTTCCAGCATTTTCTGTTTTTGTTTCAGATTTCCAGCATTCACAGTATTTTGCTTTTACCATGCAAAGTGGAATAGATTTCGAACAGATCTAGCAACTCAAGACTGGGCATCCATGACATCATTGTGGGATATTAGCAGCAGCAGAATTGTACTCAACCACAATTTATAACCTCATGGCCTGGCATGTCCCCCACTCTACCATTACTGCCAAGCAAGGGAATCAACCCTGGTTCAGTGAGAAGTGCAGGAGGGAATGCCAGGAGCAGCACCAAGCATATGTAAAAATGAGGTGTCAACCTGGTGAAGCTTGCGTGCAAACAGTGTAAGCAGCTTGCAATAGACAAGAGTTAAGTGATCCCACAACCAATGGATGTAAGCTCTGCAGTCTTGCCACATCCAGTTGTGAATGGTGGTGGACATATAACAACTTACTGAGGAGGAGGATCCACAAATTTCCCCATCCTCAATGATGGGGGAGCCCAGCACATCAGTGCAAAAGATTAGGCTGAAGCATTTGCTACAATCTTCAGCCAGAGGTGCCAAGTGGATGATCCTCCGGAGGTCTTCAGCATCATAGATGCCAGTGATGCCAGTCTTCAGCCAATTCAATTCACTCTACGTGATATCAAGAAACGGCTTAAGGCACTGGCTTCTGCAAAGGCTATGGGCCCTGACAACATTCCGGCAGTAGTACTGAAGACTTGTGCTCCAGAATTTGCCACACCCCTAGACATGTTGTTCCAGTACAGCTACAACAGTGGCATGACCCAGCAATGTGGAAAATTGCCCAGGTATGTCCTGTCCACAAGAAGAAGGACAAATCCAACCCAGCCAAATACCACCCTGTCACTCTACTCTTGATCATCAGTAAAGTGATGGAAGGGGTCATCTACAGTGCTATTACGCAGCACTTGCTTAGACATATTCTGATCACTGATGCTCAGTTTGGGTTCCGCCAGGATCACTCAGCTCCTGAACTCATTACAGCTTTGGTTCAAACATGGACAAAAGAGCTGAACTCCCAAGGTGAGGAACTCCCGAGGTGAGGTGAGGTGAGAGTGACTGCTGAAGACATCAAGACAGCATTTGACTGAGTGTGGCATCAAGGAGCCCTTCAAAACTGGAGTCAATGGGAATCCACTGGTTGGAGTCATACCTAGCACAAAGGAAGATGGTTATTTTTGTTGGAGGTCAATCATCTTAATTCCAGGACATCACTGCAGGAGTTCCTCAGGGTAGTGTCCTAGGTCAGCTACTTCATCAATGACTTTCCTTCCATCATAAGATCAGAAGTAGGGATGTTCGCTGATGATTGCATAATGTTCAGCACCATTCCTGACCCCTCAGGTACTGAAGCAGTCCATGTCCAAATGCAGCAAGACCTGGACAATATCCAGGCTTGGGCTGACAAGTGGCAATTCACACCACACAAGTGTCAGGCAATTACCATCTCCAACAAGAAAGAATCTAACCATTGCCCCTTGACATTCAATGGCATTACCATCGCTGAATCCCCCATTATCATCATCCTGAGAGCTACCATTGACCAGAAACTGAACTGGACTAGCCATATAAATGCTGTTGCTACAAGAGCAGATCAGAGGCTAGGAATCCTGCAATGAGTAACTCACCTCCCAACACCCCAAAGCTTGTCCATCATTTACAAGGTAGAAGTCAGGAGTGTGATTTAATACTCTCCATTTGCCTGGATGAGTGCGGCTCCAACAACACTCAAGAAACTTGACACCATCCAGAACAAAGCAGCCCGCTTGATTGACATTACATCCATAAACATTCACTCCCTCCACAACCAATACACAATGGCAGCAGTGTGTACCATCTACAAGATGCACTGCAGGAACTCACCAAGCCTCCTTAGACAGCGCCTTCCAAACCCATGACTGCTACCATCTAGAAGGACAAGGGCAGCAGCTGCATGGGAACACCACCACCTGGATGTAACCCCCCCCAAGCCACAGACCATCCTGACTTGGAAATACATCGCTGTTCTTTCACTATCGCTGGGTCGAAATCCTGGAGCTCCCTCCCTAACAGCACTGTGGGTTACATAACATGGGTTGCAGCGATTCAAAAACGAAGCTCACCACCACCTTCTCAAGGGCAATTAGGGATGGGCAATAAATGCTGGCCTAGACAGCGATGCTAACATCCTACGGATGAATAAGAAAAAATCACCAGTGGGTGATTTTGTACTCAGTCCCAGGTTAGCCCTTAATGTACCAGATTCTTCGACTACACCTCCCCCAAGTCTTTATCTCCTAGATATAGATTGGCAGTAGTTAATTCCAGTTTGTTTCAAGTCTTGTGCTGTCATAAGGCTTCTGTACTTAACTACAGTGTTGTAACTATAACTATTCTAACTCTTACTGCTTTGTGATTAACATTACATTAACAGCATGCATTAACAGAGTTCATCTACCCCGTCTTCCCCTTTCATGCCTTTGAAATCAGAGTTTAAGGCTATCTATACCCCTGCCACGTCTCATTTGCCGTCCAGTTGGAAAGGTGGCAGGATCTAGGGGACGTTGATCTTGGTGGTGGATCATTGGTTGGAGTCGGGTGCAGGAATGGCTTCATGTGCTTTTTCTATTGGCAAGTGTTGTACAATGCCTGATTGGTTGGGTTGCTGTGGTGGTGGTTTGGTACCTTGATTGGTGGTCGTTTCTTTCTGGGAGGACGGGAGTGGTAACCGTCCAGCTGTTGGTTGTGTCCCTTCTTCTTCTGCCTTTTCTGTCATCTGGAAGCCTTCTGGAGTTGAGGGGGAGCCGTCCTGTGGATGGAAGAAGAGTGTAGAGGCATCACCTTTGTTGAGTACTGCTTGCGCCGGGCTGGTTCCAGTGAAGTCTGTGGTTTCATCACACTGACTGGTAGTTGCTGGGGCCATGTGTAGGTCATCATCTCAACCGACTACACCAGGGTCACTGGTGGAGGTAGAGGCTCTTCCGGAAGTCATTCTGGCTCTGGTGTCACCTCCACTGGGAGTGCTGTGGTAACTTCCTGCATTGTGGGTTAGTCTGGCCCTTGGTTCCGTTCAGGGACCAGAAAAGTAGAACAGGCCTGCTCTGTGAACAGGGAAGAGATGTTAAAAACAAAGTCAACATTGGTTTGCTGCTTTGTATTTGGGCTTTTGGAAGGACAAGTCTCTGGCTGCATGGGAACTGTTGTCTTCACATCTTCTGCCGGTTGAAGCAGGTTGAGAACTATGCAGGTGCCTCAACTGAGGAGTGAAAAAGGATGATTTTGCATGACGTACATAACTTCTTTGATCTGTTTGTCACCGTACCTTAACGGCTTTTGAATCATGCCAATGACTGGGAGTTGGACTCCCCTGCACCGTATAGTGGGGTGTCCGTGGTTTGGACTCAGTGGCCTTGGAGTCACGGTTCTTCATCGAATAAGACGGTCACTTTGGCACTGTAATCTAACTTGAAATTGGTTAGATGGCCTTTTACTGAGATGTCTGCATTCCAGGAGCAGGAGCAGGAGCATTGTCTGAAGTCATCCAGGAAGAAGGGCTGTGTGTCTTCTGGGCCGGTGGCCCGGCTTCATGGGCGGTTCTCGGATTGTCTGCACAGTGCCGAGGGCGTGACTAGCATAGCCTGAAGTGCCCCTTCTGTGACAGTGGAAGCATTTAGCAGCTCTGGCCAGACATTGGTCCTTCCTTTGGGTGAGATTCGCCCCACAGCGCTGGCACGGTCATTGGGCAGGGTGGTTGGGGCTTGGCTTACCATAGCTCGGACGGTCTCTGTGCTTCTATAGCCGGATGTGGTGGACTGAGGTGTGGTTTCTTCCCTTGAAATGCTCTCATCTCTAAGAATGGTCTGATGTTGGCTCGCAGCTTGGACAGCCTGACTAGCTGGACCGCCTTGTCGAGATTGAGGTCTTCCTTGGCTTGGAGAAGGTTGGAGAGCAAATCATCCACAATACCCACCATGATCTGTCTCAGATGAGTTCTGATTTCAGATCTCCATATTCACATCCTTCTGCCATACAGTAGAGGTCATTGGTAAAGGAATTGATAAGCTCCCCAGGCTGCTGGATTCTCCTTTTAAATTTGTTGCATTCCAAGATCTTGTTGGATCACAGGTTGAAAAAGAGGTTAAAAATTTTTAAAACATCTTCAATCTTAGGTGAATTCATCAATGGCTTGTGTGGCGATGATATCTTCTGCAATCAGCACAATCTGAATAAAGAAATGTGCTAACTTGTTCTGCCTCCAACTTTTTATTTAATCTTCCAGTTGTGCTATATCTCAAGAAACTTTTTCTCCAATAACTACAATTGTGAGATTGGTCCGGGCATAGGTAAGGCAAATTTGGGGTGGCAATGAAGAATTGTGATCCATGGTTGAAAAATTTTCAAGTGTGGGTATCCCATTAAGAGATCAGAGAGTTTCAAAATGGCACTGCCGGTATTGCCAAGGAGAAGATTTTGGCGCGCTTCAGACTTTTGGAGCGACTTTTAAAATGGCAGCAATGGACCGGGAGGAGAAAGAAGCTGCAAAATGGCCACGGGTCGGGTTGCAACTGTGGGTCAGTCGAACAGCGTTAGCTTGCCATGTTGGGTCTGGGTCAGGAAGGCGGAAGTCTTGCTGGCCAGGAGGTCAAAAATTTTGTGAAGCTCTTAGGCTTTCGTTTAAATGGGAGTTTCTGCGTTTTTGTTCTGCGATGTTTTTGTTCTCTTTTGTTGCACTCCAGACTTGGGGGGGCCACGGGGAGGGGGCGCCAAGTTGGAGGTCAGGCGAGTGATGAACGTGCAACTGGGTTTTCTGACTGACTGATTTTTAAAAGAAATAGTTCACAGGATTGACTTCCCTGAAACTTAAAAAAGATTGTATCTCACCCTGCAGGCTGCCAGCTCTGCTTTTTGAAGCTGCTTCCACAGGGATCCAATGGAGATTTTAGCTTGAGCTTCACTTCTGCCTTTTTTTCTGCTGCCAGGATCTTCTGTCTTTGGAGTTTTTCAGGTGAGTTTTCTCAGCTTCTTGCTTATGTGTGAGGGACTTTCGGAGCAGAAATTCTTGCTGATGTGTTTTTCTTGATTTCTTCAGTCTTTTTGCAGAGGATGTGGATTTTGATCTTGAACTGCCACCATGTTTTGTTGGGCTGTTGTTACCCATGATGTGTACTGCTTAGACACCATTCAGCAGTCTTGTAGAAGTTACCAAGAAGTCTTTATTAACATTACTAGACTATGTACATATTTACAGTAGAGGGCACAGGAATGGAGAGGACTCCATGGCATGTCCTTACATGTTGCTATCTAGCTCTACACTGCTGACCCCTAAGCTCTAGGTCAGATGTCTTCTTACATCACCGGTGGGCGGTACTGTATTCAGTCCCAGGTTAACCCTTAATGTACCAGATCCTTCTGCTACAGCTACGGTCGGAGATTAATCACACAGAGGCATCACAGAAACCCCATTTATTATTTGTGCACAAGGGACAACAATACAGCGAGAGTTATTGTACCGTCTCAAAGCAGAATACACAAACACTTGCTTAAAAGCATTTTACAACCAATCAGTAAGTTTTGCACATCTCAATCCACTTATTTGCATACGTTAACTAACCAATCCATGTTTTAGTTAATTTCCATTCCTACACCGCAGGTGCAGTTGTTTATAATTTGGCTATCACAACTTTGATTACATTTGGCCCGAGAGAGAGAGACATGGAATGTCTCAGGGCTCATCCTACAGTAGTCAGACAAGATGGTATTGTTCTTCAAGGTTGCAGTGTTTTTCTCTTAGGCCTAAGCATTTAATTCAATTTCTCCATTAACCCTTTCAATACTGAGTGGGCTCCCTATAGTTGTCTCAGTCACCACACTTCCCCCACTTTTGTCCTAAAAGGACGATCCACCACCCTTAGCCAAGTTCTATGTACCTAGCCGCCTGGCTTCATCCTCAGAGGGGTCTTGATCCCTGAGGAGAGGGAGGGAATAGATAGCTGGTTTGAATCAGCAAGGTAGACACAGGAACCCAATGGCAACTCACCCACCCGAGTACTACCCTTGGTATAATTTCTCCTGACGCATAGCCAAGCCGGGCCCTTAATGACCACAAAGGTGGGCTCCCGTCTCCAAATGGGCGTTCGATGAAAGAGGGCCCCTGTATTAACTAGGGACCATGTAGAATCTGAGGGGAAAGCCAAAAAATGCATCTCTGAGGAGGAGGGGTTAACAGGAAAATGAGTACAAATCCAACATTTAGTCCGATTAACTTGCAAGGCTACGGCCTGCATTCGTTGAACCGCAGAATTGGTAGTCCATGCCCCCGCAAGGACCACGCAGGACAGGATCCAAATCAGAGTCAGCATTCTGACGGCTCAGTTAAAGTTCTTGCACAAGCACTTCCATCCGAGGTCAGCGTCCGCTTGACGTGCAATGCGTGGATCTACAAGGGTCGTCCTTCAACCTTCACGGCCATATGGGTAGTGAGCAGGACTTGGAAAGGCCCTTCCCATCGAGGTTCCAAACAGTTCTTTCTCCTGAAGGTCTTTACCAGGACTAGGTCCCCGGGCTGGTATTAATGGCAATCTTCAATGGTGGGCTTTTTCTGAGCTTCTGCTACCTGTATTTGCAAGCTCTTGAGAGATTAGTGAGTGCTATACAGTATGTAATCATTCCCTCATCCATAGCGTGGATGTCCATTTCCCTAGCAGACAAAGGTGGGGCCACTGGGAGGTGAATAGGATGGTCCATTACAACTTCATAAGGAGAGAGGGAGGTGGTACTGTTAGGGTGAGAGCGCATAGTCATGAGTGCCAAGGGTAGAGCTTCAAGCCATTTCAAACCAGTTTCTTCACATAATTTAGCTAGTTTGTTTTTCAGAATACCATTTTGTCTTTCCACCGCCCCAGTAGACTGGGGGTGGTATGGGCAGGAAAGGTGATGGTTGCATTGTAAGGCCTTCAACAGTTCCTTTATCACTTTAGCGGTAAAATGAGGCCCATTATCACTTGATAAAATCTCTGGTATCCCAAATCTGGATATGTATTCACGCAACAATAATTTTACAACAACAACAGCATCATTTCGTTGGGTGGGATACGCCTCCACCTATCGCGAGAACAAACATACTAGAACTAAAACATAATTATATCCCATACATTTAGGCACTTGTATAAAGTCCATTTGTAGGTGTACAAATGGGCCCCATGGCTGGGGTCCTGTACCAGCAGTCACTGTGGACGTCTTGCCTGGGTTATGTCATTGACATAGGTATGACAGGTATTACTAATATAACGCCTATTAACATATTACTATTCACTATACATTCAACATTCATTATATTTACACGTGTTAAACCTCTGAGCTGGCAACCGGTCAAGTCATGATTCTTGTCCATAGCTGCTGCATACATCATTTCTGCTCGCTTCGTCTGAAATATTTTTCCCTATTTCAATTAATTTATTGATAGTCCCCACATGACTTTCAAGCATGGTAGCCAGGCTTTGGATTAACCAATGATGTCCCTATATTGAATATCATAGTGGCATCATTTATCAGGCTGCGCTTAACACGGTTCCCTCCCAAGCCTGATCGCATCTCGCCATTGAACTGAACTGTTTCAGTCATCAATTGGTGCGTCAGAGCCGTATAGAGTGCTTGGGTATGGGTTGAGCACCACTGGGGCAGGACAACACCGGATACATTCAAGACTACGGGTACCAGCTCATGGTGTACATTATCATATAAAACTTCTGATTAACCAGTACCAAACGATTTGTCGGTCTTAGATGCATAGTCGGACAAGATGGGTCAGTCGGTGTGGTTTGAGGGTCTTCAATTATCTCTACTCGGACTGTGAAAGTAGAGATGGGAGGTGGTTGGGTAGTGGCGGACCTCCCATGCCCAATCTGAAGCAAACCCTTACTACAATTTGAAAGCACTTGTTCTCCTACTGTTACATTTATCATTCCCTGTTGCGTGTTGCATTCGGCACTGTCCATGCTGTACCAAAATTCCTCCTACGGTGCAGGATGAGCAGTGATGATCCCTGACCTTGTTGCCAGTACTGATACGCCCACGACCAGGATCGTAGATCTGTGGAGACATTAACATTGGCTCTCGTTCTCATATCTACAAGTGCGCATGTATCACCTGTCATAATTACCTCGTATGGTCCATGCCTCTTCGCTCTGAGCTCACCTTGACCATCACCTTATTCCCCACGTGGGGGGGTCTGTTGTTGCTCTTTGGATTTGCCTGTTTCCATATCCTTAATCATCTGTCAGTCTCTAACTTCCTCTCTCAACTCACGTAATTGCCTGCTTAATTCCTTTACATTGTCCTGTATTTTTCCTTTCAGTGGCCCTACACCTCCTACTATAATGCCTTCAGGTAATTGCATGGCCCTTCCTGTTATCATTTCAAATAGGGTGAACCCGGTGGTCCTGCTTGGGGTAGCCCACGGCACATTAGAATGCTGGGCAATACTGTGGCCCAGTTGTTGCCTGTCTCCTGAATTGCTTAGGCTATAGATGTTTTTTAAAGTTCAGTTCATTCTTTCCACCGTCCCTGGACTCTGGGGGTGGTAAGGAATATGGAATTTCTGTTTAATCTCCATAAGATCACACACTTCTTTAATGACTCTCCCTGTGAAATGAGTTCCCTGTTCTGAATCCACCTGGATAAGCACCCCCACTCCTTCCAGTTTACTCTCTCCTGCTGCTGTCTCATGTCTCAATTCCTTAAACAACTCTACAATGCACCATTTTATCCTATCTTTCAATGGCTCAGTATCTTCACTTCCAGTGATGGTTCTCTCTGGGAACCGCTTAACTCTGCCTGTCATCAAGATGTTAATCCTGTGGTCTTACTTTTTGTAGCTCACAGGCACATTAATATAATCAGTAATACATCTATTTAGCCTTTTTCCAGCTTTCCCTTTACCTGTATCCATCTTGTGGTAAATTGTTGTTAAGTATTATTTCTCCTTACATTTCAATTCCTGAACTACAGATTCCACATAGTTTTACCTCTAAGTTTTTTTTGACCATGATCATCTTGATTCTCTTGAAGTCAGTTTCTCTATTGTCTTGATTGTTTAAAATGTTTCCTTACTCTTTAGGCAGTTCCAATGCCTCAGTTGATGGCCACATTATCAAATTCATTTCCCTTAAAACAGTTTGTACATTATGTCCTCTTTCCCTAACTCTTTCTCCTACTTTCCTCATACCAGTTTACACATGCAACAGCTACCATCTTATCTTGTTCAGGTTGTCTGAAGAGACTTTACAGTCCAATAAAGTATTCTCATTACAGTTTTAAAACAGAAATCAAGCATTGGCATGTTTTGCTTCCTTATCTTCTTCTCAAACAACATCTTATTGTCCCACTAAATTATGTCTGACTTTTTTTTTGCATTATCCCAAATTCATTAACTTGGCCAAAAAATGGATTTCTGCCAAACTTTGTCAAGGTCTTGAGCTTAACTTCACATTTTGGGAACAGACTGACAAATACAAAAGCTTGCAGCATTTAAATTAGTGCCAATTGTTGTCAAACCTTTTAAAACGAAAATTCCCTTTTGAGAACTTTATCAAGAACCAAACCTCAAATTTTTAAACTTTGTAAGAACTGTAATTTACACTATCAAAATTAAAACAACCTCTTTTTCACGTGTAACAATTTGTATCCAAGTTATAATTTCCATATGTTTATCGACACATTCTTTATCTTAGATAGCATCCTCGTTATTCAAAGTAACCTGTTAAATTACACTGCACTTTACATCTCAAGATCGTCCCAAATTCAAATTCCAGTGCTTTTGGAAAACAGATTTCCTTTAATATTTAATTCATCTCTTCATAAGAAACCCCTTTTTACCCATTGGAACCACCTAGGCCTTGTGTTTATGTCTTTTGGTTTTCCTAGAATCTTTCTGAATTTCAAGTAATTTTTTTTCCTCAGAATACGAACTCGTATGTATTAATCCCAATCAGTTTGGAAGCTGATGATGAGGGTTATTTCCTACTAGTCTGCAAGGGGGTGGTACAAGGATTGGTTCATCTCAAACAAAGGCAAGCCCTGTTTTATCTTTACACTACCTTCAAATTACGATTTTTGCCAGAAATCTCAACTCAAACCTTATATGCAAAACTTTGGAATATTTGAATAAACTTTTCCTTTAATTTAATATGGGGCTTTCGACTCTAAAGTGCCCAACTACACACACAAAAGACAATTCAGGGAAGAAAACACATCAAAGCTCACATACAAATGCTTCATTGTACACAAACAAATACATAGATAAAAGTATGTATCGATACTCCTAAAATATTGAACTTAACTCTAAATGAAGCTTCGAGTAGCAGTGGAGGAATAAAGGGATCTTGAAGGCTCCATCTATAGGGACCTTCAAACTGACGAAAGCTCACATTTTCTCTGCTGCTGCTTGTCAATTGCTCATTAATCCCCTAGGAGTACCCTTTCTCTCTCTCTCTCTTCAGCACAAACAGCTCTTCTAACTTAGATCTATTCACTTTTTAAGTTACAGAAAATTCAGTAGCGGACTATCTACCTCCCTTAAAACATATTATAAGCGCTCAATTCTGTCCCGATTAAAAGTTCCAGCTGGTGGGAAGCTCTGTCCTTTACCTTGAGTCCATTTAACCCAACCAAAAACATATTGGACAATTTCAGGACCGTAATGCACATACATATAAGCATTTGAGGTTCCCTTCAAAGGAGGAACCTGGGGTTTCTTTTATGCCAAATTTCCCATTTTTACTTAATAATATACACAAAAAAAAACACAGAAATTACTTACTCTTCATCTCCAGGGCACTCGAACCCCTGGGTATACTACTACTACTTTTTCACCTCCAGGAGACTCAAACCCCTGGGAATACTACTATTACTTTTTTTCATCCAGGGGACTTGAACCCCTGGGAATACTACTACTACTACTTTTTTTCTCCAGGGGACTCGAACCCCTGGGAATACTACTACTACTTTTTTCCTCCAGGGGACTCGAACCCCTGGGAATACTACTACTTTTTTCCTCCAGGTGACTCAAACCCCTGGGAATACTACTACTACTTTTTTCCTCCAGGGGACTTGAACCCTTTCTATACTGAGCGGGCTCCCTATAGTTGTCTAGGCCACCACACTACCACCTTTGGCTGATGCGCAAAACCTTCATGGGATAACACCAAGCTTACCCTTAGGACCAAACTTAAAAGGCCTGTGTTCTCAACACCTTGCTGTATGGCTGTGAAACATGGGCAACTTACAGCTGCCCATCCTTGCTGTCTGCAGCGCTTTATGGGTATATCCTGGCAGGACAAAATCGCAGATGCGGCAGTCCTCCCAAAGGCAAAGCTCCCAAGTCTGGCACTAATTAATCAGAGGCAGCTTCGGTGGATCGGACATGTCTGCAGGATGGAAGATGGTCCAATACCCAAGGACCTTCTGTATGGTGAAGTAGCCGGAGCCAGTTGACCAATGGGGCACCAAAGGTTCTGCTTCAAGGATGCTTGCAAACATGCCATGAAGGCCCTAAACATTGACTATCGTACCTAGGAGTCACCAGCTGGCGAAGGAGAGAAATGGCTACACCTCCTGTGAACTACCACAATAACTAGTAGCCACCACAGCTTGGCAACAGGTGCCAGCGCCAAAAACAACAACCCACAATGTCACTTGGCAGCTTCATGTGCAGCATTTGTGGCAGAACCTGCCTCTCAAAGATTGAGCTTCACAGCCAACAGCAAATGTGCACTGAGTGAAGACACACCAAAATGGATTGTTTGTTGCATGTCCATCATCTCTCGTAGATGGAAGGATGCCAACACGCTCCTATTTTTCAGAGTTGGATGGTGAACAAAGTATTAATCAGGCCTTTGTGACTGCCTTCACTTCCTCTGAATACATCTTATGGCAATGTGATGGAAACTTAGCTACATCCTGCAAATTATAACTTGTCTTTATGTATTTTTCCTGTATAATTTTAAAGATAAAGATTATTGCCATTTTCTTTCTACAAGAAAGCAAATCTGGTAACTAATTATTAAAGGTACAATATTTTCTACGTTTCTACAATGTTTAGCAGTTCTTAGAAATGCGAGGCCTGGATGAATTGTTAACTTTGTGTCTTTGAAATTCATCTGATTGCTCTGTGCAATTATGCTCATTTCCTGAGCTGTTTAACTCACTTGCACGTTCAAGTGACTGCAGTGAAATGGAACTCCATAGAGTTAGAAGCATTCAGGGTAGGTTTTTAAAACTTATTTATGGTAATATGGATAGGGCTGTATGTTAATTTTATTATTTTGGTTTCAAAACACTGTTTAATATATCAGAGAATGTGAAGCATTGCTATTTTATCTGTTGATTTATTTTTACCTGTGCAAAAAAAATTGCCTTTCGCTAAATTTTAATTTTAATTATTAGTTTTAATTATTCTGCAAACTGCCCCAGCTATATTGCAGGGTTGATTTCAAAACACAAAGAGCAACACAAAGCTACATTTCAACAGTGACTAAACTTGAAAAATACTTAATTAACTGTAACGAACCTTGGGTTGTCCTGAGGTCATGAAAGGTGCCATATAAAAGCAAATCTTTTTTCCTTCACAGACTTCACATATGCTTTTTTCTTCACATTTAACAATAATGACTGCAACTTTTCATTTTTTTAGGGGTAATTCAAAGGATTGAAATTCTACTTCTGTGCACCAGCAACACAGGCGCCCTTTTAAAAGGCAGAGGAGGAACAGAAAACCAGGGGAAATATTCTCACACCAGATTTCCACTGGGGCTGTGCTAGAGGCAAATAAAATTTGAGCTGTTGTGTGCTACAAACCTCATTAATATGCACATTTAGGCGTTTTAAGGGGTGGTGTCCTGGAAATTCCAATGCTTTGTGCCACTGGAGCCATGCTGTCCAGATGTAGCAGAAACGGTTGGAGCAGAACTCAAGCTGGCCCATGTACAACAATAGCTTAAGTTATTCAGAATTTAATTATTTCTTTGTGAAATATGATCAATCTGTTTATCAAAGTCTTAATTCCAATTAAGTAAACACATGATACATTTTAGCTGGAACAGTGATTTACTTTTTTGCAAGACTCTTCATATCTGCAGAGAACTGAAAATAAAATCTCTAACCATTCCTGACAAACTATGTCCAAGTTCCAATATTGTTTGAACAATTACAACACGTTTAGTGTGATCAATAAATACATGTTTATAAATGCAAGTCTATCTTCTTCTTGTCAAGAAGATATAATAATGTGTATAATGTTATTGGAAATTATTTTTAAAAAGAGTTCTAGTGGTGTCTGTGTCTATGTGTGTGTATGTGAGTGTGTCTTAATTGGATTAATGCCAGCTGGTCTAGAGGCTTTGATGTATAGAAGAGAAGTAGGTTTGAAATGTTAATTAGGTGGGAAGTTACAAGGTGAGGTGTAAAGGGGACAATTTGCAATTTTAAATAAACCATTCAAAAGAATGGGTGAAATGTTACACCAAGCCAGAAGAAGTCAAACAATGTGTTTACTTTTTCCAAAGCTTACTAATAAAATTGGTGTTATGAAAGGGCTTCATTGTTAGAAGAGGTAAAGTTCAAAAAGCCTAGTGGTAGAATGAGAATTTGCATTCAAAGAGGAAAATATGTATAAAGGAAGAAAAGGCTGTTGGTCAAAGAGAGGAATTCTAAGATCTAAAGCCTCCAGCCTGTAAGCCTCAAACCGTTGTCTGCAAGGACCCAGAGCTGAAAGAAACTCATTTTGAATGTGACTGTCCAGAGTGTGCTTTGCCAGGGGTCTATTTAAATCTGTGTTTTACTGTTACCTTAACAAAGGTGTTACTGAGAGTCAGATTAATTAGGGGATTTTTTTTAGAAGCTATTATTCTAGTAATTTGTCGACATATATATCTCTTTTAATTAATAAATGTTTAATTTAGTTTTATAAAAACCTCTTAGACTCGGTGGTCTTATTATAACTGAATTCAAAGCCTGCATCTCAAATCTTACAAATTACAAAATTTGGTTATGACAGTTGTTTCAAGTTCCTTCAGGGATTTGAACAACTCCGCATTCGCCATTGGCTGTTTCACAATACTTCTGTTTAAATCTTTTTGGTTATCCTAGCAGCAAGTTTGATCTCTATTGTATAAATAAAATGGGGCAAAATTGCTTGTAGTATAAAATTTGCTGCAAATTCTCCTATAATGTGAGCCAGCATTCTATTAGGACAGAATGGGTTGAAATTATGTCGTAACTCTATTTTAGCTTTGAAACATTATTGGCAGATGGCCAAATGAGCACAGTTTCCCTTCAATGTTTAATTTCCCTTTCATAAGCAGATTTTGCTATGGTTCAAAGCTTGCTATTTTCTCTGTTTGATGTTACGCATGTTACTAATTATTTAAGTTACTGTCTCCTTTAAGTTAATGCTCATGTATATGAAATCCTCCAGCTATCCCTCAGTTGGCAGCACTCTCATTTGAGTCCAGAGACTTGAGAACAAAAATCTAGGCTGCCATTCCAGTGCGGTACTGAGAAAATGCTACACCATCGGATGAGCCATCTTTCAGATGAGGTGTTAAACAAAGGCACTGTCCGCACTGAAGGTGGACATAAAAGATCCACTGGCACTATTTTGAAGAACTGGTGAGTTATCCTTCGAGGCCTGGCCAATATTTATCCATCAACCAACATGACTACAGAAAAACAGATTAGCTGGTCATCAGCAAGTGCTGCTTGTAGGAGCTTGCTGTACACATTGGCTGCCGTGTTTCCTACATTACAACAGTGACAGCACTTCAAAAAGTACTCAATTGGCTGTAAAACACTTAGGGATGTCCAGAGGTTCTGAAAGGAGCTATATAAATGCAAGGTTTTTTTGCACCTTTCCAAATGTGTTTGCCAGTGGGCTGTAAGATGAAGCAAAGATAAGGTATCATCAGTAGATACTATGGACTGGATTTATTTCTGGGGACAGGCTCCCTGCAACTAAGCATAAATGTGGCGGGGGGTGAGCCTAACTCCAATTGGCCAGCTCACCCCACCCCCCCCTTTATCAGCTGATGGGGCTTTAATTATTATGAGGTGAGACCTCTGCCCCTCGTCAAGAGAAGTCCCACCTCATAAAGCTGCCAGCCAATCGGAGGCGGGTAGATCTGGAGTACTGGCAGCAGAACCAGGAGTGGTGACCACTGCTGGTACTGCCCTGAGAACATTGAGGAGGCCTTTAGCGGTAAACTCGGACCTACAGACAAGTCTGTTGCAGGCCACAGTAAGGGGGGTGAGAGGGAGGTGATGCGGTATGTTGGATTGGGGAGGGGGAGGGTAAATACATGGAGGGAAAACTATTGGGGGGAGGATCCATTTGGAACCAGGGGCTGAAAAGGAGGAACTCCCTTTGACTGGCCGCCAGCCCACAGGGTCAAACCTGCCAAGCTAAACTTGGGGCACATGCTCCTCCTGTTGTCTGTTACATCAGAGCAGCGGCAGGATGGGGCCCTTAAGTGGGCATTAATTGCTCAGTTAAGGCCTCAATTGGGGCAAGGGCAGTCAGCCCACCCAATGCCTTCTCCACCACTTGTAAAATTGCTGTGGGGTAGAGGTGGGTGGGCAAGCTGCCGGTACACTGCCGATGTCATGGCACCCTTATTATGGGTCTGTCTGCCAGCTTTCCAACCTGCAGGTAGCTGGTAAAATTAAACCCTATAATTCTGTATTTGTCAAAGTAACACTAAAGTGTTCTGTGATTCTGACACTTCATCACAAAGACTACCTATTTCTTCCTCTAACACTGGCTGCCTCTGCCCTTACCTCACTGTATTTGTGGTTGAAATCCACCCATGCCTGTTATTAATAGATTATAATGCTTTATTTATTGGCCTGCTGTCCTCTACCTTCCATATACTTCGACTCAACCAAAGGTTTGCTATACCTATCATATCCTGCATCAAAACCCACAATTCCACCATACCTATCCTTGCTGATCGACATTGGTTACCAATTTTCCAATATCTGAAATATAAAATTCTCATCCTCATGTTTAAATCTCTTCATAGACTTCCCTGCTTTAGTGGCATTACTCATTCCTTGCCTCTCCCCCCTACCCCACCTCCTCAGATTCTGGCCTCTTGAGGTTTCCATCATTCTGTCCCACATTGATGACCACGTTGTTAGCCTCTTTGGCCCCACACCCTAGAATTCCCTCCATAATCCTCTTTGAGTCTCCGACTCTCTTGCCTCAGGTAAGATCCTGTGATGTGGTGGCATAGTAGTATTGTCACTGGACTATTAATCCAGAGACCTAGGGTAATGGTCTGGAGACCTGGATTCGAATCCCACCAAGGCAGATGGTGGAATTTGAATACAATAAAAATCTGGAATTAAATGTTTAATGATGACCATGAAACGATGGTTGTAAAAATCTATCTGGTTCACTAATGCTCTTTAGGGAAGGAAAACTGCTGCCCCTGTCCTTACCTGGTCTGGCCCACATGTGACTCCTGGCCCATTGAAATATGGTTGACTCTTAAATGTTGTCTGCAAAAGCCTAGCAAGACAATCAGTTCTATCAAACCACTAGAAAGCCATTAAGGAATGAAACCGGATGGACCACCTGGCATTGACCACTGGAAACAACAATGGCAAACTCAGTCCTGTCAACCTGGCAACGTCTGGGGGCTAGTGTCAAAATTGGGAGGGCTGACTCACAGACTAATCAAGTAACAGCCTGACATAGTCATACTCATGGAATCATACCATCCAGATAATGTCCCAGACACCACCATCACCACCTTACTGACAGGATAGTACCAGCAGAGTGGCGGCACAGTGGTATACATTCAGGAGGGAGTTGCCCTGGAAGTCCTCAACATCAACTCTGGGCCCCATGAAGTCTCATGGCATCAAGTCAAACATGGAAAAAGAAATCTCCTTCTGATTACCACGTAATACCACCATCAGCGGATGAATCAGTACATGGACAAAAGAGCTGAACTCCAGAGGTGAGGTGAGAGTGACTGCCCTTGACATCAAGGCAGCATTTGACCGAATGTGGCATCAAGGAGCCGGAGCAAAACCGTAGTCAATGGGAATCGGGGAAATCTCTTCACTGGTTGGAGTCATACATAGCACAAAGGTTGTGGTTGTTGGAGATTAATCGTCTCAGTTCTAGGATATCACTGCAGGAGTTCCTCAGGGTAGGGTCCAAGGCTCAACCATCTTCAGTTGTTTCATCAGTAACCTTCCTTCCATCATCAGGTTAGAAGTAGGGTGTTGGCTGATGATTGCACAATGTTCAGCACCATTTGTGGCTCCTCAGATACTGGGCGGGATCATCCCAGATTTACACTAAGTGCGGTCGTAGGTGGGTAATACATTTTACTGGCTGGCCGCAAGGGTGGCTTTTCATGTCGTATCGTCCCAAACCCGCCGCATTAGTTATGCATTCCCGGGAAACATGCAGTTTCCATGGTGGGCAGGGTTTCATTCGCCAGCCACACCATCACCTCGCAGCTTCAGCACACCGGGTGCTATGATTAAAGTCCAGCCCCACACACATCTCTCAGTGCTTCCAGCCCATGGCCCTGAAAGACAAGAAGACTGCAGCCCCCGGGTTCAATGACGCGTCCCTCGAGCGCCTTTTGGATGCAGCGGAGGCTTACTGTGAAGTCCTCTGTCCTCATTCTGGCCTCAGGATGGACAGCAACCTCACTAATCCGGCTTGGGAGGCAGTGGCAGCGGTGGTCAGTCCCAACGTCCTTCAAAAGTATGTAGCCACCCACAGCTGCAAGAGGATGAATGATCTTCTCTGCTCCGCTGAGATAAGCCACTCTTCTCATCACTCTCAACTCACACACTCACAAACCCATCACACATCCACAGGGCCCTCACTCGCTGCTGGTTCAAGGGACATCACCATTCACTATCTCACACACACCTTCATTGTCCTCATCCAGTCCATGTGACCACTCACCACCCACACATGCCAGGCATACTTAGCATCTGAACTGACAGTTGCCCTGCTTACACTCTCTCCATCTCTATTCATGCAGAACAAGCTGGTATACAAGAGAGAGACGTCGCAGACTGGTGGAGGAATGACTAAAATCAAGGTCCTCACAGGCTTTGAAAACAGAACCATCAAGCTGGCCGGCATGGATCTGATTGTTCCTGTGCTGCCGGTGAGGTTGCGGTGCTCCACCAAGCGTGGATCCAACAGTGCAACATCCATCAGACAACCATACTGTAACTGATGTGTCCTGTTTCACAGGCCACTGCCATGCTCTAATTATCTCCCCTTGCTTCTGCAGGCACATCTGGGAAACAGCCGACGGAGTGCATGACCCAGGGCCTCCAATCAAGCCCCAAAGAAACCTCTGAAGAGGAATCTGGAGGCATCCTCCCTGAAGTCCCATTACAGCGCTCACCCATACCTTCCACCAGCACAGTCACACACACCTCGGTGGGACCTAGCTTTAGAGTAGCCTCAGGATCACAATCTGGTGAGCACATCGCACTATCTGATCCATAGCAGTTGGTGGCAGGGACTTACCAGGTATCTGGCACTTGGAGGACTGCTAGAGGCCAGAAATCTGCTGAATCTGAGTCAGATATTGAACCTCTGGACTTGGTCATGTCACAGTTGCTGGAGCTACAAAGGCAAGATCGGAAATATCAGAAATGGATGTCCGCTGCACTCCTCAGATTGTAAGGCACAATGGAGGAATCTGTCCACCTTCAGATGGGGGTGATAGCACCGGCATGCCAACGCCCTGAGGTCAACACTGGTCGGATGGCAACCACAACGGAGTCCTTGTTCCAGAACATCAGTCCTACACTGCTGTGCGGGCTCAACTCCAGCGCTGACGCCATAGTTGGCCTCCAACAGTGTGTACGGGAGAGGGGTGCGGGGCAGCTCAATCTTACTCCAGCTACCCCTTCTGGTCAAGGAGTCAGCCATGGGCCCTTGGGCACCCATAGGGAGGAGGATCAGCAGATGTACCCCTCGGGGCCATCCATCCAGTGACTCTGGGAGTGTCCAGCCCATCTGAATCTGCTCTTCCTGTGACCTCAGCAGCTCCATTTCCACAGGCTGAGGAGGGTGCCACTGCCATCCAGCAGGACCCTGAAAGCAGGCTGGGACCCTCCAGATCTTGGCCCTCTAGAGGACGCCTGCCAAGACCATCACAAACAGGGCATAGCAGTCAGCAGGCTGCCTCCACCTCCCTTGTGATAGCTGGGAAGCACCAAGATGTAGCGGCAGAGTTCGGAAAGTTAAGAAGATGTAGTTGCAGAGCCTAACGCCACGGGTGTTAATCCCTTGTACATACTGTTCACAAATGTCAATAAACCTCCAAGAATGTCTCCCTGCCTATGGCTCCTTGTTCTGATGAGCAGTGTTCATGTCACTAAAAGTGAAACCTTTCTGCACACAATAAAGGCAGGTGTTTCAGTCCAGGACCTCTTCCCTGTTCTTTGTACAAACTTAAGACCAAAGTGATGTTCCAGCCTCACACTCCCTGGACACATTACTGATGCCTGCACCTTGATGGTGCTTGTCATTGCTGTCAGAATGTTGTGGGCAGGTGTCACAGAGTTCCGTCATTCTCTCTGTGTGCTCTCAGCACCTTTAAGGTGGGCCTGACCCCCATCTTTTTAGGATCTGTGACCAGTGACACTGTGCTCCTGAAGGGGTCAGGTGCTGAAGATGGACAAAGGATCAGATGCTTTTAAAGTTTCATGGCTGTGTCTCTATGATATGACCCTGATCACAGAGACAAGTGAGCTGCCCTTGGCCAGACAGTAGTCAGACATTCTCAGAGGCTATTTGCAAATATATGGAGTGTCTTCACTGCATGTCATCATTATCCTCCTGCAACTGAGCAACTATTAGGCCCTCCACTGCGTCTCCATGACAGGAGCATTATCACAGAGGGTATGTGCATTGCCATAAACCAGACTGGAGTCAAATGTTCATAGTTGCATTGTGAGGATCTGTGGTGCCTCCTCACTGCATATCGTCATCATTGTCCATAAATCTAGCAGCTATGAGGGCCTTCCGAGTGCGCCTGCCTCGTCTGGCCAGTGTGAGGGCCTCATCCCTGTCATCATTGCCTTCGGGGGCCTCCTCACCCTCATCTCCGTCGGTGTCCTTCTCATCGGAGTGGCATCCTCTGTGGACTATATTGCAGGGCTCCACACAGACCAGTCCTGGCAACAGAAATTCATTTTCAGCATTCCGATGGTCTGCTCCACCAAGTTGTGAGTTGCAGCATGAGCCTCATTATATCTTTGTTCTGCTGCAGTCTGAGGCCGCCACATGGGTGTCATCAGCCATGTCCTCTGTGGGCAGGCCTTGTCCCCGAAGAGAGATCCCTGTAGCTTCTGTGACCCTGGAAAACTTCAGGGATCCATGACTAACTGAGAATGTAGGAGTCATGCACAGTCCCTGTAAACTGTGTGCAAACCTGCAGGATGCGTTTGTGGTGGTCGCATACCAGCTGCACATTCAGCAAATGGAATCCCTTGTCGTTGACGTAGATCTGAGCGCCATGTGAGTACAGTTGATGGCACCCTGCACCTTTGGGAAACCCAAGATCTGGGCAAATCCAATCGCTCTTGCATCCTGGCTGTCCTGGTCCTGGGTGAAATGCACAAAGTTGTGCGCCCTCGTGAAGATGGCGTCCATGACCTCATGGATGTATTCGTGGGTGGAGGCTTGTGATATCCCACAGAGGTCACCTGTGGAGCTCTGAACAGGGCCACTGGTATAGAAATTGCGCATCTCAGTCACTTTCACAGCCACTGGCAGTGCATGCCCTCCATGTCCCTGTGGCGCCAAATCCTGCAGTAGCCGGCAGATGTGACCGACCAGTTCCCTAGACATAGGCAGCCTTCAGCGACACTGGCTCTTGGTCATCTGCAGGAATGAAAGGCGGCGTCTATAGGCCCTAGGTCTCGCTAGGCGCCGACCAGCGACAGCTGGCTGTGGCTCTTTGGCAGTGTGTGCGGGAGCCCCAGCCGTCCCTTCTTCCAGAGGGTGCTGCTCCTCCCTCTGCGTAGCCAGGAGCCTCAGTCGCTCCCTGCTCCATCGTCTTCGGTCTCTGCCAGCCACGAGGCATACAGCTAGGTCACCAGGTTCCATGATCTTGATGTACTCCTCCTGCAGAATGAAGAAGAGAGACACGTGGGTAAGCATGGGTGTACTAAAACCTGTCTTGGTTAAATCTGAAGGCCCCTTAATGCATCACAGAGAATGCTGGCCACCACTGGGATGGCCAGAGATTAGTGCGCTGCATGGCTGCCCGAAACCCCACCCACCTCAGCCCCACTCTACCCGACTGATTGGCAGCAGCTTTGCCCATTGGACTGCATGCTGTGCTCTCAGCTCAGTCACAGGCATTCTCCAAATCCATGCTGCAAGGCTGCATTAGCTTGAACTATCGGGGGGACTGGTCCAAAGCGGAATGCTGACATTGCAAGGGGCTCCTCCACCAGTGACTGCTCCACGGGCAGCTTTAGCAAGGAGGTTGTACAACGTACCCGGTCATCCAACTGTTCCGCTAACTAAAACGTTCATTGCTTTGCAATCTGTGCCCAAGGGGTGAAAAGCTCTGGAGCACTTGGTGCCGCTTTGATGCTTCTGCATTGCTTGAATGGGCAGAGAAGCTAGAGGCTCGACTCCAATCATATCTCCTTTATACAAGGTTTCCGTAATGTGTGGCTGCTTCCTTCACCCACCCCCCGCCACCCCGCACGTGATTGTGCATTACCTTCAACTGCAGGGCAGCCCTTGTCCCCCCCACACAAAGCGTCTCAACCGCAGGGTAGCCCTTGCCCCCCCCCCCCCCCCCCCCCAACCCGCCTCAACTGCAGGGCAGCCCTTGCGTCTCCCCCTCCACTTACAATGCCTCAACCCAGGCGACTTGAGCGAGTGTTCTGCAATGTCACTGT
Source organism: Cetorhinus maximus (assembly GCF_964194155.1). NCBI lineage: Eukaryota > Metazoa > Chordata > Chondrichthyes > Lamniformes > Cetorhinidae > Cetorhinus > Cetorhinus maximus. The sequence goes on from NC_135882.1 coordinate 155,729,314, forward strand.
TTAATCACCTCCGAGTTCTCCTCAAAGTGCAGCCTGCCAAGTAAATGTCTTTTATATGCTGTTGTGAAACATGTCGGCATGCAATCCAGCGGTGAGGGATGTGATTCCGGTGGGCTGGGCTTATAATGATATGCAGATGTATTACAATGAGGTTCCCGACATCTGATGGCGGCAAACGCAGCCCATCATTGGCAGGTGAAGCAGATGATCGCAAACTGGTTTCATGATGTGAAACCGATTTTTGTCCATCTCGCCATATTGTCTGCTCATGCCACCGAACACGCCTGATGCCAGCAGGTGTGGACGATTCTGCCCGCTGAAGCAGTCCATGTCAAAATGCAGCAAGATCTGGACAATATACAGGCTTGGACTGACAACTGGCAACTAACGTTTGCGCCACACAAGTGCCAGGCAAACAAGAGAGAATCTAACCATCACCCCTTGACAATCAATGGCATTACCATCGCTGAAACCCCCACTATCAACATCCTGGGGTTTACCATCGATCAGAAACCGAACTGGACTAGCCAGATAAATACTGTGACTGCAAGAGCAAGTCAGAGGCTAGGAATCCTGTGGGAAGTAAGTTACCTGCTGACTCCCCAGATCCTGTTAACAAGGCACAAGTCATGAGTGTGATGGAATACTCTCCATTTGTCTGGACGAGTGCAGCTCCAACAACACTCAAGAAGCATGATAAAGCAGCCCACTTGATTGGCACCCATTCCACAAACATTCACTCCCTCCACCACCGATACACAGTGGCAGCAATGTGCACCATCTACAATATGCATTGCAGGAACTCACCAAGCTTCCTTAAAGAGTACCTTCCACACCCACAGCCACTAACATCTCAAAGGACAAAGGCAGCAGACACATGGGAACTCACCATCCAGACTTGGAAATGTATCACCATTCCTTCACTGTCGCGGGGTCAAAATCCTGGATCGCCCTTGGAAACTGCACTGTGAGTGTACCTATACCACATGGACTGCAGCTGTTCATGAAGGCAGCTCACCATCACCTTCTCAAGTGCAATTAGGGATGAGCAATAAATGCTGGCCTAGCCAGAGAGGCCCACATCTTGTGGATTAATTTTTAAAAAACTATTGCCTTAAAGCACGTCTCTTTGACTAAGCTTTGACTAATACTGGCTGATCTCCCACATTCTCCTCTCCATAAGCTGAAGGTCATCCAAAATCTTGTTACCGTGTCTTAACTTGAACCAAGTCCAGTTCCCTATCACTCTAGTGCTCACTGACCTAAATGGCTCTCAGTCAAGCAATGTCTTGATTTTAAAATTCTCATCCTTCTTTTCAAATCCCTCCATGACCACACCCCTCCATGACCTTGGCCTTCCCTCTATCTGGAACCTCCTCCAGCCCTTCATCCCTCTGAGATATCTGCACTCTTCTTAGTCTGAGTTCTTGAGCATTCTAGATTTCAATCGCTCCACCTTTTGGTGGCCGTGCCTTCAGTTGCCTGGACCCTAAGCTCTGGAATTCCCTCAGAGAATCTCTCAGTCTCTCTTCCTTGCTTTCCTTCTTTAAGAGACTCCTTAAAGTCTACTTCTTTGACCAAGCTTTTGGTCATCTGACCCAATAGCTCCTTAAGTGGCTCGATGTCATATTTTGTTTTATAATGTTCTTGTGAAGTTCCTTGGGCCATTTTATTATGTTAATAAATATGATAATATATATACACAAGTTGTTATTGTACAAGTAAGTTTTTGATCAACCTTCTTGACATTTCAACATCTATTTTTATTGATGATGCCTTTCAGAAGCATCTTGGGGCTGTCTTTCTACTTTAAAGGCACTATATAAATGCAGGTATTTGTCGTTGATGAAATATGAATTTAAATTCCAGTTGAAGAAATTTCAAACATTTAAATAAAGTAAAATAAAAATCTGCATTTATATAATGCTTTACAACCAATGAAGTACTATTTTGTGAAGTGGAGTCACTGTTGTAATGCAGGAAACATGGTTGCTAAATTGCGCACAGCAGTCTCCCACAAACAGCAATATGATAATGATGAGATAATCTGCTTCTTTGTTGTGATGTTGATTGAGGGATAAATATTGGACCAGGGATTACTCCCCTGCCCTTCTTCAAAATAATGCCATGGGATCTTTTACATCCGACTGAGCGGACAAAATGGGCCCCGTTTTAACATCTCAACTGAAAGATTGGTAAAATCAAAATAATTTGCATGATTAGAAATACGTGATTCTAACACATGATTTACTTTGAGTGCAAAATGTTATATTCACAATTTGCAGCATCAATTTCTTTTTATTCATGTTAGTTTTCCCCTTTGCCTTCCACCCTGAAAAAGTTGAGGAATGGCCCTCCTTCTACTAGCCACTCGCAGTATATATCCCTTGTGGGCCATTATTCATGTGGAAGCCCCAAAAGGGCTCAGTGAAACATAATCAAAAGTAGGCAGCCTGGCTAATTTTCCCTGCTCTGATACAGCGCAATAAAGCCTGAGATCAGCTAAACGGGCACTGACTAAAAACAGGGGCTTCCTGGTCAGAATAAATATCTACTGGATAAACTCACAGGAAGGAGGGAACTTCTGATTCTGAATATTGACAAAGCTTACTAAACAAACATCTTTGCAGGAAGAGATACCGGAGAAAAATAACCCTTTGTCTGTGACTCAACTGGACCTAGCTGTTTTGGAGAGGAAGGGGAAGAAAGAAAATGCTGAACAGCCAACTAAACAAGCAACAGGCAGGCATGGCTACCTCTGCATTCACAGAAATAAGGAAAGTTCTGCATTAAAACTACAGGCTTTGTCATATTCAGAAAGGGCAATGAACAGTAGCATGAATTCAAAGATATTTCTCCATTTACAGTACTCCCTTGCTTTTTATTCTGTTCAAAAGGTGTACCTACACCACATGGACTGCAGCGGTTCAAGAAGGCAGCTCGCCACCGCCTTCTCAAGGGTAACTAGGGATGGGCAATAAATGCTGGCCCAGCCAGCGAAGCCCACATCCCGTGAATGAATTATAAAAAAGAAGCAATCCCACAACTGTGTGTGGATAAAGAAAAATGCAGAATAAGAAAATAATGATAGGGGAAAGAAAGAGCAGGCCATTGTGGCAGATGTAACTTGCCACTTTTAGCCATGTTCAAGTTTTTGTCATGAGCAAATGCTTCAGGTTTATCCACATGATTGAAAATCTCACACTGTGGATTGTTTCAATGTTAGTAGTTCTGCTGTTTGTTGCTGTGTGGTGTGTCCAGGAGACCTTTCTAATTGCTAAGTTCAATTGTTAGGCATCTGGAGCTGCAAGTCTGGTGCATTTTGCTTCTCTGAATGACAGCTTCCTGTGCTGTACATCCTGCCTACGAAATTCTGCTAACAGGCTCAGAGGACCTTCAGATGGATGCTTGTCATACTTTTACATTGAATAACAGGGTTACTGAAGTCGTCCATTTTTTTCCTAGGCTTTAAAAATAGAACAATAAGCCTTACAGCTGGCGTACATTGTTGAAGTGAGTTGACTGATTGGCGTCTTAATTGCTTTTGATTCTGACATGTCAGTTAACATGGCCAATTTTCCCAATTCAAATAATTAATTCTACTGCAACATAGAGGAGTGTTATTTTACTGGACTAATAATTCAGATTATTTTACCTTTGTCCTACCACAGTAGTTTGATCATTTGAATTCAGTTTAAAAAATTTTTAAAATCTGGTATCAATAAAAGTTGCCATGATGCTAGTGGGCTGTCAAAAAACCTACCAAATCCACAGTTTTGACAGTGGATGTTGTAAACAACTCTATGTGCCCTCTTGGTTTTGTTTCCTTCAGATTATCTTTCAATTACATTCTTTGGTTTCACAGAAGTTTGTCTAAAATGAATGTATGGAATACAATCAGATGGAAAACGTGGTAAGAGGCATATAATCAGGCTGTGTGTTTTCATTCCCATGCCTGCTATATTGCTGAATAGCTGGAATTGTCAAAAAGATATGCATTATTCTTGCCTGATAACCACGCATAACCTCATCCTTGAATGTGAATTTTACTTGTCTATGGAAGATGAAGAAGTTGGCTGGAAAGGAGAGGGGGGAGAATTACCAGAGCATGACTTTAAAACTTGTCCTGGCAATATCTGTAACTAAACTCCCTTAACTCCCACTCAAGAACATTTAATATAATGGGAGAATTGTTGCGATACTGATGTTAAAAAAAAATCAGCAGGTCCCAATTGGACACAAAAGCAAAAGCCACTTTTGTGATTTAAAAAAAGTTTTAAAAAGGCATAGCAATGTTCAACATATATTTACATAAATTAACATTATAATTAAAAAACATTAGAGATTGTGTGCATTGTATAATGTACCAAAATGCACTATAAACGATCTAATTTCTAGGAAGCAGTCATATAGTGTTGACAGCTACCTAAATAATTTTCAGAATAAAACTATTATTTCATTAAGGATCATTAACATTTAATTTTGGACCATTGACAAATTCCAGTAAAAATTTGAGAAAATTCATCTCTTGTAGGTTTCAGAGTAGAAGAGAATGTTATCCAGGCCTACTGAAGAGTTTTACCAGAACACAGAAGCTCTGAGATTGGGGTCACTGTGATGACTGTCACTTTAAGATCAATTCAACTGAGTAGGGGTCACGTGATTTGTTCAACCAATGTGTGGCAGCGCGTGGAATAAATTCTAGAGAGGGGATCCTAGGGGAAAATGGCTGTATGTGGGGCTGGCTGGATACAAGCAGCCACAGAAGCTCTCGTGTAAATAAAGTTTGTTTTGTTTGACTAAGACGCCTTACAGAATGTGTTTCTACAGTCACCTTAGCCACAAAAGGCTCATGATGGTACATCACAGTCAAGCACCACTAATCTTCCTGGCACTCAGATATCACCGTGGTGCAGTACCTGGATAGATTTAGGAACAGCGTGGCACAAAGGATACAGTGGTTTAAAAAAGATACTTAACACTTTCTGTGTATACATGTGCAATAAAGCCACTTTGTAATAAGCTTTGTCTCCCAGAGTATGTGTGTTCTTTGTTTTTTGTGTTTAAGAGGATTGGTTAGTTTGCAACATGGCAATCAGTTACTTAGTGCCTCCTGACTGAATTATCATCTTTTTGTTCATTCGTCCATGGCATTTGATACATCCCAGTAGTGAGAGAACATTTCCATTATCTCTGCTCTCTCCCATGTTCAAACCAATTACCAACTCACGGTCTACCCAAAGTTACCTCCAACTCCATACACTTTCAATTTTGCAAATAAACATTTGGAACCTTATCAAGTGCCAAATGGAGTTCCATACATCCACCAACAACCATGTTGGTGGTGGCGTCTTAAAAAAAATTCAACTTTAATAGCCAGACATGACCTAACCTTCATTTGTCCTTGTTGACTCTCTTTGACCAACTCATACTTGCCCAAATGCTCAATTGCTCTGTTTCCGATAATAATTTCCAATAACATCTCTGTGGTCATTGTGAAACCAACGGGTCTGTAGTTATCAGATCTCTCTCTTTCTCCCTTCTTAAATAATAGTGAAATTTGTCATTTTAAATCCAAAGGCACAATTCCTGAAGAGCTTTGGAAAATTATGATTACAACTCCTGGAATTTCTTAAACTATTTTCAAATACTCTGGTGTGGAAACCATCTGATCTTGGATATTTGTTGACCTTAATGTAATGGGGAGTTAAGCAGGACCTTGGTGTGCCAACTTCCGCAAGGAGCCAGATGCTGGGCCCCACAGACTGTAGGGCATTCCCTTCGGTGCATTGGGTCCCCTGCAGCAGACATTGTCAACCCAGGAGGACACTGGGCAGGGCACTCAGTCGGCACTTTGGGGCCTCATTGGGGCACTTCCATGCCCATTCAACCAATATACACTGTTTAGAACCAATGAGGAATATAGCCAAAAATACACAATGAGGCTTGGTTGAGATCCCAGAAATTCATTAGCCTGTTGAAACACCCAAGCCCCAGGGTCAGTGTTTGATTAGCAGCTCTGGCTGTCTGATCTATGCTGTCAATTGCGCAATGTTTTTAAACAAGCTGAAGAGGTTTCAAGCGCTTGCAGCTCCTGCTACTGACACTTTAAAAGGGTCTGTATGACTGACTCTTTTATTGGCCTGGTATAGAAGGTTTTTTTTGAGAAAGTAGAAAGTTATCAATGAAAGACTATTTGTAAAAGGTTTTTTTACACATCCTACTGTCATTGTAACATTCATTGGTTCTATACAATGTATATCCTCCATTGTTAAACAGATACAAAGTTATAATTAAGAAGTTGATCTCTTTATTGTCTAACCTATATCCGACTTTAATGGCCCACATTCCCCTTTATCACTAAATCTTTTTCTTAACAGTCAGTGGGCCCCAGTGGAAAAGTAATTGATCTAGTGGTTGATCCTATCATTTGGTGAAGCTCTATCCTGCATTCCTCTATTATTTCATAGAAAATCACCCCAAGGTGCTTTCCTGGAGCGTTATCAGACAGAATTTGACACCAGATCACATAGAGAGATATTAAGGCAGGTGACCAAAAGCTTGGTCAAAGAGATTGGTTTTAAGAAGCAACTCAGAGGATGAGAGAGGGGAAGAGACAGTCCTATGTAACTGTACTCCCATACTTTTCTTTTTCTTCTTTCAGATTCTCCCATTTTGCTTGGGGCTGCCACAATGGTTGTTGATCACCCTTCTCCATCTCCTCCTGTCAGTCATGGAGGCATAGTCACCCATTCCTCTTCCATTCCTGCTGTGTTTAAGTTTCTTGCCACCACATCCTTCCATCTAGTCTTAGGCCTTCCTCTTCTCTTTCTTCCTGGTGGTTCCATCTCTATCACTTGCCTCACAACATGTCCTCTCTCTCTCCGCAACACATGATCATACCATTTCAGTCTCTTCTCAGCTACTTTCTTCGATGCTTCCACAATCTTCACTGACCGCTTGATGTACTGATTCCTGATGCTGTCCTTTTTATTACTCCACACATCCATCTCAGCATCTGCATCTCAATGCTGTTGTTCCTCTCTTATTGATGTTGCCCATGTTTCTGCACTATATAACAAGGCCAGTCTCATAACTGTCTTGTAGATTCTTTTTTTCAGTTTCATCGAAACTTTTCTATCACATAACACTACACTGCACTTCTATCAATTACTCCAACCAGAGCTAATCCGTTGCTTAATTTCAATTTCCACCTTCTGCCACTATCAACCCAGGTACTTGAAACTACTCACTTTCCCCAAAAGGGCATCGGTGGTCCATCTTCTGGGCATGAATCTGAACTGACCTTCGTGAATTTTCACTATTTCTCTCATTCTCTGGAGGAGTCGAGGATTATGGGGTGGGGTGTGGGGCGGAGGATGGCAGAGGTGGTGGGGTGGGGGACAGACAGGAAAGTGGAGTTGAGACCACAGGTCAGGTCAGGTCAGCTATGATCTTATCAAATGACTGAGCAGGCTCAAAGGGTTAAATGGCCTCCCTGTTCTCCTATGTCTTGCAAAACTTCAAGATATGTGGCAGCAGTTTAATACCTCAGTAGTTTCTGCAATCCTGGATGTCTCCCTTCCCTTTGAGTACTGGTACCAAAATGCTACGCTTCCAAGCCCTTGTGATTTTCTCTTTTATAAGACAATTGAGTAACTTTGTCAGTATTATGATATGGCAGGTGGTATTTGCCAGGCTGACCAAATCCACAAGGGAAACTAGGCCACGCTATCACAACAATTTTGCAATTTGCATTTATTATGAGAAGGTTTGTGCACTGAAATCAGAAGTAATGAGTCCGCAGAATCAGAATCACAGAATTTTAATGGCACAGAAGGAGGCCATTCGGCTCATCGTGTCTGCACCGGCTCTCCAAATGAGCATTATGACCTAGTGCTATTGCCCTGCTTTTTCCCCGTACCCTTGCACATTGTTTCTATTCAAATAATCATCGAATGCCGTCTTGAATGCCTTGGTTAAACCTGCCTCCACCACACTTCCAGGCAGTGCATACCAGACCCAAACCACATGTTGTGTGAAAAAGTTTTCTTCTCACGTCACATTTGCTTCTTTTGCAAATCACTCTAAATCTGTGCCCTCTCGTTCTTGATCCTTTTATGAGTGGGAACGGCTTCTCCCTATCTACTCTGTCCAGCCCCCTCATGATTTCGAGCATCTCCTCTTAGCCTTCTTCTCTCCAAGGAGAACAGTCCCAACCTCTCCAATCTATCTTCATAACTGAAGTTTCTCATCCCTAGAACCATTCTTTTAAATCTCTTCTGCACTCTCTCCGATGTGTTCACATCCTTCCTATAATGTGGTGTGCAGAACTGTACACAATACTCCAGCTGCAGCCTAACAAGTGTCTTTTATAAATTCAGCATAACCTCCCTGTTCTTATACTCTATGCCCCTATTAATAAAGCCCAGGATACTACTTGCTTTATTAACTACTCTCTCTACCTGACCTGCCACCTTCAATGATCAATGCACATATACACCCAGGTCTTTTTGCTCCTGCAACCCCTTCAAAATTTCACCACTTATTTTATATTGTCTGTCCATGTTCTTCCTACCAAAATGCATCATGTCACACTTCTCCACATTAATCTCCTGCACACCAAGATCTAGATATTAATGTATATCAGGAAAAGCAAGGGTCCCAATGCTGACCCCTGGGGAACTCCACTATAAACCTTCCTCCAGCCCAAAAAATATCCATTGACCATTACTCTCTGCTTCCTATTTTTCAGCCAATTTTGTATCCACGTTGCTACTGTCCTATTTATTCCATGAGCACATCAGTCCACTACCACTGTTAGAGATCTTACAGACTAAATTAAAACATTTATTAACAAAAGAAGAAAAAACGTAAACCCACACACAAGATTAGTTACACAGTTATAACAGTTCCCAAAATTTCTACTTAACCAAACTCTCAACTACACACCTCCTTTAAGACAACAGTCCAAATAGATTCCAAACTTATAAAGTCATCCGCAAGCATGCACTGGACAATGAACTTCCAAAGGCTTTTTACACAACTTTGGTTACTGGAACAGCAAACTTCTGCAGGGTGGCTAGAGACTTTTTCCCCAAGTCTGTTTCATGCAGTCACCTTTCCAGATCTCACACAGCCACAACTCACAAAGCGTTCCATCCTTCTTTAAATATATTTCATCCCTTTCGATTTGTAAATCCCATTGTTTCCACTTGTCTTTAGAAGGTACTTTCCCCAGAATATAACAATCTTTCACGTTAACACTGGCAGGTATTTTTGGGAAAAATCAACATAATAACCTTGCCTTATTTATTTTGCCAGTTGTAAACATTTCCCACGTCCCTTTGAAAATCAAGCACTTCTCCACTTAACTAAAAATGCAAATTTCATTCACGCCATATCTGCTGACCTCACCCTAGCTCTTCTCATCTTCATTTCAAATGCCTGTTTTATACCTGACTTATTTGATAATCTAAACCTTGCAGTCTACCCGTCTCCAGCCCAATTAAATCAGCCACACACACAGAACCACACACACACAAACCTGCTTTAAAATATCCCATAATAATATTAGGAAAAACATGATAATTCCTTGACATCAGGATCTGAACTCCATATTCACCTTGGCAGGTCCACACCTCCGCTGGTATCTCATCTGGTCCTACTATTTGGTTGTTTTTCATTCCTTTCAGTGTTGTTCTGATTTCTACCAGATTTGAAGCTAGTACTCCCATTCTTTCAGTGGGAAAAATGAAGTGCCACTGAGTCTTGAACCTTTACAGTGTAATAAGCTAAGTAACCAAAAAAAATGTTTTTAAATGAATAAAAACTGGAATTCACAAATTACTTCATCAGCAGCGTGCATTATAAAACTGACAAAATTCTGAAGAAACTTATTCATATCTATGCTCTGCCCTCACCCTAAAACTACATTTGTGAAAATAATCTGTCAATTTAAAAACTCTTGTGAAAATAAATGCAACTTTGACCTGCCTAGATGATGTGTGTTGCATACTGCCTTTGTTTGACTATGATGAAAAAGATTTGCATCAAAAGTACAAGTAGCTGACAGAAATCTCCTGTGGATTTTAACTGTTAATCAAAAATCTGTGTGTGTCATTCAGGTAATGTAGTACCTCCCAGCACATGAAATGATTTTGGACTGCCCTCTGGATAAACACTGGGGAAATAAGAATTACATTTAATTTGAGTCCTATGAGCCAAATTTGGATGTGACAATATTAAAGGAGATAATAAGAGCTTTTGCAAGCATATCTTAAGTAAAAGAATAGTTTAAAAGAGGCCATGACTTCTTTCAGATGAAGAGAAATCTAGATGTGGAAGATGAAGGTGTGACAGAGATATTAAGAATACTAGCAGAGGCCCACAAAAACATTTACAATTTTTACATTATTTTCAATTTTAAAAAATTCTTTCACAGGCTGTGGGTGTCGCTGGCTAGGCCAGCATTTATTGCCCATCCTTCATTGTCCTTGAGGAGGTGCCACAGTGTTTCTTCAAATCCCCATCCTGTACCATTTCATCATTCTCATGCTATCCCCATCCATTCCTTTCATCCCACTTATTTCATCCCCCTTTCATCTCTCCTCTGCCATCCCACCACATGGTTTGCCCGCACCCCTCATGCCACCCTCCCAATGCTACCCCATCTCCCATGCGGTTCCCCCATATCATCCCCCATCCCCCTCCCATGTATCCCCCCATGTCTCCATCCTCGCATTGCATTCCCTCACCAGGTCACCCTCTCCCACGACCCCTCCAGCCAGGGTAGCTTTGTTTTTGGGCTCCCTTTACCTTCCGACCTAAATATTTGCAGCAAAATTATTATCTTTATGGCAATAGTACTTCTTTAAATCCCCATCACATCTTTCCCATGTCATTCCTCTGTTGCCATACCCAACACATTCCATTCATCCTTCTCATATTATCTCCATCCCATCTTCTTTGTCATCCCCATCCAATTCTCCTATTCCGTACCTCCCTAGCATTCCCCCCATGCTGTTCACCCCTCTCTTCCATGCCATTCCATCGCCTACCCCCAACCCCACACCAGGAGTGCTTCATTTCTGATGCAGTTGTTCTGCAAAACTCTCTTGTTCTGCACCTGAGGGGTGGTAGTTGGTTAATTATTTTAAACCTTTATTGTAACATTTGGGTACTGAGTGTATCCACGTGCCGCTCACCAAATAAACCCACCAACTGACGCACTCCTTAAACTGACCAATCAAAGCTGTTTGAACAGAATAAATCTATATTATTATAGATTTTGTATTTTTTCACTGATGATGGTGGAAATGAGAATGATGGTGTACCTCAACAGGATATGGAACAATTGCAATAGAAAATTGTGGAAACAGAATTGGCTCTGAAAAAATTAGCAGACCTTAAGATGGCTAAGTCCTTACACCATGTCGACAAATAACTCGGACTGTTGGAGGAAGTTGAAGTGATGATAGTAGAGGTTTTGCTCAATTTTTAAAATGCTCATTATTTGTGTGTTGCAAAGAACCTTTCGCAGAGTCTATCAGGAAGGATGTGGACATAAGAGGGGTTACAATCCCAGGCAGTGGAGGTGTGCAGGTGAAAGCCTCCCTGTACATGGACGATGTCGCTGTCTTCTGCTCGGATCTGCTGTTGGTGTGCAGACTGATGATCATCTGTGACCAGTTCAAATAGGCTTCAGGGTCAAAGCTAAATGATGGCAAGCGCGAGGTCATGTTCTTTGGGAACTGGGCCAACTGATCCTTTGTCCCCTTCACTGTCAGGTCAGACTACCTGAATGTGCTGGGTATATTGTTCGGAGAGGCCAGGGTATGAGCCAAAAACTGGGAGGAGCATCTAGCCAAAGTGAGACAGAAACTGGGCATGTGGGAGCGATACTCCCTCTCCATTGCAGCTAAGAACCTGGTCATTAGGTGTGAGGTGCCCTTGGCGTTGCTGTACATGGCACAGGTCTGGCCCATACCCCAATCCTGCATCGTAGCAGTCACCTGAGCCATCTTCTACTTTATCTGGAGGTCAAAGATGGATTGTGTCCACATGGGCAAAATGTACAGAGCTCTTGACAGAGGGGGGGAGAAACGTACCCAACATCACTATCATCCTGATGGCCACTTGATTTTAATGCTTTCATGAGATGTGGGTGTCACCGGCAAGGCCATCATTTATTGTCCATCTTAATTGCCCTTGACTGAGTGGTTTGCTTGGCCATTTCAGAGGGCAGTTAAGAATCAACCACATTACTGTGTGTATGGAGTCACATGTAGGCCAAACCAGGTAAGGATGGCAGATTGCAATTGTATTGAGGTACCTAAGCATGCAAAATGCTCTATGGAGAAAAGATGAATATTATTGCACTTTCCGTAAGTTCCAATTTGAAATGTTTTGGAAAGTGCTTTTCGGTACTTATGAATATATTTTTGAAAAAAATTAAATCCTCATTAGATAGGCAACTTTGGACACAAGACTGGAGGATAGACAATGTAATACTTCTGATCTAAAAAGGAGAGAAGGATAAACTGGATAACAATCAACCAGTTAGTTTAACGTCTGTAATAACACTTTGGAAATACTCAGCAGATCGGGCAACATCTGTGGAGAGAGAAACAGAGTTGACAATTCAGGTCAATGATCTTTCATCAGAACCAATGAAAAATCAGGACAGAGTCTAATATTGGCAAATTCTTAAAACCTATAAAATTGTGAGCAATTTCAGAAATGCATGGGTCAATCAAGGACAGCCTTTATGAATTGTTAAAGGTAAGTTGTCTTTGACAAATTTGATAGAGATTCCTGAAGTGACTAATTGAATAGATAAAGAGAATGTGTGCAGGTAGATTTGATAACTATCTACAGGAGCATTGCTATAAAAGTTCAGGCATATGCTCCAAGAGCAATTTGTACAGCAAGTTAGTTGAAAGACAAGAAACAACCAGTTAGGATAAATGAGTGTTGGTTGGATTGGCGAAAGGTCAGAAGTAGTCTACCCCTTCAGTCAATTTTGCTGTTGCTACAGATAGATAACATAGGTGTGAGCATAAGGAACACCATACTAAAATGTGTTGATGACACACAAGTAGGGAGTTTGGCAAAATACAATAGGACCATTAAAGATTTCAGGAAGAAACAGGTAAGGATAGTCCAATGGCTAGTTTGGTGGTTGATGCAGTTTAATATAGATAAATGTAAAATAATGTATTTTTGGAGGAAAAACAAAGAAGGATACTATTCAACAATGGAAAGATCCTGAAGTGAATAGATGAAAAGAGAAATCTACAGATTTAAATACATAGTTCACCAAGTGTGAGTGCAGGTGGATTATGGCATAAAAATGGTAGTGGCATTTTAGGTTCTATAGATAGGGTTATATGGTTAACAGCAATGATGCAATATTTGGGTCACAGTTTGAGAACCGTGTACATTGGATGCAATTTTGTTGAAAGAAGATTAAATTCAGAGAGTGTACAGAAATGATTCCACAATAAAAATTATAATTTTGAGGAAATACTTGAGATTCTTCGACCATGCCCATTGGAGCGGAGAAAAAAAACAGGAGAGTTCCTAGACTTCTGTCAAATTATGAAGGGTTTTAATGAACAGGTAAAGACTATTTCCTCTGGATGGGGAGTCATAACTAGGGGTCATCATTTTAATATTATCACTAAGAGGATGAAGAATATGATTAAGAAATATGTCTTTACTCAGAGGGTAGAAACATGGAATGCTTTGATACAGAATTGAAGCAATGACTATTGCACCTTTTAAAGGTAAATAATTGAAGCAGAGGAAGGTACAGTGTTGTAGGTTGAGCAGGTCAGTAATTTTTAAATGCCTTAGCAAAGAGCCAGCATAGAAACAATAAGATAAATGGTCTAATTTTATGCTTCAACAGACTTTAGAAACTGTGACTATTTTCACTAGAGCAAAGAAGAGATTTGTTAGCATTTTTAAAGGGCTCTTGGCATCACCTGATCCTAAAGGAAGCCATGTGACTAAAGTTCATACTTTCATTTTGAGTATTATTAATTTTGATAAGAAAATGATAGTTCTTCTTCTATAGTGCAAACCCCTCTAGTTTTGAACTGTATTTTTTAGGAACTCGGGCACTGATGAGATGGACTGAAGTGGTTATTTGTACTCCTGTGTGGATCCACAGAAATTGTCAAATTCAGTTTAGAACAAATAAACTTGGGATCTTCCTGGTCTTCAGGATTATTCACTGCCACACCCTTTTCTGCAAAATATCTTACTTTGGAAGTTGAGTATTACATATTTCCCCACAATTTGACTCTGATGGAATTAGACACACAAAATACTACTGTGATTAGACTTACTAATTTTGTTCTTATGTTGGAATTTTAAAACATTTCTTGTAACATGATGATATTAATGAAATGTTTAAGCTACATAATTTTGTTATCTAATCATAATTAAATCTCTACTATGACAAAGTTCTACTTTTATATATCCTTTTTGTGCTCAGCAGTGAAGCTGGCCATCTAATCAGTTTTGCAAGGCTCTGCCATTTCTAACCAGAAAACTCACCATGTGGGATACTTTTCAAGGAAATTCTGTTTCTTACGGGTTTATGACAAAGCATGTTAGTGCATTCATGGATGCTTAATTCACAAAAATCATTGTGAACATACAAAATTTAAAGTCAGTAAAAAGCCAACTTGTCCATTGTCGTGCTGCAACTTAAGCACAGCATAACCACCATCCAGCCCCCACTCCCCAGTCACACAATCTACTTTATTTTATTCATTCATGAGATGTGGGTATCACTGACTAGGCCACCATTTATTGCCCATCCCTGGCTGCCCTTGTTCAGAGGGTTTTTTTTAAAAGAGTCAACCATATTGCTGTGAGTCTGGAGTCACATGTAAGCTGACAGCAGATTTCCTTCCCTAAAGGGCATTAGTTAACCGGATGGGTTTTTACAACAATCAGCAATGGTTTCATGGCTGTCATCAGACTTTTAATTCCAGATTTTTATTGAATTTAAATTCAAATTCCATCTGCCATGGTGGGATTTAAACCCAGGTCCCCAGAGCATGATTATTGGTCCAGCGATGATGCTACTACACCATTGCTTCCCCTTAAACTAAATAAACATTCTGGTAAGTTTGACCATCTGCTGCTAAAACCCTTACATTATTTTTATAATCCACTGACTCAATCACTCTATTGGTCCCCTGACTGGCTTTTCTCCACCCCGCATAAATGTGAGCTCATCTGAATCTCTCCTGCCTAAATCCTAACCAGCACCAAGTTCTGCTATCAAAGCCCCAAACTCATCCACCTTTTTGTATTAATTCATGGGAGTGGGCATCGCTGGCTAGGCCAGCATTTATTGCCCATCACTAATGGCCCTTGAGAAAGTGTTGGGAAGCTGCCGTCTTGAACCGCTGCAGTCCATGTGGTATAGGTATACCCAGTGCTGTTAGAGAGTTCCAGGATTCTGACCCAGTGACAGTGAAGGAACGGCGATATAGTATGCACCAACTCCTTTCACAATGCTTCAGATTTATCCTTGTTTGTAACCATTGTCTCACCCCTCCATATCTAAATAACCTCTTCTAGCCCTACAACCTGGCACTCCTCAAAATTCTGGGCGGAACTGCAGCGGGCTGTTCAAAAGTTAATTAACTTTGGCAAGGCTGTAAAATCCCACCGGTGTAAAATTCCACCCTTTGTTTCTCTGGGTCTGGTCTCTTGTACATTCATCTCTTTATGCCTCACTGTGCCTTTAAGATGCCTATATCTCAGATTATAAAATCCCTCTGCCTCTCTTGGTGATGACTTGTTGACCTGTTCCTCTCAGGTTACTGCATTATAAATGTTTACATAGAAAAGTCCAATGTTAAATGTTAACACAAAAGCATGACTCAAAATTGTGACAGAGGAAGTAAGACTGTGGATAGGAAGGATGTGCTGTATGCAAGGTATTTTTAGATCCATAATTGCTAGGTATACAAAGAAAAATGCGTACAGTTGTCAGATTAAATATTAGTAACACATTTCTATGGAGGTCCACAGTAAGTAAAAGGAAATACATTTTGTTTATCATGGTTCAAATTTCTCACAATGTGGACCTCATGTTGTGTGGTCTCCCCCACACAAAAGTTTCACAAGAAACAAGGGCCAATGTAACGGGGCTCCAAATCCATGCCATCATCTGGGGTACAGTCAATGAGAATAATAGCCTGGGGACCCCATTACAACGAATGACAATATTTAAAAAAAAACTAATTTGTTGACAGTTACAACCACCAGAGCAAAAAAACACAAAAGTTGATGAGTGGGAGGGGTGTAAAGGTCTTCGCTATTGAACAAATAAGAATGTAAAGATTAATAATGTTTAAATAAGATTTAAAAGAAAACAAATAAGGGGCTCCTTTCTTGGCGAACAGTGGGAAATCTGAAGTAAACAAGTGCATACTATCCAAAGAGATTTTTAAATTTTAGTTACACGTCCGGAGAGGGTGACATTTGATCGCCGAAAACACTGAGCAAACATTGTGATACCACTGTGCTCGTTGGGACTCCGTTTCTCTCAGTGCATGTGTGTGCCGCGCGCGTGTGTCCCTCTCTCTTCCTCCTTCTCCCTTTTCCACGCCGCCATCTTGGGATGCTAAGCATGTCTCCCGGCAGGCAGTGCGGCCGGCAGTTTGTTGGGTCCGGCGGACGGAGGGAGGGGGGGTTGGGGGCAGAGGCGGGAGGAGGGAGCAATAGGGAGAGAGGTGGGGGGATGGTGCTGCTGCTGCTGGTGGGAGGTCCGCCGTTTCTTCGCAGTGTCTGTCTGTCAGACGCAGCCGCTAATCATCAATCGCGGCCACAATCTAAACCTTTCCTTACCAGATTATTTTTCCTCTTTTTTTTTCTGGCTGTTTTAAAATTTTTAAAACAATAAAAAGAGGCGGGCTGAATTTATTGGCTTTGTTTGTTTGTGTGTGTGTGTGTTTGTGTGAAGGGAGAGACCGAATCGTTTACAGGAGCAACGGATTTTTTCCCCCCCATCTAACTCGGCAGAAAGTAAGTGTATTATTTTTTATAAATTTTTAAAAAAAACGTACGGGGATAAGTCTCTCCTTTCCACTCAGACTTTAAGGTTGGTGGGAGTGAGCAGGGTGTTTGATAACTGACGGTCGATCCTGTTCCGAGTGGCGAAGTTTCTCAGGCGAGGATGGAGAGTGGCGCCGGCTGTCGCCCCGCAGTCCTTGTTCTTCTCTCTGTCCAGCCCTCTAGGAAGGGAAAGAGTGGGGTGGGGAGCGGGAAGGACTTTCTTTTAACATTTTTTTTTTATTCTTGCAATTCAAAAAAATGCAACAGATGTAAGTCTAATGTTTTTTTTTGGTAATTTTTTTTGTGTGTGTATTTCTCCCTCCTTGGCACAAAGTTCATTCTGGACGTGGGCAAAAAAAAAATCCACCAGAGGTGTTCCTTTGAAGTGTTGTGGTTTTGTTGTATTTGGGCCTGAGTTTATGCATCTCTTGTGTGAGTTAACATCGTTGTTGCACTTTTACTGCATTTTACGAGGGCTGCAATCAGTTGAAAATGCGTGTGTAATAAATCTGCTGCTTGCCTCGTTTTGTTGTGTACACATTTCAGTTAACAGGGTTTGCAGTGGAGAATTGCGGCTGTTTTCTCCCACTACCTGTTTTCTCCTGAGGTTTTATTTCTTCACAGACGAGGGTTTTGCTCTTTTCCTCGCGCCTTGTGCAAAATCTGTATTTTTAGGTAGTGTCCTGGGTTGAGTTTCATTTTAGTTGCTTTTCGAAATTATGTGAACACACTTCCTTCCTCGGCCCCCCCCGCCCCCCCCCGACAATCCAAAGCCACCCGCTGCAGTGGCACACGTACACCTGATTCAATGTTTTCCTTTGAATTTTCAACAATTTTTTCGCCTTGCTTGGTATGAATGTCTGTTGATTCAATTTGCAATCTGCACTGCATTTTAACCTTCAACCAAGCGGTGGTATACTGCAGAATGGTATCACGAATTATTTGTGTTCTATATCATAGATTGAGAAATCCAAAAGTGTGAATAGTCTCATTAATGCGTTATATTTACTGAACCGTAATATAATATTCATTCGAGGCATTTGTTAGTTTGAATTGAACAGTTTTTATTGTTGTGTGTTCCTGAAATTTTTAATTTATTCTGAACCAATGTTCACGTGGCCGTTATGATTTTTATGTGAAGTGTGTTGTCTGTGTCCAAGATTCCTTTTAGCTAAGATGGCCCCACGGATGGTCTTGGTGTACAAACAGTTAACGAAAGAAGGCTCTAGTTTTCTTTCTCTTGTCATTAGGATTGAAAACATGCAATATTTTACCAGTAAAATTTATCTGAATATTGCAATGATATGTGGGGCTTTGAGAAGTGCCTTTAATGCATTTTTACTTTGAAAAGGAAAACCAATCTTTTTTTTATTTTTGAGATCTATATAAACTTGTAGAAAAGTCTTTATAGCTTTAAAATACCAATTTTTTTAAACCAAAGAATTGGTAATTTCATTATATAAATATATCATTCTCTCATTCAGATGTTTATGAATGCAAATTTTATATGTAGCAACAGATTAGAAATGAGCACTTGGCTATATCTTGGAAATTAAAATGGTGTAAAACTCAGTGGTATCTGAAGGCGATAAATATTGATGAGTGACTAATTCTAACAGGAAAAATTGTATTGAATATCTGTCTGATTTAATTACTGTCAAGGGCTGAAGCAAATCCACAACTTTGGAATCCAGTAGTAGTGTGTTCCCAACAGAGCTTGATGCATCATGTTCCTTATGAAGGAGTGACTATAATGAAGACCTGTTCGCATATTTTCCTTCCACATTTTACATGTCATGAAAAAGAGCTTTTATTTGACTAAATTAGATCAAATTCTGAACTCCAAGAAGACATTCAGGGAACTGAAACAATACAATAATTTAGATAACACATTAATTGAAGTACAAAATACATATCTACTTGCCAAATAAAAAATGAAAAGGGTTTCAGCAAAAAGCTTCTCAGATTAGTGATGATAAGAGATCTGTATATTAGCTCAATGTTCGAGTCATCTGTTCTTTGAGCATGACTAGCTGAAGTTCATGAGACAGTAGCCCAAGAAATTAAAACATATATAATTAACATCATGATCTGTTCATTTTTTAAAACTAAACTTGAATATTGTGCACTGCTCCTTTTTTACACAACAATTCGATTACAGATGGTCCTCATAGAAGGCCAGAGAGCTTAGTGTAGATTGTGGCGTTTGTCCACCTTTGAAGCGTCCAAAAATCCTTCCAAAACAAGGGGTCAACTTATATGCTCATATAACATGAGCCACCGGTGTTGGTGATCGCAAATTTGAAATGTGAAAAAATAACACCAGTAATTCATATTAAATTAATGTGGCATGGCTTACTGAATGAATCAGTTTTACAAAGGTACCTTTAACCACAATCAAAGTGTTTTAAAAACCATCAAATTAATTGTCTTCAGCATCTGATGTAAAGAGTTAATCAAGATCATTGAATCGCTTTGGCTATGTCATCATCGTAAGGATCCCACTCTGGATCAAATATGGCACTTTTGGTTTCATAATCACCCCTCCACAGCAAACCATCTTCATCTCTATCCATCAAATTGGATATTCTGCATTTTTTTTTCAATAATCTGATGACACTTTGTGCACAAATAGCATCCCACGATTTGATGACAAAACCACACGAAACATCAAGTGGGCAGCACTCATATTTCCACTCTTTGAATTTTTTTTTCTCCGTCAGCCATCCACCTATTCCATTCGGCGTGGAGACAATCCTTGAATGGCTTGTCATGGCTCACGTTCAACGGTTGAACTATGGATGTCAGATCCGCTGGTATAACTGTAATTTGGCTGTTATTTCTTTGCAGGCGCTTTTTCCTCTCATCAGCTATTTGGGATCGGTATGTGTCCCATACGAACAAGCTGTGTAGGCCACCGGGATGACTATTCCACATGTTATCGATCCACAACTTCACTCCTCCATCCAATCACTGAATGGACATGCATAAAAACTCTTGCAGGGAACCTGATTTTCGGCATGGTTTTACGTTTGAAAATTACCATCGGCTTTAATTTCATTCTGTCAACCATGCAGGCTAGTACTACTCTGAATTGCATCATTTAAAAAATTTATTTTATTCATTCACGGCATGTGGACGTTGCTGGCTAGACCAAAGTTTATTGTCCAAACTTAATTGCCCTTGAACTGAGTGGTTTGCTAGGTGGTTTCAGAGAGCAGTAAGACTCAACCACATTGTTTTGGATCTGAAGTCACATGTAGGCCAGACTACGTAAGGATGGCAGATTTCCTTCCCTAAAGGACATTAGTGAACCAGATGGGTTTTTACAACAATTGATGATCTTCATGGCACCTTTACTGAGACAAGCTTTCAATTCCAGAATTTTTAAAAATTAATTTAATTTAAATTCCACCAGCTGCCATGGTGGGATTTGCACCCATATCCCAAGAACACTAGCCTGGGCTTCTGAATTACTAGTCCGTTGACATTACCACTATGCCACCATTTTCCCCCCTAACTGCCTCCTTGAACCGCTGCAGTCCATGTGATGTATGTATACCCACAGTGCTGTTAGGAAGGGAGTTCCAGAATTTAGACCCACCGACAGTGAAGGAACGGTGATATAGTGCCAAGTATTTCACTATCACTGGGTGGAAATCCTGGTACTCATTCCCTGACAGCACTGTGGGTGTACCTACACCATATGGGCTGCAGCAGTTGAAGAAAGCTCACCTTCTCAAGGGCAATTGGGGATGGGCAATAAATGCTGGCCTAGTCAGTGATGTCCACATCCCATGAATGAATAAAAAAAAAAGTAAGTCAGGATGGTGTGTGGCTTGGAGGGGAACTTGAAGGTGGTGTCTCATGTCCTGTGGTTTTCAGTAGAACTGTTTTTCCACTCGACCGTTCGGTTTCTGGACACGTTGAAATTCATTGATGTTTCATCCATGTTGCTGATGTGGTGTAATGGATACTTGTGTTTTTGCCGCTGTCTGATGATGAATCGTTGGAAACTGGTCATTTTGGCATCGAGGTCTTTTGGTTGTTTTTGAGCAATTTTGGTCTTCTGCCATAACATTGCACGTTTTCGTTCCAACAGCTTCAGCAACTTGCTGTTCTGAAATCTTTGGACTCATGGTTTGATTTGGCTCACCTGAGTGCATTTATGCACATTGCATTTTGCAATTTTCTGGCAATTTTTGTGGACGCATTCTGATACATGCTTCTTGATCAGGCCAGTGGTTGGTCCCTGTTCTCATTGCATATTTGATCTTGGGCATCTTAAGTCTGGATTATTTCTTCCAATCTTAAACCAGTTTTTCACTAACACCAAATTCCCTTGCGGCAGCACAGTTTTTTTTTGACAAGTTAGCAAATGTTATAACATTTAGCTTGAAACCAGTTTCATACTTCATATTTTTGGAGGAGTGATTTTCTGCGTTGTTCGCCACATGCAGTCTGCTCTGTGTGGGTGTGTCTTAAGTTTCCCTGCATCTTTGTAACACAGCCTTTTTTGTCTGCTTGATCATTTGCACCCAGTCATAACGTGCATTTGTGTGGTGAAAAATTGGGGATGACCACAAATGTGAGTAGAGTATCTTGTGGCTGAACTACATACTGTGTATGCAAAAGGCATGATTTTTGGGGCTGGAAAAATGAGGTGGTCTTCTTGCCAGGTCAACTTACACGCAGTGATCGATGCTAATAATCATTAACAAAATTTATACCTTAATTGAATTTGGTACAGTTAGTCTTTCAGGGATCAAATTATAAAATGCATGTAGGCAACATGTTGACATTTCTGCTTGGACCTGGCTGTTCTATTTCTTTGCCTTTTTGTATTTGTCCTTCGAATGGGATGATTCTGACAGGGCTCCCCTTATTGCCCATTCTCAGTTGCTTTAGAAGGTACTGGTGGGCAGCATTCTTGAATCTTTATGGTGCAGGTGCTTTTATGCTTGTGTTTGGAGGGGAATTCCAGAATATTGACCGAGGACCGATGAAGGAAAGGTGTCTGATCACGTCAGGATGGTGCATTACTAATGCTTTTGTTAGGAAAAAATGTCAATGACATAGGAAATATTGATGTTCAGTTATTGAAAATTTGAGGGTTAAGTTTAAAGAGGGAGAGAAATACTAATCAAAACAAAAAAATTGGGATTATTTTGTCAAGCCCAGCCTCTGGAACAGAACATAAACAGATTATATTCCATGGTGCTTCCTGTGTTCATTTGCAATGAAAATTACTTTTTAAAGAATGCAGTTTAAAAAAAAAT
The DNA here is from genome assembly GCF_964194155.1 of Cetorhinus maximus. Lineage (NCBI taxonomy): Eukaryota > Metazoa > Chordata > Chondrichthyes > Lamniformes > Cetorhinidae > Cetorhinus > Cetorhinus maximus. The sequence continues at coordinate 155,751,681 of NC_135882.1, forward strand.
CCTCGAGAAATGCAAGCTGTCTTAGAGAGCAGACAAATGGGATGTACTAAACTATTGTGACTTCAGTCATTGCTACTGTTTCTTGCTATGATCTTTTTAACTTTAGGATAATGGAAGGTGTAGCATACACCCATCATTCCATATTTGCATCCTTTCAATTTGAGTTCTGTCTCACCCAAAATCCTTGGACTGTGTTCAATTGCTAACAACATTCTATGTGACTGCGATGACGGTGTGTTATCCTTTCTCATGTTCTTGACTTTTCTCTGGCTTTTGATGTGGGTTACTGTGCCATCCTTCTTCATGGTCATATTTGTTTTATTGTTGTTGATTTCTTTGTTACTTGTCTCAATGCAGCCAGTACATCTCTAGTTGCTACTTCTATGCCCACAAAGTCACCTTTGGTATAAGAATTTGCTGGAAGTGCTCAGCAGGCCTGGCAACTTCCCTGGGGAGAGAAACAGAGTTAAACATTAATGGTCTGTGACCTTTCATCTTGAAATCAAGAGACAATTAGAAATCTAATTTGGGAGAAGAGAAGAATTTCTTCAAGGTGTGCATTCCTGGAAGAGACATGTCAGTGAAATAAACACCAATACAAAAGCAAAATACTGCAGATGCTGGAATTCTGAAATAAGAACAGAAAATGCTGGAAAAACTCAGCTGGTCTGGCAGCATCTGTGGAGAGAGAAACAGAGTTCACGTATTGAGTCCGCATGATTCTTTGGTTTAAAGAAGAGTCAGAGTAGAAACGTGAACTCTGTTTCTCTCTCCACAGATGCTGCCAGACCTGCTGGTTTTTTCCAGCATTTTTTGTTTTTGTCCAGTGGTAACATCATCTGGGATCGTAAAAAGGATATGCACAGGGATGGTGGTGGAGGAGTCTGGAACATTTGCTGTAAGGTATGATTCAGTGAGTATGACCGTGTCAGGCTTTTGCTTGTGGGATAGCTCTCCCCTTTTGGTATAAGTCCCAGATGTTAGTAAGGGGGGCTTTGCAGGATCTACTGGGCAGCGTGTTAAATTGTTGTTTACGACGCCTAGCTCAATGTTTGTTGTCTGTTCAGTTTTATTCTTTTTAGACTTTTCTGGAGCGGTTAGATACAACCGAATGGCTTACTGGGACAATTAAGAGCCAGTGTTATGATCCTAGACCAGACCGCCAAGGTATTGGTAAGATCCAATTAGGGACCAATAATGTTTTGTTTAAAGTAAACAAAAGTTTGAGAATCAACATACCTACTAGGAGAATAAAGCCATAAGATTTCACAGGTTTTGAATAAGCAAGAATAAACTTTAATATACAGGGCCAGAAAGAAAAAACAATTTACGATATTTATCTTATACTCTAACATTCAGGGTAAATATGAGGTACATGTGAATTAACAGATGAACTGAGGTCAAGCACACCACGCTGCACAATAAATGGCAGATGCAACCAAGACAGATTTGACAGATTTCTCAACAGCCAACTCAGATGTCAGTAAACACTGTAAGCTAGCCAATCTCATTGAAACTCTCTCTTCTCATGAGGCTTTCCAGTCTTCACCTTCGAAGATCTAACCTTGGATTTCTCTCAGACATCGTTTCAGCTTGGACAGCGTCAATGACAGCCCATCTCACAGGTTTCAGTCTTGCCTCCCAAGATTCTATTCCCTTGGATGGCTGAGTATGCACTCGAGCACTAACTCAAGCACAATTTTAGCTCTTCGGTCGCGCCGAGCAGAACACTATTGCTCCAAAGGGGTACCTTTGCCCCAGTGACCAGCAGCACAGAGTCACCAATCTTCTGCATCCTTTGAATCCTAGGGCTTCTCCTGAGCCTTCATCACTTAAAGTCTGCTAACAGCAGTCCTTTCTCTGATTGGAGCCTTTTTCTCCACTCCTTTTTTTCCCCTTAACTGGGACCTGTATCTGTCTCCTGTCTGGGATTCCTCTTTTAGGACCCCTCTCTGTCCCTTGCTTGGAACACTTCCCTGCAATGGCGCTCTGTTCCCGGTTGCATTACCTGGGTTTTCGTATGGCTTTCCCTTTCTGCCCAGGCTTGCTGGGCCCATCCTTGGCCCAAATAATTCAGAATGTTGAACTGCACGTGTGCAGCCTGCACCCAGTCTGCGCATGCGCGGAGACTCCTAGTTCTGTCAGGACTTGGCATTCCCGAGTCCCGCTCTTGACTTCTAAGATAAGTCTGGCTTTCATAACAGTCAGCCACGTTGTTATGGATATGGAATCACATGTAGGCCAGATGGTAAGATTTCCTTCCAGATTGGTTTTTATGACAATCTGGCAGTTTCATGATTACCATTACTGAGACTAGCGTTTTCTTCCAGATTTATTAATTAATCGAATTCCCCAGCTGCCATGGTGGTGTTTGAACTTCTGTCCCTGGTGCCTTAGTCCAGGTGTCTGGATTATTAAAATAGAAGCAAAATACTATGGATGCTGGAGATTGGAAACGAAATATGGAGTTGCGACGAAGAGTCATATTGGACTTGAAACGTTAACTCCGTTTCTTTCTCCACAGATGCTGCCAGACCTGCTGAGTTTTGCAGCACTTTTCATTTTTATGTCTGGATTACTTGTCAAGTAACATTACTAATGTGCTACTGTCCCTCCTGGCTTGCAATGAAAATATTTGGATTAATGGGGGATAGGCTTCTCTTACCTTTGATCTTAACGTTTGATGGAAAAAAACTAATATAGAGTGCTTTGCCTTTCAACTTTACATTGTATTAAATTGATAGAGTTCTGCCAATGTTCAGTTTTGATTCCGGTTTTGAAGTCATTTTTCAAAAAATGTATTAACTTGAAACGAAAGGTGTGATATAGAAAGTTGGATAGTTTTTGTAGCCCTTTCACGTTCCATACAAATTTGCTTTTTTGCTTTCATGCCTGTATTCCAAGATCAAATTTGATTTCTGTGCAATTGTAGTACATATGGGCCCCTGAAGAGAATACCAGTGTTTCTGTTCAGTTAGGCATTGCTTCAAAAGAATGATATTTCCTGTTTATGTCCTGAGTTCTAATTACCGTTCAGTAAACTTTAGGCTATAATTAGTTTTTTGCTTGCAGAAAACTTTAAGGATAGTCTTTGACATTTTGTGGCGATTAAGTATCTATAAGGATGTTCTGAAATTCATTTTGTGATTTTTGAGCTGATTTTGGTTCCCGTTTTGAACTCTTTGTATTAGCTACTATAGATTATTTGGTGCAAGGAGACATTTTTGTGCAGATATGGAGATACACAAGTCTAAAATTTAAGTTTTCCTGTTACTTCTGTAAATGGTTGGACTTGAAAGCAAATTGGAAAACTAAAGATGGTTCATTTATTTGATTACTTGATTTTTAACAATCTGGGAAAAAAAATCTCTTGGGCAGACATCCATGAACCCATTTGTAAAGAAATGTATTATGGTCATATTATATCCAAGAATAAGTGAGGTTTTAATGCAGATGAAGTGCAAATATCCTTATTACTATTTCAAAGCTGCTATTTTCAGGAATTCAGTATAAATTGCTACGTTTGTCAGCAGGAAAAATACAGTAGCTTGGAGATGTTCATCTGCTTAATCATGGGATTAAGTTAACATAAGTAAAAATTACAATGAATTCAGGCTGCTTTAATAATCTTCCAATTATAATTATCTATGCTTGACAGTGTGTAAAATGCAATGGATTAAAATTCCAGTATGCCAGTAAAATACCTGATATGGCAATTCACAGTATACTTTATAATCAAAGTTAAATTATTGTGGAGGAAGAGCAAACGGAGACCAGCTGTTCGACCCACAGAAGAGAAGCTTGAACGCCTCATCTTTCTCAAAGACTTGGCTGGTTTCCTGCTTGTAGAAGGGAACCATGCATGTCATGGATATTTTATAAAGGGAAGGGGAAAAATAAACTAATTTGTAAAATTAACCTCTGAGCCAGTTTTCTTGACTTTCAGTAATCAGTTAAAACAAAAGTATTGTTGAAAAATTGACAGATAAATTAAAAATGAAAAAGTTGATGATAAACCTTTAAAATATATTTAAATAAAGACCTTAGTAGGATATTTTTCAATTGCATTTTCATGGCAATATTAGAAATTATTTAATATATTTAAATTACAATCTTATTGTCACCCTGAGCTCAGTTGTAGCACTTAACGCCCCAAATCAGAAAGTCATGGATTAAAGCCCCACTCTGGATGCGTTAGCATGTAATTAAAGATGAGGGAAGTGCTGTCTCATGGAGTGAGACGTTGGAACAATGCCAGTTTGTCCCTTCAGGCGGATGTTAAAGATCCAGTGGCATTAGTTGAGGCAGAGCAGGGGAGTTCTTCCATTGTTGTGGTCAATGCTTATCCTCTGAGAGCAGCAGGAGAATAAAAGAGTGAGCCTGAGATGGAGCAGTGCGAGACAACCTGTGGGTTCAAAGCCTGCTGACTGCGTTCTAAAGAAAGTCGAAGTGTAACATTCCACAGAAGATGGTAAATGATTGACCAGTTAGTATTTTTCTCTTTTTCTTCAAGCTCAGGTGTTTGTTCAAATTCGGAGTTGAGAAATTTAAATTTTCAGTTGGGGTTAGTATAAAAGTAAGTGAATTAATATGTGTATAAGCACACTAGGTCTATAAGTATTCATTAAAACTAATAGTTTAACCAGGGTACTAACTGGAAAAGATTTTTTTCATTATGGATGGGCATCTGAGACCTGTTGCTTGCAATTCCTGTGCTATGTGGGAACTTCAGGACACTTTTTACATGACTTGGGTGACCACATGTGTAGGAAGTTTCTCCAGCTGCTCCAGCTGAGCTCAGGATTTCTGAGTATTCCAGGGTGTAACTTTTTTGGGATGTTTAACAGTGACATTATAGCATAAAAAGGGAAGTGTTCATCAGTGCTGTGATTTCAAGAAGAATGCTGTCTGTGGGGATTTCAACAGTGTACCTTTTGGAGGAGTAGGATATTATGGACAGCATTTTTTAGCTTTCCTTGTTTAAATGCGTATTGCGGATGGCAAAAGTTGCTATCAGCTTCACAGTATCCCTAATAAAATCAAAAACTGCTGGAAAAATCAGCAGGTCAGGCAGCATCCATGGAGAGCAACAGAGTTAATGTTTTAGGTTGGTGACCTATCGTCAGCACTGAAGAAAGATAGAAATGTAAGGGTTTTTAAGCCAGTAGAAGAGGGGAGGGAGAAGGAAGAACGGAGGAAAGGTCTGTGATAGGGTAGCAGCCAGGGGAGATGAAATAGCAGAAGGTTTCATGACACAGCAGCCTAAGAGTTGAAATAGTAATAAAGAAACTACCCCCCTTCCACTGGCTTAATAAGTCTCTCATTTCTTTCTATCTTCAGTCCAGATGAAAGGTCATCAATCTGAAACATTAACTCTATCTTTTCAAAGATGATGCCTGACCTGTTGAGCTTTCCCAGCGTTTTTTGTTTTTTATTTCTGATTTCCAAAATCCGCAGTATTTTGCTTTTGTATCACAGTATCCGAGTTAGCATCTATGAGGTCAGTTCTAATACTTCAGTTGAAATTAATTAATTAATTCAGAAATGCAACAGTTGAACGTGGAACTTCTTGTCCTGTTGTATGATTCAATAATCTCAATGAACTCATTGAAACTAGTTTATTTCAAATAAGAATCCTGCATTCCAGTGTACTAATTGAAAAGGGACATGAAACATCCAATGAAGCTCTTTTCTCAATCAATATTTGAGCATGATAGAGCTAACAGGTGAACACTACATGTTAATTAGATTGTGGTAGTCATTGATGGTAAAAGTGCGGTAATTTTGACATAAATGTATTAGTTTTATTTTTATTCCTATATGTTAGTCTTTTTTGACTCTGAGATAGGTAATGGAGTTTTTAATTAGCACAAATTGATATTACGGGTTGCATAGTACCATCTTAAGAGTCATTGAAAAATATACGGCACAGAAGGAGACCATTTGGCTCGTTGAGGCAATGCCGCTTCCTGAAGCATTCCAGTCAGCCCCACTGCCCCGTTCGATCTCTGCAGCCCTGTAAGTTTATTTGCTTCAAATGCCCATGCAATTTCCTTTTGAAATCATTGATTGTTTCCACTTTCATCACCCGCGTGGGCAGAGTGTGTCAGATCATTGTTACTTGCAGCGTAAGAAAGTTCTTCCTCACATTCCCCTTGCACCCCTTGCCCAAAATCTTAAATCTGTGTCACCTATTCCTTACACCATCAGTTAATGGGAAAAGCTTTTCTTTGTCTACCTTATCGAAGCCTGTCATAATCTTGTGCACCTCTATCAAATCTCCCCTCAATCTCTTTGTTCCAAGGAGAACAAACCCAGCCTTTCCAACCTAATCTTGTAACTAAAATCCCCTATCCCTGGAACCATTCTGGTAAATTTCCTCTAGGCCCTCTCAAGAATTTTCACTTCTTTCCTAAAGTGTGGCGACCAGAACTGGATGCAATCCCTCTAGTTAGGGCCTAACCAGAGCTTCATAAAGTTCAGAATGACATTCTCACAGTAATGTATTTAACTTAATGCAATCAAAAGAAAACTTGCTTTTGAAAAGCATCCAGAGAATCACATTATTTCAAAGTGGATACAGTTCAACTGTTCCTATAACCTGGGTATTGACAAGGTTGTTTGAGGATTTTTAGGATTCTGTATATTATTGTCTTGTGGGAGGATTCTCTCTGATCTATGAAACTAAATTTACAGAGAGCCATTCTGTTGAAAATGTAGAGATTTTCTTTGTTTGGTGTTGTGTTCTTAATTTTTATTTGTTTGTTTTCTACAGTTTTGTTCAGGCTCTGTCTGCATTTAAAATGTAGTTTAAATCCACATATTCTGTTTTGCTGAAATAAAGGTCTTAAATAAATACTCGAGCACCATTTGAATTGTATAATGTCAAATCAGCAGTGTTTATTGTATACCTGCTAGTTAATAGCCATTTTGACAGACACTGCAGCTTAATGTTTTGCGATGGTAATGCATGATTGTAGATGACTGCAGTGTGCCACTAGGCAATGCCATGTTCAACTCAATTTTGTAGAAGAAATTTCTGTATAGGATATTTCAATCGGCATGCACGCACTGGAGCTGCATAGATTGAAGGTAACAACCGGGACTCGTTTCTTTTTAATTAGCTTGTTAGAAAGCTGGATTTTTACTTGCATGAGGAGAATTGCTGGGAGTTAAAACTGATATTCCTTTCGTGGATTTTCATGCTGAATGTTTGGTTCAGTGTTGCAGATCACTCCCATAGACAAACTTCCTGCCCCTTTGACTTGGAGTGCGTCTGAACCTGACCAATTTTTGTTGAAATGATAGTGAGTTTCAGGGTTTGTATGACAGAACTCTGTATATTGGCTACAGGAATTTGTTGCCATTTTGTTCCGTTTTGAAGGTGGACTAAACTAGATGATAGTTTTATTTTAAAGAAAAAATAATTAAGTGAACAGTTTACTGTATATTAATGTCACAGCTTCACTCTCCTCCTCGATACCTAAAAGAGGACATACAGTTTCTCTCTATGCATAAGAATTTGAAACAAAAGCTGTGAAATTTCCTGCAGATTCAGTCTGACTTAACATCCCTGCTGAACTGGCACAAACTTGAAACACAGCATTCTATTTCGGGAAAAATAAAAGCTAAGCACACAAAGCCCAATATAATCCTATGATTAGAGACTCCTGTCCACTTGTTGTGGTCAGAAAACCACTGCCAATCAGTGATATTGCCCCTTCTCAAATGTTTCAAATATGGCTATCATTCAAACTCACTATGCAGGCTGAGTCTAATTCTTTGAATTGTGCCAAGGTAGTTTGGGATTACCTCTGCATGTCTGAACAGAAGACTCTAAAGGACTGCAATCCCTTATTAAACAGATAAATAATTATGGACACTGGCAAGGATAATTGTTTCCCTGTTTGCATTTTGGATTCTCTCTCTCAGCTCACTATAAAATATATAAGGTAAATTAATTTCTCTGCACTCAGCCTGCATGAGCAATGAAAACACCCTTGTTGGACAGAAACCACCACTTGTGCAATTAAGATAAAAGCAAAAAACTGCAGATGCTGGAAATCAAAAATAAAAATACCTGGGTAAACTCAGCAGGTCTGGCAGCATCTGCGGAGAGGAACACAGTTAACGTTTTGAGTCCGTATGACTCTTCAACAGAACTAAGTAAAAATAGAAAAGAGGTGAAATATAAGCTGGTTTAAAAGGGGGGGGGGGGGGGGGAACAGGTAGAGCTGGATAGAGGGCCAGTGATAGGTGGAGATAGCCAAAAGATGTCATAGACAGAAGGACAAAGAAGTGTTGAAGGCGGTGATATTATCTAAGGAATGTGCTAATTAAGGGTAGAAAGCAGGACAAGCAAGGTACAGATAGCCCTAATGGGCGTGGGGTGGGGTGGGGTGAAGGGAAGGGATCGAAATAGGCTAAAAGATAGAGATAAAACAATGGATGGAAATACATTTAAAAATAATGGAAATAGGTGGGAAAAGAAAAATCTATATAAATTATTGGGAAAAAAAGGGGGGGATCGGAAAGGGGGTGGGGATGGAGGAGAGACTTCATGATCTAAAATTGTTGAACTCGGTATTCAGTCCGGAAGGCTGTAAAGTGCCGAGTCGGAAGATGAGGTGCTGTTCCTCCAGTTTGCGTTGAGCTTCACTGGAACAATGCAGCAGGCCAAGGACAGACATGTGAGCACGAGAGCAGGGTGGAGTGTTGAAATGGCAAGTGACAGGGAGGTCTGGGTCATGCTTGCGGACAGACTTGTGCAATTAAGTTGAACTTGTATCGTAGTATGAAGCCTATTTTCTGGGCTTTGCAGAAAAAATATTGAACCCTTTGTATATTACTCCTTGCAATGAATTTCAAATCAAAATCCAATGCAGACAAAATTGCATTTTTGTCACATTTGGTGTTAGCCATATAGTTAACATTAGACTTTTTAGTAATTTGGTTTTATTAAAATGTAATTAGTGGTTGCATGACATTCCTTGAGTAAATCTCTGTGCTGAGCCCAATCTGCATAGAGTGCTTTAAAAATTCCACTTTGTATGGATCCAAGAGACAGAACTAGCTGCGCCTCTACCCAAGCTTTTCCAATACAGCTATAACACTGAGATCTAGATGATGAAGTGGAAATATATCTGCTGTCCACAAGAAACAAAATAATTGAGCTAATTACTGCCTCTTCAGTTTACTCACAATCAGCAGTGAAGTAATGGAAGATGTTGTCGATGGTGCTCTCAATTGCCACTCACTCATCAATAACTGACTAACTGGTGGCCAGTTTGGGTTCTGCCAGGAGCACCTGGCTCCAGCTTTGTTTCAAACATGGGCAAAAATGCAGAATGACACAGGTGAGGTGAGAGTGACTGCCTTGGACATCAAGGAAGCATTTGACTAAGTGTGGCACCAAGGAGCTGTATAAAACCAAAGTTGATGGGGATCAGGGAAGGAAACTCTCACTGGCTGGAGTCATATCTAGTACAAAGGAAGATAGTAGCAGTTGGAGGGGGTGACAGGGAAGTGGGCAATCATCTCAGTCCCAGGACATTGTTGCAGGAATTCCTCGAGTGTCCTAGGCCCAATCATCATCTGCTGCTCCACCAATGCTCTTTCCTTCATCATAATATCAGAACTGAGGATATTAGTTCATGATTCAATTGACAAATCCTCAGATACTGAAGCAGTCTGTGCCCAATGCAACAAGTCCTGGACAACCAATCAGGCTTGGGCTGATGTGTCAGGTAACATTTGTGTCAGCCAAGTGTGAGGCAGTGACCAACTCTAATGAAAGAGAATTAAACCATAACATTCAAAAGCTCTATCCTGGGTCTCACCATTGACCAGAAACTTGGTTGGACCAGTCATATAAATACTATGGCCACAAAAGCAGGTCAGAAGCTGGGAATTCTGCAAAGTCTTTACACCATCTACAAGGCACACAGCAGGAATGTAATGAAATTCTCCCCACTTGCCTGGATGAGTGCAGTTCCAATATTATTCAAGAAGCTTGACATTATGAAGGACAAAGCAACCTACTTGATCAACCTATTCACCACCTTAAAAGTTCACTCCCTCCACATTGTGGTTGCAGTGTGTACCTTCTACAAGATGCGCTACAGTAACTTGCCAAGACCTTTTTGGCAGCTGTCAAACCTGTGATCTCTCTCACCTAGAAGGAAATGGCACCCCCTTCAGGTTCCCCTGCAAGTCACGCACCATACTGACTTGGAAGTATGTTGTTGTCCCTTCATTATAGCAGGGTCAAATTCCTGGTATCCTTTACTGAATAGCACAGTGGGAGCATCTTCATGATATGGATTGCAGCTGGGGGACTTGTATATTGCATTTTTCATGACCGCTAGATGTCTCGAAGGGCGGAATTTTCTAGCCCTGCCCGCCATCGAGATCGTCCGGTCCCACTAAAAGTCAATGGACTTTTGACTGGGCTGTTGAACCTACCATGGCGGCTCCTGTCATGACGGGGTCAGAAAGTCCTGGCCAAAGTGCTTTACAACCACGGCAGTACTTCTGAAGCCTAGTCACTGTTGTAACGTAAGAAATGCAGCAGCCGATTTGCACACAAGAAGCTGAGCACTGTGATAATGATCAGATAGTCTCTTTTTTATGATGATTGAGAGATAACTATTAATCAGGACATGGGATAACATCCCTGCTCATCTTGAGTACCGTGGAATCTTTAACACATCCACCTGCGAGGCTAGACAGGGCCTCGGTTTAACACCTCATCTGAAAAACCTGTACTGTACTGTAGTGTCAGCCTTGAGTGGCACTTGAACTCACAACCTTCTCACTCAAGAAAGGAATTTGCTACTAATTGAACCACCATGAAATGAAGTGAATGGCCTGCATGGGGATTGAACCCATGACCTTGGCATTAGCAGCACCACATTGACCTACCTGACTTGTATTGTTTTGTTTTTAAACGCATCTTAAGGCATTGATTGCTACAGTTTGGGTAAGAGAGTGTTAATTTCTTTGTAAAAATCTAATTTTATTTGTATTTAGCATTTAATTAATATTTACTGTCTAAATTTGAAATTTCCCAGCATTAAGCAGGGTTTCAGGGCTCTGTTGGAAGAGCAGCTGAGGTTAGCTAATTAAGGAAAGCAGCTCAAACCAGTTTTTCTGTAACTGGGGTCAGTTTACTCAATAGTTTGAGAAGAATATTTAAACAGACATTTCAGTGCGACTTTGAACAGAGTGCTGGAGCTTGGTGATTAAAGGAGTTAGGTGAGAAGAGGAAGCAGGTGTTCGTTTGTTTTTGCCTTTTCTGACTTTTTCACCCTGTAGGAATTGGTCCTTGCTCGACTACACGGGTAGAAGATAGCTCTTTGGTGAGTACGTGGTAACTGGTTATGGTCTATTCTATTCCTAAGGTTTAAAATAATATACAAACTGCTGGTAAGGTTAATAAAATATATTGAAAAATACAAATAATTAATTGAATAAAATAATTTAAGCAGTTAATAAGGACACATTAAGGATGGCAGGACAGGTCATGTCATGTCAGCAGAATGTGGGAGCTCCTGGATGCAGGGCAAACGTGTCTGCAGTAAATGTTTGCGGCTTAAGGAGCTTCGGCTCAGAGTTATTGAGCTGCAGATACTGTGTCGTGCCTGGGGCGGGGGGTGTGTGGAAGTTAACTGGATGCTTTGTATCAGTAGGCAGTCCACCTCTTAGGACAGGGCCTTCTGATTTAGTTAGTCGTCAGGGACAGGAGAGTGTGACTGCGAGTGAGGCAGGTAAGGGGACCCAGAGGGCAGAAGCTTCAGCCTTTGCTTTTGTCCAATCGGTTTAAGGTCCTTTCAGCTTGTTTGGATAAGAGCAGGATGGATGAGCTGACGGACCATGGTACAGGAGGCCATTCAACTGGGAGGAGCAAAAGGAATGTAGTGATAGAGGGGACAGTATAGTGAGGGGGTTTGACACTTGTCTGTAGCAAAAAACTGCTGTTGCTAGGCTAAAGGCTCTTGCTGCTGGTTAAAAACACTAGAAGGCTGTGTTGCCTGCCCGGTGCCAGGGTTCAGTTCACCTGCTCAGGGTTGGAGAGGAACTTGCAGTGTGAGGGGGAGGATCCAGTCCTCGTGGTCCATGTAGGTACCAATGACATGGGTAGAACTAGGAAATGGGTGCTGCATAGTCAGTATGACAAGCTAGGCACCAAATTAAGAAGCAGAACTTCAAACGCAATAATCTCTGGATTATTACCTGAGCCACGTGCAAATTGGCATAGGGCAATTAAGATTAGGGAAATGAATGCGTGGATCAAAGGCTAGTGTGGGAGAAGTGGGTTCCAGTTCGTGGGGCACCGGCACCAGTGTTAGGGCAAATGGGATCCGTACTGTTGGGACGGTCTACACTTGAACTGTGCTGGTACCAGCGTTCTAGCAAGCTGCACAACTTGGGAAGTAGAGAGAGTTTTAAACTAAACACTCTGGGCAAGGGATCAAATTTGGGAAGATGTGGTAAATCAAATAGTAGAGACAAGGCAAGAGAGAAAGGTATTAATATGGGAAATGATAAACAAACTGTGACAGGAATAGATAGAGTACAAAGCTAGGAGTACATCAGGTAAGACTAGAGGTTAGAAAAATAATAGGACAAAACCCAAGGCTTTATCTAAATGCATGTAGCATTTGTAATAAAACAGTTGAACCGAGTGTGCAAATAAAAATAAATAAGTATGATCTGATAGCCATTACAGAGACATACACTCACACAAATATACAAAACAAACACAGTCCCCTGCAGAGGCTGGAGGATGGGAATGTTTCTTTTAAAAGGATAAAATTTGAAGAGAACTTGACGCTGTTGATCAAACAGAATTCTGGTCACAATAGATCTGGAAGTTCTCTTAGATGGATTTGTTCGTGAAACTGTCCTTGATGACACTTTCTTATCACAACTTTGTGTTGTGACTACTTCTGATGAGACGTTTCTGAGGAACGTTTAACACAAAGGTGGGAGACAGAGTGTTTTCCTTGCAGCTTGCTTTGAAGGCACACCCCTCTCTGCCTGAGAGTTTTAAAGACTAAGATGTTCAAAGACTACTTCTCTTAGACCAATCAGCAAGAGTCTTCGGTCCGTGCGCAAGCATGACCCAGGCCTCCCTGTCGCTTGCCATTTCAACACACCACCCTGCTCTCATGCCCACATGCCCGACCGTGGCCTGCTGCAGTGTTCCAGTGAAGCTCAACGCAAACTGGAGGAACAGCACCTCATCTTTCGACTAGGCACTTTGCAGTCTTCCGGACTTAATATTGAGTTCAACAATTTCAGTTCATGAACTCTCTCCTCCATCCCCACCCCCTTTCCGATCCCCCTTTTTCCAATAATTTATAATTTTTTTTTAAAACAAATATATTTTTCTTTTCCCACCTATTTTAAAATTTATTTCGATCTATTGTTTCATCTCCACCTTTTAGCCCATTTCGATCCCTTCCCCCCCCACCCCACCCCCACTAGGGCCATCTGCCACTAGCTTGTCCTGCTTATTACCCTTAATGCCCCCATTAGCACATCCTTTAGATAATATCACCACCATCAACACCCCTTTGTCCTTTTGTCTATGACATCTTTTGCAGTCTCTTCTTGGCCTCCACCTATCACTGGCCCCCTATTTAGCTCTACCTGTCCCACCCCCTCTCTACCAGCTTAGAACCATAGAAAAGTTACAGCACAGAAGGAGGCCATTTGGCCCAGCCCGAGGACACCCAGGTGCCCTTTCTAATCCCACCTTCCTGCACCTGGCCCATAGCCCTGCAGCTTACAGCACTTAAGGTGCAGATCCAAGTTTCTGCCTCTACCACCAACTTGGGCAGCGAATTCCAGACACCCACTACCCTCTGTGTAAAAAAGTTTTTCCTCATGTCCCCCCTACACCTTCCACCACTTATCTTGAATCTATGTCCCCTGGTTCTAGAATTTTCCATCAAGGGAAACAATCTTATCCTGTCCACTCTATCTATTCCCCTCATAATTTTGTACACCTCAATCAAGTCACCTCTCAGCCTTCTTTGTTCTAAGGAAAATAACCCCAACCTATCCAATCTCTCCTTGTAGCTACACTTTTCTAATACTGGCAACATTCTTGTAAACCTCCTCTGCACTCTCTCCAGAGCTATTACATCCTTCCTTTAATGTGATGACCAGAACTGCACACAATACTCCAGTTGTGGCCTCACCAATGTTTTATACAATTCCAACATTATATCCTACTTATATATTCTATACTTCTGCCAATGAAGGAGAGCATTCCATATGCCTTCTTTACAACCTTGTCTACTTGAACTGCTGCCTTCAGGGACCTGTGTACTTGTACACCAAGATCTCTCACTTCATCTACCCCTCTTAGTATATTCCCATTTATTTTGTAATCCCTATAACTGTTTGACCTCCCTAAATGTATGACCTCACATTTCTCTACGTTAAAATCCATCTGCCACTTTACCGCCCACTCCACCAACCCATCTATATCGTTTTGGAGATTATGGCTATCCTCTACACTATCCGCTACTCGGCCAATCTTCGTGTCATCTGCAAATTTCCCAATCGTGCCCACCATGTTCACGTCCTATTCGTTAATATATAACACAAACAGCAAGGGTCCCAACACCGAGCCCTGTGGAACATCACTTGAGACAGCTTTCCATTCGCAAGGGCATCCATCGACCATTACCCTTTGTTTCCTGTTACAAAGCCAACCTTTTATCCAGTTTGCCACATTACCCTGAATCCCATGGGCTTTTACTTTCCTGACCAATCTGCCATGTGGGACCTTGTCAAATGCCTTGCTAAAATCCATGTACACAACATCCACTGCACTACCTTCATCAACCCTTCTTGTCACTTCCTCAAAGAATTCAATCAAATTTGTGAGGCAAGACCTTTTAACAAATCCATGCTGACCATCCCTGACTAGTCCATGCCTTTCCATATGACAGTTAATCCTATCTCTCAGGATTGATTCTACTAATTTGCTCACCCCCAATGTAAGACTAACTGGCCTATAATTGTTTGGCATTTCCTTTGATCCCTTTTTAAACAATGGAACTACGTTTGCATTTCTCCAGTCCTCCGGTACTTCCCCTGTATAGTTCATCTAATTTCTATATTTTTTAGTTCTGATGAAGGGCCATACGGACTCGAAACGTCAACTGTATCCCTCTCCGCAGATGCTGTCAGACCTGCTGAGTTTTTCCAGGTATTTTTGTTTTTGAACAAGAGTCTTTAGCCTGGCAACAGCAGTTAACATAGATACGCAAAGTATCTCTTCTCTCTCCAGGCCTTCTCCGCTGGACATCTCTGTTGACCCGTGATTTCTTGAAGAATTACATAGTCACAGCCCCAAATTAATATTGCAAACTTCAAAAAAAAACCCAGAAGGCAGAATGTCCAAAATTGAATGTCCTTCAAATTTTTCAATAACGGGTTCCTCTCACCTTTAAGGTGCCACATCAAAGGTTATGGCAGAAAAGGAAAGCTCATGGTGCAGGGGGCAACATATTGGCATGGATAGAAGATTGGCTAGCTAACATGAAACAGAGAGGAGGCATAAATAGGTAATTTTCTGGTTGGCGGGATACAACAAGTGATATGCCACAGGAATCAGTGTTGAGGCATCAACTTTTTACAATTTAAATAAATGACCTGGATGAAGGGGCCGAACGCTTGGTTGCTAAGTTTGCTGATGGTACAAAGATAGGTAGGAAAGTAAGTTGTGAAGAGGATATAAGGAGGCTACAGAGAGACAAAGATAGGCCAGGTGAGTGGGCAAAGATCTGGGAAATGGAGTATTATGTGGGAAAATGTGAAATTGTCCATTTTGGAAGGAAGAATAAAAAAGAAGCATAATATCTGAATGGTGAGAGATTGCAGAGCTTTGAGATTGAGGGCATGGGTGTCCTCGTGCATGATCTCAAAAGGCTGGCATTCAGGTACAGCAAGTAATTAGGAAAACTAATAGAAAGTTATCATTTATTGTGAGGGGAATTGAATATATAACTAGGGAGGCTATGCTTCAGTTATGGGCATTGGTGAGACCACATCTGGAGTACTGTGTACAGTATTGGTCTCATTTAAGGAAGGATGTAAATGCGTTAGAAGCAGTTCAGAGACAGTTTACTAGACTAATACCAGGAATGGGCTATAATATTCCAAAATTCAATAAGGGGGTGGAGGCAGAAAGTAGGAAATTATAGGTCAGATAGTTTAACGTCTGTCGTTGGGAAATTTTTGGAATCCATTATTAAGGAAGTAGTAATGGGGCATTTGGAAAGTCAAAATGCAATCCATCAGAGTCAGCATGGTTTTATGAAGAGTAAATCGTGTTTGCCTAATTTGCTAGAGTTCTTTGAAGATGTGACAAGCAAAGTGGATAATGGGGATCCTGTAGATGTAGTATATCTGGACTTCCAGAAGGCCTTTGATAAGGTGCCGCACAAAAGATTAATACACAAGATAAGATCACACGGAGTTAGGGGTAATATATTAGCTTGGATAGAAGATTGGCTAACCAACAGAAAGCAGAGAGTCGGGATAAATGGGTCTTTTTCTGGATGGCAAGCTGTAACTAGTGGGGTGCCACAGGGTTCGGTCCTTGGGCCCCAACTATTTATAATCTATATTAATGACTTGGATTCAGGGATAGAAGGTACTATAGCTAAATTTGCAGATGACACCAAAATAGGTGGGAAAGCAAGTTGCAATGAAGAAATAAGAAATTTACAAATGGATATGGACAGGTTAGGTGAATGGGCCAAAATTTGGCAGATGGAGTTTAAGGTGGATAAGTGTGAGGTTATCCATTTTGGTCGGAAGAATAAAAAGGGGACTTATTATTTAAATGGAGAGAAACTTCAGAATGTTTCAGTGCAGAGGGATCTGGGTGTCCTCGTGCATGAAGCGCTGAAAGCTGGTATGCAGGTACAGCTGGTAATAAGGAAGGCAAATGGAATTTTGGCATTTATTGCTAAAGGAATAGAGTATAAAAATAGGGAAGTGTTGTTGCAACTGTACAAGGCATTGGTGAGACTGCACCTGGAGTACTGTGCACAGTTTTGGTCCCCTTACTTGAGGAAGGATGTAGTTGCACTGGAGGCGGTTCAGAGGAGGTTCACTAGATTGATTCCAGAGATGCGGGGCTTGTCTTATGAGGAGAGATTGAGCAGTTTAGGCATATACTCGCTAGAGTTTAGAAGGATGAGAGGAGATCTAATTGAGGTATATAAGATGCTAAAGGGGATAGACAAAGTAGACGTGGAATGGATGTTTCCCCCTCTGGGGCATTCTAGAATGAGAGGCCATAGTTTTAGGCGAAGGGCTGGTAGATTTAAAATCAGAGGTGAGGAGGAATTACTTTTCTCAAAGGGTCGTGAATCTGTGGAGTTCACTACCTCAGAGTGCAGTGAATGCTGGGATGCTGAATAAACCTAAAGGAGGAGATAGACAGATTTTTAATTAGTAATGGGTTGAAAGGTTATGGGGAGAGGGCAGGAAATTGGAGTTGAGGCCGAAATGAGATCAGCCATGATCGCAATGAATGGTGGGGCAGGCTTGAGGGGCTGAATTGCCTACTCCTGCTCCTAGTTCTTATGGTCTTATAAGGGAAGGTTGGACAGTTTAGGCTTGTATCGACTGGACTTTCGAAGAGTAAGAGGCAACTTGATTGAAACCTTTAAGATCCTGAGGCGTCTTGATGGAGTGGATATGGATATGATGTTTTCTCTTGTGGGAGAATCAAAAACTAGGACTCATTGTTTAAAAATAAGGGGTTGCTCATTTAAGACAAAGATGAGGAGAAATTTTTTTTCTGAGTGTTGTGAGTCTTTGGAACTCCCCTCCTCAAAAAACGGAAGCAGAGTCTTTGAATATTTTTAAGGCAGAGGTAGATAGGTTCTTGATTAACAAGGGGGTGAAAAATTATCGGGGTTAGGTGGGAGGTTACAATGAGATTAGCCACGATCGTATTGAATGGCGGAGCAGGCTGGAGGGGCCGAGTGGCTTACTCCACCTAATTTGTATGTCCGTATATAAGGGTAATTAGGGATGGGCAGTAAATGCTGGCATTGCCAGTGATGCCCACATCTGGTGAATGAATGACTGACTGAGCAAGATAACTTTCTTGTCCTGTGTATATCTGTTAAATCTAACACTTGAAAAGCTGGGCTTTACTTGTTGCATCCTGGATATTTATACTGATGAATCAACATAATTGCAGCATTAATGTTTTCCTTAGAGATGATATAATTAATTGTTATGCTTGGGCCAGGAATGTTACACAGTTAGTGTGTGCCAAGTACTTTTGGTTCTAGGAATGATTAGATTTTGTCTTCTCTGTTTAAGTCAGAAGTGTGTTGTCGGTTATGAATGTGCTTGGAATAAAATGCACATCAAACTACTGTGCATGCCAGAGTATAAGATGACTCCCACCCATTCCCCCTCCACTAAAAAAAAGTCTTAGCACTCCTTAACGGTGAAGACCAATATTAAGAAATTTACATTTACAAAAATTTGTACCTTCATGTCGGCATTCATTGGTCCACATATTTTCTCTTTCATGACCAGTATATTCTACACACTTAGTGTAAGTTGTTCTGCTTTGCTGTTCTAGCTTTCTGATATTTAAATGATGCCCCTCTTCCTGATTAAATTTACTGTTTTTAAGATGTCTGTATTTTTTAAAATCTTGGTGGATTGTATCTGATTTTTAAATCAGGGGAAACACCCAAGCACATTTGCTCCTCCAGCCCTGTGATGATTAATCAGCAATTCTCCCTCCCAATGCATGACTTCAGTCCAGCTTCCTGTTGCTGATTTGTAGCCAGAGACAACAGAAAGAAAGCAATCTTCTAGACAATCTTTTAGAAGGCTAGAAATATGGGTATGATAGCTTAGTGTTTGCAGTGCTAGAGTACCAACCTACTGGTTATGAATTCAAATTTTACAGTGGCATTTTATGAAACTGAATTCAATAAAGCTGGTTGTGTGTGGGTTAGGTTCAGAAAATAACCATGGAATCAGCCTTAAAAAAAAAATCTGGTTTCTGAATGCTTTTCGGGGGAGCGAATGCATGTTTGATTCAATAACTCAGGCCAACTAGGGATAGGTAATTGCCTGTGTTGTTCTCACCCCAGGAAAAGATTTATCAATGCCTAATCTGACACCACTATTCCTGGCCCTGACCTTTGACTGAAACTTTTTATGTACATAGTCGTATGTAGCCCTTTGCTCATTAACAAAGTAGCTTGAAACAGTTTCTGGCACTTTATGTAAGACTGAGAGTGATACAATTTTGTGGTTTAACCATCAAAGTGTGTTACATAGAATTACATAGATGGAAGTAGTCATCATTTTCTTGCTATAAAGAGAGCATGTATCAAACTGTATTTTGAAGTGAGGCTTTTTTTGACGTGTGTCTGTGTAAGAAAAACTGCCCGATTGAGGTTATATGTGCCAGGATTGGGTGGAGTTCAGCCTTCATTTCCTTATTTCTGTAAACAAACCCTGTGATCACTTCAGTAATATTTAGCTAAATTATGCAGTAAGGCTACTTTTTCCCCCCACATATTGTTTTTGTGTTGTAACTGAGTGGCAAATGTTTCCTTCGAAAGCAAAGCATGATCAGTTGGCTATAATGGTAAAATGAACAATGACTAAGATGCTGGGGAATTGGTTTGCTGACCTGCATAACCACATGGTATTATTTGTAATACCCAATTGATGTTGTCTCAAGGAATTGAAGCAAAATTGTGAATGCATACAAATTTTTGTACAGCTTGACCTGGGAAGGACAGCATAAATATAGATTCTATTCGAAAATTTTATTGTATCTGAAGAAGCATTTTGAGTCTCCAGTTATGTCTGTCACAGGTGATGGGTTCAATTCGAAGTGCAATGGAAATATCATGATATGTGTTGGAGTAACTGATGGACTTGGGTGCAATTTACCTGCATTACTTTGTTAGTTACATGTTAAATATCTGATTGACAATGTTTACTGTGAAAAGCAACTCTTGCTTGTAACTAAACTAATGAAACAGTTTTCAGTCAATCAAAATAATGACCAGTCTTAAAAAATGACTGCTCATGTCTTCAAAGAAAGAAAAAGATTGAAATTAAAACAATGCTGGAAATACTCAGCAGGTCAGGCAGCAGCTGTGGATACATGTTAACTCTGTTACTCTCCACAGCAGCTGCCTGACCTGCTGAGTATTTCCAACATTTTCTATTTTAATTCTGATTTCCAGCATCTGCAGTACTTTGCTTTTGTATTAAGAAAAGTTTGAAACATGTTGCATTTGAGACTTCAACAGCAGTTGGTAAGAGGAAAGTGTTCATGCTAGCAGGAGACTTGCAAAGGGAGAAATACACAGCTGTGGTTTATTGGTTACAAGTATAACAAAGTAAAATATTTACAGGAAGACGTGATGGAACTTTCGACCTTGTCTGTAGAATACTGCATATCCTATCCTGTTTAATCACACCATGTAAATAGAACTTAACAAAATATATCCAGTATGAAGAGTTTTCTTTAAAAATATGCCAGTGAATTAGCTCTCTCCTGTCCCAATTTTTCTTTTTTTTCTTTCTCGGAGCTGATGACTCTTGCTGAAATAAGGTTCTTATGGGTGGCGGCAGGCCTTAAGTAACTCTGCAGTAGTGGAAACTTGTGCAAGTTCACAAATTGAATGCTGGATGCCAACTCTTGATTTAAGCTTTTGGTTACTTGCCAGAATATTGCCTTATGTAGCTCATTCAAGTTTTGCTGTATAACTTCATCATAGAGGACATTGCAACTGAGTTATACAAGAGCACTTTCTAGTAAGGATCACTAGAAAACAGGATTATGCACCCTGCTTTATTTTGCTCACTCCCCTACTTCCCATGCACAGAGGCGCTGAGACCGTTTAAGTGGCTGCCCCATATTGAGATTAGTTAACTTCATAGAGACTGGCAGTCAAAACTGTGGCCTTTTGGTATGTTGGCTAAATGCTGCACTACTTTGGCCTGTTTTTCATGCAAATCTATTAAGGTAGAAGTGGTTTATTTTAGCTAACATATATTGTTAAATTTCACTTTTTTTGCAAGGGCTTCTCTTTTTCCTTCCCTCAGTTTTCAAACATTTGGATGAGTTCTTCTGATGTCGTTATGTGTCAGTAGTTTCAGTATGGGCATCTTGTATTTCATCTGGGTCAGGTGTTGAGAGCAATAAACTTGTTATAGTGCTTCTGAAGGAAAGGTTGGTCAAGATTCACTGAACATCAATCCTACCTGCTATGCATGTATCAATTATCCTTGAATATCATGTTATTGGTAAACTGAAAACCTGTCAACACTCAGTGTCATGGCTTACACTTTGGGTGAAATGTCAGCATACTTCTCGTGAAACTGTGCCTGGCGGGACAGCTACAAAAGATGGACGCTTATTGACAGTGCCAAATAACTTGCATCCTAAAAGATACAAGGGGCATTCTGAAACCATGGAAGATTTGCAAATTACGAATTATAGCCAGCACCTATACACCTTAAAACGTGGGACATGGCCTGAGATCACAGTTCAGAATGCTACATAGAGTTGCAACAACTTGTTTTTATAAAGCACCTATAACAGTCCCCCCAAGGTGCATTATCTTAACAGGCGCATTATCAAACAAAACTTTACACTGAAGCACATGAGATGATAATAGGACAGATGACCAAAAACTTGGCCAAAGAGGAAGGCTTTAAGGAAGGACTTAAAGGAGGAAAGAGAGGTGGAGAGGTTTCAGGAGACAATTCCAAAGCTTAGAGCCTCAGCAGCTGAAGGCACAACCACCAATGGTGCAGCTATCAAAATCAGGGATACTGAACAGGCCAGAACTCGAGGAGTGTAGATATCTCAGAGTGTTGTAGGGCTGGAGGAGATTTTAGAGATAGAAAGGGGCGAAGCCATGGAAAGATTTCAAACAAGGATGAGAATTTTAAAACTGAGGCCTTGCTCAATTGGGAGCCAATATAGGTCAGCAAGCACAGGGATGATGGATGAAGGGAATTTGGTGTGAGTTGGGACATGGGCAGCAGAGTTTTGGATGACCTGAAGCTCACAGAGTAGAATGTGGGAAGTGGTCAGGAGTGCTTTGGGATAGTCTAGAGGTTTCGGAGGCTTGGAGTAAGCTTCCAGAAGCAGATAAACTGCGGTAGTGGTAGAGTTGGATGATGTTTTGGGTTGGAAATAAGACCATCCTGGAGCTGGCACAGATATGTGTTCAGAAGCTCATTGTCAGGTCAAATATGACACCAATAGTCTGTGAATAGTCTGGTTCTGCCTCAAGCAATTGCCAGGTAACCTGCCTTTCAACCCAACCAGTCTCTGGTGTTTTATGTTCACTTGAGCCTCTTCCCATCTTTTCTCATCTAACTCTATTAGCATAAATCGCTATTCCCTTCTCCCTCATTTGTTTGTCTAGCTTCCCCTTAAATGCACATATACTATTCACTTCACTTACCTCTATGGTAACTATATTTTTTAAACCCTAGTGCTTGATTAACTTTTTTTTCCCTTAAACTTTATTGACCTCCATTGCTACTTTAATGATTTGAATATTTGTGCACCCAGATCCTTTTCTTGCTCTACCCTATTTAGATTCAGCAGTATGTACTTCATCTGAGTCTGAGTCATGATGACTTATGAATTCCTGCCTGTACCTGAGCTATGAATTCCAACTCCCCATCTCCCCATGGCAGCTGCTCATGCTGGTATTGGGGTTTGAATTACCCCTGCAGCTGCTGTCTTTACCAATTGGAGTTTGAATCATTGCTGCAGTTGCTTTTACTGCTGATATTGGGGCTTGAATTGCCCCTGCAGCTACTGTCCCTGCTTTCAAAAATAATGCATGGCAGAAGTTGTGCAAGCAACTGACTGCACTTGGACCCAGAAGATACATATGCATCCGACCACCCTCACAGTTCATTCGTCTGTTGTCTTGAGAATGTTGTGAAGAACAGGTTCCAATGCACAGTTACTGTATTTGGCCTATGAGTTTCGTTGTTATTTCTGCTTCCAAATTGAAGTTCTTAGCATTTTTGCAGGTGATTAGGCACTGATTATAATCTTAATAGGTTCTTGAGCAAGATTATTGGGAAAATGTTCACCAGGAAAGATTTGAGCAAATGGTTGCTAAACCCAAGCATAATCGTATTCCTGGTATGTAGCAATGAATCTTAGGAGAAAGCATTCCTGCTATATATATGACCTGTCCATAATGAAGTCCACATTATGGGAGTGGTTTCTGTGTGTTCGGTCACAATCTGACCCCACCTCCAGCCCACTCTGTCAACAAAAAAGCCACCCAGGATGCCAAGCCTCTAGGTATCACCAAGATCAAGGCTTCAAATGGGTGGCTGGACTCATTCTGCAATTATCACGCCATCTCCTTTCAAGTCATTTCAGGTGATTGTACCATCGTCACCCCGCTATTGTCAGTGACTGGAAGCAATGTCTGGCATCCAAGATTGAAATATATGAACCAAGGAACGTCTGTTACATGGATGAGACCAGCATGTTTTTCTGTGCCTTGCCCAACTTCTGGGTCATTGCTGGCTCACCATCTTCAGAAAGCAGTGTAAACACAGCCACACACTGACTTCTGCAAAGCTGTGGGGAAGTTCACCAAGTCTCTGGCTCTCAACCTTGCTGTTCAACCCAGGTGTTTTTGTAGCTTTTTTAGATTCATTCTTGGGATGGAGGTGTTGCTGGTAGGGCTAGCATTTTTTACCCATCCCCAATTGCTCTTGAGATGTTAGTGGTGAACCACTTTCTTGAACAGCTGCAGTCCATGTATTGTAGGGTACACCCACAGTGCTGTTAGGCAGGGAGTTCCTGAACATAATCATCCTTCCACACCCCTGGGAGCATAATTAGAAATCTGAGATAGACCAGTGTGTTTTTAACTTAATGGGGTAAGGACTACAGTGAAATGCACAGCCAAAACCTCTGGTCATTCTGTTTGTGAGCATCCATGCTGATTATTGTCTTTCCACTGTCAGTCTTGTGTTCTTCCAACTCAAAACCACTTCCATTCTTCAGCAAAGCTATAATCAAAACTGTGAAAACCCATGAGTGCAATTATCTCCTAAACTCTGTCGATATGAAGATCATTTCACAATCTGCATCCAGCCTGCAAGATTAATCATCCTCCAGTGAAATTGCCTGACTTCTGCAGTTGGATTGCCCCTGCACTACAGGTCAAACCATCTGCTGTCATCAAATCCTTCACCAACTGCAGCTTCCTTGTCAGTGTTGAAGAAACTGGGGAGTCAGCTGACATACTTGATCATTCTCCCCTGTCCATTCCCATGTCAGCTTGTCCCCTTTGACAGTGAAGCTCCTATTGAGGAATTGAACTGAGTTCTGAGAACAAGATTTCATTGACTCCTACTCTCGCCTAAGTGCCACAACCTGTGTTGATGACAATGATGATGCAGAAGGCGAGCAAGCAACTGACCCCATATGAGAAGTTCTCACATTCCAAGAAGTATTTTCCGTAATGTCCAAGATCAGTTACTTGTCTCCCACAAAAGCTATAACAGTTGTTTTCCTGCAAAGTGTAACCGATTGCTACGTAGAGTAAAAGGCAATACTGTCCAGGCATCAATCACTGACTAGCTTGTCAAGTGACTCTTAAATAATGAATGATGAATGTACAGTGTGATTTTAGTTGCATGAAAATAAGAATACTGCTGAATAAGAAATTTGTTGTTTTTGGATTAATTAGTATTTACCAGTAAAAATCATTTAGCCAAGTACCATATGAATAGCCTGCCTAACCAACTGATGACCATCTTCATACAATCTGGCTAAAAATGCTGTATGTATAGTGCACACAATGACCATATTGAAAATAAGGTCAAGTGCAAAAAAATGACAGCTTATGCTATTCCCTTAGCTGTAATTTACATATTTTGCTATATCATGGACTTATTGTGTTTTCAATGTTCTGTTCATCCCTCCCTAGTGCTGGTGGCTGTACTGTATGACCGGAAACTCAAAATTTATTTTAGTCCTTGGGTTATTGTACATTATAAAAATATTTTGCAAGGAGCAGCAGTATGATCACTGGGATTTCCTGATATATCTGATAAAAGAATTACCACCTAATCAGAAGCAAGTAACTAATCAGATGCAAAACGTAATTATTCCTACTGATTACTCACGCCAAAGGAATCGATTGTACTTGGAAAAATGTTCCTGCAGTACTGGGACATGTTTTGATCTGTCTTGCAGTCACGATGTTCCTGAAACATGGTGGAATGCTAATCAAGAGAGGATTTGTATTTGATAACAGAACAGTGGACAGGCTCCGATTCCCTGTACAGAAGATTTATGTTCTACAGTGAAAAATGCAATTTTTGGAATTTTTGAACTGTGCAGGTGGAGGTACGTGAGATACCAAACTTAAATTTCATAATCAAGAGCCTTGCATTTCTTCATTTTTACGTTTGGTGCTGTAAGTACAGCTTGTTCATTATGACCTGAGGTGTGCTGAATTGTTAAACATGACTTATGTTAATAAATAGCAGGCCCTGTATTTAAAAAACCTACTTGGCTATTTGATTCCTGTTCTTTTGTGAATTGTATTGTTCATGTAAATACCAGCCAGAGGAAAAAAAATTAAACTGAAAGCAAATTGCTGCATATGCTGGAAATCTGAAATGCAAACTGAAAATGCTGGAAACACTCAGAAGGTCAGGCAGTATCTGTGGTGAGAGCAAGGTAAAGTTAATTTTTCATATTGATGGCCTTCATCAGAACTGGGAGATGTTAAAAATGAACAGAGCCAGGGGATAAAAAACAGAAGAGGAATGTTTGGTCAGTGATTAAGTGAAGGACAGGAGATCATTAAATAACAGACATGATAATATTGTGATAGAAGAAGAGGATAATGAAAGAAATAGAAGATGTGTCAATGGCCATAGCAGATTAACAGAGGAGGAGGGATATGTGAAAAATCGAGCAAAGTGGCCTGGGAGTTTGGTGGAGGAGAAAAACAGGTGACAAGAATGCAGACTGTCTCACCAGCTGTGTACTGATGGGGGATAACCATCCTGAGCACTAGTTTGAAGTAATATCATCCCTTTTCAGTGAATATCATGATCGGAGAGAATACGTTACAATGGGGAATCTGAAGCTAGGCGTCTCCCATTCAAGATGAAGATGAGGAGGAATTTCTTCTGACTGATTAATCTTTGGAATCCTTGACTCCACCAGAGAGCAGTGGAAGCTTAGTCATTGAATATATTCAAGGCTGATTTAGACAGATTTTTGATCAACAAGGCAGTCGAGGGTTTGGGTGACAGAAATGAAAGTGTCATGAAGGCACTATGAGATCAGCCATGATTTTATTTGAATGGCAGAGCAGGCTCAAGGGGGCCAAATGACCTGCTCCTATTCCTGTTGGTTTCATGAAGCTCAGTGGACATTCGAAGCACGAGACTGCATGTTTTGAGTGGGTACTTGACAACTTTCTGAACTCAACATCAATTTCAGATCTTGGAGACAGCGTTTCCACTTTTTCTGAGGTGGGCTGTTTGAGGCCTGCCTTGGTTATCTGGCACTTCATCCCTATTGTTTGATTATGTTTTAGGCCCTCCAGTCTCACTCCTCATACCACCCATTCCCATGCCCCATCCATGCCAACTCATGCCAACCCATGAACCTACCTACCACCCCTTTTCCTTACACAATCTATGCCAACTCACCCAGTGTCCACCATGGGCATACCTCAGGAGCCATGTTGAGATGAAATAAAATAATGTTCTAAATATCTACTACAGCCATCACTATATATATCAAAAGTTAGTCCCATTCATGAAAGCCCATTCAGTGCATTTAAATCCCCTCAAGAACGTGATCCCTTATTAAAACATGCAAAAGCAGTTGTATTCATAATCTGACATCAAAGACAGCTAATTGTTTCATAACCTCTTGGAGCTGTCAATCAAACTGTTGTGATAATAGCTTATGGAAAGCAGAGAAGCATCAATAATACTACAATGATCGCACTTGGAGTTCGGTCAACGAACAGCTATTGAAACTGCTAGAACAAATATTTTCCAATTCACAAAGACACAGGCAGGCTGTTATTAATTTTTAAAGGGCTGCCCATTGAAATAACTTGATAACTTGATGGTTCTACATACCTTTTCTGCCCTTCAGGAGCATTTGCGATTACTTTAAAGATTCATAACTCCCACCTACAGTGAAAATTGGGTCTCTTTGAATTCAGCACTAAGTTCAAATGGCTCTGCTGAGTTTCCCACATGTTGGAGTCAGGTCCTCCCACTCCTAAGTGAAAATGGTTTCTGCTGGATATGGATGAGGACTTTAACCCTGAAAAGTGTGAGGTGATACACTTTGGAAGGAGTAATTTGACAAGGAAGTATTCAATGAACGGCATGACACTAGGAAGTTCTGAGGGACAAAGGGACCTTGGACTGTGTGTCCATAGATTTCTGAAGGCGGAGGGGCATGATATTGGGGTGGTGAAAAAGGCATATGGGACACTTGCCTTTATCAATCGAGGCATAGATTACAAAAGTAGGGAGGTCATGTTGGAGTTGTATAGAACCTTGGTGAGGCCACAGCTGGAGTACTGTGCGCCGTTCTGGTCGCCACATTATAGGAAGGATGTGATTGCACTGGAGGGGGTGCAGAAGAGATTTACCAGGATGTTGCTTGGGATGAAACATTTAAGTTATGAAGAGAGGTTGGATAGACTTGGGTTGTTTTTGTTGGAGCAGAGAAGACTGAGGGGCAACCTGATCGAGGTGTACAAGATTATGAGGGGCATGGATAGGGAGCAGCTGTTGCCTTTCGTTGAGTCACGAGGGGACACAAGTTCAAGGTGAGGGGTCAGGAGGTTTAGGCGGGATGTGAGGTAAAACATTTTTACCCAGAGGGTGGTGATGGTCTGGAATGCGCTGCCTGGGAGTGTGGTGGAGGCGGGTTGCCTCACATCCTTTAAAAAGTACCTGGATGAGCACTTGGCACGTCATAAAATTCAAGGCTATGGGCCAAGTGCTGGTAAATGGGATTAGGTAGGTAGGTCAGGTGTTTCTCACGTGTCGATGCAGACTCGATGGGCCGAAGGACCTCTTCTGCACTCTGTGATTCTGAGATTCTGTGACTTCTGGAACAGGGATCCTTGCGTCATTTTGGATGTGCTGCAGAGTTCCACGACATAATCCAGGCCATTAACTCTGTTTCTTGAATATTGCTGCAAAAAGAGACATGCCTAAGCTTTTCGTCTTGCGCTTATCAGGACACTCACAAGAATACCAACATAATGGGGAAAACAACAATTTATATTGTGAAGAGAGTGCTGATTGGTTGGCAAGTGGCATTGCCATTGAGAATGCGCTACTGATGGTGACTGACAGTTAACTGCCAAGCATTGTTTGAAATTTAAACCAGGCAGCTTGACCCTGATTGGTCAAGGCATTGCCCTGAGGAATGAGTCAGCAAATGGCTGTCACTTATTTTTAGTTGAAACAGGCGCAGTGTATGTACATGTTCTTTTTGTCTGCAAAGAACAGGGCCCTGTGTATTAATATTATAGCTTCCAGTACACGCAAATATGCCGCATTGTGAGCCGACTGACAATCTTAAATTGGTTGTCAGTGTAATTCTTAGCACATTGAGGATTATTTAACAAATGTTGTTCAATCGTGGAATCACATCTAATGTTGGACACTATTTTGAGTTTTGCAAGCATGGGCTGGTTGGGTATGGTCTGTACGCTCTGTTTCTGTCTACACAGATGTTGCCTGACCTGAATATTCCTGGCATTGTCTGTTTATATTATGTATTGCATCTGTAATATTTTGCTTTACATTGTATTTCTCTCTTTATTTCTTCTGCACCCTGGCCCTGCATGTATCATACTTTGTAAATTGCTTGACAAAATACATATAATTTGCAGCTTGAAAACAACCATTCCACACAACCAATCTGTACTGGCATTTACCCTCTATGTAAGAAAATAGTGGTAACCTTGACGTTCTGGTTGTGTCTGAGCTGAGCTTTAGTCTTCATAACCTGTCCTTCTCTAAACTGTTTATTTCAAGTTCAGCAGTGTTTCTTACATCCATCCATCTCTCACTCCTGTAGCAGATGAAATACTCATCCATGCTTCATCTCCTCCAGACTTGAAATCTTGAGTACTGTATTCAGTGGCCTCACAAGCTACCTTCAGCACAAACTAATGTGCTATTCAATTAGGAGCATTTTGTTACCTTTTAAGTTTACTTTTCTTATTTATTTGCTGGATATGGGCATTGCTGTCAAGGTTTGCCTTTTTTGCCCATTCCTAGTTGCCTTTGAGCAGATGGTTGGCTGCTTACTCCTTACCTTCCCATATTTTGGGAGCAACTTCACCACATGAACATCACCAGTACAAGGTGGCAGCCAACCATCTGCTCAAGGGCAACTAGGAATGGGCAAAAAAGGCAAACCTTGACAGCGATGTTCATGTGGTGAAGTTGCTCCCAAAATATGGGAAGGTAAGGAGTTCCATGATTTTGACCCCAGCAATGATCAAGGAACAGTGTCAAATGTCAAAGCCAGGATCGTGTGCAACTTGGAAGCGATAGTGTTCATGTGCACTTGCTGCTCTGGTGTTGTGGGCTGTTGGTTCAGGAGGTGCTGCTGAATTGTGGCAAGTTGTTGTGGTGCATCTTGTCAATAGCACACAGTGTAACCCACAATTTTCTGGTGTTGGAGCGGGTTGATGTTTAGGTTCGTGGATGACGTGCTGATCACTTTTTTGCCCTGAATGGTACTGAACTTTTTGGGTATTATTACAGCCACACCCATTCAGGCAAAAGGAGAATAATCCATCATATTCCTAATTTCTGCTTGTTGGTAGTAGCAAGACTTTGAGCAGTTGAGCCACTGGCCACAGAATACCCAGCATTTGACCTACTCTCGTAGCCACAGTATTTGTTTGGTCCATTTGAGTTTCAGGTCAATGGTGACCCCTCCACCTCAACCGAATGTTATTACTGAGAGGTTTGGCCTTGTCTTTTGCATTCACATGTTGTCTCTGCCAGAGTCATGATTAGGGATAGTCACAGATTTTCCTGTTAGTTGCTGTGTTGTCCCTCACTTCTAGTTCATGACTAGATGTGATAGATTGGGTAGGTTTGATCTGCTCTGCTGATTGTAGAATGGCAAATACTACTTGGTAGTCCAGATGCTTTAGAAGTGTAAATCCCAGTAATTTTGTCCACATTTGTATTTGCTGTATAAACTTCAGTAATAGCTGAAAATTCCTTAATTTTTCATATACCTCAATTCATAATTCATTAAAACAGTGCTTGCGAATGCCAACCCGGTGCAATCCCCATGCACCAAGGCTTATGTCTAGAGCTGGGAGCTGTTCAACGTGACATTTTCCATTGGTGCAGCCCTTCCCATTCCTTCCCTTCCCCAAACACCCAAACAGCATTGAAACCACAGGCCCAGCTAATCCTGCGACTTCCTCTCCCAGGCTGTGGGAGTTTGAGGGAGGCTCTGAAGCAGGAGCACAGCATAATGAAACCTTATCAGGGAACAAGCTTAAGTTTGACGCCTCTTTGGGAGCACCATGTTGTTGGATCATTACGTTCGCCTAACACCCGACGACTGTAGTCAACAGATCAATCTGGAACTGAGTGCCATGCTACCTGAAAGGCTGGGAGCTCCATGTGCAGTTCAAAGTTCATGAGACTGGGAAAAAGAATCATCATAGTGATAGGTTAGCTATCTGGTACACAGGATTTATTAAGCCCAAGCAACACATTTGGAAGCAAAGATAAGTTCCATGGTTTAGAACTATTCATTGTTATACAACCAAATGAAGAGACTGCTGATTGGGTGCTTTGGTACATCTCAACGATGGCTTCCCCCATGACCTTTTAGTTGAAAGTAAGGCCCTCAATCATTACCCATGTAAAACTTGAGCCCCTAACTAAATGAAAGTCTCAAAAATCCGACTTTTACATGCGTATATACAGCATTTAGTTTTTTTCATATTTTGGTATCATCTGAAAAAAATAATTGTGCTTGTGATGCCCTGGCCCAAAATATATATTTTACATAACCAGAGGTTTTTTCTGTGTTTGGTAGCTTAGTGCTATGGTACTGTATTTGCAGCACAAAAGTTGAGAGTTCAATCCCACTGTGGCAAGTTGTGAAATTGAAGTAAATAAATCGGGTAATTTACATGCAAACACCAAAACGCCTGAAAGCTGCCTTGATTGTTGTTTTTTTTAAGATAAGATCCAACTAGGTCACCAGTGTCCTTCAGGGAAGGGATCCTACCACTCCTTTCTACAGGGTCTATGTGTGATTAATGTCGCACACAATTGACCCAGTACTCCTCAGGACAAATAGGATGAATGCTGTCTTGTCAGTGTTCCCCACATCACAAGAACAACTTGAAAAATAATTGTTCTTATTTCTTTATTTCTGTCTCTATCTGGGTTATCATTATAACGAAGCTTAAGTACAACTTTTTGCACTATGAAATTTTTGATTACCCTATTTATTTCTAAAGTAAAAATAGTGCCATATTGTACTCTGACTTATTTCATTGTCCATGCTCAGCAATGAAGCATTTCCAAAGTTTCCTGAATATTGATTGCATTTTTTTTTGGAAAAACTCCTGGCATGTAACTTTATTATTGATCTTTTCCTTTACAATTGCATGCTGATTACTCTTTTCCATGCTTTGAGTTTTGGCAAAAGATCATAAGCCCCGAAATGGATGCTGCTGAGAGTTACCAGCGTTTTCTGTGCTTTGAAATTTCCAGCATTTGCAGCATTTTGCTTTTTCTATGTTGCAGTTGTACTGGAACTGCAGAGTGTTGTCATAAAATGGCTTCGGAATGGGATTGAGAGCACCCTATGAGACCATCTGCCTACTCAGCTGTGGCTGGTGTTGCAGAGAAACCAAGGAACCAAGGGTTATCTAAGTGTCCAGGAATAAAAAGGAATCTATATTCAAACATTGGAAGCAAAACTCATGATAGGGTTTGAAAAGTAACAGCAATCTTAAGGTTGCAAATCAGTATGATAGATGTCTAGGATTTATTAATACTTTATATTATCTATTTAAAAGAAATGATTGGAAGATCTGAAGGCTGAGAGTTTGTCATACTTCACAGATTTCAGTACTTGAATTAACCTCTCCAACCTGGCTTCTATCTCACTTACAACTTTGAATAGCGTTGTCAAAATGAACAGTATCTTGTTTTATTTTATTCATTTACGGGACATGGGAATTGCTGGCTAGGCCACCATTTATTGCCCATTGCTAATTGCCCGTGAGAAGATCGGGTGAGCTACTTTCTTGAACTGCTGCTGTCCCTGTGGTGTAGGTACATCCACAGTGCTACTGGGAGGGAGTTCCAGGATTTTGACTTAGCGATAGTGAAGAAACAGTGATATATTTCCAAGTCAGGGTGGTGAGTGGCATGGAGGGAACTTGTAGGTGGTGATGTTTCTATGTACCTGCTGTCCTCATCCTTCTGGATGGTAGCGGTCATGGGTTTGGAAGGTGATGTCTAAGGAGCCTTGGTGAGTTTCTGCACTGCATCTGGTAGATGGAACACACTGCTACCACTGTCGGTGGAGGGAGTGAACGTTTGTGGAAGTGGTGCCAATCAGGCTTTGTCCTGGATGGTGTCAAGCTTCTTGAGTATTGTTGAAGCTGCACTCATCCTCCTGACTTCTACCTTGAAGATGGTGGACACGCTTTGGGGAGTTGGGAGGTGAGTTACACGCCAGAGGATTTCTAGTTTCTGACCTGCTGTTGTAGTCACAGTATTTATATGGCTCACCCAGTTCAGTTTCAGGCCAATGGTAACCCCAGGATGTTGATAGTGTGTGATTCAGCGATGGTAATGCCATTGAATGTCATGGGGTGATGGTTAGAATCCCTTGTTGGAGATGGTCATTGCCTGGCACTTGTATGGCACGAAGGTTACTTGCCACATGCCAGCCCAAGCCTGGATGTTGTCCAGGTCTCGCTGCATTTGGACCTTGACTGCTTCAGAATTTAAGAAGTTGCAAATGGTGTTGAACATTGTGCAATCATCAGCAAACACTCCCCACTTCTGACCTTATGATGGGAGGAAGGCAATTGATGAAGCAGCTGAAGATGGCTGGGCCGAGGACACTACCCTGAGGAACTCCTGCAGTGATGTCCTGGAGCTGAGATGATTGATCTCCAGCAACCACAATCACCTTCCTGTGTGCTAGGTATGACTCCAACCATTGGGGAGTTTTCCATTGAATCCCATTGACTCTAGTTTTTTTCAGACTCTTGATGCCACATTTGGTCAAATGCTACCTCCATGTCAAGGGCAGTCACATTCACCACACCTCTGGAGTTCAGCTCTTTTGTCCATGTTGGAACCAAGGTTGTAATGAGGTCAGGAGCTGAGTGACCCTGTTGGAACCCAAACTGCGTGTCAGCGAGCAGGTTATTGCTGAGCAAGTACCGCTTGATAGCACTGTTGATGACCCCTCCCATCACTTTACTGATGATCGAGAATAGACTGATAGGCCAGTAATTGGCTGGGTTAGATTTGCCCTGCTTTTTGTGTACAGGACATACCTGGGCAATTTTCCACATAGCCGGGTAGATGACAGTGTTACAGCTGCACTGGAACAGCTTGGCTAGGGACACAGCAAGTTCTGGAGTGCAAGTATTCCGTACTATTGCCGGAAGATTGTCAGGAAGATTGCAGTATCCAGTGCCTTCAGCTGTTTGTTGATACTATGTGAAGTGAATCGAATTGGCTGAAGACTATCATCTGTGATGCTGGGGCTCTCTGGAGGAGGCCGAGATGGGTTATCCACTCAGCACTTCTGGCTGAAGATTGTTGCAAATGTCTTCTCTTCTGCAGTGATGTGCTGGGCTCCTCCAGCATTGATAATGGGGATATTTATGGACTCGCCTCCTCCAGTGAGTTGTTTAATTGCCCACCACCATTCACGACTGGATGTGGCTGGACTGCAGATATTTGACCTGATCTGTTGGTTGTTTAATCACTTAGCTCTGTCTATTGCTTGCTGCTTATGCTCTTTGGCATGCAAGCAGTCCTGCGTTGTAGCTTCGCCAGATTGACTCCTCATTTTTAGATATGACTGTTGCTGCTCCTGGTATTCCCTTCGCACTCTTCGTTGATCCCTTGGCTTGGTGGTTAAGGTAGAATGGAGGATATGGCCATGGGACCATGAGGTTACACATTGTAGTTGAGTACAATTCTGCTGCTTCTGATGGCCTGCAGCGCCTCATGGATGCCCAGTCTTGAGTTGCTAGATCTGTCCGAAATCCTGACTACCCTCCACTGTTGTGTGGCACTACCACCATGCTAAATGGGTATTTGTCTCCAAAAGGACTGTGTGGTGGTCACGCCTGCCATGACAGTACCAGCACCGCACCCGGCCAATTGGTGAAGATGAGGTCAAGTATGTTTTTCCCTGCTTACTGTAAACCCAGTCTATAGTGGTGCTACTGAGCCACTCTTTGTGTTGGACATTGAAACCCCCCCATCCAGAGTACACTCTGCACCCTTGCCACTCTTATGTTCAATATGGAGGAGCACTGATTCATCAGCTGAGGGGGTGATATGTGGTAATTAACAAGATGTTTCCTTGCCCATGTTTGACCTGATGCCATAAGACTTCATGGGGTTCTGAGTCGATGTTGAGGACTCCCTCCTGACTGTATACCACTCCCGCTACCTCTGCTGGGTTGTCCTATCCCACCAGGGATGGTAAGTGTGGTTCCATGGGTATGACTTGTCAGGCTGTTGCTTGACTAGTCTGTTGAATTTTGGCACAAGCCCCAGCAGTTAAGGAGGATTTGCAGGGTAGACTGGGCTTGGTTTGTCATCTGCTGTGGTGAGATTCGAACCTGGGTCCTGAGAGCATCACCCCACGTCTCTGGATTACCAGTCCAGTGATAGTATCACAATGCCACCCCACCCCCATGATGATTACTGCGGAATGATGGCCCTCTTTCTGCTCCTTAACCTCTCAATTTCTGAAACAATTAACAATTGTCAACTGCTATGTAGTCTTCCATTGTGGTCTGCGTGAAAGGCTGAATACTCTGGTTCTACTTCTACCCATCATGCTACAGCTAGAAAATGTACTCAAGCAGCTTAATCTCATGTGCCTACAGTCTTTTGAAATGTGTACTGAAGCATCATCTTTTATTCATCATCTGCATAATAAATTTTCCTCCTACTTGGCATCTACTGTTTATTCCTCCTTAATGTAAAGCATTTTGAAATGTCTGACGGCAACTGACCAGCTTAGAAGTACAATTTTTCACTGCCATAACATTCTACTCAACAACACTATCTACAAACACTGTACTAACATACACTTGTTTACAGGTGATGGTCATTTCTGCCCTTTTAAACCACCATCAACTCTGAAGGCCATACTATATAACTAGTTTCCAACATGAAATTCTGCTTCAGCTAAAATTTCTTCAGCCCAACATTCGTAAAAATAAAGACATCCTCAGCTGCCCTGTTGAATCAGGTGGTGCACAGCCTTAGCAGTATGCATGAACTTCTAAATTGTCCTTAGGCCAGTCTGGTTAGTTGCAACCTCCGCTCTTGCCTAACTCATACTTTAATCACCTCAAATATTTATTTCCCTAATGTTCTCCTTGCTGATATTCCTTGGCTGCATTGTTCAGAGCCTTCAGTTCAACAAGAACTTTTCAGCCTATTCCCCTCCTGCTTACCCTTTACACCAATATTTAACACTGGGTCCCTGCCCGGGGAGAATCATTTTAAAATTATCCTTTTTTTCCCCCCAAAATACATGCTTTTGCTTTTTTCCAAACTGATTTTTCTTTAGCTGTGCGTTTTATTGCCTCTAGATTATTATTGGTCTCTAGCTTCCTCTGTTCCATTGCACCTGTATTTCGAACCAGCATGACCCTGATCCTGTGAAGCCGTTCCTAAAAACACTTGGCCATGCTATCTTTCAAAAGTATTTTGACATACTCTCCTGTTCTATCATGTCCTTGATCCTCCCTGGCACCTCCTACTCAGTAACTTCAAGTATCCTGCTTGAGAATCCTGTTTTTGCATTTTTGTAGTGTGAAGTTAGTGGTAATAAACCTTTTATTAAATTGATGTGCAATAAAACAACATTTGAACTTTTAAGACTGTATTTCTTCATAAACTTGTAATTGTGTTTATGCTTTTTAATCAGTTGAGACAGTTGACTTCTGTTGAAGTTGTTCAGGGGAGTAATTGTATTTCTGCTGGGAGTTAGTACAGAGCCATAATTATGATGACTCCATGGGTGCTGATTTAGATACTGTTCATGGCCAGTATTTTATTGTTGAAATTTTCTGATGAAAGACATCCATTTTGGAAGCTTTAGAAATTAAGTTTAGAAAAAAATGTACTTGTGAGTAGGTTGTAAACCTTGGTGACTGTTTGTAATGCTTACAGACTGGAGAGATGCCAATCTGGATGACTCAAAAGATGAGCAAATTATTTCCTGCTATTTATGTAAGGGAACCTTTTTTTCATTGACTTACATGACCCATATTTGATTTTTTTTTTCCACACACAGTTGTTGAATCATTAGTCCTAAAAGTACTGATATGCAGTGTGCATACTAATACTATCCAGAAATATCTGCTGAAACTTAATAAAGGAAGGCAGTGTTTGTTATGCATCTAGGTGTTTTGGACTGGATTTCCTTGACTGAAACTTCTTAACATTTTTCCTTCGACAGCACCGTGACCTGTTAAATGATAGAAGACAATAACAAGAACAATTTGTATTTATGTAACAAGTTTTAATGGAATGAAATGTCCCAAGGTGCTCAACAGCAGCGTTAGAAAACAAAATTGACCTGAGCCAGATACGCAGTTATGAGGATAGCTGACCAGAAAATGGACAAAGTTATATTTTAAGGAGGGAGATGGGCTGAATGAGAAATAGGAGATACCAAGGGTAAATCCTTCGGGGGTGGGGGGGTGTCCAGAGAACAAAGGTAATGGTGTAGGAGCAGGAAGACAAGCCACTGCAGGTGATTATGTAGCTGCAATTAGATATAGAATCAGATGAGTGCTATCCTACCCAGCTGGACAATGGTAGAGGAGGTAGGTTGGGTGGTCAACTATGTTGAAGGCTACAGGCAGGTCCAAAAGAATGAGGGATAGTTTACCTTCGTCATAGTCACATGAAATGTAACTTGTGACTTTAAGAGCCATTTTGGTACTGTTATGGGGTTGGAAACCTGATTGGAGGGAGTCAAACATAGAATTCTGAGAAAGATGGACACAAATTTGGGAAGTGACAACATGCTCAAGGACTTTGGAGAGGAAAGGGAAATTGTAGATGATGCAAAGGTGGAGAAGCCAATGGATGGTTTTGAGAACGTGGTGATGATGGAAGGTATGCAAAGGGGCTGGGAGAGGGCAGTGCGGGGGGCCAGCGCCTGAAGCAGAGAAATGTTAACAATATCAGTTAACATGGGAGCCATGAAAGGTAGTTGTGTGGTCAGCAATTGAGTGGGAATAGAGTTGAGGGAACAGAAGGTGGGTCTTGTGGACAAGGTGAGCTTGAAGTGGCTGTGAGGGGAGATAGGAGAGAAATTCAGGGCTAGGCCAGGTGGGAACCTTCAAGGAAGTTTGGAGCGGTGGGCAACAGGACAGTAAAACAGTAAAGGCAGCTGATTCACTAAGGTACTGGGCAGATTGAGTGCTACTTTTTTTATCCATGG
Source organism: Cetorhinus maximus (assembly GCF_964194155.1). Classification (NCBI taxonomy): domain Eukaryota; kingdom Metazoa; phylum Chordata; class Chondrichthyes; order Lamniformes; family Cetorhinidae; genus Cetorhinus; species Cetorhinus maximus. Next base: position 155,789,500 of record NC_135882.1, read on the forward strand.
CAACTTAAATTTCAAAAGTCACAAAGTTGTGAACGGCCTGTTTATTTCAATGGTCAGTACATTCCAAATTGCTGTGCACACGTATATTTAAAAGAAAATATTGCTCACCTCACATGTCTATCCCCATTTCCCTCATTTTCCACACCCTTCAGCTGTCTAAGGCCTACATTCAGCAACTTCCTTCCTAAACCTCGCCAGTTCTCTGTCTCTTTAGTCTTTTAAGGTGCTACTTAATCTATTTGCCTTCGTATTTGCTTATGTGCCTATGTGTAAAATATTTTTGATAGTAGTCTTGTTAAGTGCTTTGGAACACTTTTAGTATGTTAAAAGTGCTATGTAATAAAAGTTGTGTTGCTATCTCATGGAGAGAAAAGAGAGCAAAACCTTGGGTCAATATGGGAAAAAGATCCTCTGGAAAATTCCTCTTTGACCTCCACAGATAATTGAAGCCAGTCCAGATGATCATGTGAACCATGTAGTTATCTGTAAAACTTCTTGCTCTCTATATGATATGATCTCTACCCCACTGAAGAACTGGATTATCTCCCTCCTGAAGACTTGCAGAAGGTCAACATCAGCCAGCCTTTCATCCTAAAGTTTAAAGAAAAGCTGCTCATCATTCAGTGCAGACCAGTTTTGTGTAGGTTAAACCTGTGTCACCATACCCTCCCCAATCTGTCGAACTGGAATAATCGATCATTAGGCATGGTATCCAGCCCTTCAATTATTTTGTAATTTTCTGTGTCAGGTTGCCTCTAAATCTATGCTGCTCGTAAGTAAGTAGACTTAATTCCATAAGATAGGGGAGGTGGCGGTATTAGTGGCATTGTCACTGGGGACCTGGATTCATTCAAATTCCATTATGGCAGATGGTGAACTTTGAATTAAGAGAAAACCTGGAATTAAAAGTGTAGTGATGACCATGAAACCATTGTTGATTGTTGTAAAAACCCACCGGGTTCACAAATGCCATTTAGGGAAAGAAATCTGCTGTCCTTGCCTGGTCTGGCCTACATGCGACTCCAGACCCACAACAATGTGGTTGACTCCTAAATGCCTTCTGAAATGGCCTAGCAAGCCATTCACTTCTCGAGGGCAATTCGAGATGGGCAATAAATGCTGGCCTCACCCATCACCGAATTTTTCAAAAAAAGGAAGCATTCTCATCACTCACATGAAATTTTTCCAGGGCTATAATGTCATCCACCATGCCAGTGGTATAGAACTTTGTGCAATACTTAAGATGCAGTCTGACCAGTGACATGTATAATCTCAGAATGCTGATGTTCTATTTGTAAGGAATGGGTTTTATTGATAAAACCAGCACCTTGTGAGCTTTGGCTACAGCTCCTCTGCATTGGTGATGAACATCCAGTGATCTGTGCAGAATAACATAGCTTCTTTCTTTTTCTCAACCGTTTTCACTATTGTGTGCTGTGAATGATAAATGTATTCCGCGTTGATCCTACCGACACACATGACACATTTTTCTAGGTTAAATGCCATTTGCCATTTTATGGCCCATTCCTCAGTGCATCTAAATCACTTTGTAATAGATTGCACACCTCTACTGTCTTTACCCTTGCACAGAATTTAGTACCATCTGCAAGCTTGCTGACTGTACTTCTAAATTCACAGTCCACACCATTAATCGGAGCAGTGAAACAGCAGCAGCCCTAGGACCAATCCCTGGCGAACGCTGCTTGTCGGTGCCACCACCAGTTTAATGAAAAGTTATTTAAATACAAATTGAGGTTTTGTTTTATTCATTCATGGAATGTGGGCTAGGCCAGCATTTATTGCCCATCCCTAATTGCCCTTGAGAAGGTGGTGGTGAGCTGCCTCCTTGAACTGCTGCAGTCCATGTGATGTTAGGTACACCCACAGCACTGTTAGCGAGGGCATTCCAGATTTTGATCCAGCAACAGTGAAGGAACAATGATATATCTCCAAGTCAGGATGGGGTGAGTGTTTTGGAGGGGAACTTCCAGGTGGTGGTGTTCCTATGTATATGCTGCCCTATTCCTCCTAGATGGTAGCTGTCAAGGGTTTGGAAGGTGCTGCCTAAGGAGCCTTGGTGGGTTCCTGCAATGCATCTTGTAGATGGTGCACACTGCTGCCACTGGCATTGGTGGTGGAGGGAATGTATGTTTGTGGATAGGGTGCCAATCAAGGGCACTGCTTTGTCCTGGATGGTGTTAAGACCCTTTAGCTGCACTCATCCAGATGCGCGGAGAGTATTCTATCACACTCCTGACTTGTGCATGGTAGATGGTGAACGGGCTTTGGGGAGTCAGGAAGTGAGTTGCTTGCTGCAGGATTCCGAGCCTCTGAACTGCTTTTGTTGCCACAGTATTTATATGGCTAGTACAGTAGAGTTTCTAGTCAAATGAAAACCCCCAGGATGTTGATAGTGGTGGATTCAGCGATGGTAATGCCATTGAGTATCAAGGGGCGATGATTAGAATCTCTCTTGTTGGAGATGGTCGTTGCCTGGCACTTGTGTGGCATGAACATTACTTTCCACTTGTCAGCCCAAGCCTGGATATTGCCCAGGTCCTGCTGCATTTGGACATGGACTGCTTCAGTATCTGAGGAGTCGCGAATGGTACTGAACATTGCACAATTATCAGCGAATGTCCCCACTTCTGACCTTATGATGGAAGGAAGGTTATTGATGAAGCAGCTGAAGATGGTTGGGCCGAGGACACGACCCTGAGGAACTCCTGCAGTGATGACCTGGAACTGAGATGATTGACCTCCAACGACCACAACCATCTTCCTTTGTGCTAGGTATGACTCCAACCAGCGGACAGTTTTCTCCCTGATTCCCATTGACTCCAGTTTTGCTAGGGCTCCTGTTGCCACACTCAGTCAAATGCTGCCTTGATGTCAAGGGCAGTCACTCTCACCTCCCCTCTGGAGTTCATCTCTTTTGTCCTTGATTTAACCGAGGCTGTAATGAGGTCAGAAGGTGATTGACCCTGGCGGAATCCAAAGTGGGCATCAGTGAGCAGGTTATTGCTAAGCAAGTGCCGCTTGATAGCACTGTTGATGACCCCTTTTATCGTTTTATTAATGATCGAGAATAGACTGATAGATAATTGGCCTGGTTAGATTTGTCCTGCTTTTTGTGTACAAGATATATCTGGGCAATTTTCCACATTGCTGGGTCGATACCAGTGTTGTAGTCATACTGGAACAGCTTGGCTAGGGGCATGCTAAGCTCTGGAGCAGAAGTCTTCAGTGCTGTTGCTGGAATGCGGTCAGGGCCTGTAGCCTTTGCAGTATTCAGTCCCTTCAGCCGTTTCTTGATATCATGTGGAGTGAATCGAATTGGTTGAAGGCTGGCATCTGTGATGCTGGGGACCTCCAGAGGAGGCTTGGATGGATCATCCACTCGGCATTTCTGGGTGAAGATTGTTGCAAATGCTTGAGCCTTATCTTTTGCACTGATGTGCTGCGCTCCCCCATCATTGAGGATGGGGATATTTGTGGAGCCACCTCCTCTAGTGCATTGTTAAATTGTCCACCATTGTTCACAACTGGATGTGGGAGGGCCACAGAGATTCGATATGATTCATTGTGCAATCGCCTAGCTATGTCTATCACTTGCTGCTTATGCTGTTTGGCACACAAGTAGTCCTGTGTTGTAGCTTAACTAGGTTGACACCACATTTTTAGGTATGCCTGGTGCTGCTCCTAGCATGCCCTCCTGCACTCCTCATTTGAAGCAGGGGTGATCCCCTGGCTTGACAGTAATGTAGGGTGGGGTATATGCTGGGCTATGAGGTTACAGATTGTGGTTGAGTACAATTCTGCTGCTGCTGTTGGCTCATTGCGCCTCATGGATGCCCAGTCTTGAGTTGCTAAATCTTTTCAAAATCTATCCTATTTAGTACGGTGTAGTGCCAGTAAGCTCAGTCTCATCAAGAATCAGCATCTTTGGAAGAGGAGGGAGATGATTTTCTTGGAGCAGGGGCCCTGGAGAAATTGATGATTTAATAGAAAGCAGTCTTGGCTTTAAAACCCAGTCACTCAACTCCCCCATTTTATTCTTTAGACAGGCTTAATACATTTTCAGCCTGTTGTTTTTGCATTGTGATTTTTAAATTGTAAAGTTCATATCTGAAAAAGATTTTCCCCACGTGAGTTGGTCAGATTAGCATTATTATAAGAACTACTGTTGTCGATCTAGAGAGAATTCTGACACTCTTAATTTCATTTAAGGTATTGAATGAGACTTATGCAAGGAAAATTTGTGTAGATAGGGTTAAAATTTACACTGTCATGGTTTGCATATACGCAAGTTGATGCGTACTTGTGTCAATGTTCACATTGAAATAGCTTTCTTGCCATCATCAAGATTTAAAATAATTCTCAAGTACTGACAAAGCTGACTATTTCTAATAGCATTTCAAGTGTCAATTTCTTATTGCAATATAGCTGGAATTTTGGTTTTTTCCCAATTCTTTAATCATGCTTTCAGAAGCAGTTTTCAATGATGTCAAACTTAGAAGCTTGAATATGCCACAAATGAGAGCAGTGTGCTTCAGGCAAGCAATATTTTTTTAAACTGGGATATTTGCACCAAAGGTTCCATGCATTCCTGTTCTCCAATATGGGATACAACTCTACATTTTCAGACGGTATCACTAATGCTAAAACTACAAGTTGGATTTATTTGGAAGCATTGAGTTCACCCAGAGCAAATAACGCACTTACAGGCTGGCAATAAAACTATATTTAAAATAAAACAAGGCTTTGGTTTCGCCCGCAAAGTTTTCAGTGTGCCTTGTTCAGAGCATGTTTTTAGCATTGTTCAATAAATAGCAAGACTAGTATAAATGTTTACATATTGTAATGGTATATGATCCACCTCATTCCTCAGTGTTACTTTAGATACAGCTGAAATTGGACCTAAGAAATGGTCAAAATATGTTGTATACTTTCGCCTCTGAGCTTGACCAGCCATTCATGCCAGAGCAGAAACACTGTGAAATACCTTGAGCACTAGTCAATTAATAATTCAAGTGTCTAATGCCAAACTAATGCTTTGATTGGGTATAATCTGATTGGCCATGGAGTGAGTACTTGACATTGTAATTGATTTGCATATCCAAACAACTGGCCTCGACCTTGTGGAATAAAGCTTTTTCTTATAGCTTGTGTCTCAGAGGTAGATACAATAGGCCAGATTTTGCTGGATCAAGGCATCCTTCATCTTGTCCTGTTAGTCACAGTTGTTGAAGCACGTTGGGCAAAAACGTTTCAAGGCTTCAGAGTACTAGAAGTACGAGCTGTTAATGGCACTTAGGGCAAAGAGTTTCTGGGATCTTGGTGAACAATGGGTCAGTCCATCTCCTTAACCATTAAGATTTGAGGATTGAGAAATAAACAGGAAGGAATGCGAAAGAAGATGAATTGGCGTGGGTCAATTCAATGTCATATGAGGTACAGTACAGAAAGAAAAGAAAGATTGGATTAAGAGAGAGAAAAAAGGGACAAACGCATAGACCATCAAGAAGGACAAGGGCAGCAGACACATGGGAACACCACCACCTGGAAGTTCCCCTCCAAGCCACTCACCATCCTGACTTGGAAATATATCACCGTTCCTTCACTGTGACTGGGTCAAAATCCTGGAACTCCCTCCCAAACAGTGCTATGGGTATACCTACACTACATGGATTGTAGCGGTTCAAGAAAGCTGCTCACCATCACCACCTCAAGGGCAACTAGGGATGGGCAATAAATGCTGGCCTAGCCAGCGACGCCCACATCCTGTAAATGAATAAATGTGGAGGAAAATTAGATGGAAAAGGATAGAGTTGCAAAACATGGTTGGTTGATGCACTCTGTGCCCTGGTAACTTGCTTTTTTCTTAGCCCCTTAACTTTTTAAAGCACGTTTCCTTTTGACAAATTAGTTCCACAAGTAGCTTTCCCCCACCTTCCTCAGGTCCTCACTGTCATATTCCTCTGTAAAACCAACAAAATACAAATATTTCTGCCAATTCTTCACTCAGTTACAAGGCTTTCTTCTCACAGCCTTCGATCGCTTCTCATCAAATGCACAGCCCAGAGCACGAGCTAAAAAAGAATAGATTGGGAAGCGTCATGGAGTCACAGAAGGAGGCCATTAGGCTCACCAGCTCCTTGCAGAATTATCCAGCTTGTTCCACTGTCCCTGCTCTACCCCTGCAAGTTATTTCCTTTAAGTGCCCATCCAATTTCCCTTAGGAATCATTGCTTCCGTCCACCAACCTTGTGGGCAGCAAGTTCCAAGACATTACCAAGCACACAACTTATCTACTGATTCACAAATTTAATCTCCTGAAGGAAGGTAACTGAAATCAGAAATGCTAAAACATTGTGCTAAGTTTTTTTCCTTGAAACTCTAACGAGGCAAATAACCTGGATCAGGCCTTGGCTTAGTGGTAGCATGTTCACCTCAGTTGGAAAGCTCTCCTTTCCAAAACCCATGTTGGACCCTTGAGTAGATAAGCTTGGCTAATACTTTGTATCATAGTGAGGGAGCGCTATACTGTCAAAAGGGACATTTTTCAGATGAGATATTAAATCAAGGCCCTTCCTGCCTCCTCAGGTGGCAGAAATAATGCCACAACAGCATTCACCAAGTGGAGGAGGTGATTTCCCTTGGTCAACACTTATCCTTTAACCATCATGAGTAAAAACAGATTATTGACAATTTATGTAATTACTGTTTGTAGGACTTGTGTAATTTGATTGCATTTTCCTATATTCCTACTGTGGTGAAAGTCACCAGGGTGACTGTAAAGCACTTTGGGACATCCTGAAGTTTGTTGCATTTCTGATTTTTTTTTTTCTCTATTTGCTGGATTTCTTTCTTTCCTCTCTCCTTTAACTGTAGGAGAAGATATGTTATTCATCTGGGGCTGAACATCGCTTATCTAATGTGACAAAATAGTGAGAATTTTTTGTTTAACAAAACTTACTAAAGTTTCAAATAGCGTACAGCTTCTCAGCAGAAACACTCGTATAGCAAGCAGCCATAGGCTCCGAAGCTGTAAGTTAGGTCCTTTCTCACTGTGAAAAATGTACCCTGTATGAGACTATTGACAAATTCCCCTGAGTGCAAGTCTGAATGCAACTGGCTGACTAATTTACCAATGAGGGTCAAATCAGATTCAGGTGGGGTTTTATCAAACCCGTTGTGAATGACTTGTGGCCAAAGGAGAAGCAGATTTTCAAACAGAGTTTCCTGAACTCCGTTCCTGTCTCTTATTAAAGTCCAAAATGCAGCATTGATTGCAGGAACCAGCAGTCAATGCCCTGGACTCAGCAGTGTGATCAATACTTGTTTTTTGTGATTGAACAATGAAAGCATAGATTCTAAGGTAACTTTAGTGTGCAGAATTAGACTTTGTTAACCTTGAGGAGCAGCCATCAGTTTTTGTGGTCCTGCTTCTGTTGGCCTCTAGGATGGATAGAGTTGCCTTTTTATGGACAGACAGATTTATTTCATGCATTTCTGTATTTCACATCGTTCTGTAGGTATTTTCAAAGATATCAACAGACAAAATGAAACTGCTGATGGTAATTCCTAATTAGCTCAAAAGCTGAATTACTGAGTGTTGATGAATGACCATTCCCGGACATCACAGCACTGAGCAAAGGCAGGATCCCAATTCCTGCAAGAGGGATTTCCTTTCATGGTTGGTGGGTTAAATTTGCCATGCAAGCCTAGAATCTGTTTGAATGCCTTGGCTATTGAAATGTCTTAGCTGTTAAATTGGGTCCCCTGATGACTGTTGTAGATACTTAGACTTGATCCAGCGCAGAAGCCATAAACATATGTTATAACCGAGTGGAAAAAGATGCTTTCCACTATTATTCTAATATGTAGTTTCGCCCTATATGTTATAATTTTGGAATACCTACAATATCGGTTTGACTTGGATACCTTTTGTATGTATCACTTCCTGAATCCACACCATTGGCCTCTGGATTGAAACATCTCTCCTTCTTCCTCATTTCCGTTCTGTCACTTGGTGACCATGTTCAAAGTCATTTGGTCAACTCTGACATTTACATTGAAAATGCCCAGTTTTATAGCTTCATTATCTCTCTCCAGTGTCTGTGGTTGTAGAGATTGCTTGTCCAACAACCCCAGTTTCCTCCAATTATATATGGAGAGGACAAAAGACATTTTCATCAGCTTATGCTACATATTCTTTCCATTACATACAATGGAGGTTCAAGCACCGGTGTATCCTACCTTCACTGTCTCTGTCCCTCCCTCATTCATACCTTTGCACCTCAAGACTTAGCTATTCAAATGCTCTCATGGCTAGCCTCCATAAACTTCAGCTTCATCCAAAACATCTGCAACCTATCTTGCACCAAGTCCTGTTCACCTGTGATCCCAATCTCCTATATTGGCTCTGATTTTAAATTCTGAACCTCATTTCTAAATTCCTTAATGGCTTTATCGTCCCTACCTTTGTAATTTATTCCAGTCCTGTAACCCACCCTCTGAAATCTCTGTCCCTCTGACTCTGGCCTGCTTGTGTACTCCCTTTGCCCAATCTTTGGCAACTGTTCCTTCAGCCTACCTCCCAACTCCCTCTTCTCCTTTAAGACACCCACTCCTGCTAAAACCGTCTTCATAGAGCTTCAGGTTACTTAATAGCTCATTTGTTGGCTCAATTTTGTTTTTGAGTATGCTATTGATGTGTCTTGGGATGTTTTTCCATGTGAAGGGTAATATATGATGCAAGTTATTGTTGCCGATGCTTCCTTATTAAAAAAAAAGTTAATCCAGAGCCCAGGAAAGTAACCCACAACATAAGATTGTCTAATGTTAGAGAAAATGTTAGAATCTATTATAAAGGATGTAATAGCAAGCATAATATAATCATAATAGAGTCAGCATGGCTTCCTGAAGGGTAAATCATGCCTGACAAATTTATTAGAATTCATTTGAGGAGGTAACAAGCAGGATAGATAAAGGGGAGCTAGTAGATATAATATATTTGGATTTCCAAAAGGTTCCGCACATAAGGCTACTTAATAAGATGAGCCCATGGTGTTGGGGTAGTATATTAGTATGGATAGAGGATTGGCTAACTAATAGAAGACAGAGTGTTAGGTTAAGGGGGGCCTTTTCAGGGTGGCAACCTGTAACTAGCGGAGTGCCACGGAATCAGTGCTGGGGCCACAATTATTTACAATATATATTACTGACTAGGATGACGGAAGTGAATGTACTATCGCCAAGTTTGTGGATGACACAAAAATGGGTGGGAAGGCAAGTGGTGAGGATAACACACAGAATCTACAGAGGGATATAGAGAGGTTAAGTGAGTGGGCAAAAACTTGGCGGATGGAATGTAATGTGGGAAAATGAGAGGTTATGCTATTTGGCAGGAGGAATAGAGGAACTGAATATTATTTAAATGGAGGAAGCTGCAGATCAGAGGGATTTGGGGGTCCTTGTGCATGAATCACAAGAAGCTAACATAGAAGTTCAGCAAGTAATAGGGAAGGCAACATTTTTGAAATGTTGGCCTTTATTTCAAAGGGATGTAGTATAAAAATAGGGGAATCTTGCTAAAACTATACATGGCACTAGTTAGACCACACCTAGAATACCGTGAACAGTTTTGGTCCCCTTATCTAAGGAAAGATATACTGGCATTGGAGGCAGTCCAGAGAAGGTTCACTAGGTTGATCCCAGATATGGAGGGATTTTCTTATGAGGGGAGGTTGAGTAGGTTGGACCTGTACTCATTGGTGTTTAGAAGAATGAGAGGTGACCTTATTGAAGCATATAAGATTCTTGGGGAGCTTGACAGGATAGATGCTGAGAGTTTGTTTCCCCTTGTGGGAGAGTCTGGGACCAGAGGGCATAATCTCAGAGTAAGGGGTCCTCCATTTAAGACACAGATGAGGAGGAATTTCTTCTCAGAGGGTAGTGAATCTGTGGAATTCTTTACCGCAAAGGGCTGTGGAGGCTGGGTTGTTAATTATATTCAAGGCTGATATAGACAGGTTTTTAATCAGTAAGGGAATCAAGGGTTATGGGGAAAAGGCAGGAAAGTGGAGTTGAGGATTATCAAATCAGTCATGACCTCATTGAATGGCAGAGCAGAATCGATGGGCTGAATGGCCTATTTCTGCTCCTACGCCTTATGGTCTTAATGTTAGGCCAGTTGCATTTGGATTGTTAAGGGGACACAGTTTGCATAAAATACAGGAGCAATCAGTGTCGAAATTGTACCCAATTAGGCTCTAAACTGAGAGCCATAACGGTTTTACAATTCATGTACATACCATTCAAATAGATTGAAAGGGATGCTTAGAACGTTTTGAATGGAAATCTCCAAAGAGTGTAGTAGATCAACCCTATTTGATTTAGTATTCTGACAGATTTTTAGATTTGCCTGAAGTTGACTTCTCAGTTAATTGTGAGAAATTGTGCATTTGTTTTGATGCCTTGTCACCAAATTTGAGCTGGCGTGTTTTTCTGGCATTTAGCTACCTACGTGGTCTTTGAATATTTCATGCACAGAAACGTTTTTTCTTGACAATTTGTGCTGTTGGACACCAAAGCAGAGCGGTGAGGAAGCGATACGGAGCAAAAGATGGATTGAGTGTGCTTAATATTTTTATAATTTTCCAGGAAAGAAGCCCAGTTCCACCGATTGCTTCGTTGTTTCATAAGATCTTTCATGGCATTCAAGTTAATAGCTTTTTAGAAGTCTGCTTTCAGAGAATATAGCAATTTTATGTAGCATACGATCATAGATTACAGAGGAAGAAGTTGTGGGATAAGGATCCTTGGAACAGCATTTCAAAGATTTTTGCATCAAGGGATGGCTACTTCATTTTTATTATCATTTTAGATGTGGATTAGAGCACATTGGTAAAGCAGCATTTGTTATGTTGAGGGCATTGAGTCAGTGCCAAGCAGGGTTAGTCAGTGTGGGACTGGAGTCACATAAATCAGATTAGGCAGGCAGGGTCAGCAGGTTCCTGCAAATCAGGACCACTTCCTTCACACACGCGCGCACCACCACTTCTCTCTCTCCCCCCCGCCCCCAAAATCAATTGTAGACTCAAGGATAATTGAGGCTTCTAAGATTGCAATAGATAGATTTTGTTACATAAGGGTATCGGTGTATAGAGTAAAGGTGACTAAGTGGAGTTGAGGGGCAGATCTGCCCTGATGTAATTAAATGGTGAGCAGGCTTGAGGGGCTAATTCGATTAGTCCTGTTCCTTTGCTCCTTTCCCTGAAGGTCATGTGAACCAGTTGGGTTTTTAGGACAATCTGAAATTTTCACTCATTGCTGGCCCACAATTACCAGATATTTTGAATTCAGTTTTGTAACTTCTGAGTGGGATTTGATCTCGTAGTCTATGGGTGCTAGTCCATTTCAATTGCAATGGAACTTTCCATGCTTATTTCATGGAAGGAATGACCAAAAGATGTTGAAGTTATATATCAATTAAGTCAGAGGAGTGAGATTAATTTTTTTAAAATTCATTCACGGGAAGTGGGTATCGCTGGCTGGGCCAGCATTTATTGCATATCCTGAGGTGCCCTTGAGAAGGTGGTGGCAAGCTGCCTCCTTGAACCACTGCAGTCCGTGTGGCATAGGTACATCCCCACTGCTGTTAGGAAGGGAATTCGAGGATTTTGACCCAGCGACAGTGAAGGGACGGCGATATGTTTCCAAGTCAGGATAGCGAGTGACTTGGAGGGGAACTTCCAGGTGGTGGTGTTCCCATGTATCTTCAGCCCTTGTCCTTCTAGATGGCAGTAGTCGGCTTGGAAGGTGCTGTTGAAGGAGCCTTGGTGAATTTCTGCAGTGCATCTTGTAGATGGTACACACTGCTGCTACTACTGGTGGTGGAAGATGTGGTGCCAATCAAGTGGGCTACCTTGTCCTGGATGGTGTCAAGCTTCTTGAGTGTTGTTGGAGCTGCAATCATCCAGGCAAGTGGGGAGTATTCCATCACACTCCTGACTTCTGCCTTGTAGATGATGGACAGGCTTTGGGGAGTCAGGAGGTGAGCTACTCGTCGCATGATTCCTAGCCTCTGACCTGCTTTCAGAGCCACAGTATTTATACGGCTAGTCCGGTTCAGTTTCAGCCAATGGTAACCCCCAGGATGTTGATAGTGGGGGATTCAGTGATAGTAATGCCATTCAACATCAAGGGACAATGGTTGGATTCTCTCTTGTTGGAGATGGTCATTGCCTGGCACTTGTGTGGCACGAATGTTACTTATTGTCAGCCCAAGACCGGGTATTGTCCAGGTCCTGCTGCATATGGGCACTGACTGCTTCAGCATCTGAGGAGTTGCGAATAGTGCTGAACATTGTGCAATCAATCGCAAACATCCCCACTTCTGACCTTATGGTGAAGCAGCTGAAGATGGTTGGACTGAGGACACTACCCTGAGGATCTCCTACAGTGATGTCGTGGAGTTGAGATGATCGATCTCCAGCAGCCACAACCATCTTCCATTGTGCTAGGTACGACTCCAACCAATGGAGAGTTTTTCCGCTGATTCCCATTGACTCCAGTTTTGCTAGGGCTCCTTGACGTCACACTCGGTTAAATGCTGCCTTGATGTCAAGGCAGTTACTCTCACTTAACCTCGGGAGATCAGTTCTTTGAGTTTATTGAGATATTTGACTTTAAAATTTAAAGGATGCCATTTGTCTGTCTTCAGTTCTTTGCTATTGCACCCCTAAGATGCTGGTTTTTCTTTGAGGTGTATGAACTCTTTTAATTAGTCTTTGGCATGTGGCTAATGTCTTCAGGGCCAAATTTATTGTCCATCCATGCTTCCTTCGAAAGGTGATTGGAATTATCCTTGAATTACATTGTCTTGAGGTGATGTTCCTATGATGGTGTGCGGTAGGGAATTCCAAGATTCTGGTCTAATCATGAGTAAAGCCTGACAATAAATGTCCAAGTCAGGATGTTGTGTGGTTTGGAGATAGTGTTCACAAGGCATTGCCTTGATCTTCGTGGTGGTGGTGTGGGTGCAGGAAAAGAAGCTAGTATCCAAGTAAGTTGTTGCAATGCATTCTATGGACAACACAACGATAGTATGTCAGTGAGTCAGATAGCGGATACTGTGTACTGGAGGTGTTGACTTAGTTAAGTGTGGCAACTATGCTCATCCAAGGAATAATGAGTATCCCTTTGCCTTCCTGACTTGTGTTTTCTTGATAGGAAACAAATTTGGGAGGCCATGAGAAGAGTAATTTGTTGCAGACTGCTTAGCATCTGATGTGCTCCTGTTGTAATAATATAACTGGTCCAGTTAACCTTCCAATTAGTGGCTCCTGCTGGCCCAGTATTACAACATGACAATGCCCAAAAGAATCTTGATTTTAATTGCAACTGGCTTAACTTAGAGTGCACTGCCTGAATCCAAAGTTTATTTTAAAAAATCAATAAGTTTAACAATGTGAAAGAGTAAAATATCCAGAAGGGCTACTTTTCAAAATACCATTTCAATTCCTCTTATAAGTTAGTATAGTTATATAATAACTTGAAAAGATTCTGTACATTATTCACTTTTTAGAAAACTGAATTAGATCAATAGAAACGCTGGTTAGCCTTCCTTTGAATTGAATGAAACACTAATTTTGTTTCAATATATTTTCACTTGATCCTTGGGACCACTTGGTTCCTGGATTTATTCTGAAAAAGCCAGTGGAAAATATTAATTTCAGAACTGAATTCTGTCGCAATGATTTGGCCTGTGGATCAATTTTATTTTGGCACTGGAGCATTTGTGCTCAGTGGTTTAGTTCCTGGACCTCATTGGTATTTATTCGGATATTAAGAGTTATGTTCAAACAGCATCCAGTCTTGCCAGAATGTCTTAAATTGTTGTCTACCTTGTAGAACTTCTCAGCATTATGAGGGGCCTAGGTAGGGTAGACAGGAAAGACTTGCTGAGGGGGCATAGATTTAACGTGATTAGTAGAAGGATTAGAGGGGACATGAAGAAAAACTTCTTCACCCAGAGAGTAGTGGGCATCTGGAATTCATTGCCTAAATTGGTGGTTGAGGTTGAAATACTCAACTGATTTAAAAGGTACCTGGATCTGCATATGAAGGACTGTAACCTGCAAGGCAATGGACCAGTGCTGGAAAGTGGATTAAAATGATTAAAATGGCTAGTTTCTTATTTCTCTTTTTTGGTCTGTACCTACACAATGGGCTGAATGGCTTCTTTCTGCACTGTTACTTTTCTAAGGTTCTGTGGATGAGTACAACAAAGATACTGTATTAGGGCCATGTTTAATATACAGGTCAAAATATTTCCCCTTAATCCATGTCACTCACTTAAAATTTTAAATGTTTTCTAGTTTTTCATGTGGAACCTCTAGAGTCCATTTAGGCAACAGGAATGATTTAGGATGTATGAACGATTACTAGGCTGCCTTTCACCCCAGGGGCTAGGATTACCTCCAGTGGTTTCAATGGAACTCCAAGTGTGTTTGAAATCAGTTGGGGGGAAAAGATGGGACTTGGTAGCAAAGTGATGGTGAGTTAACTTGTTAACCTCAAATCCTGACATTTTAGTTTGAATGCCCCTTGTATTAAAAGAGTGAAAACTGTTCCTCTGCAGATAGCAAAATCTATGGCTGGATTTTACAGTGGGGGGATCAAGGGGTGCCGTCATTACCCCAAGCTTTCCTTCAGGCTTTATCAGTGTTATGGAGTTGGAGATGTTTGATTCGTATTCACAGTTGGTTTCGTAGAACCATATGGCCAGTTGGGGGGTTTCAAAGGTCTCTATGGATGGGGAAGTCTAACTTGCTGCTGAGACAGTTATTTCTCTGTGTGTTGCTGTGTCGCATTGAATAGAGTGAAGGGCGATATTTGAGAGAACTGGTAACCACTGGACTGGAGTTGAGCACTCTGAGTTCCAGAGATTATCATCATTACTGAGTGAAGTTGTGCGTCAGTGTGTTTGGGTGAAGATGCCCATAGGGGTGCACAGTATTAAAAAAAATTTAACCATGAGAGACACCAACTGCTCCATTCCCACTAAACTGTAGGCCACTCAACTTCCCTTCCTGGCTTCCATGTTAGCCAGTATTGTTAATGGTCCTCTCTCCTCAGGTACTGTTGCCCTCTTCAAAACACCATCATAACCCCTTTCCTTGACCCAAGCTCCCGTTAACCTGTGCACTGCAGCCTGAAAGATACAGCACAGGCTTTGTTCAGAGTTAAATACTCCATGTGCATGGCTGTGCATAAAAATTCAAAAGGTAACACGTTGAAAAACAGAACCAGAGATGACATGAGAAAAAATATTTTTTTACAACGAGTGGCTAGAATTTGAAATACACTGCCTGATAAAAGGGTGATGCAGATTCATTAGCTTTCAAAAGAGAATTAGATAAATACTTGAAGGAGAATAAATTTTCAGGGATGTAAGGAAAGAGCAGGGGACTGGCAATACCCGAATAGCTGTTTGAAAGAGCTGACACAAGCTTGATGGGCCAAATGCTGTTCTTCTGTGCCGTACTGTTGTATAAATATATTCTATAACTAGGTATGCACAACAACAAAATTTAAAAGGGAACATTGCCCTTGCAAACTACCAGCCCATTTCCAACTTTCCTTTACCTCTTCCAAGTCCTTGAATGTGTTGTTGCCTCCCAAATCCAAAACCTTTCTTTCCTGAAACTCCTTGTTTGAAACTCTCCAGTCAGTTTTCACCCCTGCCACTTTACCAAAATAGCTCTCATCAAAGTCACAGATGACATTCTATATGACTATGCCAAAGATAAACTTCAGTACTTAAGGAAGTGACCCTCGAAATAGTGGATGCATTGGTGGCCATCTTCTGAGATTCTATGGACTCTGGAACAGTTCTTACAGATTGGAGGGTATCTAATGTACCCCCACTATTTAAAAAGGGACGTAGAGAGAAAGCAGGGCATTATAGACTAGTCAGCCTGATGCCGGTAGTGGGGAAAATTCTAGAGTCCATTATAAGAGATTTAATAACTGAGCACTTGGAAAACAATGGCAGAATTGGATAGAGTCAGCATGGATTTATGAAAGGGAAATCATGCTTGACGAATCTACTGGAGTTTTTCGAGAATGTAACTAGTAGAGTTGATGAGGGGGAGCCAGTTGATGTGGTTTATTTGGACTTTCAGAAGGCTTTCGACAAAGTCCCACATAAGAGATGTAGGAATAAACGGGTCTTTTTCCGAATGGCAGGCAGAGTGACTAGTGGGGTACCGCAGGGATCGGTGCTGGGACCCGAGCTATTCACAATATATATTAATGATTTAGATGAGGGAACTAAATGTAATATCTCCAAATTTGCAGATGACTCAAAGCTTGGTGGGAGGGTGAGCTGTGAGGAAGATGCAGAGATGCTTCAGAATGATTTGGACAAGCTGAGTGAGTGGGCAAATGCATGGCAGATGCAGTATAATGTGGCTAAATGTGAGGTTATCCACTTCAGTAGCAAAAACAGGAAGGCAGATTATCTGAATGGCTATAAATTGAGAGAGGGGAATATGCAACGAGACCTGGGTGTCCTCGTACACCAGCTGCTGAAGGTAAGCATGCAGGTGCAGCAGGTGGTAAAGAAGGCAAATGGTACGTTGGCCTTCATAGCGAGAGGATTCAAGTGCAGGAGCAGGGATGTCTTGCTGCAATTATACAGGGCCTTGGTGAGACCACACCTGGAATATTGTGTGCAGTTTTGGTCTCCTTATCTGAGGATGGATGTCCTTGCTATAGAGGGAGTGCAGCGAAGGTTTACCAGACTGATTCCTGGGATGGCCGGACTGACATATGAGGAGAGATTGAGTCGGTTAGGATTATATTCGCTGGAGTTCAGAAGAATGAGGGGGGGATCTCATAGAAACCTATAAAATTCTAACAGGACTAGACAGGATAGATGCAGGAAGGATGTTCCCGATGGTGAGAGAGTCCAGAACCAGGGGTGACAGTCTGAGGATACGGGGCAGACCATTTAGGACTGAGATGAGGAGAAATTTCTTCACCCAGAGAGTGGTGAGCCTGTGGAATTCGCTACCACAGAGTGGAGTTGAGGCCAAAACATTGTATGTTTTCAAGAATGAGTTAGATATAGCTCTTGGGGCAAAAGGGATCAAAGGATTTGGGGAGAAAGCGGGAGCAGGCTATTGAGTTGGATGATCAGCCATGATCATAATGAATGGCAGAGCAGGCTTGAAGGGCTGAATGTCTTACTCCTCCTATTTTCTATGTAAACAATTCCTTCTGGTGCCTTCAGGACCTGTCTGCAGCCTTTGAAATAGTTGACCACACAATCCTTCTCCAAAGTCACTTAACCTGCCCAGCTGGATTAAACTGCACTCGCCCATCTGTTTTATCAGATGTAGCCAGAATATCCCTTCTAATGACTTCTCTTTCCAATACTCTACCAATTCTCCTGGTACCCCCAAGGATCTGTCCTTTGCTCCTCCTATTTCTCAACTAAATAGTGCCCCTTAGCGATACCATCCAAAAACCCAGCATCAGTTTTGATATGTACACTGATGTCAACCAGCTCTACCTCATCACTACCTGCCTTGACCCCTCCACTGTCTCTAAATTGTCAGAATACTTGTCTGATATCCAGTCCTGCATGAGCAGAAATTTTATCCAGCTAAATATTGGGAAGCCAGAAACCATTATCTTCAGTCTGCCACAAACTCTGTTCCCTGGCCACTGACTCCATCCCTCACCCTGGCAACTGTCTAAGGCTGACTCAAACCATCTGCAACCTCCGATGTCATATTTGACTCTGTGATGAGCTTTTGACCTTGTTGTGCCATCACTAAAACCACCTATTTGCATTTCTGTCGCATTGCTCAACTCCACCCCTGCCTCAGCTCATCTGTTGCTGAAGCCCTCATTTATTACCTCTATAACTTGACTACTCTAATACACTTCTGGCCTGCCTCCTGCATTCTTCCCTCTGTAAACTTAAGGTCATCCAAAACTTTGCTGCCCTTATTGTGACTTGCACAAAGTCTCGTTCACCTTGTACTCGCTGATCTTTTAAGCCATGCCTTGATTTTGAAGTTCCCTTGATTTGGTTCTTCCATGGTCTTGCCCATCCCTATCTTTCTCATCTCCAGCCATTTGTGATCTCTGCGCTCCTCTAATTCTGGCCATTTGAATATTCCCAATTTTAAATTGCTCCACCATTAGTGGCCTTCCCTTCAGCAGAGGGCTTAAGCTCTGGAATTCGCTCCCTAAGCGTTTCTGCCTTCTAAGGTATCTTCCCTCTTTTAAGGCACTCCTTAAAGCCAACCTCTCTGGCCAAGCTTTTGGTCATCTACACAAGTATCTTTTGTGGCTCAGTTCAAATTTTGTTTGACAGCCTCTTGGAAAAGTGTCTTGGAACATTTTATTACATTAACAATGCTATATAAATATGAATTGTTGTTGAACCAGAGACCAATTTCTTAAATGCTGTTTAGAGCACACTTTTTCTGCTGACTTGCCAGGTTTCGATCTGATTTATGGAAATACCTGAAAGAGCACCATTTGATGTCAACTTGACATCCCTAAAGGAGCAAGAAGCTGAGTATCAAGCAGGGAGCCAAGGTTATAGAACTCATCAGTGTTTATGCAGCTTATGTGAAAGGTTGATAGAAATGGGATAATGTTCAAAATGGCTGAACGCGTCCAGTTGACTTGCTGGCTTCCTGATTACATCTACTTAAGGCCACAATGTTTCACTTACCTTTTTATCTTTGGACTGTTTGTTGATTGTTACAATTTTGAAATGATGACGATCATCAAATTCAGTTGTGAAACTTAGTGCTGTTTGTTTTAATCTTTGTTTTAACCTGGCCCTAGTGGACTGGGCAGGAAGACTACAAGGTAGGACAGTTGATGAACAGTAGCAGATTTTTAAAGAGATCTTCAATTCCTCCCAAGTAAAATATATCCCAATGAGGAAGAAAGATGGTAAGAGGGGGAAAAAGCATCCATGGTTAAGCAAGGAAGTTAAAGATAACATAAAGGCAAAAACTAAGGCATACCAAATAGCAGAGGTCAGTGGCAGGCTGGAAGATTGGGAAACTTTTAAAGATCAACAAAGGGTTACAAAAATAAAAAGAGCAAATGTAAATTATGAAAGAAAACTAGCACAAAATGTAAAAACTGATAGCAAAAGCTTCTACAAGTATATAAAAGGAAAGAGGGTAGCTAAAATGAATGTTGGTCCCTTGGAGGACGAGACTGGGGAGTTAATAGTGGGGAATGCAGAAATGGCAGTGGCGCTTAATCAATATTTTGCCTCAGTTTTCACAGTGGAGGACACTAGTACCACCCCAATAGTAAGTAACAGGTAGTGCAGAGGATATAGAGAAGGAGGAACTTAGAACAATCACCATCACTAGAGAAAAAGTACTGAGCAAACTATTGGGATTAGGGGTAATATATTAGCTTGGATAGAGGATTGGCTAACCAACAGAAAGCAGGGAGTCGGGATAAATGGGCCTTTTTCTGGATGGCAAGCTGTAACTAGTGGGGTGCCACAGGGTTCGGTCCTTGGGCTCCAACTATTTCCATTTATATTAATGACTTAGATTCAGGGATAGAAGGTACTATAGCTAAATTTACAGATGACACCAAAATAGGTGGAAAAGTAAGTTGCAATGAAGAAATAAGAAATTTACAAATGGATATGGACAGGTTAGGTGAATGGGCCAAAATTTGGCAGATGGAGTTTAACGTGCATAAGTGTGAGGTTATCCATTTTGGTTGGAAGAATAGAAAGGCGACTTATTATTTAAATGGAGAGAAACTTCAGAATGCTTCAGTGCAGAGGGACCTGAGTGTCCTTGTGCATGAATCGCTGAAAGCTGGTATGCAGGTACAGCAGGTAATAAGAAAGGCAAATGGAATTTTGGCATTTATTGCTAAAGGAACAGAGTATAAAAGTAGGGAAGTGTTGTTGCAACTGTACAAGGCATTAGTGAGACTGCACCTGGAGTACTGTGCACAGTTTTGGTCCCCTTACTTGAGGAAGGATGTAGTTGTATTGGAGGCGGTTCAGAGGAGGTTCATTAGATTGATTCCAGAGATGCGGGGTTTGTCTTATGAGGAGAGATTGAGCAGTATAGGCCTATAATCGCTCGAGTTTAGAAGGATGAGAGAAGATCTAATTGAGGTATATAAGATGCTAAAGGGGATAGACAAAGTAGACATGGAGCAGATGTTTCCCCTTGTGGGGCATTCTAGAATGAGAGGCCATAGTTTTAGGCTAAGAAGTGGTACATTTAAAATCAGAGATGAGGAGGAATTACTTTTCTCAAAGGGTCGTGAATCTGTGGAATTCACAACCTCAGAATGCAGTGGATGCCGGGACACTGAATAAATTTAAGGAGGAGATAGACAGATTTTTAATTAGTAATGGGTTGAAAGGTTATGGGGAGAGGGCAGGAAATTGGAGTTGAGGCCGAAATGAGATCAGCCATGATCGCAATGAATGGCGGAGCAGGCTTGAGGGGCTGAATTGCCTACTCCTGCTCCTAGTTCGTTTGTTCTTATATTGTGTGTTCTCATTGACTGTATTAAGGTTTAAAAAAAACACTCTTGTCAATTTCTTTTTGTGATTGAAAGCAAAAATCTAACTATGCTAATGGAAAATACATTGATGCACTGAGTTAACTCCTGCACATTTTAAACATCCTGAACAAAACTGGGGTTTTAAAAAAGCAATTAAGTCAGACCTCCATGATCCCATCCACATTAGTTAACGGAAATTAGTCAGGCAAAAGCAAAGTGCCACACCTCTTTCACCTTGTAGAGAGCATTAAGTACATGACGTAAATGTAGCCTGTGTGCTGATTATCCCCTTCCTGCAATTCATAGCCGCAAGGATAACAATGGTCAAGGACTAGTCTTCCTCGCTTGGGAAAATAAAACCCATCGAGAATAGCTGCAACAGATGCAGAAGCATTATAACAGTATCAATTTACAAATATCCTTTTTTGTATGCAAAATTTCTCATGTTCAGGTGGCTCAGTTTTCTTTGCTCTTAAATTGCTAAATATGGAAGTCAGAGTACATCCAAATTCCCAAAGCTTAGACATTGCTACTTGAGTATAGATCAGGTGTGACCAAACTTTTTAGTGACGAGCCACATTTCAATTTTTTACTCGTTCATGGGGCTGGTGAGTAAATTTTGGAAAGATAAGGCATTAGAAATTTATCTTGCTATTAATTAAAAAACAAAACAAAAGCTTCAAATGAGAAGACTATTTTATTAGTTTATTTGATGAGAATTTTGAAATCCAGCAGTTGCTTGACTGGGAAAAGAAGTAGGTCAAAGGAACTTGTGCAAGTTAGCCCTGAGATGGTGCAATGTAAGTTCTTTATTTTGATTGTTTTTTCTCTTTCTCTCCCGCTCTGAAGACTGGACCAACCTAACACTAGAGTTGAATTCAACTGCATTGGTACATGAATCCTTTAAGAGCTTTTAAAATAGAATGATGTTTCCACCCCAATAGGGCCATATCTTGTGTTACCACCCCACTCACTGCTGCCATGTTCAGCACTTGAATGAGCTGTCCGCAGTGAACCTTTAAGGCTGAGACTGTTGATCTATATCTGACAGCCCAGACTGATGGTCAGTGACCTTCAAGTCAATTTTTTAACGTTGCTGACCCTATTCCCCACATGCACTCCAGCTGTTCAGTTTTACACAGCTCCCAATGGCTGTCCACCCCCATGAAAATCTCTGGATGGTAGAAACTCTTTCGAGTTATCAACAGTCACAGATTGCAACTCTTTCGAGTACAATCACAGTTCTTGGTTTCCGGGCGAGGGACATGAACCCACAACCCTCTGATTCAAAGGCGAGGGTGCTATGAACTGAGCCAGACCTTCAATGGGAATTAAGCAGGTGAAGGACTGAACCACCAGTGGTGTTTCTGCATGAGTACTTTATGCCAGGAAATGGTAATGCAGGCCCAAAGCATTTCCCAGAGAGTCGGTGCTCCAACCCGACAACTCCATGCTGCGGACCCGCCTGCAAGGAAAGACACAACTCTTGTGCAAATCTGAAGCAAACGAAAAAGAAACACAGCAGTAATTTGGAGGCAAATCTAAAAATTTCCTGCTGTTTGGAAACTTGACATTTGAGTTCAGTGCTTGTTGCTTACAGGAAACTTTCAGAATAATCCGGGATTTGTTAGAGCAATTACTGATCAGTTTCAGTTCATTCCTGGCAGACAATTGGAAACAAAGGTTGGCAAGAGAAATGGTGGATGAACAATAGGTTACCTTCAAAGAAGAGAGAGTTGACCACAGTCAAGGCATGTTCCACTGAAAGGGAAAGATAGGATAAACAAATCTAGAGCTCCCTGGATGACAAAAAAGATGGAGATGAAGAAGAAAAAGTATGCTTATGACACATGTCAGACCGATAATACAATGGAAAACGACTGAATATAGAAGTTTCAGAGGGGAAGTGAAAAAACAAATAAGAGAAGCAAAGATAAAGTATGAAAAGAGACTGGCAGCTAAAATAAAAGGGAATCCCAAAGTCTTCAGTGGGCATATTTTTAAAACTTCATTCAGGGGATGTGGGTAATGCTGGCTAGTCCAGCATTTGTTGTCCATAACTAATTGCACTTGAGAAGGTGGTGGTGAGCTGCCTTCTTGAACAGCCCCTGTGGTATAAGTAAATCCACAGTGCTGTAAGAAGGGAGTCTCAGGATTTTAACCCATCACCAGTGAAGGAATGGCAATGTAGTTCCAAGTCAGTTGGAGGGAAACTTACAGGTGGAGTCACTTGCATGGTGCTCCCATGCATCAGCTGCCCTTATTCTTCTAGGTGGTAGAGGTCGCAGGTTTGGGAAGTGCTGTCAGACGAGCCTTGGTGAGTTGCTGCAGTGCATCTGACAGATGGTACACACTACTGCCACTGTGTGTCAATGGTGGAGGGAGTAAATATTTAAGGTGGTGGATGGGGTGCCAATCAAGTGGCTACTTTTTCCTAGATGGTGTCAAGCTTCTTGAGTGTTGCGCTACACTTACCCAACAAGTGGAGAGTATTCCATCACACTCCTGACTTGTGCCTTATTTGCCTCACATCCTTTAAAAAGTACCTGGATGAGCACTTGGCACGTCATAACATTCAAGGCTATGGGCCAAGTGCTGGTAAATGGGATTAGGTAGGTAGGTCGGTGCAGACTCGATGGGATGAGAGATTCTGTGATTCTGCCTGTGATTCTGAGTCATTAGGTGAGTTACTTGCTGTAGAATTCCCAGCCTCTGACCTGCTTTTGTAGCCACAGTATTTTTATGGCTGGCCCAGTTCAGTTTCTGGTCAATGGTAACCCCCAAGATGTTGATAAATAAATATAGCATGTAAATAGAATAATGGTGGTAACACAAGGAGTTAGGCTGATTAGGGACCAAAAAGTG
Source organism: Cetorhinus maximus (assembly GCF_964194155.1). Classification (NCBI taxonomy): domain Eukaryota; kingdom Metazoa; phylum Chordata; class Chondrichthyes; order Lamniformes; family Cetorhinidae; genus Cetorhinus; species Cetorhinus maximus. Next base: position 155,812,966 of record NC_135882.1, read on the forward strand.
GATTTACACATGGAGGCAGGGGGAATACCTCAGACATTAAATGAATACTTCACATCTGTCTTCACCAAGGAAGAAGATGCACCCCAGGCCATGGTGAAAGAAATTGAAATGACTATCTGTACTTAAAGTTGATAAGGCATCAGGACCAGATAGATGCATCCAAGGAAATTGCAGAGGTACTGGCCATAATTTTGCAGACTTCCTTAGACTCAGCAGTGGTTCCAGAAGACCGGAGAACTGCAAAAAGGGTATCAAGATAAGCGCAGCAACTACAGGCAAGTTAGTTTAACTGTGTGGGGAAACTTATAGAAACAATAACTTGGGACAAAGCTAATAGTTACTTGGGCAAGTGTGGGTTATTTCAGAAAAGCCAACACCTATTTGTTCATGGGAAATCAGGTTTAACTAACTTGCTTAAGTTTTTTTGAAGAGGTACTGGAGAGGGTTGATGAGGGCAATGCTGTTGATGTGGTGTACATGGACTTCTCAAAGGCATTTAATACAGTGCTGCACAACAGATTTGTGAGCAAAGGAATAAAAAAGACAGTAGCAACATGAATATGAAATTGGCTGAGTGACAGGGACAGAAAGTAGTGATTCATGGTTGTTTTTCGGGCTGCAAAAAGATTTGTAGTGGAGCTCCCAAGGGGTCAGTGTTGGGAGTCTTGCTTTTCCTGATAGCTCTTAGTGACCTAGATCTTGGCGTATAAGGCACATTTCAAAATTTGTGGCGAATACGAAACATGGAAGCATTGTGAACTGTGAAGAGAATGGTGTAGAAAATCAATAGGACATAGACAAGTTGGTGGAATGGGTGGACAGGTGGCAGGTTAAGCCCTATGCAGAGAAATGTGAATTAATTCATTTGGTAGGAAGAACATGGAGAGACAATATAAAATAAAGGACAACTCTTAAGGGGGTGCAGAGGAAGAAAGACCTGGGTGCAGAAATCATTGAAACTGGTAGGACAGGCTGAGAGAGGGTTAATAAAGCATAGAGTATCCTGAGCTTTATTAATAGGGCCATAGGATACAAGAGCAAGGAGGTTATGTCGAACTTGTATCAGATGCTAGTTTGGCCTCAGCTTGGAGTATTGCGTCCGATTCTGGGCACTGTGCTTCAGGAAAGATGTGAAGGCATTGGAGAGAGTGCAGAAAAGATTCATGAGAATGGTTCCAGGAATGAGGAACTTATGTAGATAGATTGGGCAAGTTGGGACTATTTTCATTGGAGAAGGGAAGGCTGAGAGGAGCTTTCATAGAGGTATTCAAAATCATGAGGGTTCTGGACAGAGTGGACAGGGAGAAACTGCTCCCATCATGAAAGGATCAAGGACGAGAGGGCACAGATTTAAAGTAATTAGTAAAATAGGCAAAAACAATATGAGAGAAAACTTTTTCACACAGCGAGTGGTTGAGGTTTGGAATGCACTGCCTGAGAGTGTGGCGGAGGCAAGTTCAACTGAAGCATTCAAAAGGAATTACTGTTATTTGGAAAGGAAAAATCTGCAGGGTTACGGGGAGATAGCAGGGGAATGGCACAAGGTGATTTTTAAAAATTCTGTCATGGGATGTGGGTATTGCTGGCTAGGCCAACATTTTTATTGCTCATTCCAAGTTGCCCTTGAGAAGGTGGTGCTAAGTTGCCTCCTTGAACCGCTGCAGTCCATGTGGTGTAGGTACAGTGCTGTAAGCAAGGAAGTTCCAGGTTTTTGACCCAGTGACAGTGAAGGAACGGTGATAATGTTACAAGTCGGGTTCGTGTGTGACTTGGAAGGATACTTGCAGGTGGTGGTGTTCCAATGCATCTGCTGCCTTTGTGCTTCTAGGTGGTAGAAGTCATGGGTTTGGAAGGTGCTGTTGAAGGAGCCGTGGTGAGTTGCTGCAGTGAAGTTTGTAGTTGGTACACACTGCTTCCACGGTGCGTTGGTGGTGGAGAGAGTCGATGTTGAAGGTGGTGGATGGAGTGCCAATCAAGCTTGCTGCTTTCTCCTGGATGGTGTTCAGCTTCTTGTGTTGTTAGAGTTGCACTCATCCAGGCAAGTGGAGAGTATTTCATCACACTACTGACTTGTATCTTGTAGATGGTGGACAGGCTTTGGGGAGTCAGGAGGAGAGTTATTCTGTGCAGAATTTCCAGCCCCAGAACTGCTCTAGTAACCCCAGTATTTATATGGCTGGTCCACTTTAGTTTCTGGTCAATGGTAACCCCAGGATGTTGATAGTGGGGGAATTCAGCAATACTAATGCCATGGAATTTCAAGGGGAGATGGTTGGATTCTCATTGGATATTATTAAAGATGTTATAGCAGAGCACTTAGAAAAATTCAAGGCAGTCAGCAGAGGCTTTGTGAAAGGGAAATCATGTTTAACCAATTTATTTGAGTTCTTTGAAGGAGTCATGTGCTGTAGATAAAGGGGAACCGGTGGATATGCTGTACTTAGATTTCCAGAAGGCATTTGATAAGGTGCCACATCAAAGGTTATTGTGGAAAATGATTCACAATGGTAACACATTGACATAGAAAATTGACTGGCTAACAGGACACAGAGTAAGCATAAATGGGTCATTTTCTGGTTGGTAGGATGTGATGAGTGTTGTACCACAGGTATCAGTGCTGGGATCTCAAGTTTTTACAATTTACATTAATGATTTAGTTGAAGGGGCTGAGGTATGGTTGCTAAATTTGCTGATGACACAAAGATGGGTAGGAAAGTGAGTTGTGCAGAGGACACAAGGAGGCTACAAAGTGACATAAACATGTTAAGTGAGTGAGCAAAGATCTTTCAAATGGAGTATAATGTGGGCAAATGTGATAGTGCCCATTTTGACAGGAAGAATAAAAAAGAAACATATCTAAATGGTGAGAGATTGCAGGGCTCTAAGATTCAGAGGGATCTGGGTGTCCTGGTGCATGAATCACAAAAGGCTAGTATGCAGGTACAGCAAGTAATTAGGAAAGCTGATAGAATGTTATTGCATATTGCGAAGGGAATTGAATACAAAAGTGGGGAGGTTATGCTTCAGCTATACAGGGCACTGGTGAGACCACATCTGAAGAACTGTGTACAGTATTGGTCACCTTATTTGAGGAAAGACGTAATTGTGTTAGAAGCAGTTCAAAGAAGGTTTACTAGACTAATACCAGGAATGGGCGGTTGCCTTATGAGGAACGGTTAGGCAGGTTAGGCAAGGATCCATTGGTGTTTAGAAGAGCAAGAGGCAACTTGATTGAAATCTTCAAGATCCTATTTCCTCTTGTAGGAGAATCTGGAACTAGGGGCCACGGTTTAAAAATAAGGGGTTACCCATTTAAGATAGAGATGAGGAGAATTTTTTCTGAGGGTCATGAATCTTTGGAACTCTTTCTCAAAAGGCAGTGGAACAGAATCTTTGAATACTTTTAAGGCAGAGCTAGAAGGATTATTGATTAACAATATCAGGGGTAGGCAGGAATGTGGAGTTGAGGTGACAATGAGATTGCCATGATCTTATTGAATGGCGGAACAGGCTCGAGGGGCCAAGTGGCCTTCTCCTGCTCCTAGTTAATATGTTCGTATGCAAATCTGTGATTATTTGATAGAACAAAACTTCTTCATCTAAGTCCTAAAATGCTGACCCCTTAATCTGAGACTGTGGCCCATGTTCTTGATCCCCCAGCCAGGGGAAACATCTACCGTTAAGATTTTTGTTTATTTCAATTTAATCATGTTCTCACTCTTATAAACTGTAGAAAATATAGGCATGGTCTACACAATGTCTCCTCAGGACAATACCCTCATCCCAGGAACCAGTCCAGTGGCCTCAGCAATGCCCTGCATAATTGTAGTTAGAGACTTTACTCTTTTACCCCAATTTCTTTGCAACAAAAGATAAAGGCCTTCCAAACTGCTTTGTGTACCTGCATGTTAACTTTGATTTATGTACAAGGACACCTAAGTTCCTTTGAAAGTAAATATTTCCTAATCGCTCACCAAATGGCGGCCACCTGTGCTGTGACCATTCTATGATTCTGGTTTTTAAAATTTTTCCTACCAGAGTGGATAACTTCACTCTTCAACACATTGTATCCCATCTACAATGTTCTTGCCCACTTATTTAATCTGTTTATACCCCACCTGCAGCCTCTTTGCACTTTCCTCACCACTTAGTTTCCCGCCAAACCCTTTCGTCACAAGACTGGATACCTTGCATTCAGTCCCCCCATCTCACTTCACTTACAATTTTGGAGTGGGATAATGGAGCAATTTTATGTATTGAGCATTTGATTATCATACTTCAAATGGCTGTGTCATAAATCTCTTTGTGACAATCTGTAATATAAGTTGAGGTTTTGTGTTGCACCAAATGTTCGTTTAGGCATAGCCTGAGCAGTTTAAGTACATGGTTTCCAATCAACAGATTATCCTTGTGAATCCAAGGATTGCTTGTCACAACTTCCATCAGCTATACATTATACATTGTTTAACATGTTTTTCTCTTTGTTTATGGAAAACAACTTTGAAGTGAGCTGTTTTTGTGTGATGGGCGACAGTGGAGCAAGCAATGAGAGGAAAATTCAAAACCAACTTAACCCTGCTCACGTGCACCTCCTACTGGTTGATTATGTTGTAGCTCAACAATAGACTGTTACATCTCTCCAGGTGAAGTCGGAGGACGGTAGAAGGGATAACTTTAAAAAAAAGCAATTCTATTAAACAGTTTGTTTTCCAGGAAATTAGAAGTTGCACTTCTCTAAGCTAAGAAATTCAAAATTCAAGAAATTGAACATTTTTATCTTTGTAGCAAGTCGCTATGGTATAATTTGGTTTCTTTTGAAGAGCACATTTCAGACAACATAGGAATATGTGAAGGGGTGATACAAAAACAGTGAATTTGGAAGGGAGAACAATCATCCTCTGGTGATTGAAAGTCATGCATATAACAAATGTTTGATAAAAGACAAAACCTCATGTTGGTTCTTAAAGCACAACATAGTTAACTTTGTTTTCAGTAATACATAGAAGTATAGTTTATGGGAGTAGTTGAATTGCATTTCTAGCTGTTTTCCTGGTAGTTGAAAAATAAAAGACCCCCACCACCTAAAAATCTGAACTAAAATTGCAAGCTATCTATGCACCTCTAATTCTGACCTCTTGAGCATCTCTGATTTTAATCGTTCCATGCAAATGCATCTGTCCTTGACAGTATTGGCAGGAGTGACCACCACACAGTGCTTGTAGAGACAAAGCCCCATCTTCACATTGAGGATACCCTCCATCATGTTGAATGGCACTACCACTGTGCTAAATGGGATAGATTTTGAACAAATCTAGCAACTCAAGACTGACCCACAGCGCCTCATGGTTGTCCATCAACAGCAGCAGAACTGTACTTGAACACAAATCTGTAACTTCATGGCCTGGCATACCATCCAGTCTACCATTACCACCAAACCAGGGGATCAACCCTGGTTCAATGAAGAGTGCAGGAGGGCATGCCAGGAGCAGCAGCAGGCATATCTAGAAATGAGGTGTCAACCTGGTGACGCTACAACACAGGACTACTTGCGTACCAAACAGCTGAAGCTGTAATAGACAGAGCTAAGCGATTCCACAACCAACGGATCAGATCTAAACTCTGCAGTCCTGCCACATCCACATCTATGTTTCTAGTGCAAAGGCTTTGGGCCCTGATAATCTCTGGCAATAGTACTGAATACTTGTGCTCTAGAACCTGCCACGCTCCTAGCCAAGCTGTTCCAGTACAGCTGCAACACTGGCATCTACCCGGCAATGTGGAAAATTTGGGCAAGTATGTCCTGTACACAACAAAGGGGACAAATCTAACCTGGCCAATTGCAGCCCTATCAGTCCATTCTCGATCATCAATAAAGCGATGGAAGGGGTCATCAACAGTGCTATCAAACGACACTTACTTAACAATACCCTGCTCACTGGCACTCAGTCTGGGTTCCACCAGGGTCATTCAGCTCCTGACCTCATTACAACCTTGGTTCAAACATGGACCAAGTTGCTGAACTCCAGCGGAGAGGTGAGAGTGACTGTCCTTGACATCAAGGCAGCATTTGACTGAGTGTGGCATCAGGAACCCTAGCAAAGCTGGAGTCACTAGGAATCTCAGGGTAAACTCCCCATTGGTTCGAGTCATACCTAGGACAAAGGAAGATGGTTGTGGTTGTTGGAGGTCAGTCACCTCAGTTCCATGATAGTGCTGCAGGAGTTCCTCAGGGTAGTCCTAGGCCCAACCACCTTCAGCTGCTTCATCAATGACCTTCCTTCCATCATAAGGCCACAGTGGAGATGTTCACTGATGATTGCACAATGGTCAGCACATTCGAAACGACTCAGATACTGAAGCAATCCATGTTGAAATGCAGCAAGACCTGGACAATATCCAGGCTGGGGCTGACAAGTGGCAAGTAATATTCTTGCCACACAAGTGCCAGGCAATGACCATTTCCAACAAGAGAGAATCTAACCATTGTCCCTTGACATTCAATAGTATGACCATCGCTGAACCCCCCACTATCAACATCCTGGGGATTACCATTGACCAGAATCTGAACTGGACTAACCATATAAATACAGTGGCTACAAGAGCAGATCAGAAGCTAGGAATCCTTTGGAGAGTAACTTGCCTTTGAATTCCCTAAAGCCTGTCCACTACCTACAAGGCACAGGGCAGGAATGTGATGGAATACTCTCCACTTGACTGGATGAGTGCAGCTTCAGCAACACTCAAGAAGCTCGACACCATCCAGGACAAAGCAGCCTGCTTGAATGGTACCACATCCACAAACATTCACCCCCTGCACCACCAATGCACAGTGGCAGCAATGTATACCACCTACAAGATGCATTGCAAGAACTCACCAAGTCTCCTTAAGCAGCACCTTCAAAACCCATGATTGCTACCATCTAGAAGGTCAAGGGCAGTAGACACATGGGAACGCCACCACCTGCAAGTTCCCCTCCAAGCTGCTCACCACGCTGACTTGGAAATGTTCCTTCACTGTCGCTGGGTCAAAATCTTGAAACTCCCTCCCTACCAGCACTGTGGGTGGACCTACGCCACATGGACTGCCGTGGTTCAAGAAGGCAGCTCATCACCCCCTTCTGAAGGGCAATTAGGAATGGGCAATAAATGCTGGCCTAGCCAGTAACGCCCACACCCCATGAATGAATAAAGAAAAAACATTTGTGGGCATGCCTTCAGCTGCTAAGGTCTTAAGCTCTTGAATTCTCTGCCAAATGATTTCCCCCTCTCTGGGCCTTTTGCAATGCTTCTTGAAACCTGCCTGTTTGACTGAGCTTTTTGTCACCTGCTGTTAGATCTCTTCCTTTTGCTTGGTGTCAGATTTTGTTCTTTAATGCTACTGTGGAGCGCCTTGGGACTTTGTTTTATTATGTTAACATATGAATATAAGTTGGAGCAGGAGAATGGTGCATAGCCACTTGAGTCTGCTGTAATATTCAGTAAGAATGAACTTTGCCCTGAATAGCACTTTCTGATATCCATACTCCTCAATGGTGTCTCAATGTTTCAGTGAGATCACCTCCCATTCTTCTCAACTCTGTATAGGCTCATTCTGCTCGTTTTCCTCATAGGGCAACCTCACTCATCCAAGGCATCAAGCTTGTTAAAATCTGTTGCATTACACCACCCCACCTCTCCCTCCTTCGGTATGGAGACTAAAACCATACACAGTACTTGAGGTCTGCTCTCACCAAATCTCTGTAGTTGAACAAGATTTCCTTATTCTTGTATTACAACACCCATGCAATAAGGACTAACATACTAGTTTTAGTTTAACCAACATTTAATAGTTTCATGCCATTTAATAAAATATTCTGTTCTGTTCTTCCTATCAAACTGAATAACCTCACATTTTCCCACATGATACTTCAATTTGCCACCTTCTAGTTCACTTCATTAACTATATCCCTTTGCAGACTATGTGTTCTCCTCAGTTTAATTTCTCACCTAGCTTTGTGTGGTCAGCAACTTGAATACTTAATCTAAGTCATAAAATAGATTGTAAATAGTTGAGGACATAGCACTGATTCTTGTGGCACCCCACTAGTACCAATTTGCCAACCTAAAAATTACCTGTTTATTCCTACTCTGTTTTCTGCCCTTTAAAGAATCTTGATCCATGCAGATGTATTATTCGTTTCTGGGATGTGGGGATCGTTGGCAAGGCCAGCATTTGTTGCCCATCCCTAACTGACCTGTATTTCCCTGCTTTCTCTCTCCCTACTTTCTTGAATATTGGTTACATGTATTGTCTTCCATTCACTGAAACCATTCTCGAATCAACAGAATTTTTGAAGATCACAACTAGTGCATCCACTCTCTTTGTGGCCAACTTTTTTTAGAATATAGAGCAGCAGGTCCAGGGACTTTGCTGGCTTTCGGTCCAATTAATTCCTCCAATACGTTTCTTTACTAGCATTAATTACTTTTAAGTTTCTCACTCTCATTCATTAGACCTTTGCCTCCCACTATTTCTGTTTTTTTTTCTGTCTTCCATTGTGAAGGCAGACACAAAATATTTTCTTCACACCTCAGCTATCTTCTTATTCCCCATTATAATTTCTCATATCTCAGCCTCTAAGGGACTCGTGGTTCTTTTTGCTATGTCCTTTCTTTCCACATACTTGTAGAAGTTCTTGCAATCTGTTCTTATATTTCTTGCTAGTTTACTCTCTCATTCTGTTTTCTCCATTTATCAATTTTTTGATTTCCATGCTGGTTTCTAAATTCTTCCAATCCTCACTCAGGCTCACTACTCTTGTCAGTGTTAGAAACCTCTGCTTTTAATACTATCCATAGCTGCTTAAGTTCACCACGGATCACTTTATCCATGGAGTTTTTACTTCTCAAAGGAATGTATATTCAATAAGAATTATGAAAGGCTTCTTTAAATATTCGCCAATGCTTATCTACTGTCTTAGTTTTTAATCTAATTTCCAAACCTACCATAGCCAACTCATCTATATCATACTTATGTAATTGACTTTAGTTAAGTTTAACTCTAGTTTTGGATTTGTGTGCTTCAGTTTTGAACTTGATGTGAATTTTTCTAATAGTTTGATCTCTGTTCCCCCGAGTATCCCTTAATGTCGTATTTCTAACCCTGTCTCATTACGCAAGACATGATAGAGGCAAAATAGACTCTTCCTTTGGTTGGATCCATGACATTTCCATCTGTGTTGATTCTACTTCCTGTTCTTACAAGCCAATATCCTTCCTCACCACTGTCTTTATATCATCATTTATTATCAAGGCTACCCGCCTGCCCCTCCCCCACACACATTTTTTCATTTCGTCTGTCTTTCAAAATATTTAATAATTAGCTCTCAGCCTTGGTGACCATACAACCACGTCTCTGTAATGGGTATTAGAGCAAACCGATTTATCTTTTTGTGCAATTATTTCATCTATCTTGTTACGAATGCTTCGTGCATTCATAATGCACCTTTAACTTTAACAGCCATTTTTCCTTGATTTAGCCCCACACTATTAGTGTTAAACTCTATCCTTTAATATGACACTGCTTATCTTTATCCAAATTGCTATGTTGTTCTATGGCCTTGACTTTTCTCTTTAGATGGAAACATTTCCCCTTACCTAAACCCTTCACCCCCCCCGGGCACCCCATTCCACTTTTTAGTTTAAAACACTCCATAGCCCTAGTTATCCTATTTATCAGTGCACTGGTTAAGTGCCTGACTTAAGTGAAGCTTGTCCCAATGGGACAGTTACCTCTTTTCCCCAGTACTACTAGCACTCCATTAACCAATCAGCATCTATCTCACTAATCTTTGAGCCATGCATACTTGTTCATTTGTATCTAAGCTCTTCAATTGCCCTATGCCGAACTTTACTCCTCCTCCTAGCTATTGTATTGGGTGCCATATAAGCAGTGACAACTGGATCCTTCCTCTTCACTCTAAGTTTTTGTCTAGCCACGAGTGGATGTCCTTAACCCTGCACTGGTCAGGCAACACAACCTTTAGAACTCTGTCGTGGCTGCAGAGAACAGCATCAAATCCCTGACTATGCTGTCACTTTCACTTCCACATTTGCTTTTCATTCCTCTCACTTGAATGACGACCTGTACAAAGGTGCTATGGTCAGTTCATCCACTCTGCAGTCTTTGCCTCATCCATGCAGGCAGACAGGAACCTTGTACCTGTTGAATAAGGGCAAAACTGAGGCTCCTCCAGTACTGCACCTGGCATCCCCTTACCTGCCTGACTTCGAGTTATAACTTCCTGTCCATGACCATTGACCAGCTCTGTACCATTTCGGAACCTAAGGGCTGCGACAGATCTTCAGGACTGAACTGTCAGGTAACTATTTCTGCACCTCTGATTCCAGCTCAATAACTGTGAGCTAAAGTTCCTTGATATGCAGGCAGTTAGTGCAGATGTGGTTGTCCAGGGTCACAATGCTCTCCACAAACTCAGCCATTCTGCAGTTGTGGTCCATCACCTATACAGTCTTCCCTATCTAACTTTATTCATTAAATTAATGTAAGTTTATTTTTATTATCAACTGAGTTTTTCATTTTAACTAATTTACTTGATCTTTTTAAGTTGTGGGTAGTTAATTAAATGTTTACCTGTAACATGAAGCACAGTTTGGTTTCGACCAGGACCACTGAGCTCCAGACCTCACTACAGCCCTGGCCTAATATGGACCAAAGAGCTGAATTCCAGAGGTGAGAGTGACTGTCCTTGACATCAAGGCAGCATTTGACCGAGAGTGGCATCAAGGTGCCCTAGCAAAACTGAAGTCAGTAGAAATCAAAGGGAAAGCTCTCCACTGGTTGGAGTCATGCCAAGCACAAAGGAAGATGGTTGTGAATGTTAGAGGCCACTCATCTCATGGCCCAGGACATCACTGCCCTGAGGATCTCCAGCAACATTGTGGGCCCAACCAACTTCAGCTGCTTCATCAATGACCTTTTTTCCTCTATCACAAGGCTAGAAGTGATGTTTGGTGATGATTGCGCAGTGTTCAGTTCCATTTGTAAATCATCAGATATTGAAGTGGTTCGCGCTTTCATGTAGCAAGATCTGGACAACATTCAGCTGTGAGTTAATGAGTGGCAAGTAATGTTTGTGCCACACAATTGTCAGGCAACGACCAAAGCCAACAACGGAATCGAACCATCTCCCCATGACATTCAATGTTATCACCATCGCTGAATCCCCTACCATAAACATTCTGGGAGTCACCATTGACCGGAAACTGAACTGGACTAGCCAAATACATATTGCGGCTACCAGAGCAGACCAGACACTAGGAATCCTGTGGTAAGTAATTCATCTTCTGACCCCTCCAAAACTTGTCCACCATCTACAAGGCACAGGTCAGAAGTATGATAGAATACTCTCCACTTGCTTAGATGTGTATGGCTCCAAAACACTCAAGAAGCTTGACACCATCCAGGACAAAGCAGCCCCCTTGATTGGGACCCCACCCAACACCTTAAATATTCACTCTGTCACCAACCCACAGTGGCAGCAGTGTGTACCATATACAAGGCTCACTGCAGCAACTTGCCTCCTTCAACAGTGCTTTGCAAACCCACAACCTTTACCACCTAGAAGAACAGTGCAGCAGGTACATGGGAACACCACCACCTGCAAGTTCCTCTCCAAACAGCACACCACCCAGACTTGGAACTATATCTCTGTTCCTTCATTATTGTTGGTTCAGATCCTGGAACTCCCTCTCTTGCAGCCATGTGGGTATCCCTATAACACATGAACTGCAGCAGTTGAAGGCAGCAGCTCACCACCACCTTCTCAAGGGCAGTTGTTGATGACCACATCCCATGAATGAAGTAAAAAGAAAATTACAAGTATTGGAGGCAATAAGCAGCACCTTCCTTCTTTCCCCTATACGCTGAATTACCACTCTCACCAAATTCCCAAATTTTGCACTCTCTGATTCACTCCTTTTATGACCACTCTAACTAGAGGTGCAATGTAAATACAAGTTGTTATTTACTAGATAGACCAAACTTTGACACTTGCCCAAGTTCAATTTCATAGCACGCAACATGGGAGGAGCAGAAGAAAAGAATGGGAAATGCATGGCCACGCGTGCATTGTCTAAGTGCTGTTTTGAAGATTCTGGTTGAGGATATTGGATCAACCTCTTAACCATGGAGTTGATGGAGGACACCAGGAGAATTTAAAATGTAAAAATATCAAGAACATTTAATTCTTTAGCAATACACATGTTTTGTGTGTTTTAATTTATTTGTTTTGATTCTGTTATTTGAAAGATGTCACCATTGTAACATCAGTAACGTGTACCTTTTAGTCTTGATTATGTATGCGAGGTTGGCTTATAATTGCAGAAAATTACAGTCCAAATTTTACCATTGTTCGCAAGAAGCGTGTGCTATATTGGCCATTTCATATTCTAATGAGGTGGTGAACAAATTTCAGGTTTGAATATATCAGTACTGAAATTGCAAAAATTAGTTTATGGTATTTAATTTTGACTGTATATTTACACATTTCGCTATCAAGTAATGTACTGTAATATTTTGATGTATTTGTCTTTTGAGGCCAGTGCAGGCTTCAAATGAGTGATGCCTCTTCATTGGTGTACCTTTGTTTGAACTTTGGGTCTATGGTGTAATTTGCAATGTACTACAATGTCAGAGAGGCTGTTTATGCAGGGCTCAGCTGGTACATTACTATGTAGACCCCTGGGATATGTAGGGTGGGGGGAAAGTTACAAAAATACATGAACCGTAAACAGTGAAGTGGTGACAGCATGATTGACTTTGAAGGAGGAGACCTAGACAAAGGGCACTATGTAAAGGATTCCTTTTTAAATTATACTCTGTCCTAATTTATCTGCCTGATTATATTCCAGTAATAACCCTAAAATATTTTCATCTTGTGTGTTGAATTCAAAAATATATTATCAAAACATTTTCACATTTCAAAAGCACCTCCTGTATCAGCAGTTGACGCTCAATAAATTACTTTGAACTATATCAGGAGTTAAAATTTGCTAAATGTGTATCTTAGATTTTTTTGTATAGTTAAATCTATTGCATTACCAATACCAAGAGCATAAATACAGCCTTTCACAAAAAAAAATCTGGCCCCAGTATTGAATTTCAGTGCAGTAATCACATCTTTAACTGAAACTGTATTTGTGTCTAGACAATTGAACTAATCATTAGCAACACAACTGCTTAATTTTCTACAGCAGATTAAATTATAAGGATCGTACCCATCTGCGAGACAAAATTGTCGAGTCTGCTGATGCTTATGGGCTGTAGTGATTGATGTGTATTGTTCCTGATTTGCAGCTTCTGGGTGCTGTGCCACAACAAAAGACTCGCGTCAGTGTATACCATGGTGCAGACGAGTCAGTGCTTTAATGCAGTCTAGAGCCATTTTCTGCTTCTTTTTCCTGTGATCCGTTGAACTGCCGATGTGCTGCTGATTTGCTGCAAATCTGAGACGTTCGTTCCAGAAATTGTATTATAAGTATTGTAGAACTATTACAGTTGGCAAGCTTCTTCGTTTATATGGAAGATTTTCTTAATTGGAAGCTGAATATTAAATATTATGGTGAGTTAAGTCCTCTTGTGCTTTCTGGTTACCTTGTTGAGTCAACTTCAGAGGTTACTTGAATTCAAATTTTCAGTTGTATGGAGGCAAATTTGGGAAGCATTGTTCATATTTTCCACGAAAACACTTTGATTTTATTTGCAATTGTTTGCTATAGATCTGGTGAAGCAATATTATTGGCAGAACAAATTATTAGTAATTGTAGACCCTAATCGAGACCCTAATGTTTTGTGATTTAAAATCTATATAAAAATGTATTATTTTGACACACTTAGGAGAATGCCTTGTACTGGTGGCTGTCAAAGGGGCATGAAGGATTTTGTTAAAATCACACCAACATGGATAGCTGGATTTCAGCTTTTAGAATTGAAATGTGAAAAGGTCTTTAAAATGGTTGACTCCTTGTATATGAGACAGATATGCCAACAATGCGTCTGGAATGATAAAACAGCTTATAATTTAGGCTGGTTGATTTGAAAGGCAGAGAACCACACAATGTGTAATGTATGGAGCACTTTCCTAGTTAGTCATATCTGAACATCTTGTGTTGAAGATTGGTGGCGTGTTTTGAAACTTAACCAAACACTGGCTTGAAATCAGCACCTTTGTTTCCCTACCTATGATTGGATCTGAGGTCATATTACAACAATGTAACATTACAAATATGGCAGATGCAGTATAATGTGGGAGAATGTGAAGTTGTTCATTTGGCAGAAAGAACAAAAAAGCAGAGTATTACTTAAATGGAGAATGACTGCAGAATTTTGAGGTGCAGAGGGATCTATGTTTTCTTGTGCATGAGTCACAAAAAGTTAGCATGTAATCAAGAAGGCTAATGGAATGCTATCCTTCACTACAAAAGGAATTGAATATAAAAGTAAGGATGTTATGCTTCAGTTATACAGGGCATTGGTGAGATTGCATCTCGAATACTGTGTGCAGTTTTAGTTTCCTGATTTAAGGAAGGATGTAAATGCATTGGAGGCGGTTTGCTAGATTGATACCTGGAATGAACAGGTTATCTTATGATAACCTGGTTGGTAGGTTGGGCTTGTTTACATTGGATTTTATTGAAGTAAATAAGATCCTAAATGGCCTTGACAAGGATGTTTCCACTTGTGGGTGAGTCCAGAACTGGGTGGGTGGGGTGTGGTGGGGGCACTGTTTTGAAATTAGGGCTCGCCTTCCTTATAGGACAGAGATGAGGAGAACATTTTTCTCTCCGAGGGTTGTGCGACTTTGGAACTCTGCCTCAGAAGGCAGTGGAAGTGGGGTCACAGAATATTTAAGGCAGAGGTAGATTGTTTTTAGGCAAGGAAATCAAAGGTTATTTGTGGTAGATGGGAATGTAGAACTCGAAACACAAACAAATCAGCCATGACCTTATTGAATGGCAGAGCAGGCTTGAGGGGCTGAATGGCCTACTTCTTCTCCTGTTTTGTATGTTCATAATGGACCCCACCCCAAATTAAAATTTGCAACACTGTAAACATGTCAAACTTCAATTATACTCTTTTATAATTGTTTTAACGTAAACATTTCTGTTCCATGTTGCAAATCCTTTCATCAACTGCCATATTAAAGGCCGGCATGTCTTTTGGAGCCTCAGTCTTGTATTTCCCTCTGTTCTGGAACTTATTTCTTGGGAATTAACCGCAATAATTTTTTGCTATTGTCTTCATTGATTAGGTTGTTGCTCAATGCCTCTTTGAAGTTTTAGGCATTTATGTTGGGCATCAAGAAACTTCTTTCTGCATGCACCCTAAGCTTCCCAAATGTGGTCCTACTTGTTGAAACGATCTTGTGTGTTTCTGAAAGTCAAACCCCAATGCAAGTCCTCAAACCCGAGTCATCTTCAATACCCTATTCAAGTTTCCAAATCATCACCACCTCCACCCTGGATCCAAAATTACCCCTGAATATATCTGAATGTACTTCCTGCCAATGCATCTCATTTTACCTTGGTCACATTAGCTGCCACTTTGTCATCTGTATGTGTGCAATATCGATTCTGGATAGTTTTATTTTCCTTATCAAATAACTATCTCTGTTTGCACTGATTAACCAGTTCAACATGATGGAGCAGCTAGAATTAATAACTGCTTCGGATGTATGTTTGAACATCTGCTTGGGAGTATGGTAAGTGTTCAGTACAACTTAATGGTGAGTCTTTGCACCACTTTTTTTTTGGGCTATATTTGCCCTGTCAGTTGTAATGACTGGGAAGGGAGGAGTGTGCAGGCTGTACCGTTAATTTAAATATTTAATTTTCTCACCAAAATGGCCAATTGTGTACCCATACCCGTATTACCGAGAAGAAAAGAGACTCTGACCCGGTTTCTTTCAAAAACTCAATGATTAATTTATTTTAAAATAAAACTTCTTTTAACAAGCTGCATGTACTGGTTAACAGACAGTTGTAATCGGGAAGTATAACTACCTCTTCCTAAAGAATGCCACCAGCGTGCACACATACAGACAAACAAAGGACAGGTAGTCTCTCTGCAGAGATAGGCTTTGGAGGATGGGCATTATAAAATAAAGGATAAAGTCTGCAGGGTCTCGACGCTGTCGACCTGGAGTTCTCTCATGCAAAGATAGACCGGAGGTCCCGGTGGATGCCTGGATGTTCTCACCACCGGTCTCAGTTTTGCAGGTCCAAATGCGGACTAGTTACACTCAAGCGAGGGTTCTGTAGCTTCAGGTTGATAGCCACACACAGTTTTAGGCAAGTTAGAGAGAGGGAGCCAGTCAAGATAGCTTTCTTTCCTCAGCTTATTCTCTAACAAGACTGCCTTCCAAACAAGCAGGTTCCTCTGCCATGTGATTGCCTCCCAGCTTCTCATTAATTAAAGTGGTTGGCAGTTCAACACAAGCGAACAACTCCTTCTGAAGTACCATATAGGCCAGGTGATTTCTTCAAAGAGGTCTGCTTGTTTACAGTTCCAAGGTGAACTTATGACCTTTTTAAAAAAAAATCCCAGGTTAGCCACTACATGTCCAGATCATACCAAATCCTTCCATTTTGCAAAAGAAAACTTTAGCCTTGAGAGATATAATTCTAACAGTTTTACATTTAATTTATTGTCAGTGCTACAGTATTTCAGTAGCTAATCACACTAAAGTGGGTCTTGTACAATGTAACTGCATCTTAATGGAATAAATAAAGATGCTAACTGGTGATTGAAAGGGTTGTTTTATTATCAAAATATTTTGAGAAGGGCAGCATTTTCATAGTTTAACAAAACTTTATAAACATGATATGTTGGTACAGCGGAAGGACCATGAAGTGAAATTGAAGCCTAACTTTCCACAATACATGAAGAGAGCAATTCACTTAGCACTGATGTATCTATACTTTTGAAAACTGCCTGATTGTTTTGGGGACATGTGGTTATGAATAAATTTGCTCCCTCCCCACTCCAGACTGTCCTTTGCTGGCCAGCTGAGACCCTGGTCTGCATGAAACAGTACACCATTGGGTTTATCTGTTTGAAGTTACTGGAGGCAGTGACTTGGAATCTGTCAGGCCTCATTGGAAAATTAATTGGTTTTCACATAGCAGCCTGTTAAGTGGTGGTGCATGTGGAACAGGTGAATGCAGCTTCACACTATGAAGATGTGCCCTTTTCAAAATATTGATAAGACAGCATTCTTTTCAATCCATTAGTCATAACCGTTATTTATTTCATTAAGATACAGTTACATTGCAGAAGACCCACTAGTGTGGTTAGCTACTGAAATATAATTCTGCAGCATACATTTGACTATTATTCCATACTGTTACTGAAAGAGATGGACGATTTATGGAGATATTTGGTTTGCTAAAGCTTCATACTCCAATACCACTGTGTCTGTTACAATTATGTTACCAGAACTTATTGTTTGCATGAAAATAACACATGGCTCTATTGTTTTTAAGCTGTTCGTTCATGAACAGAAAGGTTTGATGAATATTAAGTACATTTTTAAATAGACACATTGGAGGGTGTTCCTAAATTCCTGTTGGCTGTTATTTTAAGTCCTTGAGCACAAAATTACAATGAAATAATTAAGCTGGTAGCATCTGTCATAATCTCAACTTTTGCTGGTTTTAAAGCAGTGAACTGGTATCTAATGTGTGCATTATCATATGCAAGAAAAGTGTGATATGTATGTTATCTAATATTTGAACACATCTTCTAACTGTGTATCTGCTTACGGTGGCTGGGATATTTTTACAATTATGGGGTTCATGAGAATGATGTTTTGGAACTGTGCCTTGTAAGTTTAGGGTAAAGCAAAGAGGCTCATGTGACCTGTACTGAAATCTGCCTGACAACCGGCCTGCGTAATGGGACTGGTAAAGACTAAAGGAAGGCCAAGATTGCTTTACTGGGGAAAAAGGTGCAAGGTCTTGCACTTGCAGACAATGGCGAAGGTCACTATGACGTTGGTGGACAGATTGAGAGTCTCCAAGCCCCAGGAGAGTGTTAAGAATATCAGGCTATAAAAGGATATGCTTTGAACTGTCCATTTGATTCCAAGATAGGATAGAGTCGGAAGAATAGCTAACCAGCATTTCTGCATCAATACAAGGACCATATGATTCATGTTGCCATGGAGAAGGCTGCAGAGGAAGCCTTTGTGAAGATTGGGTTTGAGGCTCTCCTAAAATATCGCTGAACCTCACAGGAAAGTTATCTGCCAAAATCCAGGAGTGAGAGAGAGAGAGCAGTTGGAGACATTTCATCACACTGGACGCAAATGGAAACTTGTGCTTAGATTGATGAGACCAAATTTGTGAGGAGTTAAAATAAAGCTGGAAGATTCTCCTAGCTTGAGCTCAAGGGAGGATCTCCAGTAATACCCTCACCGTGAAAGACAGTTCTGGAGTTAGAAGTTACCAGGCTGAGAAAGGAAAGGAACAGATGTAAACCTTTGGGAGCTAAGAATCACTTCGGACTGTTTTCGGGAGAACAGAATGTCTACATAAAGGACAGTGTAACCTATAACTGTGAAGTGTGTTTTTCAATGGTGCTAAAAGTAAGAAGTTGGGGTGGGGTGGTGATATCCCATTCTGTGGTTTAAAGTATAAATTGCCCACACAGATAGTGTTTAGTCAGAAGTGCTTTTCATACTTTGTTTCAGTAAAGTCTTAAAATCTTGTGTCATCATTATCATAGGGTAGATAGGAAGAAACTTTTCCCCTTAGCGGAGGTGTCAATAACCAGGGGGCATAGATTTAAGATAAATGGCAGGAGGTTTAGAGGGGATTTGAGGAAAAGCTTTTTCACCCAGAGGGTGGTTGAAATCTGGAACGCACTGCCTGAGGGGGTGGTAGAGACAGGAACCCTCATAACATTTAAGAAGTATTTAGATGAGCACTTGAAACATCATAGCATACAGGGCTATGGGCCAAGTGCTGGAAAATGGGAGTAGAATAGATAGGTGCTTGATGGCCGGCATGGACACAGTGGGCCGAAGGGCCTGTTTTTGTGCTGTATAACTCTATGACTCTGACTATAACTCATTTCAGCTATTAACTGGACATTCAAATTTCTTTTGAAGTTATCGGTCTCTATGGAGATCGCAACAGAATTCTTAAAGGTCAACTGCTTCAAACTACCAGGAAAATGAAGCAGGTCCAACAGCAACTTCAACTCTTTGTTTCCCTTGAGGTTTTAAGCTACATTTAGTGATTAATTTAGATGATATTTTTCGTCATGCAGAGGCCTCCACCATTGCTGCCTTTACCATTAGGGAGAGTAGCAAGTGATAGCACTAACAGAAAAGTGAGTTGCCAGTCTATATTCTGACCAAGAAGTTTACAAGGCAAAGTGAACCATAAGTGTGAAATGTTGCTAGTTCAAAACAGTCAACTCTAAATTGCACTAGAGCTTTGGACTCCATATACTTTAAAATTTAAAATCACTACTAATCTTCCATGTTACTTTTTGATCTGTTTTGTAAGAATATGGTTGTTTGGTGCATTACAGGAGATAATAACACAGCCACCGATTTCATTGTCATTTGCATCAATTACTATTCTGAGGTTTTGCTAACCCATGAGCATTGAATTCCACAACTGTTCATTATTCTGTGAAAATCATAAGTGCACTTTACTTTAAAAAAAATAAATTCCTTAATTGATTTTTAGTAAAGCTGAGGGAAAAATGGTAAGATGGTATGCAAAGTGACAGCTGATTTTGAGAGGACACAAACTCATAACTTTAGGCGACATTCTACCTCAATATTTAGCAACACTGGTAGGGGAGAGGGGGGGGAAAGATGGATTAATCTTGAGTCTGGTAGCCATGGGAGATGGTCCTGGGAAATGGCAGAACTGTGTTTGGGGGCCCTGGAGTTTTCCAGCACTGCATTGAAGCAGCTGGGGATTTGCAATTGGTGTTGGTTCTTTGGCCTGTCAGAACTGTGGCCAGACTCCTGAGGTTTTGCAAAATTTGGAGGGGTGAAATATGGAGTTCAATATGCCATCTGTTTTTGCGGGGCATCGTAAATTATATTATCTGTACGTGTGAGAATGGATTTTTTGAAATATTTTTGGGGAGTAGAGTATTATTGTGTGAAGAAATCTGTGTGTTTAAATGATTTCTTTAAGCTGGAGAAAAGTTACTGGAGACAGGTTGTCAGGTAGGTAAGACATGAAAGGATAAAGGCATTTGTAATGAGATATTATGGTGGGTTTGAGGAACAAGTAAATAGATTGGATCTAACATTTGCATTTTTAGATAAGTTGAGAGTTTGTTTGAAAATCAGACGGAAGTCAGAGGTGGAAAGCAACATTTTTGCATCTTACTGAAGTTCCATGGGTAAACAGAAGAGGGTATATTACATTTTATTGACACGAAAGCAGAGACAAAATAGAAACATGAAAGATTTGATATTTGGAAGGATTTGAGTTTCAAAGAGGTGTGAGAACAATGGAACCTGAAATGAAAGTGGGGGAAAGGTATTTTGGAGTTACTGTGCAGAGCTTAGGGATTGGCTATTGGCGATTGGTGGTGTGAGGATGATCTCCTGGAAACAGCTCTAGGCAGGGAGATGATGCAGTTTGAATCAGCCATCCAGTCAAGCCAGAAAAGTCTTGGGCTGCAAAAAGCAGTCTTGTTTTGAAGTCTTGGGTTTCCACAGCAGAGTGGAAGAGAGTTTAAGAGGTTGTGTGGTATGCCTTTATTAAGGCTGCAGCAGTTTATATTACTGGATTTTTATAGTTAATCATTTATAAGGGAGTGTTGCCTGGAAGGTGTTTGCTTGTGGGTCTTTTGAGGTAATGTTTGTAAGACTAATTTTAACTGTGTAACTCTAATCTTGTGTGCTTAGGCTTTCTTCTTGTTAATAAAATTTTTACTCTTAATTTTTAAAATCCCCAAAGTTTTACTGGACTTGCTGCTGAGATCAGTACGTTTTCTTCTTGTTTTCAGAATACAAAAACAAAAGGGTATGGCCTGTAAGTCAAGTTTCCCTCTGGGATTTGGCTTGCTTAGCAGTTCACATCTGCTGTGGTCATAACAAATTTGGGGGCTCTTTGAGGGATTTAAAATCCCTTGATTGGGTTGGAGTTTGTGAATCCAAGGGATACGAGTACGAGAAGAACATTGAACTCAGGAGTTTTGTGTTGAGGGATTTTAGTGGTGGGACTGCAAATAGCTTTGGCTATTGCTAAAACTTTTCTGGGAGTGGAAAATGTGACTGTGGAGTATTTGAAATCTCTGACTAAAACTCAGCTTGAGAGAGTTAGCAGGTGAAGTGCAGGTAGATGTAAAGGCAGAATTTTGTAAGGCTGATATGGTTAAAGTACTTACCCAACATTTAAGGTTGGAGGAAGGGACACGTGAAACTAGTGTCTCATAGCCAGAGGTAGTAAGACTTCAGTTGTAAATGAAGCAGTGTGATATAGAAAGAGATAGAGAAAGCATGAATTAGAAGAAAAAGAGAAAGAAGGAGAAAATGAAAAAAAAACTTGAAAAAGAAAAGGATAGACTAAAAGAAATAGAATTTTAAAAAACTTCAATGGGAAAAAGAAGAGTAGGAAAAGAGGTTGCAGGAGATGGAAATGTGAAAGTTTGAACTTGAGAGAAAGAAGTTAGCAAGTGAGGAAAACGAGAGTGAAAGAGATAGAGTGCTTCAGAGAGAGAAGGAAGCCAGACAGTATGAATTGACTAAAGTGAAATTTAAAATAAAGGAAGAAAGGAGAGATTGTGATTAAGATAGTGACTTTGATTCCTTTGAGGAATTTGATTTAACTGAGAATCTTCAGTTAGTGCCTAAATTTACAGAGGATGTTGAAAGATATTTCACCTCATTTGATGAGATAGCTATGAAATTGAATTGGCCAAGAGATGCTTGGATTATAATGTTAGTGTTTTGTCAGGTATAGCAATGAATGTGTATGCAAGTTTATCAGAGGAACAATCTGCAAACTAGGAGATAGTTTAAAAAAAGCAATATTAAATATTTGAGCTTGCCTTTGACAAGCTCAGTTGAAATTTAGGAGAAAAAGAAAGGGACCTATTCCGACTTTTGTAGAGTTTGTAAGAGAAAAAGAAATTATCTGGGATCAATGGTTTAGGGCATTAAAATTAGACCAGACTATGTAAATGTCAGAGAGGTTATGATTATGGAAGCATTCAGAAATAGCATTCCAGTAAATATCAAGACATGTTTAGATGAAAGACAAAGCAAAATGATCAGGGAAGCTGAAACAAAAACAAAAAGTGCTGGAAAAGCTCAGCAGGTCTGACAGCACCTGTGGGGAGAAAGACAGAATTAATGTTTCGAGTCCGTATGACTCTTCAGAACTAAAGAGAAGTAAAAATATGTTGGAAATATATACTGTTTAAGGGGGGTGGGATAGGTGAAGCTGGATAGAAGGCCAGTGATAGGTGGAGGCAAAGGAGAGATCGCAAAAGGTGTCATAAACAAAAGATTGAAGGGGTGTTGAGGGTGGTGATACTGGCTAAAGGAGGTGCTAATGGTGACATTAAGAGTAGAAAGTAGGATGAGCAAGTGACTGATGGCCCCAGTGGGCCCTCCCAGAACCATGATAGGGTTCCCCTTGTCCTCACTTTTCACTCCACCAGCCCCCGCATTCAAAGGATCATCCTCCGCCATTTCTGCCAACCCCCTCCTCATGATGCCACCACCAAACACATCATCCCTAGACACAGACACAGACAGACACACACACACACAGTCTGCAGGGACTGTTCCCTCCGGGACACCCTGGTCCACTCCTCCATCACACCCAACACCTCAATGCTGCCGCCCCCCCCATGGCACCTTCCTATGCATCGCAGAAGGTGCAACACCTGCCCCTTTATTTCCCCCCTCGTCATTGTCGAAGGGCCCAGACATTCCTTTCAAATGAAGCAGCACTTCACTTGCACTTCCCTCAATTTGGTCGTCTGCATTCGCTGCTCCCAATGTGGTCTCCTCTCCATTGGAGAGACCAAACGCAGACTGAGTGGCCGCTTTGCGGAACACCTTCGGTCTGTCCGCAAGCATGACCCAGACTTTCCTGTCGTTTGCCATTTCAACACTACTCTGCTCTCATGCCCACATGTCCATCCTTGGCCTGCTGCAATGTTCCAGTGAAGCCCAACGCAAACTGGAGGAACAGCACCTCAACTTCCAATTAGGCATTTTACAGCCTTCCGGACTTAACATTGAGTTCAACAATTTCAGACCATGAACTCTCTCCTCTATCCTCACCCCTTTTTGATCCCCTTTTTTCAACTATTTATGTTTTCGTTCTTATATATTTTTGTTCCCACCTGTTTTTATTATTATTTTTATAATTTATTTCCATTTTTTCCATTGTTTTATCCCCACCTTTTAGCCTATTTTGACTTTTTTTCCTACACCGTCCCCTCCCCACCCCCACTAGGGCCATCTGTCACTTGCTCATTCTGCTTTCTACTCTTAATGTCACCATTAGCACCTCCTTTAGCCAGTATCACCACCATCAATACCCATTCGACCTTTTGTTTATGACATCTTTTGCAATCTCCCCTTTGCCTCCACCTATCACCGGCCTTCTATCCAACTTCACCTATCGCACCCCCCTTCAACAGTATATATTTCACCATATTTTTACTTCTTAGTTCTGAAGAAGTCATACGGACTCGAAACATTAATTCTGTCTTTCTCCCCACAGGTGCTGTCAGACCTGCTGAGCTTTTCCAGCACTTTTTGTTTTTGTTTCAGATTCCCAGCATCCGCAGTATTTTGCCTTGATCAGGGAAGCTGCTGTTTTAGCTGATACATGTGGTATTTCACACACACACAATTGAGTGTAGGAAAAAGGGTCATATGGAAATCGGCAGGGAAACCTGAGATATAGTCAACTTAGTGATGGTAACAGTGTTAGTAATAAGGATCAAGCTGAAGGATGCCAGTCTACTAAAGATGAAATGGTGGAAAGTAGAGTTAAAAGAAGGAAACTGATATGTTACCATTGTAATAAGGCTGGACATACGAGATCAAATTGTTGGAGGTTAAATGGAAGTCCGATTGCAATGATAGGAACTCAGACGAATTCTGTAAGTAGGGGTGCTGTGAGCTTTGAGATCCAGGGGCAAGATAAACTAATAGCTTTCGTACAGGCGGAGAAGGAAGAATCAGTAATAGCTAGAGAAGTGGAAATGTGTTCACAGCCTACCCAAGGGGAGTTCTGAAGGGCAGGTTACAGAGATGTTTGAAGATTTTATATGCAAAAGGAAAGTATATCCATGTTTATGGGAAAGAGCAGGAACAGATGTCAAAATTTTAAGGGACATGGGGGCTAACCAGTCCTTAATGTTATGGCATAGTGCCATCTGTTGTCCAGAAGGGTTATTGCAGGAGAAACTATTAATTTGTGGGATTCATGGAGGAGTCACCGATTTCAATTTCTGAAGTAAATTTAAAAAGTGATTTGAAAACAGGAGAGGTGATTGTTGGGGTGGTCGAGAAATTGCCCATTTCAGAGGTTCAGTTTATTCTAGGAAATGATATCGCTGGATTGCAGATATTGGCCATGCCTACTATAGTAGGGCAGCCTGTTGAGACACAACCAACAGAGATTTTACAGAAAGAGCACCCTGGATTGTTTCCAGATTGTGTGTGATGAGGCCACACGCACAAGTTTAAACAAGAAGAGGAAGAATCTAAAAGACAGAGGGAGGATGCTGAAATTCAGTTGGCTGAGTCAATTTTTGAAAAGATTACTCAGGAAGAGAAGATGAGAGATGATGAATCTGAGCGGTTTAGTTCATTGAAGTTAGTGGAACTACATCAGCAGGATTAAAGCAGTTATACCAGACAGCTTATTCGGGAACAGAAGCAGAATACGTTCCAGAGTGTTATTACATTAAGAACAATGTGTTATTGAGGAAATGGAATCCGCCTCATGTTCCGGCAGATGAAAAGTTGGCAATAATGCACCAAGTAGTGATACCATCTGGGTACCAAAATTAAATTTTGAGCGGCTCATGAAATCCCAATGACTGCACATTTAAGAATTAGGAAAGCTCAAGAAAAGATACAAAAACATTTCTGTTGGCTTGGACTACATAAAGATGTAGTCAAAAATGTCTCACATGCCAGGTGATAGGCAAACCTCAAGCAGTAATTAAACCTGCACCTTTAATTCTGATTCCCAACATTTGAGGAACCTTTTAACAGGGTCCTGATTGAATGATTGTGTAGGACCCCTCCTTAAGACTAAAAGGACTTACTGATGATCATGGATGTGTCCACGAGATTTCCAGAAGCAATCCCTTCAAGAAAAATTGCGGCAAGGTTGGTTGTAGAGCAAAAAATAAAAATAAAAAACTGCGGATGCTGGAAATCCAAAACAAAAACAGAATTACCTGGAAAAACTCAGCAGGTCTGGCAGCATCGGCGGAGAAGAAAAGAGTTGACGTTTCGAGTCCTCATGACCCTTCAACAGACACTTGGATCAGGGTTCGAATTTCATGTTACAGCTGTTTAAAGAAGTAATGAACAGCATAGGAATGAAGCAATTTAGGTTGTCAGCCTATCACCCTGAATCACAAGGTGCCTTAGAACAATGGCATCAGACTTTAAAGACTATGATTAGAGCATATAGCCAGGACAGTTCACATGATTGGGATTGTGAGATTCCATTTTTAAAAAAAATTTTTTCTACAACTTTTATTGTTAATGCCTCTGAGTGAATATATTAAACAAGAACACCATATTGTTTCAACACTGCAGTGTACTCGGCAATTTTGCTTTCAACATTCTTCTCAGCTACCTTCTTCAGTTTTAAAATTTTCTTCTTTTTCTCATAGTGAAGCTTGGCTTTTTCTTTCAGCTTCTCTTCAAGAGTGTCTGTAACTGCCTGGTATTTCCAACCAACTTCATGAGCAAGGCGACCAAGGATTCCATTCTTGTTGTTTGCTATTAGGGATGCCCCTAATGAGTCAACAGAGTTTAGTCTTTCTGAGTTAATGTATGGTCATGAAGTAAGGGGACCACTCAAATTGCTTAGCAATTAATATCTGCTGCAATAACACATGTTATAGCTGCTATAAGTGCCATAATTAGAGACATTGCTGTCAATTGAATTTTGTTTTAAATTTAAATTAGGATGTGGAAAAACTCCCTGGCCCTGTATGTGTGTGTATCTCTCTTCCAGCTGAATACACTTTCTGAAGATTATAGAACATTTATAATTGGAAACCAAAAAAATTGGCAGCAGGTGTGCTTAGTACTGTTGGTCAAGTTTTTTTTTCATGCACAAAAAGACAGTTTATTTTTAAACAAAGTACACACATTTAACTTGAGTGCTGATTTTGGTGTCCTATCACCTCTAAATAACTTTGAAAGACAGCCAAACAATTTTTTAGACTGCTCCTCTGCATCATTTGGCTGGCTGAAATGGCCCAGATGCATCCAGGGAAATTGAACATACTGCACACGTTCAGACTGCAGGATCTGCCTTTGGCGAATGATGTCTTCGCACTGGGAAAAAATATTACTCCAAGCCCATGCTTTTGGGAAGGATTGAGGCATTTAAATAAAATGTTAATGAATGCATCAAAAATGACAAATAATATGTGGTAATTAAATATTTTAGCAACAGAGAAAAAAGACAGCAACCAAAACCGGTTTCACAATTATTGTTGCATGATTTAACCATTCAAAGAGTGATGTCAAGGTAGGATGCTCAAAATATTGTTCCTGTGTGGTTTCTATTATAAATATTTTCATAAGAATGACTCAGAATTGTGAGAAAAAAATTAAGGTTTAAAGAGGGCTAGAATTTTGTCTGAGTGGTGGGGACCCAGATGACAGGCCTGAAAGCTGGGGGCAGCCCTGCATCAGCTGTTTGTTGAACTCCTGGCTGCACATTTTTGGCCATCTGGGCTTCTGCCTCTTCAAAGGATGAGGGCCTGTCTTCAAGGGCTGCTGGCTAATCCAAAGCTCGTCAGCTAATCGGTCTTGGCAGTGCTTGCAGAAAGGCTGCCAGTGTTCCCAGGTGGTGTCTCCCATGGCATGGAGGGCCCACCCACTACTGGTAAAGTGCCAACGGTGGAGCAAGGCCCTTAATTAGACACTTGAGTGACTCATAAGGGCATTCCACCACTGCCTTCCTTTGCCACTTTGTTCCCCTCAGACCAGTTTCCAGGGTTGGTAAAATCCAGTCCCATGTGTGCCATATGGAGGATTGTTACTCGATTGTATGACCTGTTAATTTAGCACTTTGAGTTTTGTAGCTGCTTGCATGTTTCATTGAGTAGCTCTCAGCAGCTTATGCACTAGTCAATCAAGATTTACAGTGCATACGATATATTGTCAACTTTTTTTCTTTATTCTTTCATGGAGTGTGGACGTCATTGGCAAGGCCAGCATTTGTAGCTCATCCCTAATTAATCTTGAACTGAGTAGCTTGCTAGGCCCATTTCAGAGGGCAGTTAGGAGTTACATGTAAGTCAGGCCAGATAAGGACAGCAGATTTCTTTCCCTAAAGGACATTAGTGAACCAGATGGGTTTTTATAACCATCAATGGTTTCATGGTCACCATTTGAGACTAGCTTCCAATTCCAGATTTTATTAATTGAATTTAAATTCCACCAACTGCTGTGTCCCCAGAGCATTAGTCTGGGCCTCTGGAGTGCGAATCCTGTGACATTACCACAATGCCACTGTCTCTCCCTCTACAAATGTGTGTAGTAACCGCCATGTCACAATCAAATTAAGTATTTGTTTTGAAAAACAAATACTGAAAAAGAACAGTTCCCACAATGTGAACAAAATTTATGCATCAACTTTCTCATTTAAAATTTATGGCCCTTGTGTGCAAACCTCCCATCCTCTAGCATGAATGAATCGCTACTTTTCTTTTCTCATGGACACCCTGGGAGAATTGTTAAAAATTCAACCCCATGTTATACGGGAAAAACCTTGTATCCTAAGCAATCAAAACAGGATTGGACTTAATTAGTTACTCTAAAACAGTGACCCTGCTGTTGTGTATTCTAAAAGTTTCACAAGTTTGGAAAGTGAGAGTAACAGTCTTTTCACCCCTATGACCTGAATAGAAATAAAAGCCAGACTGAAGGATGCAGGAGAGCTGCAGACCCATGAGCCTGTTGTCAAAAATAAGAGGTTCAGTCATGGAAGGCATTTTGAGTGGAAGGTTAGAAGACAAGCTCGTGTGCACCAAAATGTTACGGGCAATAGTTTGAAAGGCAACGTTTGTGTATTTAGCAGACTTCCTTTGAGAATATTACAGATAAAATTGTTAGGATTCCAATGATATAGTTAACTTAATCTTGTCTATGTGTTTTTGGCTAAGGTCCATGTGAAAGATCCATCATCCCAAGGATATAGGATGCAGCACGAAGCTGAATGAGAAACTGAGGGCTCAAGATATGCAATGACACACTTGTGGGGGTGTTGAGTGTGACCCAGAGCAGTTGATGCTTATTTTTAATCCACCTAAATTACCTGCATATTGAATTGAAAGATAAGCTTGTTAAATTTGCTAACCACCCTAGTAGGGTCCACAAATACTCCCATCCTCAATGATGAGGGAGCCCAGCAGATCAGTGTAAAAGATAAGGCTGAAGCATTTGCAATCATCTTCAACCAGAAGTGCCAAGTAGACGACCCATCTTGGCCTCTTCCTGAGGTCCCTAGCATCACAGATGCCAGCTTTCAGCCAATTTGATTCACTCCACGTGATATCAAAGAACGGCTGAACGCACTGGATACTGCAATAGCTGTGGGCCCTTTCAACATTCCGGCAATAGCACTGAAGACTTGTGTTCCAGAACTAGCTAAGGGTGCCCCTAGCCAAGCTGTTCAAGTGCAGCTACAGCACTGGCTCTTTGTCCACACATGGAAAAAAGAGCTGAACTCAAGAGGTGAGGTGAGAGTGACTGCTCTTGACATCAAGGCAGCATTTGACCAAGTGTGGCACCTGTGCGTTCTAGCAAAACTGGAGCCAGTGGGAATCAGGGGGAAAAATCTCCACTGGTTGGAGTCATACCTAGCACAAAGGAAGGTTGTGGTTGTTGGTCAGTCATATCAGTTCCAGGAAATCACTGCAGGAGTTCCTCAGGGTAGTGTCCTAGGCCCAGCCATCTTCAGCTGCTTCATCAATGACCTTCCCTCCATCATAAGGTCAGAAGTGGGGATGTTATCTGATAGTTGCGCAATGTTCACCATTCGTGACCTCTCAGATACTGAATCAGTCCGTGCCCATATGCAGCAAGACCTGGGTGACATTCAGGTTTAGACTGATAAGAGGAAAGTAACATACACGCTACACAAGTGCCAGACAATGTCTATCTCCAAGAAGAGAGAATCCAACCATCTTCCCTTGACATTCAGTGGCGTTGCCATCACTGAATCCCCCACTGTCAACATCCTAGGGGTTACCATTGACGTAGAAGCTGAACTGGACTAGCCATATAAATACTGTGGCTATAAGAGCAGGTCAGAGGCTCAGAACCCTATGGTGAGTAACTCATCTCCTGACTCCCCAAAGCCTGTCCACTGCCTACAAGGCACAAGTCAGGAGTGTGATGGAATACTCCCCACTTGTTTGGATGAGTGCAGCTCCAACAACACTCAAGAAACTCGATACCACCCAGGACAAAGTAGCTTGATTGGCACCGGATCCAGCACCATAAGCATCTACTCCCTCCACCGACGCACAGTGACAGCAGTGTGAACCATGTGCAAGATGCACTGCAGGAGCTCACCAAGCTTCCTTAGACAGCACCTTCCAAACCTGCAACCTCTACCACCTTAGAAGGAAAGGGCAGCAGATTCATGGGAACACCACCAGCTGTCAGTTTTCCTCAGGTCTCTCACCATACTGACTTGGAATTATGTCACCGTTCCTTCACTGTCACTGGGTAAAATGCTGGAAAAACACAATGGGTGTACCTACACCACATGGACTGCAGTGGTTCAAAAAGGTGGCTCACAATCACTTTCTCAAGGGCAATTAGGGATGGGCAATAAATGCTGGTCTAGCCAGCAAAGCCCACATCTTGCGAACAAAAAAAAACCCCTATTCCCTATCGTTGGATTGTAACAGTAAAATGATTCATAAAACTAAGAAAATTGGTTTCCATACTCTAACTCTGACTTCAGTGAACCCAATTAAGAATATTGGCAAATTACAAAATAACTAGTGTGAAAGATTGTTCACTCAATTTCCTGCTCATGAAGTGATGGGCAAAATGGATTTGAAAGATCTTGAAGTCAATGTTGAACTTATTCTGTGTGTTAGTGCACAATTGGTGTTACATTGTTTTATGTTACCTTCTGTGATGCATCACTTCGACTGTTTAATGGGTCTCTAAAGGAACAAATTCATCTGATAGCAAATGAAAGATCCATGAAAGTCTGGGTTTGCATTGGTGTTTTAGTATTCTCTCAAAAATTGGTTGCACTCCTGTTAAAAAACCAATAGTTGTTCTGTGTTGTAGCTGGGCTGAACCATATTCAGTCTTATATGCTATGTTTGCAGGTGGCAGAATGACTATGAATTGGTAGCTGAGGGACTCAAAGTTAAAGGAATATGAAATAGGAAGAGCAGTAAAGATAGTGTGCAACTAAAGATTTAAGTGAGTATTTAGATCGGTTCTCTACTTGGGCAGATAAATTACATGAAATATGTAAATTCTCATACATTGGTAAAAAATATCAAGGATAGAATGAATGGAATTGACAGTGTAGAGGCATCACTTTAACTGCTTAGGTAATATAAAACTATTTTTTTTAAAAAACTAATTGATGATTGGGGGTTTGAACTAGAATGGCAGTGTGCATGTCTGGAGTGATGATTTGAATGTTTTGCAATGCATTAGCCAGGCCATATTTCAATTTTTGTTCTGTAAGGGTATCAAGGGATATGGAGTAAAGGTGGGTAAATGGAGTTGAGGGACAGATCAGCCATGATCTAATTGAATGGTGGAACAGGCTGGAGAGTCCACTTCTGTTCCTCAAGTGTCTATAATTACTATTATAAATCCTGGTCATTAAATATAACTACAGAGTAGTGCAATAAATTTTGCAACTGTAAATAGGATGAGTTTTCAATAAAGAATTGGAAAGCTTTGTTGAGAAGGGACCCCAAGTTGTTAGAAATATTAAATAGAATATAGATGAAGTTAAATGAGAAGGTAGGTCCAAAGAATATGAATTCAAAGCAGTGTAAAGTAAATTTAAAAGGTATGTTGCCAAGAACTTCCTTCAGAATGCTGAAAGTTTGGCGTAATCATTCAGGCAGGGTAGTGGAGACGCATTAGGAATAGGAATCATGAATATTTGGAACTTTCCAAGTGCAGTGCTGTAACAAGATGGAGTTTGAGGACTAAAGGGATGAATTTCAATATATTTAATTACATTTTAGTTCGTCTTTGACTTTGGTTTGGAAGTCTCCTCACTAGCTGAAAAATTCCTATGTATAATAAAATAATTCTAGCCAGTCCTCATCCAGATTTTGGTAGATCTGAGTATGTAAAATTGGCACTTAGTGTGATTAAATTAGTAATATTGCTCAGGAATCGTGAAGACAATTTTTTTTGTAAACGACATTTGAGATGAATATGATTGGTGTTATGATCCTTCGGCAGACCTGGAGTCGTGTGGGGAGATCTGATTAGGGACCAATATCGTTTTGTTCAAAGTAGATAGTTTGAGATTCAAGATGCTTACTCAGTGTATAAAGTCACAAGATTCCGTGGGTTTTGAACGAACAAAAATAAACATCATACAAGTTCAGAAAGATAAAATAATTTACAAATTCAGAAAGATAAAACAATTTACAATATTATTCTTATACTTACCCTGAATATTAGAGTATGAGGTACATGTGAATTAACAGGTGCACTGTCGTCGGACACGCGGTACTACACAACAGATGACAGATGCGACCAAAACAGATTTCATGGATTTCTCAACAACCCACCTAGATGTTTGTCACATTGTGAACCAACCAATTGCACTGAAAGTTTGTCTTCTCTTGAGGGTTTCCAATCTCGACCTTTGAAGATCTCACCTTGGAATTCTCTCCAAAAGTCACTCCCACTTGGATGGCTTCAACAGTGGCTCACCTCGTAGGGTTTCAGTCTCTCCTTCCGAGATTTCTTTCCCCTGGATCGCTGAGTACATTCAAGCTTCACCTTCCAAGCACAATTTCAAATCTTTGGCCGTGCCAAGCAGAACACTACTGCTCCAAAGGGGTATCTTTTCCCAGCGGTCTGCCACAAGGAGTCATCAACCTTTGGTGGGCTTCTCTTGTGCCCACTTTGCTTAGCTCTGCAGGGAGCAGACTTTTTCTTGAATTTGGAGCCTATTCCTCTACTCCTTTGATTGAATTCAAGGGACCTATTTCTGTCCCCTTGGCTTTTCCCTTATCTGGGACTACTTCTTGTAACCTCTCCTTGCTCCCTCACTGGTTTGGGACCTTCTCCCTGGGACACCTACAATATAATGGTGCTCCTTATATGGTAGTCTGATCTGCATTTTCATGCCACCTTTTTCTTTTCCCTTCTGTGGAAGTGTGCAGGGCTGGTCCCCAGCCTGAAGAATATTTTTTAAAAAAGCCGAACTGCATGTGTGCGGCTGTTTCCTGGCTGGTGCATTCGCAAGAGTTTTGAGGTTTATCGAGAACCAGAGTTGCTGACCTACGAACTAAAGATAGTAAGTATATGAGTTTCATCACATTGCTCAGTAGCTGAGTCCAAGGCAGATTATTGATCGAGAGAAGCTTAATTTTTACTGCGTATCTGACCTAGATACTACTGAGTGGTCACTGTTAGTATCGTGCACATGTGAATATTAACTGAGGGTGGAGCTGCCTCAACTCACACACAAGTTATGGCTGTGGGCAAAGAATGGAAGTTGTCTCACATCTGTGAATCCATATCTAAGTCATGCCTATGCTTGTATAGTCACTGATGTAACGTAGGTAACACAGTAGTCAATTTGTATGTAGGAAAGCCTCACAAATGAAAATGACCAGTTTTTTTTTAGTGAATAGTGGTTGAGGGATAACTATTTGCCATTATACCAGGCCAAACTGTCATCTTCCAATCCTATTGGATTTTTTAATGTCCACCTGAGAAGGCAGACGATTCTCTGATTAATTTCAACCCAGAGACGATATTCTAAATACATTCAAAAGTGTTGTTTTATCATCGATAGGTGATGTTTTAAATGCAACAAGGGCAGATTTCTCATCTGCCTCCTGTGATAGAACAATTTTTTTTTAAAGAATAATGTGACAATATTAATCAGTGTCTGATGGAAAGGAACAATGTTCTGGTAGTAAAGCTAGCTGTGACAGTAATTCAGTAACAGTTTGTTCAGATTTAATGGCTAATTGTGTTGCAGTAATGTGTTGCATGGCAGAACAGTGAAGCTTATTATTTTCTCCATGATTTCCAACAATTAGTTGCTTACTTACCAGTTTCAGTTTGGAGACTTGCAACTGGAACTGGTCAACTCATGCCAGTGTGCATCATCATCTAGCCAGTAACGTTTAGGATTTCTAAATTGTATTCATTCATTGCATTTACCTAGATAGAACTTGATTTTTGATAATACCCTTTCACAAGAGTTAGTGCTCAGATTGAAAAGACCAAATTTGTGAGGAGTTAAAACGAAGCTGGAAGATTCTCCTAGCTTGAGCTCAAGGGAGGATCTCCAGTAATACCCTCACCATGAAGGACAGTTCTGGAGTTAGAAGTTACCAGGCTGAGAAAGGAAAGGAACAGATATAAACCCTTGGGAGCTAAGAATCACTTCGGACTGTTTTTGGGAGAATAGAAAGTCCACATAAAGGAAAGTGTAACATATCCCTGTGAAGTGTGTTTTTTAATTATGCTAAAAATAAGGGGGGAGATATTCCACCCTGGTTTAAAGTACCCTTTCACAAGTGTTTCTTGGCCCTACAAATGAAATCTATGATCCTCGGCTCTTTCACAGGATGTTATGTCCACACATTGTGTAATGTCCACATTTTTGGTCACCTGGAAGAAATAGATTTATGGATCATCAGAAGTGAAAACCTTGGATATTGTAAAGGGGGACTTGAGGTTCCTCATGTTTGAAAGAACAAAGATGTGCCAAATGACCTTTTTCATAAATAAGCATCATGTGATCTTGTGAACAGCTGACCATCAGGCCTGAGGTCAGGTGATACCTTATTGGCCACTGGGGACAAGCTGCAACTCCAGCCTCCTTTGTGCTCCACTGAATTTTTTTCATTCTGACTTGATTAGTAATTCAAAACTATAAATATTGATTATGTCTGCTTCTTTGTTTATAATCTTGTTTCAAATACCATGTAAGATATTCTCTAAATTCTGTTTAGGCATTGTAAAATTATACTCTATAAATCTGACATCTTAATTTCCAACTTAATATATAATTCGGGAAGTGCAGGTTAGCCTGTGTATTGGGCCTGAACCTGAAATACAGCAAGCTTTATGAAGTCTACACCACCCATTCAATTTAAAATTCATTCAATTGTAGTAAAGCAGCTTATCTGGCAGGTGTTTGGACTTATGCCAGGTTAACAGCCTTTATGCTGCCTTGGAACATAGGTTGTGTCTCCCATCAAGCTGTCCCCTACTGCTACTTAGAATCATTTTCTCCAAATAAGGCACATTCGCATGTCCTCATACAAAATAAACATTATTTTCTTAATTCCATTTCTTTCACTAAGTCTAGAGAAAGAAACATTTTTAAATCAATAATGAATAAGCTTGCTTAAAATTAATGCATGGATGTTTGTTTTTTGTTAGTCATGTTATGAAAAAACATACTAATTTAAAATAATAGATTTTTGCAATCAGATGGCAGTTTTGTCTCTGCTGGGACACGACTCCATTTCCTTTGGGACTGTTGGACTCCCTCTAACCCAAGTGGTGTTCCTCACCAATCATTCTGACTCCTGGTAGACTGATGGCCTCTTCTAGTTGCTACCGTAAACTGACTCTTTTCTTACATGCTTGCCTCAGCGACATCATCTGAAGACAAGATGCCCAGTTCCACATGTGGTTTGACAACGTTTGGTTCTAGTTCATCAGCACCTCTCGAGCCCGACACTGCCTCTGTGGTACAAGACTGCTTGTCCATCATCCATTCTTGGATGAGCCATGATTTTCTCTAATTAAACATTGAGAAGGCTGAAGCCATTGCCTGATGTCCCTGCCACAACATGCCCTCACCAATGGTTGTATTCCCCTCCCCAGGCACCATTTCAGGCTGAAACGGACTGTTTGAAATCCCAGCATCCTATTTGGCTCTGAGCTGTGCTGTCAACCCCATATTCTCTCCTTGACAAAGACTGTCTACTTTCACCTCCAATCATCACCCCTATCTTGACACAAAAGATCATAAGAAATAGGAGCAAGTTTAGGCCATTTGGCCTTTCGAGTCTGCTCCACCATTCAATAATGGCTGATCTTGTACCCTCACTCCACATTCCCACACTGTCCCCCTATCCTTTGATTCCCTTAGTATCTAAAAATCTATTGACCTCTGGCTTGAATATAGTCAATGACAGTAATATTCATAGCTCACTGGAGTAGAGAATTCCAAAGAGCCACTTAGTGTAGATATTTCCCCTCATGTCTGTCATAAATGGCCAACCCTTAATCTTGGGACCCCTAATTCTAGACATCCCAGCCAGTGGAAGCATCCTCCAATATCTACCCTGTCAAACTTCCTAAGAATTTTATATGTTTCAATTAGATCACCTCTCATTCTGCTTCATTCGAGGGAATATAGAAGCAAAGTTTTGCAAATACTGGAAATCTGAAATAAAAACAGAAAATGCTGGAAATACTTGGCAAGTCAGGCAGAATCTCTGAAGAGAGAAACAGTTAAAGTTGATGATCTTACATCAATTTTGCCAAAGATTGTTACCTATGAGATCCTTCTATTGAATATCGACTGCATTGGTGTTCTAATCCACACCAAGTCTTGCTCACCCATCACCACTGTGGTTGCTGACTGACATTGATTCCCAGCCCATGAACACCTCAAATTTGAAATTCTCACCTTGGTGTTCAAACCCCTCACTGTTCTCATTGCTCCCCATCCCTGTAACCTCCTTCAACCCTACAGCACGCTGAGACGAGAAGTCTGCGTTAGTCGTCTTCACTCGAGGGAATACAAACCTGGTCCATCCAATCTATCCTCATCCCGTAACATCTTGTGGTGCTTGGATAAAGGCAAAATACTGCGGATGCTGGAAATCTGAAACAAAAGCAAAAAGTGCCGGAAAAACTCAGTAGGTCTGACGGCATCTGTGGAGAGAAGGACAGAGTTAACGATGTGAGTCCGTATGACTCTTCTTCAGAGCTCTTCCACAGATGCTGTCTGACCTGCTGAGTTTTTCCAGCATTTTTTTGTTTTTGATCCTGTGGTGCTTCACTGGTGTGAAGTGTCTTTGGCTATTAAAAGATGCTATATTAATGTAAGTTGTCATTATTCCATCTCATGCAAACCTTTATTATCTCAGTAATGTCCTGCAGAATCATGTTCACTTATCATTATGAATTCAAGAATTAGAATATTCATTTCCAGACTCGATGTTTTTTCGACCACCATTTCTCTGATTCAAGCAGCCCGAAGTTACTGGATCTGACTTAAAACTTTGTGTGTGTATTTTTCCTCCTCCTCTTCATTCTTCTTTGAACCTTTCAACAACAACAGTACTCCTGCTCCACCACCACCCCAATCCTGTCTGCTCCTCATCTGCAAACTTTGGTGCAGATAGTAGTTTCATTGGCAGTCTCAGCCTAGAACTTTCTCCCTCAACTCCTTTGTTACATGCTTCCCTGCTTTTAATAGTTTCTTTAAAACCTCTTTGGCTACGATTTTGACCACCCATTCCTTCTACCCAGCATTTATTCATCTTCTGTGAAGCACTTTGGTTCATTAACAATAGCAAAGTTTATTTATAGAGGAACTTTAATATGATTAAGTAGTTGAGTCTTTGCTGGGCATGCTGTGATCAATGATAAAAACAAAAAGCTAAAAGCTACTGGAAACGTTAACTGATTTCTTCTCCGTCGATGCTGCCAGACCTGCTGAGTTTTTCCAGGTAATTCTGTTTTTGTTTTATGCTGTGATCAATGGTTGCTGTGTGCCCATGTAGCCATTATTCATATCTGAACCTTGAAGCTGCATGTTGGCAGGCTGTTGACCTTCGCAGAGGTCAGATTGCTCTCAACTGTTTGGCTTCTCTGAATGCATTTTGTAGAAAACATAGGTGGATTGCAGCATTTACCACATCTGGAAAATTTCACAACGATCTATACATACAAGGTATAAGACGGTATTCGATGATTTGAAGAGTTAAACATTGCCTATGGATCCAGTCAGTTTAGTGGATTAGCACATTACCGTTTTACTGCTGGGACTTTTATATTTGAATCTGCACCAGGGGGCTGGGATCAAATGTTCTGTTTGCTGCTGATGGAGGCAGAATGGGATTGAGCTATTTTGCAGTTCCTTGTGGGTTTGTAGTCACAACAAGCAATTGCCCCTAATTTGGCACAAAATTGGCTGCCATATTCAGAGCTAAAACCAGGATCGACAGATGTTGCGGGAATTTGAAATGGCTGGCTAGTGCAGTCA
This sequence comes from Cetorhinus maximus, assembly GCF_964194155.1. Lineage (NCBI taxonomy): Eukaryota > Metazoa > Chordata > Chondrichthyes > Lamniformes > Cetorhinidae > Cetorhinus > Cetorhinus maximus. The sequence continues at coordinate 155,850,718 of NC_135882.1, forward strand.
GAGACTCTTGTGTGTTTGGGACTAAAATGCATATCTTGTCAGGAGAAGTTGACTGTGCTGAAACTTGCCTTATAATTGTTGATGTAGTCCTTGTATAGTAAAGGATTAACTCTAATAATAGCTACTGAGCATGTGCATAAGGAGCTATCACAGAATCTGTCAGTGCAGAAGAGGCCCTTCGGCCTGTCGAGCCTGCACCGACAAGTGAGAAACACCTGACCTACCTACCTAATCCCTTTTACCAGCACTTCGTCCATAGCCTTGAATGTTATGATGTGCCAAATGCTCATCCAGGTACTTTTTAAAGGATGTGAGGCAACCTGCCTCCACCACCCAGGCAGTGCATTCCAGACCGTCACCACCTACTGGGTAAAAAAAAGTTTTTTCTCACATCCCCCACTAAACCTCCTGCCCCTCACCTTGAACTTATGTCCCCTCGTGACTGACCCTTCAACTAAGGGGAACAGCTGCTTCCTATCAACCCTGTCCATGCCCCTCATAATCTTGTACACCTCGATCAGGCCGCCCCTCAGTCTTCTCTGCTCCAACGAAAACAACGCAAGTCTATCCAACCTCTCTTCATAACTTAAATGTTTCATCCCAGGCAACATCCTGGTGAATCTCCTCTGCACCCCCTCCAGTGCAATCACATCCTTCCTATAATGTGGCGACCAGAACTGCACACAGTACTCCAGCTGTGGCCTTACTAAGCTTCTATACAACGCCAACATGACCTCCCTACTTTAGTAATCTATGCTTCGATTGATAAAGGCAAGTGTCCCAAATGCCTTTTTCACCACCCCACTAACATGCCCCTCCACCTTCAGAGATCTATGGACACACATGCCTTTGTTCCTCAGAACTTCCTAGTGTCATGCTGTTCATTGAATACTTCCTTGTCAAATTACTCCTTCCAAAGTGTATCACCTCAAACCTTTCAGGGTTAAATTCCATCTGCCACTTATCTACCCATTTGACCATCCCGTCTATATCTCCCTGTAGCCCAAGACACTCAACCTCACTGTTAACCACCTAGCCAATCTTTGTGTCATCCGCAAGCTTACTAATCCTGCCCCCCCACATAGTCATCTATGTCGTTTATATAAATGACGAATAATAGGGGACCAAGCACAAATCCCTGTGGTACAACACTGGACACTGGCTTCCAGTCACTAAAGCATCCTTCTGTCATCACCCTCTGTCTCCTACCACTAAGCCAATTTTGAATCCACCTTATCAAATTACCCTGTATCCCATGCGCATTTGCCTTTTTTATATCTCTCCCATGTGGGACCTTGTCAAAAACTTTGCTGAAATCCATATAAACTACATCAACCGCACTAACCTCATCTACACACCTAGTCACCTTCTCAAAAAATTCAATCAAATTTGTTAGGCATGACCCCCCTCTGACAAAGCCATGCTGACTATCCCTGATCAAACCTTGCCACTCCAAGTGGAAATAGATCCTCTCCATCAGAATTTTCTCCAAAAAGTTTCTCTACCACTGACGTGAGACTCACTGGTCTGTAGTTCCCTGGCTTATCTCTACAACCATTCTTAAATAGTGGAACCACATTAGCTGTTTTCCAGTCCTCTGGCACCTCCCCCGTGGCCAGAGAGGAATTAAAAATTTTGGCCAGAGACCCTGCGATCTCCTCCCTTGCCTCCCTCAGCAGTCTGGGACACAAATCATCCAGACCTGGAGATTTGTCCACTTTTAAGCCTGCCAACACCTCCAGTACCTTGTCACTTCCAAATCACTTTGCTCAAGAACATCGCGGTCTCTCTCCCCGAGTTCCATACCTTCATCCTCATTCTTTTGGGTGAAGATGGATGTGAAGTATTCGTTCAACACTCTACTGGTGTCCTCTGGCTCTGCTAATCTTTCCCGAGTTATCCTCTTCCCATTGATATACTTATAGAATATCTTGGGATTTTCCCTACTTTTACCAGCCAGAGCTTTCTCATATTCCCTCTTTGCTCTCCTAATTGCTTTCTTAACCTCCATCCTGCACTTTCTGTACTCCACCAATGTCTCCACTGATTTGCTTCCCTTGTACCTGCTAAAAGCCTCTTTTCCTTCTCATCATATCCTGAATATCTCTGGTCATCCATGGTTCTCTGGGCTTGTTACTCTTTCCTATCACCCTAGAGGGAACATGATGATCCTGTACCCTCCCCATTTCCTTTTTGAATACCCCCCACTGCTCCTCTGTAGATTTCCCCACAAGTAGCTATTCCCAGTCTACCTTGGCCAGATCCTGCCTTATTTTACTAAAATCCGCTCTCCCCAATCCAAAACATTTTTTTGCAACTTGTCTATTTCTTTGTCCACAATAAGCTTAAATTGTACCATGCTGTGGTCGCTATCACTAAAATGCTCCCCCATCACCATCTCAGCCACCTGTCCGGCTTCATTCCCCAGAATTAGGTCCAGCGCTGCGCCTCTACATATTGACCTAAAAAGTTCTCCTGTACACATTTCAAGAAATCCACTCCATCCAATCCCTTAACACCATGTCTATCCCAATTAATGTTGAGAAAGTTAAAATCACCTAATATAATTCCCCTATATTTATTGTTTTTACACACCTCTGCAAACTCTGCACATATTTGCTCCTCAATTTCCTGCTGACTATCTGGAGGTCTATAATAAACACCTAACAATGCGGCTGCCCCTTTTTTATTCCTAAGCTCTCCCCACAAAGCTTCATTCGATTCCCCGTCCAAGATATCATTTCTCCTTACTGCAGTAACTGACTGCATAACTAATAATGCAATGCCTCCTCCTCTTTTACCCCCTCCCCTGTCTCACCTGGAGATTCTATATCTCGGAATGTTGAGCTGCCAATCCTGTCCCTCCCTCAACCACGACTCTGTGATGACTACTATATCACAATTCCACGTGTCAATCCTCACCCTGAACTCATCCGTTTTACCTGTAATAGTCCTGGCATTAAAGTAGAGGCCATCCAGCCTTGCCTTACTCTCCTGAAACTTAATGGAGCTGTACTCCCTCTGACTTGATTGTTTTACTGTATTATGATGTGCCCCTATTCTTCTAACATTGTGTCCCCTCCCCCGCCAAGTTTTTTTAAACTCCTCCCAACAGCACAAGCAAACCCGCCCGCAAGGATATTAGTCCCGTTCTGGTTCAGATGTAGACCATCCCGCTTGTACAGGTCCCACCTTCCCCAGAAATGGTCCCTGTGATCCAGGAATCTAAAACCCTCTCTCCTGCACCAACTCTTAAGCCACGTATTCACCCGTGCTATTCTCCTATTTCTGTGCTCGCTAGCACGTGGCACTGGAAGTAATCCAGAGATTACAACCCGAGAGGTCCTGCTTTTCAGTCTACTGCCTAACTCCCTGAATTCTTGATGCAAGACCTCATCTCTCTTTCTACCTATGTCATTGGTACCAACATGTACCATGACCTCCGCCTTATCACCCTTCTCCTTCAGGATGCCCTGCAGCCGTTCAGTGATATCCCGAACCCTGGTACCAGGGAGGCGACACACCATCCTGGAGTCACAGTGACGGTCACTGTCGCGCCTATCTGTTCCCCTAACTATAGAATCCCATGTTACTATTACTCTTCCTCCCCTCCTGTACAGACAGGCTGCTTGGCTGCCAGAAGCTTGGCTTTGTCTGCACTCCCTGGAAGAACCAGCACCCTCATCCTCCTCCACAATGGAATACTGATTTGTGAGCGGTACCCCAGGGGACTCCTGACGACCTACCTGCCTGTTTCTCTTGGACTGCCTGGTGGTCACCCATTCCCTTCCTTAAGTCCCTTCAGTTGTTGTGTGAACACCTCTCTAAACATGCTATCCACAATGCTTTCAGACTCGCAGATGTTCTACAGCGTCCCCAGCCGTCATTCCAGCTCTGAAACCCGAGCTTCCAGGAGCTGCAGCTGGACACACTTCCTACACACGTGCTGGTCCTGGGCACTGGAAATGTTCCCGGCTTCCCACAAGGAGCACAACACAGCTGTGAGCTCTTCTGCCATGACTTATCCCTTTAAATTAAACTTTTTAATTCAATTACACTAGGGCCCTTCTTTCCTGATCCTCGTTACTACCAAATATACAAACTGTAAACCACAGAAAGACCTTAACCTATTAGCGATAAAAGTAGTAAATACTTACCTGACCTTACCCACTACTTACCAGTCATTCCTTTCCCTTGTAGCCTCTGCTGCTGCAGCAGGGTAAGACCGCTCTCTGACGTTTTAAGAAGTTGGATTGCAAAGAGCACCTCTTCCCCATTGCACCGAATTCCCACTGTGCACCAAATTGCTAATACCCACGCTCACTCTGGCTGTGTCTCACTTAAATAGAGCTGAGGTGAGCTGAGATGACTCACACTAGTTAAGCTTCAATTAGTAATCAACACCTATTCAGGCCCTAATCATGCTTCAGGTGATTGACAGTTAACTGTCACACAGTCAGCTATCTTACCAACCTTTTAACCAGACTGCTGAGCTTACAAAAATTAAAGAGAAAGACTTACCAGTTCAATTCCCACTGCACCAAATTGCCAATACCCACACTCATTCTGGCTTTGTCTCACTCAGGATGAGGTCTCTCCCCTGCTTGTGTCGCAGATGTTACTCACTGAGAGAAGATGACTGAGAAGCATCTGAGAGAATAACTAGCTATTTCTTGGCCTTACTTAACCTTTCTAAATTGTTAGTAGTTAAAGAAATGTGTTTTTAACAAAAGACCACTGCCTCCAGCAAGATCTCTTCTAGAGTAAGAAGCTAATGAATCCCAAGATAAAACCATGATAACAGATCATGGCAACTTGAAAGGGGATGATAAGGAACCATCAAGAGATAGTTTTCAATTTGGACACAGTCGTTAATTCTGTTTAAAATTACTCCCTGTTATGACCACAGCTGGTGTTACTTGCTGTGCAAACTAAATACCAGAGGGAAACTTGGCTCATGGGCCATACCCTTTTTTTTTGTATCCTGAAAACGCAAAGAAGACATACTGATCACAGCAGTAAGCGGCCAAGTAACACTTGGGTTTTGAAAATTAAATGTAAAAGTTTTACTTACAAGAACAAAGGAAAATTTAAGCACACAAAACTACTATTGCACAATTAAGGTTGATCTTGGAAACACTCCCCCCAAAAAGGCACTCCACTTGGTTAGACCCACAAGTAAACACATTCCAGGCAACATTCCCTTATAGATGTTTAACTATAAGATATCCAGTCATATTTCCCAATGCAAACTGCTGTAGCTTTAATAAAGGAATATCACGTGACCTCTCAACTCTCTCCCACTCTGCTGTGGAATCCAAAATTCAGAATAAAGCTGCTTGTTGCAGCCCAAGACTTTTCTGGCTTGACTGGATGGCTGGTTCAAATTGCATCATCTCCCAGCCCAGAGTCCCCAACTCAACAGCTCCAACTGCTCATCTCACAGCTCAAACAGCAGCTCCAGCTATTGCTACCCTAAGCTCTCCACAGTAACTCTAAAATATCTTTTTCCCCTTTTCACCTCCGGTTCCATTGTTCTCACACCTCTTTGAAAATCATCCTTCCAAATATAAAATCTTTCATGTCTATCTCGTTTTTGCTTTCGGGTCAATAAAATATAATATCCCCCCCCTTCTATTTACCTATGGAACTCCGGCAATATGCAAAGGTGTTTCTTTGTACCTCTGACTCCCCTTTGATAGTCAAACAAACACTCAACTTATCTGAAAATGCAAATATTAGATTTAACCAATTTACCTGTACCTCAAACCTAACACCTTTTTCCTTTTCATGTTCCAACCTCCTCAGACAACTTGTCTCCTCTTAATCTCTGTCCAACTTAATTAAATCATCCATACATACACATACACACAGATTTCCACAGAATAACACAATATTCCCCAGAAATATTAAACAAAAAACAGCCATTTCTCTCATTCCCCAAAATTGTTCCTGTTTTATAAATTATTTTCTTCCACCTCTCAAGTTCCTGCTCAAACTCATTTGCACTATCACTGAACAAAAATTCTGCTATGAATCAGCACAGTTCGGCAACATTTTGATACATTTTAAATCAATGTTGATGCAGCACCTGAGTAACCCAATTTTAAATTCCTGAAAGAATTCATAGCTGACAACAGTAAAGCTCTACCTTACCACCATGTCTCTTGACTTCTCTACTGTCTCTTAAATTATCAGATTGCTTTTCCGACATCCAGAGCTGGATGAGCAGAGATTTCCTCCAAGAATGTATTGTGAGACTGAAGCCATTGTCTTCGGCCTGGTCATAAACTCCACTCCACAGCAACCAGGGGAGGCAGTGGTGTAGTAGTATTATCACTGGACTAGTACTCCAGATACCCAGGGTAATTCTCTGGGCACCTGTGTTTGAATCCCACCATGGCAGATGGTGAAATTTGAATTGAATGAAAAATCTGGAATTAAAAAGTCTAATGAGGACCATGAAACCTTTGTTGATTGTCATAAAAACCTATCTGGTTCACTAATGTCCTTTAGGGAAAGAAATCTTTTCCTGGTCTGGCCTACATGTGACTTCAGACCTACAATAATGTGGTTGACTCTTAAATGCCCTCTGAAATGGCCTAGCAAGCCATTCAGTTCTCAAGGGCAATTAGGGATGGGTAATAAATGCTGGCCCAGCCAGTGACACCCACATCCCTCATCACCTTATGGTCAGCATCTTATGTTCTGTGCTGTAATTTTGGTGTCATCTGTAACCCTGCTTGTATCCTAACCTACACAAAGTCCAGTTCATCCATCACTTATCTGCGTTGGCTATCAGTTAAGTAATACTTCAATTTTAGAATTCTCATTGTTGTTTTAAAATCCCTCTGTGGCTTTGTCCTTCCCTATCTTGGTGTCTCCTCCAACCCCACGATATTCTGAGATATCTGCACTCTTCAAAATAATCTCTTGAGCATTCTCAGTTTACCACTGTTGGTGGCTATGCCTTTACCTGTCAAGTCCTGAGGCTCTGGAATTTCCTCTCTTTCGTTTTTTCAGCCACTCCTGAAAACCAACCTCTTTGACCAAGCTTTTGCTCATTGGTCATCTTTTTTTTTCTTATGTGGCTCGGTATCAAGTTGTGCTTGACAATGCTCCTGTGAAATGCATTGCGATGTTCTGTTATGTTAAAGGTGCTACATAAATGCAGATTATTATGTGATTCAGTACAATGATGAATTCATTAGTAAATTAGAGAAAATTCAAAACCTTTTCTACCCATTTGGGCCTTTACTTTCAAAGTTCCATCTTAATTTTTGGGGCTTTCTCAAAAGCTGGCAAATACATGCATTTAGCAGGAAGTCCCAATGGGAGCATGACCAGTTTTGTAGGCACTGCAATGGCAGTTGAGCATCTTGCAGTTGTGAATTAAATTCTGGATGCCAGATGTTGTCCTAAAATGTCCTATGATTTCGATTCGATCTAGCTAATAGAGCAATTTTCTGCCACAAAGCTTTACATTCTGTAAACCAGAAGGCCATTTTTAAAATATATTCATTCATGGGATGTAGGCATCGCTGCCTAGGCCAGCATTATTGGCTATTCCTAATTGCTCTCGTCTAGAGGGCATTTAAAAGTGAGTCTCACATTGCAGTGAGTCTGGAGTCACAGAGCAGGTAAGGACATCAATGAACCAGATGGGTTTTTATGACAATCGACAGTGCGTCCATGGTCATCATCAGATTTTGAATTCCAGAGTTTTATTGAATTCTGATTTCACCATCTTCCCTGGTGGGATTTGAACCCGAGTCCCCAGAGCATTACCCTGGGTCTCTGGAGTACTAGACCAGTGACAATACCACTATGCCGCCGCCCCCAAATTTAATGTCAGACTCCCAGAATTGAGCAGCATTAGCCATCTAATAATGCTTTGAGTGAGATGTTTTTAAAACTTGTGCAAAAGGTTGCAGCAACTGGAATTGTGCCTAATGTACTTGATTTTTAAAATTCCACGATCTTTTGCAGCAGTTACACCAAAATCACAGAAATTGTGCTGAAAAAGAAACAGCATAATTGAGCGAAAACTTCAGTGATTTTTCTGAAAAGGGGAAAATGATTCCAACGTTAGCGTAGCTTGTTAATGAAATAACCCTTGAATGTGTCAAACTAATGAAGCACAAGTGGCTAGTGGCATAATCATGCTGATGATTTTGAGAATTCAGATGGTAAAATTACTTAGAATAGAATTGCTCATGGGGGTTGAGTTCATTTTTGTAGTCAGCTTGGCTCAGCTGTTCTTTTTCCTTGCAGTTAGAAGCTTGTGGCTTCAAGCCCCACTCCAGGACTTGAGTGCATAATCTAGTCCGATGGTTAGCCAGACTGCATTGTTGGAGATGTCATCTATCAGTTGAGGTGTTAAACTAAGAAATATTCAGGCAATAAAAGATCCACTGACACGATTCAAAGGACAGCAGAGAGTTCTCTTCGTGCCCTGGCTAATATTTTCCCTCAGCCAGAATCACCAAAGTATGTATTAACTTATTGTTCAGCTGATGTGTTTATTTGACCTTGTTGTGAGCAAATAGACTGCCACATTAGCCTGCATAACAGTCACTGTGTTTAAAATATATACCATTGATTATGAAGTGCTTCTGGATGTACGAGGAATGTGAAAAGCTGAGTATGAAAGCAATTTTTTTTCCTTCCTTAAGCCACAAACAGCAACCAACTTTGGAAGCAAACTGCCTTTTTTCAAATTTACTCTCTGATTTTGCACAGGTCACATTCTTTAACTAGTAATAAATTAATATTATAGGGCTAGTTCCAATGGTGCGTTGTTTAAAGTAAATGCAGTATAAGTCCCTTCAAAAACAGTCAGGATGTCTGCAATAAGGCTCTATGGGTTGATTGATGGGTTATTCTGCATCTTTGAAGGGGTGGACTTGCCAATCGGGCTATAGTTCTTCTTCATGGCCTATAGCAAATCAATGCTTTAGCAGGTGGAATGATTTCCACATAAATGAGGATGAGTTGTAATTATTATACACAGTTTTTGACATCAATGATGAGTACAGAGGCATGGGAAGGTAAATTTTGAGTAACACTTTCTAGTAAGGACAGGATGGGCACCAATCATTAGGAGATTGGTAATTATTGTAAACTCTTTAAAAAGGGATGTAAGCAACTTGTTTTGGATCAGTAGCTGTAGCTTTGAATGGTCTTGTCTTCAAGAAACAAAAATTTGCTTAAAATGGAGATGATCTTTTTATCATCTGAGTATGGATAAGGTGAAAACTCTATGGATAGAAACAAGTCATATGTAGTGTGGGAGTTTATCAATTGGGTTCTTCTATAAACCAGTTGAGCAGGAGGAGTCTTGGCCCAAGAACTTGATAGACAAGTAAGAGAAATTTGTTACAGGGATAGGTGCAGTTGTTATGAATGACTTCAATTTATCGTTGATAAATTGAGAAATCTATAAAGGGTACACTGGAAACAAAAATATCCTGGATGCAATATGAATCATATTTAAAAGTAGGTTGGACAGAGCACTGAAGAAATACATTTTAACATGAAGAAGTGTAATGTGGAGAACAGATCAATGTGGACATCAATGGAAGTAGTAGGATTAGCAGAGAAAAAGCAATTGTTCATAAACTATAAAACTACAGACAAAACAGTCGACCAAGATGCATATAAAATCAGATAAATGAAGCCGTCAATCTGATGAGAATGAGGACCCCTTCCATCACTTTATTGATGATTGAGAGTAGACTGATGGAGTGATAATTTGCCGGGTTGGATTTGTCCTGTTTTTTATTTGTGTACAGGACATACCTGGGCAATTGTCCACATTGTTGTGTAGATGCTAATGTTGTAGTTGTACTGGAACAACATAGCTAGGGCCATGAAGAGTTCTGGAGCACAAACCTTCAGTACCACCCCAGTGAGTGGTTTAATTGCCCACCAACGTTCATGGCTGGATGTGGCAGGACTGCAGAGTTTAGATCTGATCCATTGGTTGTCGGAACGCTTAGCTCTGTCTATTGCATTCTGTTAATGCTGTTTGTCAAGCAACTTGTTCTGAGTTGTAACTTCACCAGTTTGACACCTCATTTTTAGGTATGCCTGGTGCTGCTCCTGGCATGCCCACCTGCACTTTTTATTGAACCAGGGTTGATGATCTGGCTTGATGGTAATGGTAGATTCAGGTATATGCTGAGCGATGATTGCTGAGATTGTGGTTGAGTACAATTCTGCTGCTGCTGATGGCCCTCATGGTTGCCCAGTCTCTAGTTGCTATGTCTGTTTGAAATCTATCCCATTTAGCACGGTTGTATGCCACACAACACGATGGACGGTATCCTCAATATGAAGACGGGACTTAATCTCCAAAAGGACTGTGTGGTGGTCCCTTCTACTGACACTGTCATGGACAGATTCATCTGCAACAAGCAGATTGGTGAGGATGAGGTCAATTATGTCTCCCTCTCTTTGGTTCCCTCACATAGCACATAGTTGCAGACCCAGTCTTGCAGCTGTGTCCTTTGAAACTCGACCAGTTTGGTTTGTAATGGTGCTACCAAGCTGCTCTTGTTGATGGACATTCAAGTCCCCCACCCAGAGTATATTATGCGCCCTCGCCACCCTCCTGTGTGTTGAACACCACTTGGAGGAAGCATTGATTCATCAGCTGAGGGAGGCAGGTATGCGGTAATCGGCAGGAGATTTCCTTGCCCATATCATGATGCCATGAGACTTCATGTGGTCCGGCGTCGATGTTGAGGACTCCCAGGGCAACTCCCTCCCAACTGCATACCACTGTGCTGCCACCTCTGCTGGGACTGTCCTGCTGGTGGTGTCTGGGCATTGTCTATAAGTTTTGATTTCGTGAGTATGTCAGGCTGTTGCTTGTAAGAACTGAGATAGTTCTCCCCAGATGTTAGTAAGGACATTTTCAGGGTCGACAGGGCTGAGTTTGCTGTGTCATTTTGGGTGCCTAAGTCAATGCCGAGTGGTTCATCAGTTTCATTCCTTTTAGACTTCTGGTGGTTTGATACTGCTGAGTGATTTGCTAGGCTATTTCAGAGGACACTTCAGAATCAACAACATTGCTGTGGGTCACATGTAGGCCAGACCAGGACATTAGTGAACCAGATGGGTTTTTACAGTAATCGACAATGGTTTCATGATCAGCATTAGACTTGTAATTCCAGATTTTTATTGAATTCAAATCTTCCATGGTGGGAATTCGAACCCGGGTCCCCAGAGGATTACCCTTGGTCTCTGGATTGCTAGTCCAGTCACAATACCACTACACCACCGTCTCCCCACTGCTGCAGCAGAATACAGTTATGGGACATTAAATTTGTGTGATGAGGAAGAAGCAAATCTCTCTCAAAGTGTCAGTTTTCTGTTTGGCAGTCAGGAAAAATAGAACTCCAGAACCTCTTGCTGAGGCAATATACGAGTGAGTGAAAGGGACTGAATCCTAAGAGTGCTGAGAATAACTCAGACATGATAACGAGCTAAATGTTTCTGTCAGAGAACCAGACAGTGATCCAGGTGGTATTGGTTGGTGGACTCGAGGACCTCTGGAAAGCTAAGCCATCAGGTTCGAGTGAGAGAGCATTTATAGCCGGTTGCTTTGTCAGTGTTAATTGCGTCCGGTAACCTTTGATCGAATATTGCTGCCAATATAAGCTACTTGAGAGCCAAATTTATTGGGTGGGAAAAGTGAGAGATCCTACGTACTAGAGGCCGAGTTGGAAAGACAGTAAGATTGGATGTTGTGCCACATTGTGCAGAGATTGATGCAAGTGCTTGCAATTTCACGAGGTGTATCTTTATTGTGTCAGCTATTAAAGTGAAATTCATTGTTTCTGGTGAAATTTGTCTGTTAATGCATGCTTAATTTTGTTGATTTTGGATTTGACTGTTAACAGTAAAAGTTTTCAAAGGTGAAATCTTGTCCATTGATTTCTTTTGTTGGAATTATTTGGGGATTCCTTTCTTTTCAGGCTATTGATCTCTACATCATAACATGGGGCCTTGTAATGGCGGCTAGGTATCAAGTGATGAGGTAGCAAATACACGGAATACATTATTTCCTGTTTTCATGCAGGAGAATTATTTATTAAGGATGGGAGAGAGGAACTAAGTATCTATAAGCCAGTCAGTGTGGGGAATTTGCCAGAATCTTCATTTGGGAAAGAGTGACTGAGCAATAGGAAAGATTTGTGGTGATCAGAGAGAGGCAGCATAGCTTTGTGAAAGGTGTCACGTCTGACTAATGTGGTTGATTTTTTTTTTTGACACGATCACCAATTATGGATCAGGGAGTTTCTATAGATATTACCAATATGGTCTTCCATGAAGGCATTTGATAAGATTCCGTTCAAGAGGTTTTTGGCAAAAATGAAAGTATATAGAACTGGGGCAACCTTGTGGCAAGGCTGGAAGTTAATGAGGAGGTAGGAGACAAGAGTATAAAGGGTACTACTTGGCAGAATGTGTCAAGCGGCATTCCCCAGGGAATGGCTGCCAGACCTGCTGAGTTTTTCCAGGTAATTCTGTTTTTGTTTTGGATTTCCAGCATCAGCAGTAGTTTTTTGTTTTCATTCCCCAGGGATGTGGACTGTAGCCTCAGCTTTTCATTATATGAATAAGATGGATGAAGGAAGAGGAGATGAAACTTGCATATGACACTAAGTTTGGAAATCCATTAAGTAGTGCAGGTGGAAGCGAGAAGTTACAAAAAGACATAGATTAAACAATGAGAGATTAAGTGGGCCAGACTGTGACACATTGAGTGAAATGTGAGAAACTGTGAAGTCATCCACTTTGGATCCAAGAAAGACAAATCTGAAAATTTTCTAAACGGTGAGAAACTAGGAACTGGGTATCCATGTACACAAATAACTAAAAGCTAGTAGACTGGAACAAAATGCAGTCCAAAAGACTAATGGAATGTTGGCCCTTATCTCGAGGGGGTCTAAATACAAAGGGGAGGAAGTTCTGCTTTGTTTATACATAGCCTTGGTCAGATGCCATCTGTAGTACTGGGCACTTGTTTCAGGAAGGATGTATTGGCTTGGGCTAAGATTCACTAGAATGATACTCGGGCTGGAAGGCTTAAATTAAGAGAAATGGTTGCATGAGTTTGGCTTGAATTCCGTTGAGCATAGAAAATTGAGGGGTGTTCTAATTGAGGTTTAAAACGATTAAAGGATTTGATAGGGCAGATAAAAAGAAAGTATTTCTCCTGGTCACGGAATCCAAGGAGACATGATATTAAAATTAGAACCAGCCCATTCGATAACAGCAACAAAGTTAACTTTTATATAGCAATTTGAAGGTAGTAAATGGTGCTTCACAGGAATGTTATCCAACAAAATGTGACATCAAGCCACATGAGGCCTTATTGGGACAGGTGACCAAAAGCTGAGAGCGTCATCAGGAAGCACTTTTTTACTCAAAGGGTAGTGGAAGTTTGTAGTGGGAGCATCAGGATTTCTGAAATAAATAGAAATTTTTGATAAAGTGGTCACCAGTTGATTGAAGAAGTTGAAAGAAGTTGTGTTTTGATAGATAGGGAGAAACTGTTTCCGCTGGCAGGAGCATTGTTAGGCAGAGGACATAATTTAAGATAATTCACCAAAAAAAAAAGCTAAGATGGGATGTTTTTTCCCATTGCAACACAGGAAATAGGAGCAGGAGTTAGGCCATTTGGCCCCTCGAGCCTGCTCTGCATAGATCCCTCAATGCCATTTTCCCACACTATCCCCATATCCCTTGATGTCTTTAATACCTAGAAATCTGTTTGATTTGTGTCTCGAATATACTCGATAACTGAGCTCACCTCCACAGCTCTCAGGGGAAAATAGGAGCAGTAGGTGTTTCGGCCCTTCGAGACTGTTCTACTACTCGGTGTATCATGGCTGATCCTCTATCTCAACGCTCGACTCCTGTGCTCTCCCCATACCACTTTACGCCTTTAGAATCCAGAAATCTATCTATTTCCTTGTCTTTTTTTTCTTGTCCCTTGGTTCTAGACTGTACCACCACAACCCCACCCCCCAAACCTCACCCAGGGTCAAAACATCCTTCCTGCATCTACTCTGTTGAGCTCTATAAGAACTTGATATGTTTCAGTGGGATCACCTCTCATTCTTCTAAACTCTGGAGAATATGTAAGCCCAGTTTCCTCAATCTCTCATCATAAGCCATCCCAGGAATTGGTCTGGTAAACCTTCAGTGCACTCCCTCTATGGCAAGTAGATCCTTTCTTAGGCAAGGAGACTAAAACTGCACACAGTACTCCAGGTGTGGTCTCACCAAGGCTCTAATCAATTGCAGCAAGACATCTCACTCAAATTCTCATGCAACAAAGGCCAACGTACCATTTGCCATCCTATTTGCTTGTTGTCCTTGCATGTTAGCATTCAGTGGCTTATGAACAAGGACGTCCAGGTCCCTTTGGACATCAACACTTCCTAATCTCTCATCATTTAAGAGATACTCTGCACTTCTGTTTTTTCTACCAAAGTAGACAATTAAACATTATTCTACATTATATTCCATCTGCCAAATTCTTAATCACTCACTTAACCTGTCTAAATCCCCTCGAAGCCTCTTGGCATTCTACTCACAATTAATTTCCCACCTAGTTTGGTGTCACCAGAAAACTTGGAAATATTACATTTAATTCCCGCATTCAAATCATTGATATAGTTTGTGAATAGCTGGTGTCCAAGCAATGATCCTTGCGGTACTCCACTAGTCTCAGCCTGCCAACCTGAGAATGATTCATTTATTCCTACTGTTTTTTCTTTGTTAACCAATTCTCAATCCATGCCAGCATATTATCCCCACTCGCATGTGCTCTAATATTGTACGCGAATCTCTTTTGTGGGAACTTAGCAAAGACCTTCTGAAAATCCAAATACACCACATCCACTGGTTTCCCCTGAGCAAGTTACATCCTCAAAAAAACTCCAATAGATTTGTCAAACATGATTTCCTTTCATAAATTCATGTTGACTCTGCCCAATCCAAGTGTCCAGTTATCACGTCTTTTATGATAGATTCTAGTATTTTCCGTACTACTGATGTCAGGCTAACAGGTCTGTAGTTGCCTGTTTTCTCCCCCCTCCCTTCTTAAACAGTGGGGTTACATTTGCTACCTTACAAACTGTAGGAACTGTTATAGATTCTGTAGAATTTTGGAAGATGACCACCAATGTGTCTTGTTAGCCATGGTTAGATCACTTTTCCTTTTGAGTTTTTGTGCCTTAAAGGAATGTATATTTGTTGTAAATATGAATTAATTCATTAAATGTTAGCCATTGCCTGTTTACTGTCATAACTTTTAATGTAGTTTCCCAATCTATCATAGCAAACTTTCCCCTCCGTTTCCTTCGTTTAGATTTAAGACCCTAGTCTCGGATTGAACTACACTTTCAAACTCAATGTAAAATTCCACCATTTTAAGGTCACTCTTCCCTAAAGGCATCTTTACAACGAGATTATTAATTAGCCCTTTCTCATTGCATAATACAAGTTCTAAAATAGCCTGTTGTTCAGTTGGTTCCTCAACATACTGTTCTAGAGAACCATGGTGAGTGGTGATGATCTGGAATGCACTATCTGACAGCGTGATGAAAACAGATTTGATAATAGCTTTCAAAAAGAAATTGGATATATACTTGTAAAGGAAAAGCAAATTGCAGGGTTCTGGGGAAAGATGAATATGACTAATTGGACAGCTCTTTCAAAGATCCACATAGACATGATGGGCTGAATTGCATCCTTTTCTGCTCAAAGGTTCTCTGATTCTATACAAAGCCATGGAACTAGGGAAGTGAAGTAAACAGTGGGAATATAAATAGGTGCACGTAGGACACAATGCAGGAGAGAGCTGCAAAGGCATTGCTCACTGAAACAAACAGTATAACACCAACTGTACAAAAAGATTATCTGATTTTAGGATTTATAATTGGAGCACAAATCTAGGAATCAGGATGCAGTTGTAAGCACAGTATTGTATTTCTGGAGTACTGGCTGTCATAGTGTGGCAAGGATATGCCAGCTTTGGAACCAGTGCAGGAAAGAGAAACTACTCTTCTACATGTAGATTCTGATGTGTAAGGAGGTTGAAGAATTTGGAGAATATTCAAATATAGAACATTGTTAAAGGAATAGTTGCATGGGATGCCAATAGCATGTTTGAGATTACCACAAATTTTAGGTACAGGAGACACAAGCTCATGATTAGAAGAGGGAAAGTACATGTGGTTTAGATTTAACAACTTTACATTGAAGGTTATTAATTGGTGTCCAAGGAAGCAGTTGGTGTTTGAGAGCAATTAAGAGGTATTAGTTTTTGGGATAGACCAGATGGGCAGCTGATTCTTGCTCCTGCACTTCGTATTTTCAATGTTTCCATGATCCTAGGTAGAAAAGCTCATTCTTGCTCTCTAGTGCTGAGCTGAATAGTTTTGTGTCACTGTGGTTCAATTGCAGCAACAAGCAAATAACAACAAAAACCAGAGATGCACATCTCCAATGGTCATTATGAGGATCAGTCCATATGCTGGAAAATCATTTCTGATTAAAAAAAATTCAACTCAAAAGGAATAGAAAGATAAAATAGACATGAAACAAACACAAAAAGTGCTGGAAAATCTCTTCTTCTGAAGAGGGTCATACGGACTTGAAACGTTAACTCTGTTTCTCTCTTCACAGATGTTGCTAGACCTGCTGATTTTTTCCTGCATTTTCTGGTTTTGTTTCAGATTTCCAGCATCTGCAGCATTTTGCTTTTCTATGAGAAAATGGACCAATTTGGTACAACAGATTTTATACCTGAAATTTTTCATAACAGTGGATTATTTTTCTCTGAGGTTAACTTTGTGCATAGATTTTGTAACCTTCCTAAAGTTGGTTTGTGAGTAATTGTTGCTGTGTAAGACCAGGCAAAAAAAAAAATTGTTTAAAAATCTGTCTGACCGTAAATTTGTTCTGTTATGATTCGGGTACTTCCCCAATACTTTTTTTTAATGTCAGCTTTTCTTGTGCGCGAACCGTGATAATCTGTAACTTGCACTCATACATGTGTTCTGAATGAAGGTAGTGTGACACTGAATGAACAATTAGACTTTTACCGAAATATTTTGCACCATGTATTGCCCACCCAGAACTCTTGCCCTTCCTGAAAGTTGGAACACACCACGCAGTCAGATCTCATTGTTGATGCGAAACTATTCAAATTTATTATATCCTATTTAGTTAAATAGAAGCAAAAGGTATTGAGCATAATTGTCAGAAGTGCAAATTTTTAATTTATACATGACTTTAAGCTGTTTTAAATGGGAAAATGTCCAAAGATCTTAACACTTCAGAATAATTTAACTCGGCCTTTGAAGATCTTAAAATAGATGCACTTTTATTTTATGTCTTCCATGTCATTACAATGATGAGGAAATGATCAGTTGAAACAAGAGAAAGCAATAAATTCCCAGCTATTATACGATTTCTCTATCTCACACACAAGAGACCTTTTCCACACATCAAGCAATTGATTTTTCATGAATTTCACATTTCAGGCTATGAAAGGTATAAACTGCAGTTTTCTGAAGTTGATGGGCTTTGTATCTACTTTTCACACTTGATATCAAATATTATTTCCAGTAGGTTAAAGCACTAATCAAGCATTTTTAAAATTCATTCATGGGATGTGGGAGTTATTGGCTAGGCCCTTGAGAAGTTGGGGTGAGCTGCCTTTTTGAACCACTGCAGTCCATGTGGTGTAGGTACACGCACAGCGCTGTTAGGAAGGGAGTTCCAGGAATATGACTCAGTGACAGTGAAGGAAGTCAGGGTGGTGAGTGGCTGTGGAATCTTGCTGAAGTTTCTTGCTGAAATTTCAGTCCCATGACTGATCCTAACAGATTGTAACGACTGTGACTTGAAAGGACTGCATTTTTAACAATCAAATATTTTCGCTAATTGCTGCATACTGTTTCTGGTATTTTTGCTGTGTAAAGATTCTGAAAGAAAATAACATGCGTTAATATCATGAAATGATTTCAAATGGTTTGGCTCTGAGAAAATGCCTTTATGACCAGTATGCATCAATAATCTTTGTGTACATCCAACATTTGAAACAAGAGTAATCCTAATTCAATTAACCTGTAATAACTTGCCCCAGAACACCAGCGAGATAACACCTGCAGGAATGTATATCTGCCTAGAAAATATTTTTGCGGTTACTTGAATTTCTTATCATGCAAATGCAACTGAATTCCTTTAAGAAAGTAGCTAGTTTCATTTTAAATTCACTATTTTGGTCCATCTAAAATTTGAGCTGAAAAAGATCTGAGATTTTGCAGTTTGAATTGAAATTGTGATTTGCTTATGTCACAGTGCTATCTGGAATTTTGAATACAACATGTCTTATCTGCTGCTCAAAATGAAATGTGTGGCTTAAATGCTTCTACATCTTTACTTGGAATGGATCATTTATTTAAGGTAGTCATAAGTTAACTTTGTTGCAGTTAACCAAATTTTACCAACATTTGGAACAATTTTATCAACTGTTGGAATAGTGACTGAGTTTCACGTCTTGATTTATTCTTTTGTTGGATGTGGGCATCGCTGGAAAGGCCAACATTTATTGCCTATCCCTAATTGTCCTTTAACTGAGTGGCTGCTCAGCCAGTTCAGGGGCTAGTTAAGAATCAACCACATTGCTGTGGTCACATGTGGCCAGACCAGGTAAGGATGGGATAAAAGCAAAAAACTGCAGATGCTGGAAATCCAAAACAAAAACAAAAATACCTGGGAAAACTCAGCAGGTCTGACAGCATCTGCGGAGAGGAATATAGTTAATGTTTCGAGTCCGAATGACAAGGATGGGAGATTGCCTTCCCTAAAGGAACCAGATGCATTTTTATGACAATCAATTATAGCTTCATAGACACCATTACCAACTTTATATTCCAGATTTATTAATTGAACTTCAAATCCCACCATGACAGCTGGTGTAATTTAACCTTTGTCACCCAGAGCATGTGTCACCCAGGGCCGAATGGCCGACTTCTTCTATTTTGTATGTTTGTTTTCGAGATAGGTAGATTCTTGTTAGGCAAGGGAGTCAAAGGTTATCGGGGGTAAATGGGAATGTGGAATTTGAAACACAAGCAGTTCAGCCATGATCTAAGTGAATGGCAGAGCAGGCTTGAGGGGCCGAACAGCCTACTTCTCCTATTTCATATATTCATATTAGCCTGGGCCTCTAGGACAAGTATTGTGAAGATAATTTTTGCTATTTTGAGAACTTGGTATTACTGTTGAAATGTAGACAGGTAACAATTAAAAATTCTGCCTTGTCATGTGAATGTTTGGATTGTTAATGACTTTCTAAAATTAAACCTATTTTGACTGACTCACTCAAAGAGGACCAATCCTAATGCTGAAATCTGTTGCTTGCTGGTTGCCAGATGTGTTATGCTTGAAGTTTTCTCAGATTATTGCTCCCTCTTACGTATTCATCTTATGCTTGCCTAATAGATTGAGGACTGCTATTTAATATTGAAACATTTGATGAGCAGTTTATATCCCCATAGCATGAGCAGAAACTTAGTTTCAGCTAGAGTTCTTTGTTCCTAAAATGACAGGCATTCAAAATGGCCAAAGTGAAATTCTTAATTGCTTTAGGTGTGGTACAGAGAATGATGAGGCATGGGGAAACAGTTTTTTCAGAGCCTATGTTAGGTGATTTTTGTACAGATGTTGTTTTGTCAAAAGTTTTACTTGAAATGTCAAGTATCAAGGGATATGAAGATGAATAGGTAACCCAGAGAGAAATGATGAGGCAATGATGTTTTTTTTGCATTTCAGAGCAGAAAGGGAAGTCAGTTGCTGCCAGTGTCATTACTGACAGTTTAGTTCATAGAGTTGAGAGCTGTGTTAGATGGCAGTATTCTTAAGAAAAAAGACGGCAGATAGATAACTTTGAGGATAGTTGCTAAATTATTGCTAATTCAGAGAACTGTTATTTCATAAAACTCTAGCCTCCACAACTCTCTGGGGTAGAGTTCCAGACATTCACTATCCTTTCTCCTCAGAGGAGTGAATGTCTGGAATTCTCTATCCCAGAGAGCTGTGGAGGCTAGATCACTGAAAGCACTTAAAGAGGAGGTAGATAGATTTTTGAAATATCGGGAAGTTGAGGGCTATGAGGAGCTGGCACGAAAGAGGAGCTGAGGCCTGGGGTAGATCAGCCATGATCTTATTGAATGGTGAGGCAAGCTTGAGGGGCCGAATGGCCTACTCCACTTTCTTATGTTCCTATGTTCTGATTTTTACTAGATTTTGCAGCAAAAGATTCAGCTGCCCCCATGAGTAGTAGAAATAAATCTGGAAAAGAAAAATAACTCCTAACTATTTTTCATCTTGGGTTTGGGCTGAGCAATCACCTTCAAACATTTCAAGAATTGAAGTGTACAAAGACTGTTTAATTGAGTATTTGTCAAAAAAATAAATTCAGATCGTTTCCAGTCCGGAATGAAGAAACACAAGGTCACTTCACAACCTTGGCCCTCAGTAGTCCCTTCTGCTTCATTCGGAGCACTAAAGAACTAAATAGGCAATGCTTGGAGCAGCTGAGGCTAGGTGCTGAGCCTTAGGGACATGAGGGAGGTTGTAGCCCTAACTAGGAAACTAGATACTCTGTGTGAAAGCTTTTTAAGAGATAAACAATGCCATAAACTACACCTTCTAAATAGCTGATGGTGGAAAATGGGGATAGTTGGCTGAGGAGGAAAGATAAGAATTATTTTTAAGTTAACAGTTGGTAGTAAGCATGATATTAACTATTCTACACCTATTATCTATCACTGGTTAAAGAGGAAGCAAATGATGGAAGAAGTACATCCTGTTTTAAGTATTTTCTTCATTTTAAAGAAGGAAATATAATCAGTTTTTTG
The DNA here is from genome assembly GCF_964194155.1 of Cetorhinus maximus. Lineage (NCBI taxonomy): Eukaryota > Metazoa > Chordata > Chondrichthyes > Lamniformes > Cetorhinidae > Cetorhinus > Cetorhinus maximus. The sequence goes on from NC_135882.1 coordinate 155,871,672, forward strand.
ACATTTTGATAGGAATTTAGTTTTTACAGGCCTGAAGGTTTGTAAGTCCAACCTAATGCAAATTCTCCAGGGTGGCTGCCTAACTAACGAGAAACCATGTGGTTAGTAAACTGTGGAGAGGCAGTCATTCATTGCTATCACTGGGATGCCCAGAAGAAAGGACTGGCACTGTGACAATGGGTGAAAAATAATGGTTTTATGTTCATTAAGCTTTCTTTAAGATGATTATAGAATTGCTACTTTGACTTTGTCACTAGCTATTTATTAAAACACTTCCAAATTGAATGAGTAGATTCAAGCAACTGAGTATTGTTTTCACTCAAGTCACATGCTTTTTCCTTCCTCCTTTTGTGAAGGCACTGGTTCTTAATTGGACTTCCCTGTGTGAGTGACACCAGGTTGTAAGACTCAAATAATGATTTGCTATTTTAGAAGTGAAGCCATCACATCCCAGCCTGCTCCTATTTCTGCCTGATAGCTACCAATGTATAATTTCCATTAAGAGTCATTAGGTAGCATTTAGGAGCAGAAGCCCAGGCTAACTCCTAGTCACTATTTGAATTTTTTTTAGCATGGAGATTAGGTAGGGTGAATTGGGAAAAGGTACAGTAATTCCTCACTTGACATCTGAGTTACCTTCTCTGAAATCACAACTTTAAGTGAATCTTAGGTTCTCATAGGAATTGATGTTAAAACCAGAGTTAGGTTCTTTCAGACGTTTCTCACCTGGAAAAAACAATATACAAGTTTAAATACTGTATCTTTCTTGTACGGTAATATGCATTTATACAATATAATAAAATACTAAATATAAAAGAAATACTGCATAAATTTAAATTAATGCCAGATGATTTTTCTGTGATTCAAAATAACCTCAATACCTGTAGGGACTTTCCCAGAGAAAATTTGTTCTTTCCATTTACAGGGTATTTTTAACTTTCTGAGTGAAGCTATGGAGAAGATATGCAGGGGCCTCTATACTTTTTTAGGAATGCAAATGTCTTATCTTCCCTCCTCCCCTGTTTAAGCAAGAAAGTAATAGTCACCTAGGCCTAGTCTCTCAAAATACTGTCTAACAATGAATAGTATTTTGTGAAATAATTTGGCATTCTTCCAAAATAACCTGTTGTTGAGGCAAATCTTACCTCAGTTAAAATGCCAGCGGTCTGTTCATAAAGTAAATTTGGTGTAGAATGCTCTCTTCTGTGGAAGAAAGAATGTTTTTTCTTCTTTCCTTCTCCTTCCCTGACCCTCTCAAAATTTCCCTCCTTGGAGAAATCAGAAGTCAATACCCACGTACATATAATGAACATTGTAACTTTAAAGTGCTCCCCTTTGTCTCAGCGACTCTTGAGCAAAATTAAGTTGCTCAAATGGACATAGAGCGGGGTACCACTGTATTTCCACCAGAGAGCATATATTTAAGATTTCAACCAAGAAACTGAAGGAATAGGAATAGAGCATTGTTTCAATGCAGAAGGTTAATGCAGGGGGAGGTGGTAATGTCACTGAATTGGTAATCCAGAGGCCCAGGTTAATGTTCTGGGAACATGGGTTCAAATCCCATAATGACAGTTGATGGAATTTAAATTTAAAATTTAAATCTGGAATTGAAAGCTAGCCTAAAAACCCATCTGGTTCTCTGATGTCCATTTGGGAAGGAAATCTCCTACGTGTGACTCCAGACCCACACAATGTGGTTGACGCTTAACTGACCTCTGAAATGGCCTAGCATGCCACTCAATCAAACTTGGACAAAAAAAGTAAAAAAATTGAATGAAATTGTTCAGATTGCCTGGCAACGACTGGAAATTACAACATACTATATTGCTGTTCCTTCACTGTCACTGGGTCAAAATCCTGGAACTCTCTTCCATCACCTTCTCAAGGTCAATTAGCGATGAGCAATAAATGCTGGCCGAGCCAGAGTCACCCACATCCATGAAAGAATAAATAAAAAAGGGGGCATAAAATGCTGCACCAGAAATAGTGCTCAAAACAGCATCCAAGATAACTTTTAAAAGATAAATAAATGTTAGAAAAGGAAAAAAAAAACTTAAGGAAAGGGTTTTTGGGAAAGGGAGAAATGAATGACCAAGTATGCTCTAAAACTGTGTAATGGTTCAGTCAGGTCCAGCTTTTCGCGCCTTTGTTCGCGTTTTCACATACCTGCGCTTTGCACTTGGTACACTGCATTGCCCATCGCGTGAGCAACGTTCACTCATCTGCATTTCCTTCTCCTGGCAATGGTTACATTCCAATGCCGGGATCGTGTGACACGGACGGATGCTCACTTGACTTTCTTTTACAAATGGCTTTTGGCAGGTGCTCAGTGATGGTGTGTTGATCCAGGTGGGAAGAAGCTTCCCAATGGAGGCGACACAGCGGTGCTGTTCTCACCTATCTCTTTTTCTGAAAGAAAGTGGAAATTGAGGCATTTAGTTTGGTCAAGTGATGATTATCCTGGGAGCTGAAGTGCAGCCTGAAAAATTTTGAAATCTTCACCGATGTACAGTAATGCTCAGAGGCTCCTCTGTCTGTTGTGTACAGGTACTGCACCTCAATTTGCTGTAGAGTAACAGCCCAAAACAATACCGCCCTTGCATGGCTGGAACCTATCTAATTGACTCCCATTGAAAAACATGTTATTTGTTCATGATTTCGCCATTTGCCATGTTTTGCCGGAACGTAACCCCTGTGAACCACAGGTGAGGCAGTGGCGCAGTGGTATTGTCACTGGACTAGTAATCTGAGACCCAGGGTAATGGGGATCTGGGTTCGAAATCCCACCGTGGCAGATGGTAGAATTTGAATTCAATAAAAAATCTGGAATTAAAAATCTAATGATGACCATGAAACCATTGTTGATTGTTGGAAAAGACCATCTGGTTCACTAATGTCCTTTAGGGAAGGAAATCTGCCGTCCTTACTTAGTCTGACCTTCATGTGACTCCAGACGCACAGCAGTGTGGTTGACTCATAAATGCCCTCTGAAATGGCCTAGCAATCAACTCAGTTGCATGAAACCGCTACGAAGTCTATAAGGAATGAAACTGGAGGACCACCTGGCATCAACTTTGGCACCGGAAACGACAGCGTCAAAGTCAGCTCTGTTGACCCTGTAAAGTCCCCCTTACTAAGACTGGGGGGTCTGTGCCAAAATTGGGTGAGCTGTCCCACTACTAGTCAAGCAATAGCCTGACAGTCATACTCACAGAATCGTGCCTTAGAGAAAATGCCCCAGACAGCACCATTACCATCCCTGGGTATGTTCTGTCCCACCGGCAGAGGTGGTGGCACAGTGGTATACGGTCAGGAGGGAGTTGCTCTGTGAGTCCTCAACATCGATTCTGGACTGATGAATCAGTGCTCCTCCATTTTGGACACCACTTGGAGGAAACAATGAGGGTGGCAAGGGAGCAAAATGCACTCTGGGTGGGGGACTTCAATGTCCATCACAAAGAGTGGCTCAGCAGCACCACTATTGACCGAACTGGCCAGGTCCTAAAGGATGTAGATGCTCGACTGGGTCTGCATCAGATGGTGAGGGAACCAACAAGAGGGAAAAACGTACTTGACCTCATCCTCACCAGTCTGCCTGCTGCATATGCATCTGTCCATGACAGCATCAGCAGGAGTGGCCACCGCACAGTCATTGTGGAGACAAAGTCCCGTCTCCACATTGAGGATACCCTCAATTGTATTGACGCTATCAGAGTGTTAAGTAGGATAGATTTCGAACAGATCTAGCAACTCAAAGACTGGGCATCCTTGAGGTGCTGTGGGATATCAGCAGAGGCAGAATTGTGCTCAACCACAATCTGTAACCTCATGGCCTGTCATATCCCCCATTACCACCAAGCCAGGGGATCAACCCTGGTTCAATGAAGAGTGCAGGAGGGCATGCCAGGAGTAGCACAAGGCATATCAAAAAATGAGGTGTCAACCCGGTGAAGCTATAACACTTGAGTGCCAAACAGCTTAAGCAGCATATGATATACAGAACTAAGCGATCCCACAACCAATGGATCAGATCTAAGCTCTGCAGTTCTGCCATACCCAGTCGTGAATGGTGGTGGCCAATTAAATAGCTTACTGGAGGAGGAGGGTCCATGCTCAATAATGGGGGAGCCTAGCACATCAGTGCAAAAGAAAAGATTTGAAGCATTTCCAACAATCTTCGGCAAGAAGTGCCGAGTGGATGACTCATCTCGGCCTCTTCCATTGGTCCCCAGCATCACAGCTGCCAGTCTTCAGCCAATTCGATTCACGCTGCATGATATCAAGAAACGGCTGAAGTCACTGGACACTTGAAAGGCTATGGGGCCTGACAATATTCTGGCAACAGTACTGAAGACGTGTTCCAGAGCTTGCCTCGCCCTTAGCCAAGCTGTTCCTGTACAGCTAAAACACTGGCGCCTACCCAATAATTGGGAAGATTAATCAGCTATGCCCTGTACACACAAAGCAGGACAAATCCAACCCAGCCAATTACAGCCCCATCAGTCTACTCTCATTGCTGGAAGCAACAGTGCTATCAAGCGGCACTTGCTAAGCAATAACCTGCTCACTGAAGCTCAGTTTGGGTTCTGCCAGAGTTGCTTGGCTCCCGATCTCATGACAGCCTTGATTCAAACATGGACAAAAGAGCTGAGGCAAGGTGAGTGACTGCCCTTGATATCAAGGCTGCATTTGACTGAGTGTGGCAACAAGGAGCCCTACCAAAACTGGAGTCAGTGGGAATCAGGGGGAAAACTCTCTGCTAGTCGGAGACATACCTAGCAGAAAGGTAGATGGTTGTGGTTGTTGGAGGTCAGTCATCTCAGTTCCAGGATATCACTGCAGAAGTTCCACAGGGTAGTGTCCTAGGCCCAACCATATTCAGCTGCTTCATCAATGACCTTCCTTCCACCATAAAGTCAGAAATGGGGATGTTTGCTAATGATTGCACAATGGTCAGCACCATTCGCAACTCCTCAGATACTGAAGCAGTCCTTATCCAAATGCACTGAGACCTGGACAATATCCAGGCTTGGGCTGACAAGTGGCAAGTAACATTCGTGCCACACAAGTGCCAGGCAATGACCATGTCCAACAAGAGATAATCTAACTATTACCCCATGACATTCAATGGCATTACCATCGCTGAATCTCCCATTATCACCATCCTGGGATATTACCATTGACCAGAAACTGAATTGCACTAGCCACATAAGTACTTCAGCTACAAGGGCAGGTCAGAGGCGAGGAATCCTGCAGTGGGGAACTCACAACCTGATTCTCCAAAGCCTGTTCACTATCTACAAAGCTAAAGTCAGGAGTGTTATGGAAACTCTCCACTTGCCTGGATGAATGCATCTCCAACAACACTCAAGAAGCTTGACACCATCCAGGATAAATCAGCTCACTTGATTGGCACCCCTCCAGAAACATTCACTCCCTCCACTACTGACACACAGTGGTAGCAGTGTGTATCATCTACAAGATGCACTGCAGAAACTCAGCCAGGCTCCTTAGACAGCACCTTCCAAACACACGACCAAAACCATCTAGAAGGACAAAGGCACCAGCTGCAAGGGAACACCACAATCTTGAAATTCCTCTCCAAGCCACTCACTGTCCTGACTTGGAAATATATTGCCGTTCCCTCATTGCCGCTGGATCAAAATCCTGGAATTCCCTTCTTAACAGCACTGTGGGTACCTACGCCACATGGACTACAGCAGTTGAAGAAGGCAGCTCACCATCTCCTTCTCAAGGGCAGTCAGGGATAGGCAATAAATGCTGGCCTAGCCAGTGACGCCCACATCCCATGAATGAATAAAAAAACCTTCACTGCATTAATTGCAGCACACCAACTGCTGTTATAGCTGATTTGAGCCTGCAATTTTCTGATGATATTTAATGTTGCAATGAGTTATGCCTCTACTTAGTGTGGAAGCATTTCTTACATGTATCCAGTCTTCCTTAGGCATAGAGGTGGTGCCATAGGACTGGAGAATTGCGAATGTTACACCCTTGACCAAAAAGGGTGCAAGGATAAAGCCAGCAACTACAGACCAGTCAGTTTGACTTCAGTGGTAGGGGAACTCATGGAAACTAAAGCTCAGGACAAAATCAGCAGTCACTTTGACAAGTGCAGGATAATTAGGGAAAGCCAACATGGATTCATTGAGGGAAAATAATGTTTAACTAACTTGCTGGAATCTTTTGAGGAGGCAACAGAGATGGTTGATAAAGGAAATGTTGTTGCTGCGGTATATATGGATTTTCAAAAGGCATTTGACACAGTACCACACAACCGACTTGTGAGCAAAATTTTAGCTCATGGAATAAAAGGGAAAATAGGCACTTGGATGAGAAATTGGCTAAGTGACAGGAAACTGGAAGTAGTGATAAATGGTTGTTTTTCAGATTGGAGGAAGGTTTGTAGTGGAATTCCCCAGGGGTCAGTGTTGGGACCCTTGCTCTTGATATATATTAATAACTTAGACTCTGGTGTGCAGGGTATGATTTCAAAATTTGCAGATCATATGAAGATTGGAAACATCAACTGTGATGACGATGGTCCTGAACTTCAAAAGGACATAGACATGTTGGTGGATTGGGCATACAAATGGCAGATGAAGTTCAATGCAGAGAAGTGTGAAGTGATTCTTTTTGGTAGGAAGAAGATGGAGAGACAGGATGAAATATAGGAGAAACTCTAAAGGAGGTGCAGGAACAAAGGGACCTCAGGTGTTTATGTCATTGAAGATGGCAGGGTATGTTGAGAGAGCAGGAAACATAGAAACATAGAAAATAGGAGCAGGAGTAGACCATTCAGCCCCTCGAGCCTGCTCTGCCATTTAATATGATCATTGCTGATTCTCTAACTTAATGCCACCCCCCCCCCCCCCCCAAAAAAAAAACCCTATCCCTTGATGCCTTTAGTCTCTAGAAATCTATTTCCTTCTTGAATGTACTCAGTGACATGGCCTCCACTGCCGCCTTTGGTAGAGAATTCCACAGGTTCACTACCCTCTGAGTGAAGAAATTTCTCCTCATCTCAGTCCTAAATGGCCTACCCTATATCCTTAAACTGTGACCCCTTGTTCTGGACATCCCAAGCAGGGGAAGCACCATCCCTGCATCCAATCTGTCCAGTCCTGTCAGAGTTTTAGACGTTTCAATGAGATCTCCCCTCATCCTTCTAAACTCCAGTGAATACAGGCCTAGTCAGCCTACTCTCTCTTCATATGGCAATCCTGCCATTCTATCTATGGCAAGTATATCCTATCTTCGGTAGGGAGACCAAAACTGCACACACTATTCCAGCAATGGCCCTATACTGCTGCAGTAAGACATCCTTGCTCCTGTACTCAAATCCTCTTGCAATGAAGGCCAACATACCATTTGCCTTCTGAACTGCTTGCTGCACCTGCATGCTTGCTTTCAGTGACTGGTGTATAAGGACACCCAGGTCCCTTTATATATGTGCATTTCCCATTCTGTCACCATTTAAGTAATACTCTGCCATTCAGCTTTTCCTACCCAAGCAGATAATTTCACACTTATCCACGTGATATGACATCTGCCATGTATTTTCCCAGTAACTGAAGTTGTTTAACTTGCCTTGAAGCCTCTTAAAACCGTCCTCATTGCTCACATTCCCACCAAGTTTTGTGTCGACAGCAAACTTGGAAATATTACATTTGGTTCTCTCATCCAAATCATTGATATATATTGTAGACAGCTGGGGCCTAAGCAATAATCCTTGAGGTATCCCACTGGTCACTGCGTGCCACTCTAAAAAAAGACATCTACTCCTACTTTCTCTCCTGTCCATTAACCAATTCTCAATCCATGCCAATACATTACCCCCTATCCCATGTGTTTGAATTTTGCACACTATCATCTTAAGTGGGACTTTATCAAAAGCTTTCTGCAAACCAAATTTATGACATCCACTGGTTCTCCCTCATCTATTCTACTGGTTACATCCTTAAAAAAAATACTCGAGTAGGCTTGTCAAACATGATTTCTGTTTCATAAATCCTTGTTGACTCTGTCTAATCCCGTTGATATTTTCTAAGTGTCACATCCTTTATCATAGGCTCTAGCATTTTCCCTACTACAGATGTTAGGCTAACAAGTGTATAATTCGCTGTTTTCTCCCTCCCTCCTTTTTTAAATAGTGGCGTTAAATTTGCCACCCTCCAATCTGCCAGGACTGTTCCAAAATCTGTTCTGGGTGCCATACCTGAGGAAGGATATGAAGGCATTGGAGAGAGTACAGAGGAGATTCACAAGGATGACTCCAGGGGTCAAGAACTGCAGCAATGAAGATAGATTGGAGAAGTTGGGACTGTTTTCCATGGAGAAAATAAGATGGAGTGAAGACTTGATTCAGATATTCAAGATCCTGAGCGGTATGGACAGGGTAAATTGTGAGAAACTGTTCCCACTCAAAGGAGCATCAAGAACGAGGGAGCACAGAGGAAAAGTGATGTGAGGAAAAAAAAATTTCACCCAGAAGGTGGTTGGAGTCTGGAATGAACTTCCTGAGAGGGTGGTGGAGGCAGGTTCGATAGAGGTTTTCAAAAGTGAATTGAATTGATGTCCGAAAAGAAATAATGTGCAGTGTTACAGGAATAAGGCAGAATGCTCTTTCAGAGAACCAGTGCAGACTTGATGGACCGAATGGTCCCCTCCTGTACTGTAAAGATTGTGTTATGAGTTGCAACCCACTTAGTAACAACTGCTTTCATTTTTATACCCCATTTAATAAGGTAGAAAAATATTTCAGCAGAAGGGAAAAACAGATGTACTAACCCTGGCCGCTGACCTAAGACTTGCTGAAAGAAATGACTTTTACGGGGGAAGAAGAGAAATAGAGAGGTTCCAAAGGTTTTTGGCAGTTCCAGTGAGGATGGCTAAAACCTCGACTGTCATTGGTTGAATGGAAGGACCAGTGAATCACAGTTAGAGCATTGGTAGGCTAATGGAGGTTGCAATGTTGGAGGCCATTGACAAATTTTTTTGTGAAAATGTGACTTTTAAATTTAGGGGGGGGAGAAAGTTGGGAACCAGCAAGGAGGGTATAAAAGGACCAGAGTCTGGAAGTAACAAAGATGCGGAAGAGGTTTTCAATAGGGCGGGATCTAAGTGGTCTTGTGTTGGACAGATATGGAGATTGATGTTCATTTACAGGTGATACAAAACACCATTTGTGAATAGTGATTCATTTTGGTGTGATGGAGTCACTGGCTAGTGAGCAAAGTTTTCGATGATAGCCAGAAATAATAACTTTTATTTTCTCATGTTCCATTGGGAAAAATTCTGATGCATCCACGTTAGTGTTTGATTGTCAGTCTGATGGCACAGCTAGTTAAGAGAAGGTTAAGAGGTTCCATATGGAAGCCATTACTTCATGGTCCCTGTGGATGTCACATCCAGATGTTTGCACGTTGTTGTATGGAAGAGAATGTTTTCCACAGGAATGCCTATTACAGATGTTTGTGCTGTTATTTTTCTGTTGTGATATATGTGATATGTATGCTTTAATTTATTTAAAAATCTAATTGTATCTTATTCTTGAAATTCTATATGAACTTTATAGCAGCTGAATATCAAGGAATCCTGAGGATCGATTGGAGACAAAATTGAGAATCCCAAAGCCAAAATATGGGAGGTTGAGATGTGGTTAAGAATGGTACAGTGCATATAAATAGTATCAATGTTGACTGTAGGAGTTATCATTTATAAAGGATGCAAGCCTCTCTTGCATCTGATATTTGTATCCTTAAAAGGTGAGCCACAATCACAAAACAGAATTAATTTGCTCCTTGGAGTTTTCTCACCATTCGTATTTTTATTGTGCAAAATTCCACTTCCTGTCTTTGTCTAATTGCTGCTTTTCAAGTTTGAGCGTGGCCTCATCCATATGATGTACTGTGGAACTGTGAAACCATAAGAGAGTGCAAGACTGGAAAAGTATGCAGTCCATCTGGCATCACTCAAAAGCTGGAGGCAAAAGAGCATTTAACAGAAAACTCTGCATTCTAGTAGTGGTCTAAAGGGTATAAATAGCAAAATTACCTGCAAGAAAATCAATTCTAACTGATGATATGACTGGAAGTTGAGCTGAAATGCTCCAGCCTTCAACCATACTTGCTTCACCCATACTGCCAACTTGCTGTTTTCTCATCTCCTTGGTTGTGACTGTTATCTTCGATCCTTGTGTACTTCTAATTTTTTTTCTTGGGATGTGAGCGTTATTGGCAAGGCCAGCATTTATTGCCCATTCATAAGTTTCCTGCACAAACTTTGTTTATGAAATTGATCTATAGATTTTCAAGATTCATGTTATATGAATAAAAAGTCTAAAGATGTGCGATCTGGTTAATTGGTTAGTTTATTTGCTTTATAAGTTGAAACTCATTTTCCTGACGTTGCATTTTGCTAGAGAAAATAAAATTTTAACGTAGAAACATAGAAAATAGGAGCAGGAGTAGGCCATTCGGCCCTTCGAGCCTGCTCCGCCATTCATCATGATCATGGCTGATCATCCAACTCAGTAGCTTGCGGCTGCTTTCTCCCCATATCCTTTGATCCCTTTCACCCCAAGGGCTATATCTAACTCCTTGAAAACATACAATGTTTTGGCCTCAACTACTTTCTGTGGTAGTGAATTCCACAGGCTCACCACTCTCTGGGTGAAGAAATTTCTCATCTCAGCCCTAAATGGTCTACCCCATATCCTCAGACTGTAACCCCTGGTTCTGGACTCCCCCACCATCGGGAACATCCTTCCTGCATCTACCCTGTCTAGTCCTGTTAGAATTTTATAGGTTTCTATGAGATCCCCCCTCATTTTTCTGAACTCCAGTGAATATAATCCTAACGAATTCAATCTCTCTTCATATGTCAGTCCCACCATCCCAGGAATCAGTCTGGTAAACCTTCGCTGCACTCCCTCTATAGCAAGAACATCCTTCCTCAGATAAGGAGACCAAAACTGCACATTCCAGGTGTGGTCTTACCAAGGCCCTGTACAATTGCAGCAAGACATCCCTGCTCCTGTACTCAAATTATCTTGCTATGAAAACCAACCTACCATTTGCCCTCTTTACCGCTGCTGCGCCTGCATGCTTACCTTCAGCGACTGGTGTACGAGGACATCCGGATTTCATTGCACATTCCCCCCTCTCAATTTATAGCCATTCAGATAATAATCTGCCTTCCCGTTTCTGCTACTAAAGTGGATAACCTCTCATTTATCCACATTACACTGCATCTGCCATGCATTTGCCCACTCACTCAGCTTGTCCAAATCATACTGAAGCATCTCTGCATCCTCCTCATAGCTCACCCTCCCACCCAGTTTTGTGTCATCTGCAAATTTGGAGATATTACATTTAGTTCCCTCATCTAAATCATTAATATATATTGTGAATAACTGGGGTCCCAGCACCGATCCCTGCGGTACCCCAGTAGTTACTGCCTGCCATTCGGAAAAAGACCCGTTTATTCCTACTCTTTGTTTCCTGTCTGCCAATGAGTTTTCTATCCATCTCAATACACCAACCCCAATCCCATGCGCTTTAATTTTATACGCTAATCTCTTATGTGGGATTTTGTCGAAATCCTTCTGAAAACCCAAATAAACCACATCCACTGGCTTCCCCTCATCAACGCTACTAAAATTCCAGTAGATTTGTCAAACACGATTTCCCTTTCGTAAATTCATGCTGACTCTGTCGGATTCTGCCACTGTTTTCCAAGTGCTCAGCTATTAAATCTTTTATAATGGACTCTAGACTTTTCCCCACTACCATTTTACTTGGGATTTGAGTTTTCCCATTTCTGAGTAGATCAATGTGAGATTATTCATGGAGCAAATCATTTTAATTGTGTCCAGTGTTAGAATCCTTATAGAGACCTCAATGTTTAAAGAGAAATTTGAACACCCAGTTATTACCTGAAAGAAATTACACCACAAGATTTCTCAATTTTAAATTAAAAAAACTTAGATGCCTTTTTTTCAAAACAAAGTTTTTTATTAAATTATATTAAATTAGATGCCTTTTTTTCAAAACAAATTTAATACAGTTTGTCAAGAATTAGAGTGTAAATCTAATTCCTCTTTTATTTCCTAGTTCCACCTGAGCCCTTATATGCTATGAGACCTTGAGGGTTCATTCACTTCTCCTTTGAGGAGCAATCCAAGTACACCACAGCTCTCCGGAGTGCAGTTTAATTTCTCCTCCGTGTTCCAGCTATTCTCCGAGTACGAGATTTTATGGGGATCCTTCCATGAGCTTTTGGTTAAGTGACCCTCCAACTTTTCATCTAAACCCCATGACTGTGGACTCCTCAATTTAAGCTTGGGCCTCATTGCATTCATGCTTAGTGAGTTAAAAATCAGGAATGCTGTTGGTTCCTAATGACCTCTACACTCCTTGTCCTGGCTTTGGACAGACACGGGCTGCTTTCGCCCAGTCTGCTCCCACAGCTCTTCTGCAGCTCCTGGCTCCACAGTTGCTTTCCAGCTTCTGGCAGACTCTGTCTTGCTCTGCCTGTTCCCAAGCTGAACTGCTTGTTTTCTGTGAGCAAACACATACAGATAAATTAAAATCAAGGAACTTTCCTAACCCTCCCCATAGCCCATCTCCATGACAATGTGGCATACTTTGGGATACTTCAAGCTAATTATCTTTTACCTTCAAAACAATCCATTGAGTCCATGATCCACATGAATAATTTATATCTCCAATGGAGTTAACTGGCCTCGTTCCAGACTTGCTGGTTCCACCGAGATGCCCCCTTGTTTACAAAAGGCACTTTTAGCTTCATAGATCTGGGGACAACATGAATAATTTAAATCCCTTATTGTAGACTTCCTGTCCCGACTAAAAGCTCAGAGATGGGTCATCCATTGTGTGTGTAAGTTTTCTCATTTCTAACTCTGACCTTATATAAACACAGGTTTACACTTGGAATTGTTGTTACCCCAGGGCTTTTTACCAGTTTCTCAACCAAGCGTTTTCATTTATCTACATTCAACTTTTAGTTTAGGAATTGAATTTATTTCCTAAAACATATGAATCAGATATTTGCAAGACCAGCTTGAGTACAGTGGCTACATTTCTTACGAACTGAGTGTCGCCATGGCTCAGTTATTATCACTTGTGCCTGAGGCAGAAGGTTGGGGGTTCGAGTACGGTCCGTACTGTCGTCTTTCAGATGAGGCCCCATCTGCCCTCAGAGGTGGAAGTAAAAAAAAAAATCCCATGGCACTGCTTCGAAGAAGAGCAAATGAGTTATCCTGACCATTATTCACCCCCAAATCAACACCACAAAAGCAGGTTCTCTGGTTATTACCGCATTGCTGTTTTGGGGAGCTTGCTGTATGCAAATTGGCTGCTGTCATCATCTAGTTTCATATAGGTTAGGGATTAAAAAGATAATTGGAAAAGCCTGGTGAAGAAACTGATAAACAATTCTAATGTAAACAAATCAAACGAGCCTAGGTTTAATTAACCTGTGTTTATCTTACAAGGTCAAATATAGCAGTGAGAAAAATTAAACAACGAATGACCCGTATCTAACTTTGTAGTCAAACCAGAAGGTATGCACTTTCTTCAATAAAATATTTAAATTGTTTATGCCATTCCCCGATGAAAAGGCGATGAAAGATCATGGTAAACAAGAGTGTTCCTTAACAGGGTCAGAAATTCTGCGAGATGGAGTCGTAAAACTCGATTAGCGATTTAAAAAAAAAAAATTGTTCAAATGGGTTACAGAATCAGAGTTGTGTTGAAGGTAAAAATAATTAGATTGCATTTCTGTTTGAACCACCCCAAAACATGCTATGTTGTCCAGGACATGGGCTGTGGGTAGTTGGAAGGTTCTTCTGGTTAAATTATCTGAGTGATTGCTCAGAGAAAGCAGGCAGTTGCAGCTTTGGTTTGTTGTAGGCTGAGATTCATTGAGTTGGGCGTGCGAACGGAGACGAATGTTAGTCAGGCCTGCACTGAAGTGGAGAGAATGCTAACGTTATCATTCACTACGTGAAACACAGGTGGCAGCTTGGGCTCAGTTTGGAATTTGGGAGGGGAAAAGAAGTAGGCAGATTTGCCTAGTTTGAAGCTAGAGGCAAGAGAAATCTGTAGTAGCCCTCACAGTGCCTTGTGGCAGAAAACAGTGCAGAGTTTGTTTGGACGGCTCTGAGAAGGCAGTTGGGTATCTGCCAGCAGCTAGGACAAGGAGCTGAGGAGTCCACCGTTGTGAGGTCTTTGGGGAAAAGTTGAAGGGTCTCTTAGCCAAAAGCTAATGGAAGGATCCCCATAAATCTTTAATCTCGGAGAAAGCCTGGAATACTGAGGAGAACTGAAGTAAATTCTGGAGACCTGTGGTAAACCTGTTGGTCCCAGAAGAAGCGAGTGAACCCTTCAAGATTCTTGGAACGTGTAAGGAAACTTTCGTGGGAAGTAAAGAGTAGAACTGAGTTTATAACATGTCTTTGTAAACTATAGTGTTAAGCTAGTGTTACCTGCCTTGTTTAATTTTCTTAATAAATGCAATGAAGTTTGTTTTGCTTAAAAGAAAAGAAACCTTGTGGCATAGTTCTGTTAGTTAATTTCTCAGTGTATGCTCAGTGTTCCCTTGAAATGTGAATGGCCCCTACCTGGATCGCGACACTGCTGCATTTCCTACATTACAGCAGTGACTACAATTCAAAAGTACTTAGACATAGATGTAAGACATAGGAGCAGAAATTACGCCATTCGGCCCATCGAGTCTGCTCTGCCATTCAATCATGGCTGATAAGTTTCTCAACCCCATTCTCCCGCCTTCTCCCCGTAACCTTTGATCTCCTTACCAATCAAGAACCTATCTATCTCGGTCTTAAATACACTCAGTGACCTGACCTCCACAGCCTTCTGTGGCAATGAATTGCATAGATTCAGCACTCTCTGGCTAAAGAAGTTTCTCCTCATCTCTGTTCTAAAAGCTCTTCCCTTTGCTCTGAGGCTGTGCCCTCAGGTCCTAGTCTCTCCTACTAATGGAAACATCTTCCCCCTCATCCACTCTATCCAGGCCTTTCAGTATTCTGTAAGTTTCAATCAGATCCCCCCATATCCTTCTAAACTCCATCGAGTATAGACCCAGAGTCATCAAACGTTCCTCATATGTTAAGCCTTTCATTCCTGGGATCGTTCTCGTGAACCTCCTCTGCACCCTCTCCAGGGCCAGCACATCCTTCCTGAGATACGGGGCCCAAAATTGCTCACAATATTCTAAATGTGGTCTGACCAGAGCCTTATAAAGCCTCAGCAGCACATCCCTGCTTTTATATTCTAGTCCTCTCGAAATAAACGCCAACATTGCATTTGCCTTCCTAACTACCGACTCAACCTGCAAGTTAACCTTAAGAGAATCCTGGACTAAGACTCCCAAGTCCCTTTGCACTTCTGAATTCTCTCCCCATTTAGAAAATAGTCCATGCCTCTATTCTTCCTACCAAAGTGCATGACCACACACTTCCCCACGTTGTATTCCATATGCCACTTCTTTGCCCATTCTCCTAACCTGTCTAAATCCTTCTGCAGCCTCCCCGCTTCCTCAATTCTACCTGTCCCTCCACCTATCTTTGTATCATCTGTAAACTTAGTCAGAATGCCCTCAGTTCCTTTATCTAGATCATTATTGTATAAAGTGAAAAGTTGTCCCAACACTGACCCCTACTTAATTGGCTGCAAGGTATTTTCAGATGGTCTGAGGTCATGAAAGGTGTGATTTAAATGCCAAAACCTTTTTAGTTGCATTTGTACTTATAAAGTTATGAACCTTGGCTCAGTGTTCGTAGATTAATTTTAATGAGATGATGGTCCATCTTCCTCAAAACCAGTAAAGCTTGACAAACATGTAGGTCAAGCGCTCACACGTTTATGAAGTACGTTCAGTAGTATTTAAGCATGCACAATCATATTGTTCTTACTGTCATGCCTGATGATTGTGGGTTTCAACATGTTACAGTTCTGAGCTCAGTATTCAGATTGATTGCGCTTTCGAACCTAAATTCTCATCATTTCACCATTTATTATACACATCTTTCCCTTTCCATGTGACCAAAAGTTAGAAACAATTCCATTTAAGTTGCTAACAAGAACTAATGTCTCATCAATAATTAAATTTATAAACTTATTTCCTCACGAATGAACTTTACTTATGTTGAGTTCAAGAGATCGGTATAACCCCCTATCTCGTTGCCTGCAATTGATATTCTGCCAAGTGGAACTTGTCACTGTTGGCGTGTCTTCGATTTTCTACTATTTCTGGATGGCACTATGCCTCTTTTAAGTGTTAATTTAAAAAAAATACTTTACACAAGTTTCTGGTTTTGCAATTATTTGTGTTATAGTTCTCTCAAACATGGGAATCGCAACTCTCCAATTAACTACTGATGCTGCAAGGGTCAGTTTGCAATAAGCTCAGTGGTCACTGCCATACAGTTGTTGTGTTGCTCTACACAGCAAAGTCGGAATTGAAAGATGAAAAATGACCACTTTGCAAAGTCTTCAGCCTTCCTATTAATTGAATGATATGATGAGAATGGAGTTGTTAAATAATCATAGGTATCAGTCTCTATCAATTAATCTCCAACAGACCCAGACTTTAGGTAAGGAAAACATAAGTTAACCGATGGGTCCAAAGTTACCTGTCCCTGTCCCAAGCATGTACGTTTGCCATGTTTTAAATTACCCAATGAATCCCAAAAAATTATCTCCTGAAAGAAGTCTATCTAATTTGCATTAGAATTAATTAATATGATCTGCTTCCACCATCTCTCTTGGGAGTCTGTTCTGTACATTGACCACTTACTTAGTGAAACTATTTGTGCTATTATAAGACATTACAATTTAAGAATCACACTTGCCAAATGATGGTTAATATCAGTACAATTTTAAATCACCCCAAGTCAATACCGTACTTCAGTTACTAATTAACCCTGTTAGATCAGTGGAATGATCTTGCCTCTGGAATGGACCTTCAACCTGTGACCTGCTGATTCAAAAGACTTAATTGCATAAAGTGTTGTTGTCAACTTCAGTGCAATACTGAGGGAGTGCTGCACCGCTGGAAGTGTTTTTGGATGAAATGCTAAACCAAGGCCCTGTGTGCCCTCTTGGGTAAACATAAAAGAACCCATGTCACTAATTGAGGAAGAGCAGGAGTGTTCCCTCAGTATCTTGGTCAATGTTCATCCTTCAATTAACACTACTAAAGGAGATAACAGAAATAGTGGGAAACCAAGAGCTGAATGAGAGTGATGAACTTAGATGATTAATATGAGTGAAGAAAAAGTACTGGAGAAATTAATGGTACTGAAAGCTAACAAATCCCCTGGCTTGCATGCAGTGGTTCTAAAAGAGTTGGCTGCAAGGATGGACTGGTTGTGAACTTCCCTAGATGCTGCAGCAGTCCCAGTGAATTGGAAGGTAACAAACATAAAACTCCGTGATTCAAGAAAGGAGGGAGAGAGAAAATGAGGAACAACAAGCCAGTTAGCCTGACATCAGTCATTTAGAAAATACTAGTACCCATTATTGAGGAAGTGGTCACAGAGCACTTACAAAATTATATTATGATTAGACAAAGTGGTTTTATGAAAGGGAAATTGTGTTTGAAAAATCTAATAAGTTTTTTTGAGGATGCAATTGGCAGCATTGATAAAGGGGAACCAGTGGATGTAATATATTTCAAAACATGTTTGATAGGGTACCACGCAACAGGTTGGTGCACAAGATATAGGCTTATGGCGTTGGGGGTAATATCTTAGCATGGGTAGAAGATTGGTTGAAGGATGAAAACAGAGCAGGAATAAACAGGTCATCTTCAGGTTGGCAAGCTGTTGCTAGTTGGTGTCGGAAGAACCAGTGAAGGGTCCTCATTTAATTATAATCTATATTAATGACTTGGATGGAGGGGCCCAGCCTAATGTGTTTGCTGATGATACAACGCTAGGTGGGAGACTAAGTTGTGAAGAAGACAAAGAGCCTGCAAAAGAGGTATTAATTAAATGGCCAAGAAGGGTGCCTTGCTGTAATTGTACAGGGCTTTGGTGAAACAACACCTGGAATTCTGTGCAGTTTTGGCTTCCATACCAAATGAAGAATATTCTTGTTTTGGAGAGAGTGCGTTGAAGGTTCACGAGATTAATTCTTGGGATGAGGTTGTTGTCCTCGGAAGAGAGATTGAATAGAAAGGGCCTATAATCTGGAGATCAGAAGAATAAGAGATATCTCATTCATATGAAATTTTGAGAGGGTTTGACAGTGTAGATGCTGAGAGGTTTTTTCCCTGTCTAGAATTGTGTGCATAATCTCAGGATAAGGGATTCGCCATTTATGTCAGACGATGAGAATTTTTTTTTCACTCAGACAGTTGTTCATCTTTGGAAGTCTCTGCCCCAGAGGGCTATGGATGTTCAATCATTGAATATATTGAAGGCTGAGATTGATAGATTTTTGAATTTTAAGGGAATCAAGTGCTATGAGGATTGGGCGTGGAAGTGAGGCTGCAGTCAAAGATCAATCATGATCTTATTGATTGGCAGACTAGGCTCAAGGAGCTCAATGGCCTACCCCTACTATTTCTTATATTCTTATTATCTGATCATTTACCTAATTTGTGGGATCTTGCAATGTACAAATTTATGGCCGTGTTTTCCAGTATGACATTTCAAAAGCACTTCATTGGCTGTGAAATACTTTGGGATGAGGGTGTGAAAGGTGCTATATAAATGCATGTATTTCCTTTTTTATAGAAAGCAGTGCACTCATTCATTTATAGCAGAAATATTGATGTAATTATTATAGTTTTGGGTGGTGTCTCTGTTTCTGTGGAACTTGGACATTCTGTCAGTATTTGGACATGGAATATGGAGGGGTGCGACTGAATAGTTTGAATAGAATGTTTGAGTACAAACACCGGCAGATCCACCTTTGTATTTTCTTTGAACCACATCTGCTCACTCCCTGTTACCTTTACTATTCCTCTTTTTTCAGTCAGCTATTCAAATCCGCTTCACTAGAAATGAAGGACCTAACTTCAACAATTGCTTGAGCCAAAGGATTCTACATTCTGACTACATCCCCTTAGTAATTATTTACTTTCTGTTTTGTGTGTTAGAAAGAAGCCCGACAAAGTCATAAAGCACATGTGATAAAAGTAATAGATTTCATGTTTTCTTTCTTACAGACCTTTCCAGTACATATCATCCGACAGGTAAGTGTGCATTATTTTATCTTCTGATACAAGTTTTAGTTTTAGTGATGTTACTGGAATGCAAGTAAAACTTATTGATGCATGCACTATTTAACACATGGGTAAAGTATTGTTACTTTTAATTCATCACCTGAAATTGTATTACTGTCACTTGTGAGGAATTTTGGCACAATACTAAATTGAATTGACACTTAAATATTTTGGTATGGTGAGGAACAGCACCAACTCTGTTCATTGTTTTCATTATCGCCTAGAGTAATACAAAATTTCACAGCCTTCCACTTCGACTGTTATATTTATAGGTAACATCTTTTCTTTGGAAAAGAAAGGCAACACCCAGCATGGATTTTCTGACCTTTCCACCTGTCTCTCACATTTCTCTGTCGCAGTTTACTGTCTGTGTCATGCATGGAGGGTATGAGAAGAGAATAAGAAGGCAGCCATTGGAATATATGGAGAAACTCCATGAAAAGGAAATGTAAAATCTCAATGTCTGACTTCACAATGCATTCAGTTAACATTGTGATCTGTGGTTACACTTGAATCTTGACTCGAGAAAAGAGCTGGCGCCGAAGCACTGTGCCAAATGGTCGTCTCCTAGGCTGTTAATCTCTATGACACTGATGTTGTTTACAAGCCATTGAATTTGCAGTGTGGAGACTGATAAAGGAGTTTGATGACACTGCTACTTTGGAGAAATAATAATGCACTGGACCAAAAAATGGAGATTACATTATTTGGAAAATGAAAGTGCCTAATTGCTTCATACTAGATAACTAAATGGAGGAACCACTGCGTTGAAGTCACTCTGTAGTGTAATGATGATTATCCAATGGAAAGGAAGTTTATAAAGGATGTAAACTTCATGTGAACAGAGGTGAAGTCATCATTTTACGGGATGAAGGATATGATACAGAGGAAATTTGAAGTTGATTAATATGTTTAATAGCCTTGCTGTTCTTTGTAAAGGGAAATCTTTTCAACTGCATGGAATGCCAGAGAGGAAACTGACAGAAGTGAGCAGTACTTGAATAGTGGTAGCCTGGGTATTTTAATGAAACAAACTTTGGGCATATGGGGCAGGATGTCTGGAGTGCAGGATTTGCTTCCTTTTCTTTCCTTCTCTGCCTCATGATTATGATGTTGTGACTCAAAGCGTGATGCAGCTTGATGGACAAGTTGTCGCTATTTTGAATGATTAGGAGCAAGCCCCTCCCTGTCATTAATGCCAATGCTGCCGTGCTTCAAGGAGAGCTTCAAAGTGTCTTTGGAGTGTTTCTTTGTTCTCTCCTGCAATGTTAGCCATTTGAGATGGAGAAAGTAGGACCTGGTGGGGGAGATGCTTTTTGGCCATCTGGACACAACGATCAGTCATGGAAAACAAAAACAGAATTACCTGGAAAAACTCAGCAGGTCTGGCAGCATCGGCGGAGAAGAAAAGAGTTGACGTTTCGAGTCATCATGACCCTTCAACAGAACACAGACAGTTCTGTTGAAGGGTCATGAGGACTCGAAACGTCAACTCTTTTCTTCTCTGCCGATGCTGCCAGACCTGCTGAGTTTTTCCAGGTAATTCTGTTTTTGTTTTGGATTTCCAGCATCCGCAGTAGTTTTTTGTTTTTAGACCAGTCATGGAAGTTGATCTTTCAGGAGTTTTGCCTGAATTCTTGTGGAGCTGGTTTCAAAAAAGACACTAGTGTTTGTTTGACAGCCCTCTCGTAGACTTTGGAGGATGCGGTGGAGATATTGATCGAATTTTCTCGGGCTCTTATGTTGCACTCAAGAGGATACAGAGACTTACGAGAATGTTGCCTGGACTGAGGAATTGTAGTAACTTGTAGAAGTGGAGGGGAGATCTAATTTAAGTGTATAAAATTATGTGCGGCCTAGATAGACTGGATAAGAAGGTCCTCTCCCCGTTGGTTGGGGGAGTCTATAACAAGGAGGCATAGATTTAGATTAAGGGATAAAACATTTAGAGGGGATGCGAGGGGAAACTTTTTCACCCTGAGAGCGGTGGGGGTCTGGAACTGACTGCCTTAAAAGGTGATAGAGGCAGAAACCCTCAACATTTAAAGAATGCTTGGGTATATACTTAAAGTGCCTTAACCTACAAGGCTACAGACCAAAAGCTGGAAAATATGATTAAGTTCGATTGCTACTTTGTTGGCCTCAGTGGACATGATGGGCTGAATGACCTCCTTCCATGCTGTAAATTTCTTTGATTCTATGTGTCACCTGATATACAGTTCAGGTCCCACTGCAATACAGCAGTATGATGACAACAACTGCTCTGTACACTAGGATTTGCAGAGGTCTTTGTTGTCAAACACTCGCTGCCATAATTTGTAGAAGGCTGAGCTGGCACAGCTGATCGGCTATTTGATCTTCTTGTCAATTGTCGCCTTTTGAGAGAGGTGGCTGCCAAGTATGGGAAGTGCTGGAAATACTCAGCAGATCTGGCAGCATCTGTGGAGAGAGAAACAGAGTTAATGTTTGAATTGAATATGAGCCTTCAGAACTGAAGGGAGGTGATGGGTTTTATGCTCTTCAAAGCCAGCAGGGAGAGGAAGAACGAAAGGGAAGATCTGGGATAGGGTGGAGCTTGGGAGAGATTAAATAACAAAGATGTCATGGAACAAAAGGCAAAGGAAGTGATTGTAGTAAAGAAACAAAGCATTGGTCCAGAGTGAGTGTTAATGACAGAATAATGAACTGTCTGAAAGCAAAAACATGGAATCAAGACACAGACTAGCAATTGGAAAAATAAACAAATCAGAATTGAAGACAGAATTTATGGTCTGAAGTTGTTGAACTCAATGTTGAGTTCAGAAGACTGTAAAGTGCCTTATTAGAAGATGAGGTGCTGTTTCTCAATCTTGGATTGAGCTTCACTGAAACATTGTGGCAGGCTGAGGACAGAAATGTGAACGAGAGAACAAGGTGGTGAATTAGGTGTCAAGCAATCGGAAGATTGGGGTCATGCCTGTGGCCTGACTGGAGATGTTCCGCAAAGCGGTCACCCAGTCTGAGTTTGGACTTTTTATTATGTTAAAGGTGCTTTATAAATAGGAATTGTTGTTGACTGAGTATGATTTGGAACACTTTTGCATGAAAAATAAGCTTCCATCTAAGGCGTAACTTAGCTACCCCTGCCCCAACCCCTTTTGTACTACTGTTTGCCATTTAAAAGGAACCCAATTTAATTGTCAGAATATATGAGAAAAGGCGTCAAATTATCTTTCTATTTAAAAAAAAAGGCAAAAGGCTTGTGCTGAAAATTACAGATTCCTGAGGTGGTTAGGCCAGCATCCCTAATTGCCCTTGTTCACAGAGCATTTAAGAGTCAACCATATTGATGTTGGTCTGGAGTCACATATAGGCCAGAACGAAAGGACATTAATGAACCAGATGTTTTTACAATCAGCCGTGGTTTTGTGACCAGATTAATTCACATTTCACCATCTGCCATGGTTGGATTCGAATCTGGGTCCTCATCCTCAGAGCATTACCCTGGATGTCTGGAATACTAATCCAGTGACAATACACTATGCCACCGCTTCCCTTTGCAAGAAATGAAACCTGATGGAAAAATACAAATACAGAAAAAAGCTCAACCCGCCCCAACACTGAATAAGGTTTTGACCTTTACCTCCTCTGATGCACCCTTCTCGGTTGAATTTCTAGTTTCAAACTATCCACTGGCTGTCAACTATCCCCTGAAATATCCAATGCCTGCACCCTCCCCAGCCCCACAACAGCAATCCCCACCTCTTCACTGGCTGTATTTCTCTTCCCCATTGCCCCACCCCCCTACTAATGCTGAATTCCCTTTCCTCAGCATTCCATTCCACTCCCCTTCTCTGCCCTTACCTTTCTCATCTACCTCCTTTTCTACCTCCCACATCTCTTTCCCTTTCTCTGTCCCTCTTCATTGTTATTCCTCTTGATCTCCTCTGCTTTCTTTTTGCCTCACTCTCTCCATTCTCCCCCTCCCTTCCCACTTATTTTCATCCTCACTGCTCCCCATGTTGCACACTGTCATTAATGTGCAAATTAGTCAGCAATTTGTCACAAGGTGGAGTTACCTCATGAATTGCAAATCGTCACAAGTTTTTAGGTGATTTGTGTCACTCCCACTATTTGCTTTGTAAAATAATATCTTGTGGTTAACCTCCCCGTGAGTTTCACAAAGTTGTTGCGTTTACACGTTAATTGCCCATTAAACCTGCCACAAAGATTAGTCTAGTAATTAAAATTGGAATTAAAAACAGGAAATGTCGGAAATACTCAGCAGACCAAGCAGCATCAGTGGGGAGAAACAGGGTTAATGTTTCACACTGAAGACCTTTCATCAGAACGTGTTATTGGTGAAATGTGCCAACTCTTCTCAGATTGCGTTCTCAGGTTGTGTTCTCGGATCCAGGAATTATGCTAGAGTAGCACAAGGGGGAAAGTGGATAAATATAATATAGAAAAATATATTTATGTATGTATTTTTAAAATGAGAACAATAATTAAGATCATTTTTAAAATTGACTCTGCTGTATTTTTGAAAGATACAGGGAACATTTCATTCTGAAACATTTGTGGAAGAAACTTTTTTTCAGAAAAATCTTTGGGGAGGACATAAAGACTATAATTATTAATATAGTACAGCAAGTACTTTGTATCTGCAAATAGTTGAGACAACAATGGTACTTAAAGAGGCTAGGGAGTAGACTCCCAGTATGCCATTTGGATCTAGTATTGTACATTGATTTGGGAGAAATAGAAAGGGGCAAAGTTAAGAAATTTAATTAAGGTTTTACAGAAGCTACCTGACTTCAGCAACATTGTGAGAGAAACATCGTATGGCATGGATGTCAAAATCATCAACCCTCCATTCATGCCTGGACAATTCCAAAGTATACCTTGCTGGTTTCCCACATTCTACCCCCTGTAAACGTGAGGCCATCCAAAACTCTGCCTGCATCTTAACTCGCATCAAGTCCCGTTCCCCTGTCACCCTTGTGCTCACTGGCCTATTTTGGCCTACTGTCTTTCATTTTAAGATTCCCATCCTTGTTTGAACTCCCTTCATAGCCTTGCCCCTTCTATTCTCTGTAATCTCCTGCAGCCTCACAACCCTCCAAGATATCTGCACTCCTTGAATTCTGGCCTCCTGGTCATCCCTGATTTTAATTGCTCCAGTGTTGTTCATGCCTTCAGTTGCCTAGGTCCTAAGCTCTGGAGTACCCTTCCTTCTCCACATCTCTCCCTCTCTACCTTGCTTTCCTCCTTTTAAGACACTTCTTAAAACATATCCTTTTGACCAAGCTTTTAGTCATAGCTTCGTAGTTTGTTTCATAATGCCTTTGCAAAGCACCTTGGGACATTTTATTACTTTAAGTCTATTGCACAAATATAAATTGTTGTTGAAATTGAATCTGACTTAACAATCTGAAAACACAAATTTTATAGAAATGAACCGAACAAGATCAGCTCAAATTAATTGAGAATTTTTTAGAACCCTCATATGAAATCAGTCGCTTTGAAGCCCAACTAAAGGAATGTGATTGTTGTGAATGAGTTCAATAGTCTGAAATAACAATATTTATATAGTGAACGCAGTGAATCTGAAATACTCCAAAATTGAAAATGCCACCCCAAAGGTTAAACAGCAAGTCACCTTAAGAATTAACATGTAAAATTGGGACATTGTGCTAAAATTGCATTTGGTAAAGGGTCTGGTCAATGTTCAGATTTGCACCTTAACAGACACTGTTACACGTTCTGTGTATGTCTTTATCTGGCTTCTCTATTTGGGAAGCGAATAGGAAAATCAGACTTGAGAAGGATTTATAATGGTGTTCCATTAATAGTCCATTAGCATGTTGGAGTGCTTTGAAAACTGGGACATTAGAAGAGTTGTGAACCAAAATTATGTGTGTGTGAAGCTTTCGTGGAATTGAGCTAAACTACTCGGCATACTGAGCTAATAATAATCTGTGGTTGGACTAGTAACACTTTGGAGCTCTTGGAAAACCGTGAAATAACTCATAATTATTTGCAGGTACGATAGTGGTGTTTAAGAGGCAGCTTGACAAATACATGAATAGGATGGGAATAGAGGGATACGGACCCCGGAAGTGCAAAATGTTTTAGTTTGACGGGCAATATGATCGGTGCAGGCTTGGAGGGCCGAAGGGCCTGTTCCTGTGCTGTACTTTTCTTTGTTCTTCTTTGTTCTATTTACTTTTAAGTAAAGTAACTTATTTTCTATATTCAGTTTCATAAACATGCAAAGGAAAAAATTTAGGTATACCCTGATTATGATCTGGAATGATCATCATGGTAAAATAAATACAACAACTTGCACATTTCAAAATACAAGCCCATGAATGGGAATGAATTTTGATTGGTTGGTTTGAAAAGTTCATTATTATTAAAGAAACTTTCTGCAACATAAAAATGAGTGCAGGCTACTTTATAAGGTATTTTAAAATTGAGATTATGTCTTAAATATTTTATTTGTATGTTTGCTAAATTGGGATTTTCTACAAATTCTTAAATTTTAAATTTTCATTATTCTGCTAGAGTTGTTAGCTGCAGCCAGATTAATGTGTTATGGTTTCAGGGCATTTAACTGGTCTGAAGGGATGACTGAGCAAATAACTGCAATTTTCACTATAAGTTAAACATCTTTATCTGGTAATGACATTCGTTGGATTCAAGATGCAGTGTTCTTGCAGGGTCACCTTTACTTGTATCGCTGAGTACCATATTTTTAATAGTTCTTTATGGAACCATTCAATGATATAGTATAGAAGGAGGCCATACGGCCCATTTTGCGTGTCTGACTCTTCGCAGAGCTATCTAAATAGCCCTCCCCTTTCTCTTTTACCAAAGCCCTGTAATATTTTTTCTTACAAAGTATTAATATAATTCTCTTTTGAATGTCACTATTGAAAATGTTCTTCCGTCTTTCGGGCAGTGCATTCCAGATCATAGCAACTCGCTGTATTTAAAAAAAATCTAATCTCACCTCTGGCTCTTAGGCCAATTACCTTATATTTGTACCCTTCTGCTTACAGGCTCTTCTGTCTCTGGAAAAGGTTTCTCTTTATTTACTGTGTCAAAGCTGTTCATGCTGTACTCTCGTTATATTGGCCACGCACTGAATGGGAGAAAAGAATAAATTAGTTGTGCCACAAGTAATTCAGTGTATAAATGCTTTGTGATGTCAGCAATGTAATGGGGCACTATATAAATGCAACTACAGTGTATTACAATTAATATTTCTGACATTAAACTTGAGGGCAGATAACTTGAAAACGGATTCATTACATGGTCCCTTAAATATATTTTTTAAAAATGTACTCACGTCATTATTAATAATCCAAAAGATGTTTTCTTTTTACAAATAATCTCCTAATGTATTGCTCATATAAAAAGTGTTTGAAAATATTAGTTTGTTGCTACTTTCTAATTACATTTATTTTGATTACTCATCGTTATCGTCCAGGTTCATTATAAGTTTTCCTTCACAAACAAATTTTGAGAATACAATTTGCAGTGTATTTTGCCTGATATAATTTTATGAATAAGGTTGGTGGAAAATGTTTTCAATGAAGCTTATTCAAGATGCTAACTACTGTGCACTTCACTGGATTCCCACGTGTCCTCCATCATTTCATGGAATGTTAAAGCTACTATTTGAGAAATATATTTGAATATTTCCTGCCATGTTATTTGATACTTTGTATCATTTTGAGAAGCATGATAAAGGATTCCCTCAGTGATCAACGAGTTTATCCATTGAATAGGTGAGCTGTAAAAACTACAAAGTTTGCTCATTGGATTATTCTGAAGAGTCTGGTCTCAGCCTGGGAAAGTATAGGTGTGTGGTAATAGCACTGCAGTTGTCCTCAGCACCAGTTGGTTAGGGAGTGGAAATTTGTCTCAGATTCTTGCTAGTCAGTAACCCCTGCTAGTGAAGGGTACATGTGTGGATGGCTCTACCTTTATACCACCTCTCTTGACCCCGACACTGCCTCTATGTTGTCAGACTGCTTATCTGACCTTGTTTCCTTGGTGAGCTGCAAATTCTTCCACGAATGTTTTCTTAATCATTGTGAAGAGCAAAGCATTGCCTTTGTTCCCTGCCCCCACCCCCCAACCCCAACCCCATTCTACTCCACAAACTCCATTCCCTTGTAAATGACCCCAAGTCCTCCCCAGCACAAAGATGCCTATTTCCACCTCCTTGCTACAGCTGTACAGGTAGATGGTGAGGCCACACCGAGAGCCCTGCTTTGAGTTTTGGCCTCCCTATTTAGGGGTGATATACTTGCATTGAAGGCGGTTCAGTGAAGGTTTACTAGCTTGATTACTAGGATGAAGGGGCTATCTTATGAGGGAAGGTTGAGCAGGTTGGAGCAATATCCATTGGATTTTCAAAGAATGAAAAGTGGTCTGATTGAAACATATAAGATTCTGAGGGGGCTTGACAGGAAACATGCTGAGAGGATGCTTTCCCTTGCCTGGATCTAGAACACGGGGGTGTTGTTTCAGAATAAAGAGACTCCTATTTAAGATGGAGATGGCCCTTTGAATATGTTCAAGGCTGAGATACAGGAGCATCAAGGATTATGGGGAGCAAGCAGGAAAGTGGATCTGAGGCAAAGATCAGACCAAACATGATCTTATTGATAGGCAGTCGGGCTCATGAGGGCCAAATAGTGTACACCTCCTAATTTTCACTTTCTTATCTTCCCCTGCCTCAGCCCACCTGTAGCTGAACCTCATACATGAATTTATTACCTCCAAACTCAACTGTTACAATGGTCTTCAGGATGCCCTTCATGAATTTAGAGAATGAGGCTGGGGAAATAATAATGGGGAGCCAGGAAATGGCAGAGGAGTTGAATAAAGACTTTGCATCAGTCTTTACGGTAGAAACACTAATAGCATTCCAAAAATACTAAGTAATCAAGGGGCAAAAGGTGGGGAGGAAATAAATACAATAACTATCACTAGAGAAAAAGTATCAGGGAAACTGATGGTGCTAAAGGCCGATAAGTCCCCTGGAGCTGATGAGTTGCATCCTAGGATATTAAAGGAAGTAGCTACAGAGATAGTGGATGCACTGGTGGTAATCTTTGGAGAATCCTTAGATTCTGGAAAAGTCCCAGTGGATTGGAAAACTGCCAATCTAACACCCTTATTCAAAAGGGGATGGAGACAAAAAACAGGTAGTTACCTATAAGCCAGTTATCTTAACATCTGTCATTGGGAAAATGTTAGAATCCATTATAAAGGATGTAATGGCAGAGCATTTAGAAGTGCATAATCCAATCAAGCAGAGCCAGCATGGCTTTATGAAGGGGAAATTATGCCTGACAAATTTATTAGAATTCTTTGAAGAGGTAATCTTCAGGATAGATAAAGGGGAACCAGTAGATGTAATATATTTGGATTTCCAAAAGGCGTTCGATAAGGTACCGCACATTAGGCTACTTAATAAGATAAGAGCCCATGGTGCTGGGGGTATTTATTATAGCATGGATAGAGGATTGGTTAACTAATAGAAGACAGAGAGTTGAGATAAGGGGGGCATTTTCAGGATGGCAACCTGTAACTAGTGGAGTGCCACAGGGATCAGAGCTGGGGCCTCAATTATTTACAATATAAATGACTAGGATGAGGGAAATGAATGTATTATTGCCAAGTTTGTGGATGATACAAAAATATTTGAGAAGGCAAGTGGTGAGGATGACATGAGTCCACAGAAGGATATAGACAGGTTAAGTGAGTGGGCAAAAACTTGGCAAATGGAATGTAATGTGGGGAAGTGTGAAGACATGCACTTCAGCTGGAAGAATAGAGGAGCTGAATATTATTTAAATGGAGAAAGACTGCAGAAAGCTGCAGCACAGGGATTTGGGGGTCCTCGTGCATGAATCATAAAAAGCTAGCATACAAGTTCAGCAGGTAATAGGGAAGGTAAATAGAATGTTGACCTTTATTTCAAAGGGGATGGAGTGTAAAAATAGGGAAGTCTTGCTAAAACTATACAAAGCACAAATTAGGCCACACCTAGAATACTGTCAACAATATCTAAGGAAAGATATACTGGCATTGGAGGCAGTCCAGAGAAGGTTCACTAGGTTGATCCTGGGTATAGAGGGATTTTCTTATGAGGAGAGGTTGAGTAGGTTGGGCCTGTATTCATTGGAGTTTAGAAGAATGAGAGGTGACCTTATTGAAACATATAAGATTCTTAGGGGCCGTTTTCCTCTTGTGGGAGAGCCCAGGACCAGAGGGCATAATCTCAGAGCAAGGAGTCACCCATTTAAGACAGAGATGAGGAATTTCTTCTCTCAGAGGATAGTGAATCTGTGGAATTCTTTACTATAGAGGCTGGGTCTTTTAAGTATTTTCAAGGTTGAGATAGACAGATTTTTAATCAGTAAGGGAATCAAAGGTTGTGGGGAAAAAGGCAGGAAAGTGGAGTTGAGGATTATCAGATCAGCCATGATCTCATTGAATGGCAGAGCAATCTCGATGGTCCGAATGGCCTACTTCTGCTCCTACGTCTTAATGCTTTTATGCTTACGGTTTTGAGCTCTTGCAAAGTCTGCTGCCTGCATCCTAATCTGCTTACACATCTCCCCTATGTTTGCTGACCTACATTGACTCCCTGTGCACCAATGCCTCAGATTTAGAAGTCTCATTCTTGGTTTCAAATCCCTGTTGGGACTCATCTTTCTATCTTGGCACATCCCTGCAGCCCTGCATTCCATCAGTAACTTGGCATTCCTCCAATTCTATTCTCCCAGACATCCCTCACTCTGCCTCACTCTTGGTGGTCATGCCTTTGCCCATCTGCTTCCGAAACTCTAGAATTCCCTCTCAGCATCTCCACCTCTCTGCATCTTTCAGACCCTCCTTAAAACCAACTTCTTTGTCCAAGCTATTAAAGACCAAGTTTTTTGGCTTAGTGCCAATTTTTTGTCTGGTTACGCTTCCATGAAGTCGCTTGTGATGGTTGTCTACATGAAAGCTGCTATCTTAGATTGTGGTGTATAAATCAGCGGTCAGCGCAGTGTATAAGACAACCCCATTTATTCAGTGCCAAAATGCATGTTTAGGCCTCAATTCAAGATATAAGTAAACCCCCCATTTTTCAGCCAATAGATGCATGTTTTGGGTATGCTTACGTATGGGGTCAGCCTCAATTTTTCAGCTCAACTTTAAAGTTATACTCGCCTTCTAAGCCAGTGCATGAGATCAAGCAGGTGATATGTCCCTGTTGCCAAGAAGATGCACGGGAGTTTAATTCACGCCCAAACAGAGCATACCATGCTTGGCAATGAACAGAAATGGGTCATTCTGCAAAAAGAATGAATTATGAAGCTGGATTCAAGCTACTAGTGATAATGTTTGCTAACCTTTTGTCAAAGGGTTGTCAAGGGTTCTTTAATTAGATGAATGAGAACGAGCACTGTCTCCACTGCTGTTTGGCCTATTAGATGTTGAAGGTAAATCAGCCACAGGTTTGTTGTCATTTTGAAGCAAAATATTCATGTACCTGCTGCTTATGGCCTCCATCTGTGCTGTAGGATTCTAAGACTGTCTGGGAAAAATAGATTTGCGCATTTGTAGAGTGCTTTTCATGACCTCAGGCTGTCCCAAAATGCTTTACAGTCAATGAAGTACTCTTTGAAGTGCAATTACTGCTATAAGGTAAGAAACGCAGCAGCCGGTTTGTGCACAGCAAGATTCCACAAGCAGCAATTGTGACAATGAACAGATGTTAGTGATATTGCTTGAGTGATAAATATTGGCCAGATGTGGGAGGGGCCCCTTTATTTTCAAACAGTGTAATGGGACCTTTCACATCCCCTCAGAGGGCTGACAGGGTCTCAGTTTTACTCATTATCAAAAGACAGCACCGCTGACAGGGCAGTACTCCCTCAGCATCCA
This sequence comes from Cetorhinus maximus, assembly GCF_964194155.1. Classification (NCBI taxonomy): domain Eukaryota; kingdom Metazoa; phylum Chordata; class Chondrichthyes; order Lamniformes; family Cetorhinidae; genus Cetorhinus; species Cetorhinus maximus. The sequence continues at coordinate 155,902,917 of NC_135882.1, forward strand.
CTCAGTACTGCATTAGAAGGACTCTAGCATCCCAAAGGGAATTTTTTGATCATTGTAAATAGTAAATTTGATCACTGTATACGTTGTACTTGTATCAAGTTACATTGCATTCAGTTTGGAATGTGCAAAATGTGTGATGTAAACATAGGATTCATGGTAATCACATTTATGTTGTGTTTAACACTGGCCTAAGTTCATGAATTAAAATAATTCAGATGCACAAAGAATACTTTGAAGTCAAAACACACAATTTCAAGCATGTACCATTTTAACAAGACTGATGAATGCTGTTCGACAATGCCTGACAGCATTCTAGGAATATGGTGAATGAAATACAATGATGTAGTTGGCATATGCACCGAAAGAATATAGTCAATCATCATTCTTGCCAGCTATATGGAAAATATGGGAGCTGCCTTCGAGGATCCAGGAGCTAGCTGTGGTACTGATAGGTTATTATAGTACTGCCCTAGTTTCCAAGCAATGCGTGCTCAGATTCCAATGCTGTTTTGAGTAGGTTATGATTTTAAAAAAAGGGCACACTCCTCTTATGGTTAGAAAATGGCAAGATTGAGCAGAAGTTTTGTGGTTTTATTATCTGACCTTCGGCTAATTTCAAATGAAACAAAGGGGTAAAAACAACCACAGAATGCCAGAGGCACATCTGAAGGCATATAGTCATGACCTGGGTCAGATTTGATTTGCAGTGAGGCATCGGTTGAATTCTCTTGTCAGTTTTGTAAACAGGAGTCTGCGGGTGAGATTAGCATATTAATAAGGTGCTTGCTAATCAACTCCAAATGGAGCTGGCTGCAGGCTACAGTGGTGCCTTTTAGCAGTTTGTAAGGATGGTTCGGGTATACGAGAAACATGAGGAGAATCTAAAACTTGAAGGAGATTTGGTGCAGTTCTTTGCTGAAGAAATCGTATGCTGTTCTACACCGCTGTGGAACCTGTAATAGGAGAACTAATCTGAAGGCGCATATGAAAGGAAGCAGGGTTTTTGTGTTGGACTGAACACACTGAAGTGCCTTCCCAGCCCCCTGCTGGAGCCCATACTGACAGTGTTGAATTGAGACATTGTATGCAGTGGCCTAGCTAGCGTGTACGCTGCTGCCAAGGCAGCAAGGCCTGTTCCAAGAAGCAGTTGTCGTCTGCATGGAGAGGAGCGGCTGCAGTCCATTCCCAGTATGCTGGGCCAGAGGTATTGACAGATTAAGAAATTCCTACCCATTTAAAGAACAGAGAGAAGAAATTGACGTTGCAAATGTTGAAAAAATCTTAAATATTTTAGATAAATTTTCATTTGTTTTTAAAAAGAATGATTCCTTAATCGCCTTTGGGGGAAAATATCTTTTGTTATTTGACAACTGTTTCCTGGTTTGTTGTGCTTACTTTGACCTTGTTTGATAAAAATCATTTAAAACACAGATAATTGACAATTCATTTACCTGGTGCAGTTTTTTTTAAAAGCACTTCTATGAAAAGCTAATTTGTGCTCTTGTACCTTGTCAGGTCATAGCAGGTAAATACAATCTGACAGTGCTCCTCATTTTGTTAACAATGAAAGTACCAAGGTGCAGGCATTTGTCACTGTTTTTGCTTCATATTTGGATTAACTCTTTCTGTTATCTACAGTTTAAAAAGTCAACATTTAATTTCATAAATTATTGGCTATCTAAACAGATGAGTAAATACTGATGGGTGTTTATATAAAAGCTTACATTTCACAGCCAGCCCTATTTTATTAAATGTCCACTAGCTACACAATATTTCAGGCTTCATATGTTTTTATTTAGATATTTCAGTCTTTTATGATCATACATACACATGTACCTGTGACTACTTCTTTTTCGCCCCTGCCTTAGTCTGTTTATGTTTGTAAACAATATATCTTAAAAAACGAACGGATAGATTTCAGTGAAACTTGGTACACAGATAAGGTATGGCCCAAGGAAATACTAATTAGTTTTTGGCAAAGATACAGATCAGCATCCTGGATTTTTTTTAAGGATCTGTTGACGTTGAGAGATAGGGTGAATTTAAATTTTTCAGAATGTTCTGAGTTTTATTTAGAATGTTGCTGATTGCTTTACAATGTTGTGAATTGTCTCAGCTACTGTGGTGGAATTGGTCACAGCTGTCAAATGTGAGCAGAGTTTTCAAAGCAGGTTCTTGGATCTGGATTGGCCTGAAGCCTCCTCAATGAGATGGAAGCACTTAAAATATTTTTTCAGCTTTGTAATTACAGAGTATCAGCCAGTCAGGGAAAAGTCTCAAGCAAGAACTGTGTAATTGTAATAACTGAGTTAATAAAGTGTAGCGGAGCTATGTGCTCTACTGGGTGCCTTCTTCACTTGTTTAAATCATGCCAACTTGCTGATTTGTTGATTATATTGCGAAAAAAACAATTATGTATTTTCCAACTACTCAGGGTTTTACTTATCATTAAAACATATTTCCCCTGGAAAGTGTTGCACTGAAGCTAAAATCTCTTTTCATGCATACTTTTTTTTTAGCAAAATATGGGGAAAACTGACAACTTGTGCATGATTGATTAATAAATAGAGCAATGGACCAGTGCATATACAATATATTTCTGAAGGTTGGACCTTTGAAAATGTATGTACATTTCCTGGTACTCAATTGCAAACTACAGTAATGATAAGTTTGTAGTGGTGATATATCATGCTTTTAATTTAAGATGCCGTTACACATTAGACTGTGCTGGTCATCACTGTCCTAGACACAAGTGACAGCCAAACATAAGTGTACCCACAACTTTGGAGATTTGTTTGTGAATTTTCCATTTTCTTCTCTCAACCGGTCTGAAGGCATTTTGTACCTGATTGCAGTAATTGTTTCAACTTTTTTATATTCATTCATGGGATGTGAGCATTACTGGCAAAGCCAATATTGTTGCCCATCGCTAATTGCCTTTGAGAAGGTGGTAGTGAGCATCCATATAGAACCACTGCAGTCCATGTAACGTAGGTACATCCATCGTGCAGTTAGGGAGGGAGTTCCAAGTTTTTGATCCAGTGACAGTGAAGGAATAGTGATGTAGTTCCAAGTCAAGATTGTATGTGGTTTGGAGAGGAACTTGTAGGTTGATGTGCTTCAATGTGTCAGCTGACCTTGCCCTTCTAGATGATAGAGGTACTGTCGCAAGAGCCTTGGTGAGTTGCTGCAGTGCATCTTGTAAATGGTCCACGCTGCTGCCACTGTGTACTGATGTTGGGGGGAGTGAATGTTATGTAGTGGATCAAGCAGGCTGCTTTGTCTTGGATGGTGTTGAGCTTCTTGAGTGTTGTTGGAGCTGCACTCATCCAGGCAATGGAGTGTATTCCATCACACTCCTGATTTGGGCTTTGGGGAGTCAGAATTCCCATCCTCTGCCCTACTCTTGCAGTCACAATATCTATATAGCTGGCTCAGTTATGTTTCTGCTCAGTGGTAACCTCCAGGTTGTTGAAGTTAGCAGTGGTAATGCTGTTGAATGTCTGGAGAAGATGGTTGGATTCTGTCTTGTTGGAGGTGGTCATTGCCTAGCACTTGTGTGGTGTGAATGTTACTTACCACATATCAGCCTAAGCTTAAATGTTGTAAAGGTCTTGCTGCATTCAGGCACAGACATTTTCAGTATCTGAGGAATCACGGATGGTACTGAACACTGCGATCATCAGTGAACGTCTCCACTTATGGTGGGTGGAAGGCCATTAATGAAGCAGCTGAAGGTACAGGGCTTTTAGTACCAGAGTGACCAACACTGGGTTTGGGGGGTAGGGGGAATAAAAGGGAGACTTGGCTGGAGGAGGCGAGGAGGGTGTGGTGGCGGCTGCTGACAAGTCCAGGTGAGCTGTCTGGACCCCACCCATCCACCCCCCCTTGCACCTGCCAGACACCTTCCTATACCCCATCCCCCTGCATTCGGCCTGTGAGGGTTGGCGCTGCCGAAACTGATTTTGGAGCACTCCCCTAACCCCCGAGTCGGGCCTGAGTGCCAACACCAAAGTGGACCTACCTGTACAGAGTTGGATGCCCTCCCCAACCCCAGCCACTTCCCAGACACCCCCAACCTCCACCTGTCGAAGCCAGGAGGAGAGGCCAGTGCTGCAGTGTTGCTCCCTTGTGGCTTTGTCTGTGTTAGCTGATGTTGTTGACGAGGGACAAGAGGGCAAATTCCAGGACAATCCCAGAAAATCTGGGGCAGTTGGTCACCCTCCTTTGGACACTGCCCTGAGGAACTCCTGCAGCTATGTCCTGGAGCTAAGCTGATTGGTCTCCAACAACCACAACCATCTTCCTTTGTGTTCAGTATGACTTCAGCCAGTGGTGTGTTTTCCCCCTGATTCCCATGACTTTAATTTTGCATGAGCTGTTTGAGTTCACACTCGGTCAAAAGCTGCCTTGATATTAAGGGCAGGCATTCTCATCTCTCAATTGTACCAGCTTTAAGTGTGAGAATTGGTTCTACATCAAACACCAACCATGGCATTTTGCAGCATTAATCGCTAGATATTAATTTCAAGTTGGAACATTTCCATTTTTGATTTTCCAATTTACTCAACAGGCGTTAGTGAAACTAATTGCAACGTCACAACCTCTGTCGTGACTTAAATCAACTAACCCAGCAAAGACTGGTGATCAAATCTGAGTATTTTGTTTTCTGGTCAGAAAGAAAGAAGAGCTCACACTTATGAAGCACCTCTCACACCTTTAGGGTGCCCCATAGATAGCACTTTACAACTAATTAAGTGCTTTTAGAGTATAGTCACTGTTGTCATGTTGGGAAATACAGTGACTGATTTCGCACGAGGTCGCACGAAAAGCCACGAAGCGAATGACTAGATCATGGAATCATTGAATGATACAGCTCAGGAGGCCACTTGGCCTGTCGTGCTTATGTCGGCCCTTTGAAAGTTATCCAATTCCCACCCACTCCCCCTGCTCCTTTTCCCCATGACCTGTAAGTGTTGCACTTGAAGTATTTATTCAATTCTTTTGAAGATCAGCTGTAATCTCATTGAATGGCCTCCTACTCCTACTCCTTGTGTTTTGTAAATCATTATTGTATTTTTTATACGGCCCTTTCAGGCAGTGCATTCCAAATCATACAACTACTGTGCAATTCTTTTTGCCTCATGTCACCTCTGGTTCTTTTGCCAATTACCTTAAATCTGTTTCTTCCCATTATTGATCCCTCTGCCACTGGAAACCTTGTCCCTTATTTCGTCAATAACACTTTTATGTCACTAAGATTGAGACCATCTGATCAGCTGCCTCTGCCGCTTCCCCCCTACAGGGCCAAACTTGCTTGAAAGTTCCCTCCAACCTTGCCCCAGACTTGCATCTTTCTTTAGCTTCTGCCCTATCTCCCCTCATGCTCTCTCTAAGCTCATCTTGTCCATGAGACCCACTTCCTGTACCCTCAACCCTAATTCCACTAAACTGCTGATCACCTACTTTCCTTCCTGGACCACAAGTGAGCTGATAACGGTTCTCTCTCTTCAGGTACCATCCAACCGTTCTTTAAATTTGTCATCATCACTCCCCTCAAAAAAACAAACCCTGCCCCCATTGTCCTTTTGAACAGCTCCATCTTCGATCTTCCTTTCCTCTCAAATGTGTTGCCACCTTCCTAGCCGTTCTTATTTTTCCTGGAACACCAATTTTGAATCCCTCCAATCAGTTTGTCACCCTTACTATACTACTGAAATATTTCCTTTCAAAGTAACAAATGACGTCCAATGTGACTGTGATAAAGGTAAACTATCCCTCCCTGCCCCCCTCACCCTGTCTTCAGCCTTTGTCTGACCTTGCCATCCAACTTGAGTGTCTCACCACGAATGTCCAGCTAGATCAGACTCCACTCATCTGGCTCCATTGTTGCCAGAGAATGGCAAAAATTAAAATAAAGAATTCTCTTTCAAACTTCACACAGATTGTTGTAGCTGACTGACTACTTTCACTTTTCTAAAAATGTGTTGGTGTTACCTGGTAATTTAGCGAATGCATGTAATTCTTTGGGACTATAAATAGTCTGAATCAGTTGTTGGCCTGGCTCCCAAAATCTTAATTTGCCAGTCTCTGGGTAATGTCAAGTTAAATAGGAGACAAACCAACTGATGAGATAGCAACTATTGCCTTACCTCTAAATGTGTGGGTTTTTTTACAGTCAGATGATATAAGAACTTCAAAAAGGACCTCGCTTTTTTTTTGGTTACGACTATAGCGTAACCATGTATGTTCTATTTTGGTTCTCATTCAGGTGCCCTAAATAGATTAAGCAGAGTTAGGTGCTTGCATATGGTGTTATAATTACTGCTTTAGTAATAAACTGAAACTACATTTTTGACTCAAGGGAGTAGACCTATTTGAGGGGTAAACAACTAGGCAGGCTTTCATTTCTGTTTTGCAATTTCTTTGTAATTCTACGTAATTTTGCCAGTGTTGTTGAGTTTTAGTTTAATATTGGGTCTGCGTGAACACTGATTGTGACACGTCTAATGGCCCATACTACATTTTCACAACTGACCAAGCAATTGCAATTCAAGCTGGATTCAACTCTTGTATGGATGATTTTAAAATATTAAAAAATGACTTGGAGCATTGCTTTAAATTTTTATTGGTAGAATCTCTCTCAGGATACCAATAAAATATTCCTACGGACAAATTCAGTAAGCTGTGTTTAACATGGGTTGGTTGGAGCATTTCTTCTAATTCATTCATTGGATGTGGGCGTCGCTGGCTAGGCCAGCATTTATTGCCTATCCCTAGTTGCCCTTGAGATGGTGGTGGTGAGCTGCTGCCTTGAACTGCTGCAGTCCATGTGGTGTAGGTACACCCACAGTGCTGTTAGGGAGGGAGTTCCAGGCTTTTGACCCAGTGACAATGAAGGAACAGTGATATATTTCCAAGTCAGGATGGTGAGTGACTTGGAGGGGAACTTCCAGGTGGTGGTGTTCCCATCAATCTGCAGCCCTTCTGTTTGTAAATGGTAGTGGTTGTGGGTTTGGAAGGTGCTGTCTAAGGAGCCTTGGTGAATTCCTGCATTGCACCTTGTAGATGGCACACACTGCTGCTACTGTGCGTCAGTGGTGGAGCAAGTGAATGTTGTGGATAGGTTGCCAATCAAGCGGGCTGCTTTGTACTGGATGGTTGAGCTTCTTGAGCGATGTGGGAAGTGCACTCACCCAGGCAAGTGGGGAGTATTCCATCACATACCTGACGTGTGCCTTGTAGGTGGGGAGTCAGGAGGTGAGTTACTTGTCGCAGGATTCCTAGTCTCTGACCTGCTGTTATAGCCACAGTATTTATATGGATAGTCCAGTTCAGTTACTGGTCAATGGTAACCCCCAGGATTTTGATGGTGGGGGATTCAGTGGTGGTAATGCCTTTGAACATTTGGTGCATTGGTGAAGCGCTTCCTGAGTGAAAGTTGCCATAGTCCCAGAGGGCCATAGGCTGCTCTCTCATTAGAGTGACAGAGGTGACTGGCGGTGAGTTTAACCTGAAGGTCACCACATCTCAGACGAGGGGCAAAGTTGAGAAGGCGGGGCCTTCAAAGATGACCTCATCCGGTTTGGGAATTGAACCCGCGCTGTTGACATCACTCTGCACCACAAACCAGCTGTCCAACCAATAGAGCTTTGGCGTTCCAAATGCTCATCTAAATACTTCTTAAATATTGTGAGGGTTCCTGCCTCTACCACCCCTCAGCAGTGTGTTCCAGATTCCAACCACCCTCTGGGTGAAAAAATTTTTCCTCAAATCCCCTCTAAACCTCCTGTACCATACCTTAAATCTATGCCCCCTGGGTTATTGACACCTCCGCTAAGGGGAAAAGTTTCTTCCCATCTACCCTGTCTGTGCCCCTCATAATTTTGTATACCTCTATGAGGTGTCCCCTCAGCCTTCTCTGCTCTGAGGAAAACAACCCTAGCCTATCCAGTCTCTCTTCATAGCTGAAACACTCCAGCCCAGGCATCATCCTGGTGAATCTCTTCTGCACCCTCTCCAGTGCAATGACATCCTTTCTATAGTGTGGCGACCAGAACTGCACACAGTACTCCAGCTGTGACCAAACTAGAATTTTATACAGCTCCAAACATGACCTCCCTGCTCTTATATTCTATGCCTCGGCTAATAAAGACAAGTATCACATATGCTGCCATATCTATTTGTGTTGCTGTTTTCAGGGATCTATGGACACATGTACACCAAAGTCCCTCTGATCCTCTGTACTTCCTAGGGTCCATAAGACATAGGAGCAGAAATTAGGCCATTCGGCCCATCGAGTCTGCCCCGCCATTCAATCGTGGCTGATAAGTTTCTCAACCCCATTCTCCCGCCTTCTCCCCGTAACCTTTGATCTCCTTACCGATCAAGAACCTATCTATCTCGGTCTTAAATACACTCAATGACCTGGCCTCCACAACCTTCTGTGGCAATGAATTCCATAGATTCAAATAGGGTCAAATAGGAAATAGAAAATTCAAATAGGAAATATTCAGATAGGGTCCTACCATTCATTGTGTATTCCCTTGCTGTTTTAGTCCTCCCAAAATGCATCACCTCACTCTTCAGGCTTAAATTCCATTTTCCACTGCCCTGCCCATCTTACCAGCCCATTTATATCATCCTGTAATCTAAGGTTTTCCTCCTCACCATTTACGACACCACCAATTTTCGTGTCATCTGCGAACTTACTGATCATACCTTCTATATTCACATCTAAATCATTAATGCACACTTCAAACAGCAAGGGTCCCAGCACCAATTCCCGTCACAGGCTTCCAATTGCAAAAACAACCTTCAACCATCACCCTCTGCCTCCTGCCACTAAGCCAATTTTGGATCCAATTTGCCAAATTGCCCTGGATCCTATGGACTTTTACCTCCTTGACCATTCTCCTATGTGGGACCTTGTCAAAAGCCTTACTGAAGTCCATGTAGACTACATCAACTGCACTACCCTCACCTACAAAACTAGTCACCTCCTCAAAAAATTCAATCAAATTTGTTAGACATGATCTCTCCCTGACAAAGCCATGCTGTCCCTGATTAATCCCTGCGCCTCCAAGTGGAGATTAATCCTGTCCCTCAGAATTTTTTCCAGCAGTTTTCCTACCACTGATGTTAAACTCACTGGCCTGTAATTACCTGGTTTATCCCTACTACCCTTCTTGAATAATGGTGCTATTTTCGATGCCCTCCAATCCTCTGACACCTCTCCTGTGGCCAGGGAAGATTTGAAAATTAGTGTCAGAGCTCCTGCAACCTCCTCCCTTGCCTCACAAGAGCAATGAAGTATAACTTGAACCAGGTCTGCACTGCCCCGAAGAGCTTTTTCATGGAAACTAAAATAAAGAACACTTTAAAGTAAAACCAAAACAATACTTGCAGATGTGGTGAGGTAACAAAACCTGCGAGAGTACAGATTTAAAGCTTGTGAAGAAAAAAATTAGCACAGCTGTCGTTAAGTTCAATAATGGCATTAATTTGGGTTCCGCTAGGGCCCCTCAGCTCCTGACTTCATTAGAGCCTTGGTTCAGACATGGACAAAAGAGCTGACTTCCCGAGGTGAGGTGGAAGTCACTGCCCTTGACATCAAGGCAACATTTGACCGAGTGTAGCATCAATGAGCCCTAGCAAAACTGAAGTCAATGGGAATTGGTGGAAGGCGGGGGAAACTCTTGGCTGGTTAGAGTCAAACCAAGCATAATGGAAGATGGCTGTGGTTGCTGAAGGTCAGTCACCTCAGTTCCAGGACATCACTACATCCTCAGGATAGTGTCCTCAGCCCAGCCATCAGTTATCTTCCTGCCATCACAGGGTCAGAAGTGGGGATGTTCACTGCAGTTTGCATAATGTTCAGCACCATTCGTGACAACTTAAGTACTGAAACAGTCCATGTCCAAATGCAGCAAGACCTGGTCAGCATTCAGTCTGCAAAGGACAAAGCCCTGTGTATTAATATATGTAGCTTCTCGCACGTGTAACTGCGCCATACTGCCAGCCCGACTGATCTTAAATTGGTTGTCAGTGTAATTCTTAGCATACTCAGGATTGTTTAACAAATATTGTCCAATTACGGAATCATATCTAATGTTGGACACCATGTCTTTGAGTTTTGCAAGCACGGGCTGGTTGGGTAGAGTCAGTACCTTGCCTATTGCGAACAGCTGAAGGGACATGCTGTTTGATATAATCCATCAGTCTTTGGAATGCACAGCGCACATACCTAGCATCTCATGGGCACTGAAATTCATAAATAAACCACATTACTCATTTGTGTGATAGGCAGAGCATCTGTTTGGCTTGATGGCAGCATCCTGTTTGATTGCAGAACTCGGTGGTACAGAGGGATCTGGGAGTCCTGGTACATAAATCACATAAAGTTAGTATACATATACAGCAAGTGATTAGAAATGGAATGTTTGCATTTATTGCAAAAAGTGGAATATAAAAGTGGGGAAGTTTTACTGCAGCTGTACAGGGCCTTGGTGAGATCACATTTGAAGTACTGTGTACAGTTTTGGTCTCCTTATATGAGAAAATATATAATTGCTTTTGAAGCTGTTCAGAGAAGGTTCATTTCTAGGATGAAGGGCTTATCTTATGAAGAAAGGTTGAACAGGTTGGGCCTTTCCTCATTGGAGTTCAGAAGAATGAGAGGTGACTGTTTGTTGATTGTTACAATTTTGAAAATTTGATGATCATCAAATTCAGTTGTGAAACTTAGTGCTGTTTGTTTTAATCTTTGTTTTAATCTGGCCCTAGTGGACTGGGCAGGAAGACTACAAGGTAGGACAGTTGATGAACAGTGGCAGATATTTAAGGAGATCTTCAATTCCTCCCAAGTAAAATATATCCCAATGAGGAAGAAAGATGGTAAGAGGGGGAAAAAGCATCCATGGTTAAGCAAGGAAGTTAAAGATAAGTTAAAGGCAAAAACTAAGGCATACCAAATAGCAAAGGTCAGTGGCAGGCTGGAAGATTGGGAAACTTTTAAAGATCAACAAAGGGTTACAAAAAAAATAATAAAAAGAGCAAAGGTAAATTATGAAAGAAAACTAGCACAAAATGTAAAAACTGATGGCAAAAGCTTCTACAAGTCGATAAAAGGAAAGAGAGTAGCTAAAGTGAATGTTGGTCCCTTGGAGGACGAGACTGGGGAGTTAATAGTGGGGAATGCAGAAATGGCAGTGATGCTTAATCAATATTTTGCCTCCGTTTTCACAGTGGAGGACACAAGTACCACCCCAATAGTAAGTAACAGGTAGTGCAGAGGATATAGAGAAGGAGGAACTTAGAACAATCACCATCACGAGAGAAAAAGTACTGAGCAAACTATTGGGATTAGGGGTAATATATTAGCTTGGATAGAGGATTGGCTAACCAACAAAAAGCAGGGAGTCGGGATAAATGGACCTTTTTCTGGATGGCAAGCTGTAACTAGTGGGGTGCCACAGGGTTCGGTCCTTGGGCCCCAACTATTTACAATCTATATTAATGACTTTGATTCAGGGATAGAAGGTACTATAGCTAAATTTGCAGATGACACCAAAATAGGTGGAAAAGTAAGTTGCAATGAAGAAATAAGAAATTTACAAATGGATATGGACAGGTTAGGTGAATGGGCCAAAATTTGGCAGATGGAGTTTAACGTGGATAAGTGTGAGGTTATCCATTTTGGTCCGAAGAATAAAAAGGCAACTTATTATTTAAATGGAGAGAAACTTCAGAATGCTTCAGTGCAGAGGGACCTGGGTGTCCTTGTGCATGAATCGCTGAAAGCTAGTATGCAGGGTACAGCAGGTAATAAGGAAGGCAAATGGAATTTTGGCATTTATTGCTGAAGGAATAGAGTATAAAAATAGGGAAGTGTTGTTGCAACTGTACAAGTCATTGGTGAGACTGCACCTGGAGTACTGTGCACAGTTTTGGTCCCCTTACTTGAGGAAGGATGTAGTTGCATTGGAGGCAGTTCAGAGGAGGTTCACTAGATTGATTCCAGAGATGTGGGGCTTGTCTTATGAGGAGAGATTGAGCAGTATAGGCCTATACTCGCTAGAGTTTAGAAGGATGAGAGAAGATCTAATTGAGGTATATAAGATGCTAAAGGGGATAGACAAAGTAGACGTGGAGCAGATGTTTCCCCTTGTGGGGCATTCTAGAACCAGAGGCCATAGTTTTAGACTAAGAAGTGGTAGATTTAAATCAGAGATGAGGAGGAATTATTTTTCTCAAAGGGTCATGAATCTGTGGAATTCACTACCTCAGAATGCAGTGGATGTCGGGACGCTGAATAAATTTAAGGAGGAGATAGACAGATTTTTAATTAGTAATGGGTTGAAAGGTTATGGGGGAGAGGGCGGGAAATTGGAGTTGAGGCCGAAATGAGATCAGCCATGATCACAATGAATAACGGGGCAGGCTTGAGGGGCTGATTTGCCCACTCCTGCTCCTAGTTTGTATGTTCGTTTGTTCTTATATCTTATTGAAACATTTAAGATTTTGAGGGGACTGAATAGGGTGGACACCGGAGGATGTTCCCTTTTGTGGTGGAAACTAGAATTCAGGGACATAGTTTAAGAATAAGAAAGAGATTAGGAGAAATTTTTTTCTCTCAGACCGTCATTAGAGTGTGAAATTCTCCACCCCAGAAGGTATTGGAGGATGGATCTTTAATTTATTCAAGGCTGAGTTAATTAGGTTTAGACAAGGAAGTCCAGGGTTATGGGGTGCAGACAGGAAAGTGGAGCTGAGACGACAACCAGATCAGCCATGATCTTACTGAATGCTGCAACAGGCTCAAAGGGCTCAATGGCCTGCTCCGAAGTCCTATCTTCCTATGTAAATCTGGATTCCCGATTGATCACGTGACTGGTAGCTATTAAAGAAACAGATGGTTGCTGTCGTCGGATGAAAATAGGGTTGGTACTCTGGCAGAATGAGGTAAAATAGGTTGAAAGCCCTTGTTCATTTAAAGTCTGACCACTATTAGATTGTGAGGATAAGTTTAAAAATATTACAGTCGCCAGGTATTGTAGATCAAATAAAATATAGGAGCTTAGAATATGGATTGTGTATGAACACCAAAAACATCAAAAACAATGGTCGTTACAAGGAATACATGAGAAGAAACTAGAGTGAACATTGAAGTGAATGGTGTCGCACTGGAACAAGTAGATAAGTTTGTCTACTTAGGACAAATGATAACAGAAGATGAAACAAAAACAAAAATTGCTGGAAAAACTCAGCAGGTCTGACAGCATCTGTGGAGAGAAAGACAGGGTTAACGTTTTGAGTCCATTCTGAAGAAGAGTCATACGTATTCGAAACGTTAACTCTGTCTTTCTCTCCACAGATGCTTTTGACCTGCTGAGTTTTTCCAGCAATTTTTGTTTTTGTTTCAGATTTCAAGCATCTGCAGTGTTTTGCTTTTATCTTAGCTGATAACAGAAGATAGCTGCTCTGACACTGAAGTCAGAAGAAGGCGAGAGATAGCCTGAAGTAATTTCATGAAGATGAAGGATGTGTTAACAGGAAGCAGGCTCAAGCTTGTAACAAGGCAAAAAACTCATAAGATGCTACATCCTATCCACTTTCCTTTATGCCTCGGAAATCGGGATAATTAGTAAAGATCTGTGGAAGAAAATAGAGACCTTTGAAATGTGGGTGTATTTTAAAATTCCATTTGCGGACCATAAGAGAAATGAAGATGTACTTGAAATTGCAAGAGCAAAAAGAACTCTAAAAGGACTCTTGGAAAAAAGGTCAGGATTTCAGCCATTTGAACAGCGCTGAAAAGCTACACAGATTTCTTCTAGAGGGCAAAGTGGAGTGCAGCAGAGAGAAGGGCTAGCCTAGGTGTAGTTGGATGATGGATGGCACAGAGTGGGTGCAGATGAGCTACTATGGCTGTGTGAGGATAGCGCAAGACAGACAAGTGTGGCATACCACGATAGCAGATCTCTTCGCAGTGGTAGCTACCAGCAGCAGCAAACAGGTATTTTGCTGTAGATGAGCACACTCCTATTCTGGTGCTGGGGCCTGTGCTTAAATCAATTTTTGACACTAGATGCAAACTATAAGGGTTCCATTTGAAGTGAATGTTGCATTCAAATCCAGTTTCTAATGGACACAAGCTCACAAGATCAAACTTTTATTCAGCAGCAGTGTGCAACCTCAGTCCAAATACAGTATTTGGAAGAATGGTTAGTGAGAGAAGTAGAGCAGTCTAGTAAGGGAGGCCCTCCTCTCTGCTTAAACTGAAGGCTTGCCATTTGAGCCAGACTGGAGAGGACTTTTCTTTGTTGAGAGCTGGGCTATAATTAGCTGGGAATGCTTCATGTTGACATTTGCTGCATTGATATTATACGGTGACCACCATTTAAAAAAAAAAGGTAATAGCACTGTGTCTTGAAGTTTGTGACCCACCCTGGAAAGCATCCTTGAACTTTCTGAACACAAAATATTCACCCTTTCTTTAAAACAAAAAATAAGTTGATTTCCCATGGCATACACACGGAGTCAATATGAAAATATTTTTTTAGTTGAAGTGATTTTCGAGGGGATAATTGGGGATAGGAATGGAAAAGGAGTAAGAGTTGGAGAGGAAGAGTTCTCCAAGTTTCAGAGTAAAATGGAGTGGGCTGTGCAGAATTTGTGGACCAGATGCTGAGCAGGTGGAGTCTTCCAACTAGAAGTGTTGCTCTGTGGAAGAGGGGCTCATTCTGGAATTAAAAACAAATATTAAAAAATGTTAGAAATACTCAGCAGGTCAGGTACCATGTGTGGAGAGCAACTGAGATGTTCAGGTCGAGATGATCTGATGAAAGGTCATTTCGAGCTGAAACATTAATTCTATGTCTCATCAGATGCTTCTCATCAGATGCTGCCTGAACTGCTGAGTATTTCCAGCATTTTTCGTTTCTATTTTTATTTCAAATTTCTGGCACATTATTTTGCATTTGTGATTCTGGAATTGTTAGTCTTTGAGGGAAGGGTGAATTTGTGTGGCGTTGTGAACAAGAGGATGAGGGAGAAAGGGATTAATGAGTTGGAAATGAGGCTCTGTTGACGGGGTCTGGGACATCCTGGAATTAACATTTGTCAATATTTGTTGATGTGCACATTTAGTGTGCTTTAGTCTCTGGGCACTGGGGCAGGACTGTACAGCAATGCTTAAACTTAACTTCTTGCAGGTAATCTTGCCAGCAACTACTTACCATTGCAGGAAAGGGGAGTTCAGGCTCGGGACAGTGGGACTGTCAAGTATTGTTTGTTCAGCTCCACTGTACTTGGTCACATAACATCTTCACAGCATCATGTACAATACTGAGAGAATGTTGAGGCAGTTCTCAATTTCTTCATATGACACAGTGATAAATATCTGTCTCTAATGGAGAGAACAAAACAAGTTGCCTATTTTCTACTGCAACAAATACCTGAGTATTTTTCCTGAGTTACTAATTAGATTCTTACCAAAATAAGCAAATAGATGAAAGATGTTTTAGTATGATGGGGGTGTGGAATAGTTGCATGCTTCCTTGTTGATGGTTCTGACCCAAATAGGATAAACTGGGTCATGAACTTCTAAATGATTCCCCTCTGTACTGATTTGTATAGGCAGGCATAAGCTGATTCAAATAATGTGGATTGAATTATCCAACTTACCTCCTCTCATGCAAACAATTTTGTTTAGTGCTACATGTAAAGAAACTGAATAAGAACAAATTTATCCCTGAAGGAGAAAAATGAGTTTCAATGATAAATAGCTGAAATCTTCACTTTGTGAACAAGTAGAGTCAAGCTTCCAAATATTTGAGCTGCTGTTTGAGTGTATCTTTTAGTTGCTTTATATGTCTACATTATTGCTGTGCAAAGCATTCTAGAAACATACTCAGACGCAAGACCTTGTCAAAAAGTTAAACTTATAGCAATTTAGCAAGTAGATAATGCCTCTCTGAAGTTTTAATTCAAGTCTCCTTAATATGTTAAATCAATTGCATACATTTTTCATGTTGATGCACCATGTCATCTGATGAATCATGGGTTTTCCCTGTAACCAAAACTGAAGTTTTGTAAAAACATTTATTGTTGATGTCTGTATTATAGAAATGTTGTGCCTCTTAATGGCCAAATTACAAAACCATTTTGAAGCACACATTGAGTTTGATGCAAAATTCTTGCTTAAATGGCATCAGCTTCACTCAGTTGGTCATCCCCTCACCTCTAGACTGGAATTTTATGGATTCAACGCAATAATAGGAGTTATAATCTGGACTGATTTACCAGTGCACTGCTGAGCAAGTGATCAGTTGTCAGAGTGTCATTTTCAGCTGAGATACTGAACAGGGAGCTCCTGTCTGCCTTTTTGGATGGATATTTCAGATCATGGCCGTAATTGAAAAGCAGAAAATTAATTGATGTCCTGGCCAATATGCCTCTCTATTAACCAAAACAAAAATCAGATTAACTGGGCATTGATCTTGGTGTTGTTTGTGAAATGTTGCTGGTACATAATAACTGCCACATTTGCTGAACATATGAACATACGAAGTAGGAGCATGAGCAGGCGTAGGCCATTTGGCCCCTTGAGCCTGCTCCACCATTCAATTAGATCATGGCTGATCAGATTTCAACCTCAACTCCATATTCCCACCTATCCCCGATAACTTTTCACCCCCTTGCTTATCAAGAATCCGCCTCCCTCTGCCTCTGCCTTAAAAATATTCAAAGACTCTGCTTCCATTGCCATTTGAGGAAGAGAATTCCTAACCAGCTCAACGCTCTGAGAGAAATAAGACAATGTGCACTTCCAAGAAGTAATTAGCGAAATGCAACACTTGCAGTTACTTCAGACAGAGTGAGAATGAATATGAATGCTAAGATTATTTCAAAAATGTTTTATTTGAGCAAGGAAGGTTATAAAACTGAGTAGGTGTCTGGAAATAAAATACACATCCATTCATAAAATCACTTGGGTGCATGAAAAATATGATTAAAATAAAAATTATCACTCTCTGGTTCCTATCTACCTTAGAGCTGTGCATCCATACATTGGCCGGTATGGTAACAACCCAAGCAAGTCATTATTCTCTATAATCAGTGTCAGCTGCTGCCTTGTCATTATCTGGGGCTCAATTTTTTTGAAATCATTTTAGCTCCCACAGCAGCAGGATTTTAATTAGCCCAAGATGTGAGGATTTTTATTCATGATCATTTATTATTGTAACTCAGAGTTGAGATCAAATGGTCATTTTACAAAACCAGAAATAAACCAAGATAAAGAAATGCCATATAACTGATTAGTTTCTTGATTTAATTAGTGGAGCAAATGAATCTTGTTTAACCTGGTATATGATTTCCCCAAAATGTTATGTTCAAATTTGAGTTTTTCCCCACATAATCTTATCATTCCCAAGCAAAATTACTTTTCACTTTATTGCTGGCTTAGCGGTTGCAGGCATTCTTTGGTATGGCACTAAAACCCATGATGTGTTGTTTTAAAAAAAAAAGCTACATCAAATCCTAATCTATTTTGGATGGTATTTTGGGAGATGGAGGATGGGCACTGCAGATCGCTTTAGTTTTCTGGATTAGGTATGGAAAAATCAGCTTGGGCTCCTGTTCTTGATTATTATTCATTGACTTAAGTTGAAAAGTTCATTTGTGCCAAAGGGCTGACGGCAGGCTGTTAACTCTTCTACTTTTAAAAAAATTTGTTCATGGGACGTGGGCATCGCTGGCTAGGCCAGCATTTATTGCACATCCCTAACTGCCCTTGTTCAGAGGGCATTTAAGAGTCAACCACATTGCTGTGGGTCTGGAGTCACATGTAGGCCAGACCAGGCAAGGACGACAGGCTTACTTCCCTAAAGGACATTAGTGAACCAGATGGATTTTTATGACAATCGGAAATGGTTTCATGGTCAGCATTAGATTTTTAATTCCAGATTTCGTTGAATTCAAATTTCACCAGCTGCCGTGGTGGGATTCTAACCTGGCTCCCAAGAGCATTACCCTGGGTCTCTGGAATACTAGTCAGTGACAATACCACTATGCCACCGCCTCACATCAAGGGACTCATGACAATCACAATGACAATGAAGCTTATGAACAAATAAAATATGGTATCGAGTTCCAAATAAGATTATTGGGTTGAAATTGCTCCCTTAAATGCTTTTCATTTTTATAAAATAATAGTTTGTGGAAAGATGAAACAGTTTTATTTTATCTTACATTTTTTCCTCTACTCCCTTGTGACAGATTCAAAAATAGACTTAAGAGCCAGTGTTCTCCACATCATTGAACCAGAATGTCCCCTCAGTCAAGAATGAATTGTTGTGACATTGGCGTAAATCCGTTTAGTGCTGGTTTGTAGTTGATTACCAAAAATAAAACGGGATGTATCTATTATTGAGTTGAAAGCTGATGCCTCAGTTTTGCTGCTTATTCGCAGCTCTGATTTTGGCAGCATTGGAATAGAAATGAGATGGAACTACTGCTGGCAGTGGAGGCAGTAGCCAGTTTAGGAAATGATTTTCAATATTACTGTGGAAGCAGTCATATCACCAACTATTGCTGGCTGCTACTTTTTTGACTGACCATGCTGAAAGATCTACAGCCTGAAAATCTGAACTATGCACTCTTTTTCCTATTTCTGCTAATTGGGTGGCGTTCACATTTTGGGCTGCCCTCGCACATTGTAGAACTGCTACTTGGACGTCTGGATGAGAAAGAAAAGATATTCATTTCAAGGTGGGGTCAACCAATCAAGGTGTGAAATTGTGCTGATCACTAAAAGTATTGAGTGTTTGGTGATAAGCACGAGACGAATAAGCCACATAACACTAATCTGCTGTGATAGGCAGAAGCTGTAAAAGGGGTGTGTTTGACCAATCCCACTGCCTGAAGTCTTTTCACTTGCTTTGTGATTCAAATAAAAAGAAAAATTCCCCACAGAGAAAAGC
Source organism: Cetorhinus maximus (assembly GCF_964194155.1). NCBI lineage: Eukaryota > Metazoa > Chordata > Chondrichthyes > Lamniformes > Cetorhinidae > Cetorhinus > Cetorhinus maximus. The sequence goes on from NC_135882.1 coordinate 155,921,903, forward strand.
TAGTAATTATGCATAAAATAGTTTTGTATTCAGACCATTCAATTTACAATTTAGTTCAGTTCACCTTGCTGTCACTGAAATTTGCTCCTCAGAGTTCTCAGAACCAAGATCACCTGGATCTATTTATATGAACTCTACAGGATAATTGCAGACTGCATCTTGTTATTTCAACTTTTTGAAACATGTGCAAAACGTTGCTGAAAAAAAATCAGTGAATTATCAAATAGATTTGTCCATTTTTTGATCTCAATAAGCTTTAAAGTAGTGAAGGTATATTGACATAAGATTCAAAGCAAGTGGCCTATTTGCCATGCTACGCAAATTTTTAGGACTCTGCTAACTTTCAGCATGTTGGTTGACTGCTTCCATTGGAATATTTCTAGAATCTACGTAGTTTGAAAAAAGTCTCCCATTGTTCCATTTTGATTTCACTCTTGAATGGTTTATCTCTGATTTGAAGATTATGCCCTCTTGTTCTGGATTCCCCGGCCAGGGGTATCCTCATATTCTTTGATGTTTCAGAGGATATTTCGTATTAGCAGTACCACATATAAGTAAGCTTGGATGTAAATAATGAAATTGCAACAGTAAACCTGTTAATAGGTAGGCAGGAGTTTAATCATGTTAAAAATAGATGAGAAGCAGCCAGAGTGTGAAATAATCACTTTTGTTGCTGCATCACATAGCTGCCTTCCCCTTTGTGCAACATGTCCTGGGGAAGGCTTCCTCGACTGTCCAGATCCATTTATTGGAGAAATTTCCCAGTAGCTTCCATGTGAACGAGGTCATTCCCACTGCACAACACAAGAATTGACCAATAGCCCTAATGACCTTATTTGTAAGTATACTACCTCATGTGGAAGTAAATCATGCAGACAAAGAAGGTTTCGCATTAAGTCCAGATCCATGCTAAATTATCTACCCGACTTGCAGCAGAACGGATATTATAATTGGCAAAGCATCCCTAGTCTGAGGGGAAAATTAACCATGTTTTTTGTTCCAGTTGCTCTCCCAGAACTCCCTGCTCAAATTTTACTTGATTGGATTTGACAAATTGCAGAATTGGATTAAGCCTCTAATCTACATGTTCGAAGAATCTGGTACATAGCCCACCTGGATCATTTGCCAGTGGCTGTAGCTTGCAGTTGTACACAAGTCTTTATTGTCTTCAAAGAAGGGGAAAAGTTGTGTGTTGGTGGGTTGGTAGTTGAACAAAAAGCACATGACACTTCAAACCACTGTGCAGCAATAATCAACAAAGCAAATAGACTGTTGAAATACAAAAACAAAATACCGTGTATGCTGGAAATCTGAAATAAAAACAGAAAATGCTGGAAATACCCAGCTGGCCTGACAGCATCTCTGGAGAGAGAAAAGAGTTAACATTTCAGGTCATTAACTCTGCTTCTCTATTCACAGGGTTTTGAAATATATCGCCAATAAGAGTAGAATTGAATTCAGAAAAAGCCGTACTTAAATTAATGTATTGTGGCGACTGCAAACTTTGACTGGCATCTAGCTCCGGTCACCAAGACACAATGCAGACATTCAGCCTCTGGAAATGGTATAGAGAAGGGCCACAAGACTGATCTCTCGTCAGCAATTGAATTATGAAAGAAGGAATTTGAACTTGTCAGACTTAGAAAGAGGTAACTGACAGACAATCTCAGAGCTATATATAAAATAGTAAACAATACAGACATCATGAGCATTAATTCAAATTAAGCAACAACAGGGGGGAAATGCAACATAAATTCCAACGGCCGAAGGGAAAAGTAATTGATATCAGCAACCTCTTCACATAAAAAAAATGAATAATGCACTGTATAAGCTTCTGAGTTCAGGCACGGAGGGAAAAAACCCCTTGAATTATTTAAATAGCAGGTGGTATGACATCGGGAACTGTAGATTTTTAATCAGGTAAGATTGGCCAAGTGGCCCTTTTCTAATCCATCTTGTAATGCCATCTATTTTAATTTTCTTGCTTGCCAGTTTTCACAGCAAATATGGCTCATTCTCCTTTCTTGACTGCTTGTTGTCGTATCATTTCCATTGCCACTTATCATGCTCTGATACCTCATCACATTGAATTACATAGAAATTGCAACACTGAAACAGGCACTTTGACACAGTCCATCTTGCTTTTCAATCTCCATAAAAGCAGGCGTCCTAATTGCATGATGTTTTCAAGTTCATTCATGGGATATGAGCATTGCTAGCATGGCATTTGTTGCCCATCCTTAATTGCCTCTGAATCCCTTAAGATGGTGGTGGTGAACTGCTTTCTTGAACCTCTGTTTAATATCATTAATCACATATTGAGAAAAGAATGAATCTAAAAGCAATCTTTTCCTTAAGCCAAGTTTATTTCCAAGACTACAGAGAATTGGCAGATTCCTCTCGTTTCCCCCCAACACCCAGTGTGAACTGGTTTTCAAACTCTTGCAATTATTCCCTAATCTTGCCCCAACTCGGGGCAGCTGCTCTTAATTACCAATTTAAGCATGCGGTCTATTGCTTCATGATTCCAACTTTAACACACTGCAGTCTATCTGGTATAGGTACCCCTGCAGTGCACACCTTAATGCCACATTCTATTATCCCTTTTTCCTTCAACCACCCATCTGATCTATTACTAAATGTTGACATGTAGGGGTTTTTTTCTCTCCGTGCCTGAACTCAGAAGCTTATACAGTGCATTATTCATTTTTTTTATGTGAAGAGGTTGCCAATAACGTTATCATGTCGAATTATACCAGTTCTGCATTCCATGGCCTCTCAATCTTAATGAGCGAAACAATTTCTCCATTTCTCTGTTGTAAATCTCTTGCGTTTAATCTAATAATTAAGTTCCTTGATTCTAGTTTTCTCAACCATTGGAAACCATGGCCCGAGTCTTCTGATATCCAGAGCAGTGAAATATGTACTTAAGCCTGTGTTGCATGTTGGGATCCTGCGGAAGTCCTGGCACACACACACATGCATTGTAACTGCTCGGAAAGTTTGAACTCCTGATGGGCTGATTTGCACTGCCCAGGACTCTCTGCAAAAGTCTCCGAAATTGATCTGAGTGTTCGAGATTTGGGCCAGATGCATGGGACTTAGCTGGATACTTGGCCTGGAAATGTTATGCTGGTTAATCTCTGGTATAACTCAGTGATTAGCTAGCGTAACTGAACAGAGCCCCATAGCCAACCAACCTCCTGACCTGATCTGACTAACCCTCGATCAAACCCCTTACCTGACTACCCTGAGGACACCCATTCACCCACCTGCTAAAATACATGAGACCTTTAAAAACCTAACTGAATAGGGCAGCTAATGTAAAAAAAAAGGGGCATGCCCTCTCTTCATTCATATTCCCCTCTGCTCATTGGCCTTGCCTTGCAGAGTTTGTGCTGAATCATTGCTGCTGCAGCAGCCGGAATTGGATGTCCCACCTGACAATGTGCAAAAAGGTTGGGGCACAGAAAATTTCATGGGCAGCAGCAGTGCACCCAGCATTATTGCTGACCAGAAGACCTGGGTCTGTGTCTCTATCTGCTCTATTCAATCTCTTCAAACTTTTTAATACTTCTATCAAATCCTTCTGTAGTCACCTCTGATTTAACAAAGACAGTAAAATTAATTTTCCAAGTAATAATATTTGCATTCTACTTTCACCAGGTGCCATCGTAGTGAATATGAACTATACCATTTTTATTGCCTCACCATCCTTACTCTAGATTGAAGCCCAAACTGCAGATGTTACACAAAGTATAACGTGAAACCATATGCTTCGTGGAAAATAAGGGTCAAAATGAGCTGGAGGAGCAATGAGATCTTGGGGTACAGATACATAAATCATGAAAAGTTGTGACGTAATTTGATATGCCATAAAAAAACTTGTGTTCTTTTCTGGAGGGATAGAACTGAAAATTAGAGAAATTATGTTAAACATATCAAACTCTGATTAGACTGCACTTGGGAGTGCAATGTACAGTTCTAGGCTCCGTATTACCAAAAGGATAGAGAGATGTAATATAGATATGATCTGCCCAATGACAGATCTTTTGATCATTTCTCCATGCCTCACGATCTTGCACTTTCCACTTCAGTGGAGGTATTGGTGAAGGTGCAAGAAACATTCACAAGTATGATACCAGAACTGTGAGGCTATACTTATCAGGAAGTGAGAGTGGAAATTGTAGAGGCACTGGCAATGACCTTTCAATGTTCCCTAGATTCAGGGGAGGTGCCGGAGGACTGGAGAACTGTAAACATTACGCCCTTCTTCAAAAAAGATTGTAAAGACCTGCCCTGCAATTACAGACCAGTCAGTTTAACTTCGGTGGTGGGGAAGCTTCTAGAAACAATTAGTCTGAATAGAATTAATAGTCCCATGGAAAAATGTGGATTGATTCAGAAGAGTCAGCATGCATTTGTTAAAGGAAAATTGTGTCTAACTTGCTGTTATTTTTTGAAGTATCAGAGATGGTTGATGAGGGCAAGGTCGTTGATGTGGTGTATATGGACTTCCAAAAGGCATTCGATACAGTGCACACAACAGACTTGAGGAAAGTTATAGGTCATGAAATAAAAGGTACAGTAGCAACGTGGATACAAAATTGGTTGAAGGATAGGTGACAGAGAATAATGGTTAATGGGTATTTTTCGGGCTAGAAGAAGGCTTGTAGTGGAGTTGCCCAGGGGTCGCTATTGGGACCCTTGCGTTTCCTGATATATATAAATGATCCAGATCTTGATGTGCAGGGGACAATTTCAAAGTTTGCGGATGACACAAAACTTGGGAGAATTGTAAACTGTGAGGAGGACAGTGTAGAACTTCAAAAGGACATTGACACATTGGCGGAGTGGGTAGATGAAGTTCAATGCGGAGAGGTATGAGGTGATGCACTTTACCATAGTATAAAATAAAGGATACTGGGTGTATATGTACATATGTCATTAAAGGTAGAGAGAGTTGTTTCTAAAGCACACAGTATTCTCGGCTTCATTAATAGGGACATCGAGTACAAGAGCAGGGAGGTTATGTTGAACTTATATAAGACACTCGTTAGACCTCAGCTGGAGTATTGTGTGCAGTTCTGGGCACCACACTATTGAAAGGATGTGAACGGATTGAAGAGAGTGCAGAGGAAGTTTATGAGAATGATGCCAGGAATGAGACACTTCAGTTATGAGGAAAGATTGGAGAAGTTGGGACTGTTTTCCTTGGAGAGGAGAAGGCTGAGAGGAGACTTGATAGAAGTTTTCAAAATCATGAGGGGACTGGACAGAGTAGATAGGGAGAAACTGTTTCTGCTCGTAGACAGATCGAGAACTAGAGGCACAATTTTAAAGTGTTTTGCAAAAGAAGCAAATGCGAGGTGATAAAAAACTTTTCCATACGGTGAGAAGGGTGTGGAATGCATTGCCCGGAAATGTGGTGAAGGCAGGTTCAATTGAGGCATTCAAAAGGGCATTGAATGATTATTTAAATAGAAACAACGTGCAGAGTTGCAGGGAAAAGGCAGGAGATAGGCAGTAAGTTAAAATGCTCAGCGAGCCAATGCAGACACGATAGGCCGAATGGCCTCCTTCTACATCTTAACAATTCTGTGATTCTTTGAAAGGCTGAATAGGCTTGCATTCTTTGTCGAGAAAATAGAAGGGCATCCTGATAAAAGTCTTTAACATAATTGAGGGTTGAATAAGGTAGATGTCGAGAAAATGTTTCCACTTGTATAACTGGAGGTCATAAATATTAGATGGTCGCTAATAAATTCAGTTGTGAGTCCAGGAAAACCTTGTTTACCTAAGGAGTGGTACGAATATAGAACATGCTACCACAAGGAATAGCTGAGACAAATAGAATATATGCATTTAAGGGGAAACGAGATGAGTTCATAAGGTTATGGTGATGGGATTAAAGCAGTCGGGTATGAAGATGCTCTTTTGGAGCATAAACACTGGCGTAGACCAGTTGAGCCAAATGGCTTGCGGTACACTTGATGCACTAAGGTTGTATATAGACGTATCATTATATCTTGATCATCATTAATGTACGAGCCTTGAAAATGAACATTGGTAGGTTTCGTGGCCTGTCTTCTATACTTATGTATCTGTATTTGTTAGGGCTTCCAGTGCAGTTAACATTTTTTGGTAAATAAATTTTTGATCTGTATTGATCACAGAAGTTGCAGAGAGGAGGGGGAAGGTGAGGGTGGGGTTGATATACTTGGAAAGAAAGTTGGGGAGAAGGAGCAGCATATTAGTAAGGTAAAACTTGAGAGAGGAGGGAATAGAACGGGATCATATTACTGGGCAGGAAAATCTGAGAGGAGGCAGTAGCACAAGACCACAAAGAAAGCCTGAGTCACTTGGAAGTGCAGAGTTCAAGGTTGAGCATCTACTCAAAGGCTTTGAATGACTTGCAAAGTAACTGACCATTATTTTTCCTTTAGTTTTTACCTGAGATCTTTAAGTTCCTGTATTATGAAGTTCCTTCTAACATGTATACCTAGCATTGCCCCTTGTACTAATTTAGCTAGTTTTTAATTAACATAAACCCCGTCAGGCAAAATCGCCCTTTCAAACAGACAAGACTGACACATTGACACAGGCCAGCACAGACACCAGTATAAGCAACCTAGCTGATAATTAAAAAAGGTAAAGCTAGCATGTAAACGCTTAGTAAGGCCGGTGACAATGGTATCAGTGTGTACATGTTTAAAACCATGATTTACTGAGATTAACATTTTTAATTGCATGATTAAAGATGATTAATATTATAAGTCACTTGACAGTCCTGTGCGTCTATGTAAATCACCTGTTTGCATTGCTGACATTAAGTCATAATGTATTTTATTAAAGAAAAGATCATTATGCTGTGTAGAACATACATATGTCAGTATTATAGTGCAGAAATTCCAAGTGCGTAATGCCATTGCATGTGCCTCACCGTAATTTTCTACTCTGTCATTAAAATTGGAGCAACTAATTATCATAGCTCCACCTTCTACCAGTGTGGAAAAGTGACACTGTTGCAGCATCCCCATGAACTTCTGCTCACGTTGCTCTGACAATATTGCAGATTATGGTGTCATGCATCTACCCTGAGTCTCAGAGTGGCTTTGGAGCTGGTAGATTGACAGTTGACATGATTTTCTCACTTCAGCAGTTACAGGAGAAGTGCTGCGAACAGAGCAGACCACTCTACAATGCCTTCATAGACCTCACTGAGACCTTTGACCTAGTCAGCAGAGACAGACTCTTGAAACTACTGTGGAAAATAGGCTGCCTGCCTGGACTCCTGGGCATCATTTCTTCTTTCCACAAGAACATGCACAGTTCCATCTGTTGCAGTAGATCAACACCAAGGTCAGCAGTAGGGTAAAGCAGGGCTGCGTCCTGGCACCAACTCTCTAGCAGCATGGAGAAAAATTGCATGCTTTTGGTGACTCACATGGGGGTGTCAACCTATCAGAGCTGACAGCAAGCTGTTCAACTTGGCAAGAGTGTGCGCCAGGACCAAAGTGCATAATGTCCTAGTCCATGAATTACTGTTAGCTCTAGGGATGATGGCGTCAGATACTGAAGGTCATTTGCAACAGCTTGTAGATTAGTTCTCCTGGGCCTGCAAAGAGTTTGGACTAATAATCAGCTTCAGGAAGACCAAAGTTATGGGCCAGAATGTAAAAGCTCCACCTTCCATCAACATGGACAACCTCATTCTGCAGGTCGTCAATAGATTTGCATTCCTTGGATCAATAACCACCAGAAACCTGTCCTTTGATGCTGAAATTAGTACCAGAATTGCCAGCTGTCCTGTCAAAGTTGAGAAGTTGAGTGTGAACCAACAGTAAAGTAACTGAAAATGCAAAGCACTGTGTGTACCAGGTTTGTGTTCTCAGCACCTTCCTTTACAGTAGCAAAGCATGAACAAGTTAGGTAAGCCAAGAAAAACGGCTGAACAGCTTCCACATCCGCTGCCTCAGACGAATGTCGGGCATCTCCTGGCAAAACAAGCCAAGAGTGCCGAATACGGAAGTACACCAGCATGCAGAGATCCCCAGCATGTTAACTGTCTTGAGTCAGTGGTGACTTGTTGGCTGGGTCATGTGAACGGGAATGGTTGATGGCAGCATCCCCAAAGACATACTCTCTGGCAAGTTTGCTATCGGCATGAGACCAACAGGCTGTCCATATCTGCAGTACAAGGACATCTGTAAGCAATCCTTAGGTTGACTGGGATTGGAGTTGATGCATGGGATGTCCTCGCTGCTGACTCAAGTGCTTGGAGGTAAGAAATCAGGAACAGCATGGGAAAAGCAGAGGACAAAATAAATGACCAGATGGCGGAAAAGAGAGCCTGCCAGAAGGAAAGAAACATCAGTCAACCTCAGGCCAACTCTCTTCATCTGTGCAACTGCCACTCACAAATTGGCCTCTACAGCCACAACAGACGATGTTCAGTCATCGTCTCCTGAGATGGATGGATACCAAGAGAAGATCTTTCATTGTAGTCAGTGATGAAATTGAGTTTACTGAATAAATGCCCCTGATCGCCACAACTGCCTAGACCAGTGATACTTTAACTTTTTTATTGATGGACTCCATTTCAATTAGATTATTAATCACAAAGCCTCATCTGCATTATAATACTTAGAATAGAAAGTGCTGCAAGTGAAGACTGTTTTGATAATTATTTTAAGCAAACAGTTATTTGCTTACAGGTGTGTAGATATGGCTTCGCCTGTTTCACACCGCAGCATTTGTTTATTCTTAGTGAGAGCAGGAGCCTGGAGGACAGCAGGATACGGCAAAAGCACAAGGGGAGGAGTGGGAGAGCAGGAACACTGGGGGAGATGCAAAATAGAGAGGCGGGGCCTGGGAAGAAAGCATTGGGGACCAGAGGGAGTTCAGGATTATGGGATGGGGGGCAGAGCATGCCTTCAGCCATTGCTCATACATTTGCTCTTGAACACAATGCCCTGGCCCATTGCCCAGGTCATCCACCAATGAGGCCAGCAGTGAGTCGCGGACCAGAGTTTGAGAACCACTGACTTGGACCAATGCAGGAAGCGCTGGAGGTTTCCCTATGTTTAGTATAATAGGGATAAGAAAAATCAGTATTACTTGGATTTGAAATGCAGAGTATTAATGTAAATTATCCCAACTTTAAACAATTGCTTCAAATGAGCCCATACGCTGCGATAAAATGAGCTTTAGTGAAGGAGTTGCTTTTTAAAAAAAATTATTTAGGTTTCAGAATTGTGGGTTTGACAAAAAATGCCTTGTGCTGGCTGCTGTATGCTGTATCTGATGGTTTGTTCTTGATAACACATTCTACTTTGAAAACCTGTTTGCAGCAGTAAGGAAGTGGCCGATGAGATGAATCTGATAGAGCAGAGAGTCGCTGCATGACCGTGTTTGATTGTAGTAGCTCAGCTCCATTCAGTATATGCTGTTGATGAACATTAATGGCATTCAGTTGTAGTCAGTTTTAAGTGGCGGTCTCATCTCCACAGAATTCTGAATGGACAAACCATTTGATATAAGAATTGCTGTTTCACGTGAGCCCAGAATCATAGTGCAATGGTATATTCTTTCACGGAGTCAGCAGGCTGAAGATGTATAATCCTCTTTTCCAGTAGAAGTGACTTCTACGATGAGCGAGGCCCATAGGGATGAATTAGTCTTGCAGGCAACGGTACAGAAGTTTGAAAGTTCCAGTAGAAAAACAGTGTAGGTGGGGAGCCAGGTATTCAGAAATCTTGACAGAGCCCTTTGCTGCTGCTAACGAGATGGAAAATGGCAGTCTACCCGTTTTCAGCTCCATAAGGCAATATTACAGGTTCCAACAGCTTCGGGAGGGTGTCACATGACTCTCACTTCAGCACCATTAGTTGGACAATTCCCTGTCTGCATCCTTGAGATAGTTAATGGTTCATACATTAATAATATTAAAAAAGAGGTTTCAGCATCCTTTGTCCTGGCAGACCGATCGTCTCTGTTGGCCAGAGCCTTGCTTTAGAAATGTAAATAGTCTTTGTACAACTCCTTGGGATTTGGTCTCTGCAGCCGCAGGGGCATTAGTGCCTCTTTAGAAATAACGAGGTTGCTGTTGTTATGTAGGTCAGGAATTCTTTTGGTATGAGTCATGGCTTCAGTCAGTTTAAAGCCTTTGTCCAGTTTTTAAAACATAATTTCATAGATTAGCCATGATGATAAACATATGTTTTATAAAAATATAGAGTGAGGTCTTAGCCCCCTGACAGTTTTATATTACTATGTTTCACTTGAAGCAACAGATACCTGTGTATACTGCTGAAGAGTCCAAACGGTGCAAGATTAATTTGTAGCTAATTACAGGCCATTAAATATTAATAGTAAAATGATGCTTAATTTCTTGGGGTTTTTTTTAGTTCCTAAGTAGGGCACAGTTAATGTGTGGATTTAACAGTTACACCATACTTTTTCCTTAGAGTGGTTATTGAGGTAAGTTTATTTAGATGAGAATATTTAATGGGCCAGATTTTGCTCTCAAAATAATGGTGAAGCAAATGGTGCTCCTCATCATTTATATGCAATTAGTGCAGCCACTTCAGGCGGGGAGCAGATATGTATTTAAATGCCAATATGCAGAAGCTGCTGTCCAAGTTACATAAATCTGCCATGAGCTTTGTGAAAACAGCATTTCATTGCTCACTGTATAAATGCAATGAATGAAGTCAAGTTGCTATATTGGCAGAATAGGCACAAAGTAAATTTGCTACAATGTTAGATTGTCATTTCAAGTTCAAGTACTCATTTAACAATTATTATGCATTAATCAAAGTATGTACTGAATTGTGGTAAGATGAGAAGAGTATCAAGCTCATTCTGCATCTGGGGATGAGTGAAATTTCACTGAACGTTTAGCTCCATTTGTGTTGTGGTGATTAATTAATTTAACCTATGATTCTCAGGTGAAGAAAACATCAAGAAAGGGGATTTTTATGTAACTTAATGTTGCATTTGTCTTTTTTCCCTGCTTTGACAAATGTTTCCTGTTTTTGGCTCATGTGTGACTTTATTATGTCACAATTCACTGGGGATAGCGCACTGCAATATCAAACCCCGCAGCTCCCCAAGCCGCGACATATGTGAAAAGTTTGATCGAACCACTTAATTGTTTAATTTAGGATAACAGAATATGAGCACCAGGTTTGTAAACTTAATGAGTAAATAACTGTTTATTGAAAAACTTATTTTTAACCAGCGGCAAAAGAAAGAATATGAACTGCTAACTTCTAACCCTATAACCTAAACTCTACCCCTTTTTAAATCCCTTACAGACACACACACACACACACACACAGACAAGACACATAAGACACACAAAAACATGGATTTTAAGGGTGAGATAAAACAGTTATCTAGCATCAATTCCGGACTGCAAGATTCGATGGATTGATTTTGATCGATGTCTTCCAAATTCCTTTACGTTCTTTGTTGATGACATGAAGTGGTCTTCCCAGCACTTTCAGTCTTTAGTTCAGTGGTTGAGCACTTGCTTTTCAATGTCTCTAATCGTGATTTTCCTCTTGATAGGGGTTTTTCAGAGAGAGAGCAGGTTATATAGGTATGAGGAAAAATTAGCTAGCTATTATTGTAGAATTACTGGGAATCTTACACACAAAGGAGAAAGAGATTTTAGGTCTTTTCCCTTTTCAGGCTCAGTTTTTTTTCCTTCTGCATTGCTCTCACACAAACCCTGGTCACCTGGTTAGGAGCCAATTAAAATGTTGTTGCCAGGCAGTTCCTCATTAGACTGGACCCCTCCTCAGCACCATCCTGTCTTTCTTAGCACACTCTGTCCCAGGACAGCAACATTGTATTTATCTCTCACACTGTTCCAGTAGACATGTCTTTCAAACTGCAGTCAATGTCAATTTAATCCACAGTCCACCAGAAATAAAAAGATATGTTCTTTACAATTCCAATTGCTTTTTAAAGTAAGATTTTTTTTTTTAAATCCATATTTTATCAAACAGGAGATGAATGGAATTGAGGGAAATTACACTGTCATAATCACAGGCAAAAAGAGTTGGAATACCTTGATGGAACTGAAGTTGACTTTTAATCAAAGACTTGTTTCTGGAAAGTTGCTTTATTTATGTTCTTCATTACAGAAACAGAATAGCTCCGCATTATCTTTGTTCCCTTGGAAAGCAAACAAAATGACTGAAAGTCCTTTTTTAAAAGAGAGAGTGCCACTTTCCACCCTACTTGTTTCTCGAACTTCAACCCAAAATAAGACTCAATTTTTTTTTTCTCTCATATTTTCTCTACTTATTTTACCTGTGCTAAGGAAGCCTGTGCACTGACTTTTCCAGTGTTTAGTTTAGGTTTTCCTTATGACCTGTTTTGTGCCTGCTGATAGCACTGTTTTGGTCAAGCCATGTTATCCTTAAGTCCATCAAGTATTCTGATGGGACTCCATATTGTTAACTGGCTGAATGTGACTTCAGTGTACAGATACTTGCGTTTTGAATACCAGTAATGTTGAGATTTTATTTTAATTGCATCATCTAGATTTAGTCATTTTCTTCCCAGTTTTCTTGGACAAATGCTTAATGCAAATCTTGAGTCTTCCAAGTATTGGCTGTGCCAGTCATTGCAAATTTGTGATGCCATTTATGTAAAATGTGAAAGGCATTTGGTTTAAATACATATAGAGAAGGAGCTTTTCAAAACTATTAGAACAAAATTATGAGTTACATTGCCAATATTTGCTAAACTTTTTTCAGAATGAAAAGAATTTTAAAGCGCAATTAATTTGCATTTGTCATTGATAGCAATATGGTAGTTGGCCTGTATAGTAGCAACAGTGCAGTTAACAGAGTGGTTTGCCCTCAGAATCGATGCATCTTGGTTTGTTGATGGAAATCGATTACAGCATGTTAAATGGACCTGCCTTTCTGCAGTATTACTTATGTGAAAAATGAACTTATTCTTGCTAAGTGTTTGCACAAGGCAAATAGATAAAATGGTGACTAAAATTACTTTGGTATCTCAAAAGTCCTGTAGGCACTAGCTACTGTAAAGTTATCATAACGCGGTATCAATGAGAACAGAACAAAAATACAATTTCTAGGTACATTATAGAAGAACTAATTTATACAATCTCTGAATGACCTCAAAATTTTACCACTTTACCTGCCAAGTTTGTAATGGACAGTCGGCTATAATTGAAAAGGTGTTTGCATAGTTAATTTCAGACTGTGCCACGACTTTTAAAAATCCATTCATACAATAGGGCGTTGCTTGCTAGGTCAGCATTTATTGCTGATCTCTAATTGCCCTTGAGAAGGTGATGGTGAGCTGCCTCCGCTGCAGTCCATGCAGTGTAAGTATACTCACAGCGCTGTTAGGGAGGGAGTTCCAGGATTTTGACCCAGTGACAGTGAAGGAATGGTGATATATTTCCAAGTCAGGATGGTGAGTGGCTTAGAGGGAAACTTCCAGGTGGTGGTGGTGTTCCCCTGCATCTGCTGTCCTTGTCTTTCTAGATGATAGCAGTCGTGGGGTTGGAAGGCGCTCTCTAAGGAGCCTTGGTGAGTTCCTTCAGTGCATCTTGTAGATGGTACACACTGCTGCCACTGTGCATTGGTAGTGGAGGGAGTCAATGTTTGTGGATGGGGTGTCAATCAAGTGAGTTGCTTTGTCCTGGATGGTGCAAATCTTCTTGAGTGTTGTTGGAGCTGCACGCGCCAGGCAAGTGGAGAGCATTCCATCACACTCTTAACTTGTGCCTTGTAGATGGTAGACGGGCTTTGGGGTGTCAGGAGGTGAGTTACTCACTGCATGATTCCTAGCCTCTGACCTGCTCTTGTAGCCACAGTATTTATATGGCAAGTCCAGTCATTTTCTGGTCAATGGTAACCCCCCAGGATGTTGTTAGTGGGGGTTTCAGCAATAGTAATGCCAATGAATGTCAAGGGGCAATGATTAGATTCTCTCTTGTTGGAGGTGGTCATTGCCCGGCACTTGTATGGCATGAATGTTACTTGCCACTTGCCCAAGCCTGGATATTGTCCAGGTCTTGCTGCATTTGGACATGGACTGTTTCAGTATCTGAGGAGTTGCAAATGGTGCTGAACATTGTGCAATCATCAGTGAACTTCCCCATTTCTGACCTTATGATGGAAGGAAGGTCATTGTTAAAGCAGCTGAAGATGGTTGGGCCTAGGACACTACCCTGAGAAACTCCTGCAGTGATATCCTGGAACTGAGATGATTGGCTATCAACAACCACAACTGTCTTCCTTTGTGCGGTGGTCACTCCAGCTGATGCTGTCATGGACAGATGCATCTGTGGCAGACCGATTGGTGAGGATGAGGTCATGTATGTTTTTCTCCTTTGTTGGTTACCTCAGAACCTGACCCAGTAGCTATGTCTGTTAGACCTTGGCCAGCTCGGTCTGTAGTGGTGCTACCAAGCCACTCTTGGTGATGCACATTGAAGTCCCCCACCCAGAGTACCTTCTGTGCCCTTGTCACCCTCAGTGCTCCCTCCAGGTGGGGTTCAACATGGAAGAGCACTGATTCATCAGCTTGGTGGGTGGGGGGGGAGGCTCGGTACAGTTCTGTGAGTATGACTACGTCAGGCTGCTGCTTGACTAGTCTGTGAGGCAGCCCCCCTAATTTTGGCACTAGCCCCCAGATTTTAGTAAGGAGGACTTCAGATTCAAGGCTTTGAGCTCTCTTCTTTCATAATTGTATTACTAAAAAAGTTTCGAATGTTGAATGGTTTATGGAGATACATACGTGACTGGATTGTATTGGAAAACACTTTTGTGGCTAGGTAAATTAGAGTTGTTTTAAATTTAAAAACCATGGGCAGTAAGTGGAGAGATTATTTTTCTTGTGTGTGTTTTCTTTCACCCATCATTTTCTTTGCTCACCACTGCTCCTGGTTCCCACTTTTTCACCAATCTGGAACTTGTACCACAAGTCCCTCTGTTTAAAAAAAATAGTTACGTAGATATCACCATGACCTCTGGCTCTTTGTAACTGGCTTTCAGAAAGTTTGCAAAGAGCCTGAGTTTCTTTTTCCATCCTGGGCATCTTTCCTTATTTACATATTTCAATTCATGAAGGTCCTATCTAGGAACTTTGAAGCAGAAATCTGAATTCTATTTATTGGTTGCATAGGTATTTTGGTTACCTGATGTGCCAACCTACCCTACCACTCTATTGGCTGTTGTAATGTAGAAACTCTAGCTTTTTTCCCATCAGAAAGCAAGTGATATGTTTATTATGTGGTATATTAATGTAGATTGGATAACAAAATATCTAGCAGTGAGTTCCATGGATGTGCAAAACGAACAGCAAAGCTGGAGTGGAATGACTGCTGAATGAAAGGATTGAGTTACCACTGAAGCTTGCTACCAGCTACTTTTTGACATTATGTTGTACCTACGTTTATTTATAAATAACATTCTGTCCATTTTTGACATTATCTTAAGTGTACTAATTAAAGCCAAGATCATGTAAGGGTAAGAAAGGTATATGATCATAGTATTATGTATAGTGGGTTACTGTAAAATTGCATTACATATTAAAAACTACTGTCCTTAATCCAAAGATCATTAATATCAACAATTTTGTGTTTATATTAATGATGTTGATATTTTGTGTTCATTTAAATGCCAGTCATTTTGACAATTGTCGAGTTGGTGGAGTTACTGACCCTGGACCCTGAATAATCATCTGTACAGAGAACTTAAGACTCTACTATGTTTGAATTCATTGTTGGCTCAGGTCATAATTAGGCTCAATATCTGTCCTCAGTTTGCACCACGGCATATAGAATTTAAACAATTTTCAGGAAAGTGGCAAATATTTTCTATGCCAAAAAAAAGCTAAATTTCTAATTTAATTAATGGTGTATTATTCTTGAGCTTAGTGTGCTGTCCAGAATTATAAAATTGATACAGGATCTATTCAGTACAAATAAAGAAACCACAGATGCTGGAACTCTGAAATAAAACAAAAATCTGCTGGAAATAGATAGGGCTACCAGCATCAATGAAAAGAAAAAGAACAATTAATGCTCTGGGTGTAAGCTATTCATAATAATAAAGGATCCTTAGCTCAAATGTTGTTCTCTATCTTGCCTTTACAGATGCTGTTGAACCTTTTGTGTATTTCCAACAGTTTCTGTTTAATTTCAGAATGTAATTGCCTTGTTTTTCTTGCTCCACTTAAGAATTAAAGTATCTTCTATATTTCAACCTTTATTTATGACTCATTCCCTCCTAAGTTTCCATCCTACTAAAGGTTGTGATTTATCATGACCTATGTTTTCACAGGTACCAAACTGGTTATTTTTTCCTGCCCGAACAGGAACAGTTTAAGGTTATTCACCTTGGATTCAACATCACAACCAACAAACCGTTTTATTATAACATCCGTTCCTGTCATCAGCGCTAAGTCACAGGATGCTTGCACAGTTTGTTATTGAGTAGACAGCACCCTCATCAGTGCAGCAGTGTATGGCACTTCATTCATTCTTATGCCAAAAAGCTGTCCTGCTCCTGGGGGTAAGCACAATTAGTTCATCGTTTGGATTGCTAAGCTTGCCAAGTTGGCTGACACATCCTTAATTAATTAAAACTATAACCGAACGTTACATTGACTGTTTGGATTCTGACACTCTGACTCAGTATATACTGGTTAGTTCTGCTGGTGATGACTTTGAATGCCATTAAATCTCAGCCTTGATTTATCAAGAAGTATTTTACTTTAAATAGTCGTTTGATAGTACAGAACTTGAGTATTGCTGAAAAAACAGACTTTTTTGTTGCAGATTTTCGTCTTGCACTCATCAGAACAATTCGTAAGAAAATACCAATGTCAGGGGAAACAACATATTTGTACTGTATGTGAAGAGAGTGCTGATTGGTAGAGGTGTTGTCATGGAGAATGCACCTGTTGATGGTGACTGACAGTTAACTGTCAAGAATTGTTTGAAATTTAAACCAGGCAGCTTGACTCTGGTCAAGACATTGCCCTGGGGAATGAACCAGCGAACGGCTGTCACTTATTTTGTTTAGCTGAAACAGGCGCAATGTTGTATACATTTTTTTCCTGTCTGCAAAGAACAGGGCCCTGTGTATTAATATATATCCAGTACATGCAAATGCACTGCACTGCGAGCCCGACTCACCATCTTAAGTTGGTTGTTCTTAGCACACTGAGAATTATTTAGCAAATGTCCAATTGCGGAATCACATCTAATGTTAGACACTATGTTTTGAGTTTTGCAAGCACAGGTTGGTTGGTAACAGTCCTGATGTGCATCTCCCAACATGTGTCCTATCTCCACTGATCCGGAGACTGGAAGATTTGGGCCGTTGACAAATAGAAAATAAGAAATGGGGGTGGAAAAGATAGAAACAAGATGTTACAGAACACAGGCATGACTACGCAGCGATGTAGTTTGGTACAAAATGGGTCATGTGTTGAGATTTTGTGATAGTTATGACGACACAGTGGCCAGCACTTGCCATCATTACCCCTCTGAGACGAGCAGTTAAATTCCAGATTCTAGAGTCCACACACAATGCAATTAAATGCTAAAATCCCAGACAGCAATCAATTAGAAATAACTGAACTGCTATCAACTTGTCCTTTAACATTAGTGTTACACTAGTGTAGTGTCACTGTAAAAGCCCTTTAAAGAAGTTATACCTTGTTAAATGGGCTGTAACTGAGTTTTTAATGGAGTACTGAGTTCATAAGTATTGATAAACAGCCTCACTAGCCCTGAAAAACCAATTTCATATTTGTGGAACGTCAAATTTCTCCATTATGATAAAATAAATTCCACACTTAAAATTTAAAGTTTGTTTGATATTTCAGCTTCACTTTAATCCCATTTTTATGCCCCAATAATTTATTTTGCCCTCTAAGATTTATATAAGGTGCAGGATAATCATTGCATTTTACTTCCTAGTTTGCTGTCTGTGAAAGTAGTTCAGTATAATTGGCTTCATAACCTGCTTGATGACATCACTGTTGCTGGAAGCCTTTTGATTTGACCCTGAATCCAAATTGAAGTCTGGGAAGGTGAAATCTATGCCACTTAGATCACTTGATCTTTGTGGGGCAGCTCTCTTTAAAGTCAGTGACGAGTGCCATCTCTGCTGCTGACCATGAAAATCCACAGTTCTTAGAAATACGTTACATTAGCATTAGAAGGCTCTGAACTAGTCGGGGTGGGACATGTATATTCCATGGGCCAAGCTAATATGTAAAGTAGCAAGTTATTGAGTACAATTCAGTGCTGCAACCCAGATGGCATGCACTATTGGTTGTCTCCTTGCATGCTAACAGCAATGTTGGCAATGCTTAGCTGAAACTTCAGAATATTGGTGCATATGCTAGAATCGCAGATTTATTGAGTTCCAGAATCACTTGATATCTGCGCAGGCTCTTGCCCTTGCTGCTTCCTGGTGCTCTGACTTGACTGAAGATAATTGCAGGTGCTTCCAATGTTGCAATATAAATCTATTGTTGCATTGTGTAGAAGAAGCAACAGATGGCAGTTGGTTTAATTTGTTCATTTATTTTGCCCTTGGTGGGCGGGCGGGCCCCACTGGTTCGGTGGCGGGCTGCCCGACGGGAAGCGCTTCCTGTGTTGGGGGTGGAGGGAACCCCCAGCTGTCAAAGTGCGCTTTTTCGCGTATGCGTGCGAAAGAGCGCACTGCTCCCTGAGACCAAGTGCTGTCTCAGGGAGTTTACTGACAGGTAAAAAAACTCCAATAATAGAAAAATATTAAAATTATTAAAATGTCCCCCTCATGTGACAATGTCACATGAGATGGGACATGTTAGTAAGAAACACACAAACTTTATGAAACTTTTCAAAAACGGACATGAAACCTCATCCCGCCAGTAGATGAAGTTTCATGTATTATCAGGAGCCCGCTGGGGCTCCTGGCCTGCCCACCAGTCTTAAGGTTGGATTGGCAGGGTCTTTAACAATGTTAATTAGCCTGTCAATGGCCTTAATTGGCCATTGACAGGTCGGCGAGCAGACAACTGATTTCGCTGTCCGCCCGCCTTCCTGAAAATTTAAAGGGACCGGGATGACGTCGGGGGCTCCTCCCAACTTCATCCCGCGTCATTTTCCTGTTGGCGAGCAGGCCCCGCCCCCAAATCGCCAACGGGAAAATCCTGGCCTTAATGTTTTGCGTACAAGACGACAGACTAAATTTTTGCCCACTTTTTTCCCCTTGCTGGAAATGCACAGCAATTTCCAGAATTTTGTGGTTTTTTTTTAGATTTCAAAAGCTTTGTTTTGTTTCTAAACATACATTTATATATCACACGGTCTTATGTTATTTTTCTACTAGCTCTGCATCTTTGCTGAGCTGGAATTGACAGTGTGCCCTCCATATGTTAGTTGCTGTATAATATATGTTTCTTGCGTGAAATCTCCTTTGCCAGTAAATATGTTTTCCTGTTTAAAACAAAACTTCAATGAGTATCCATTTAGGAATTGCAGACCAAATGCCTTTTATTTTAAACAGTGGGTTGAGCTAAAAGCCATATTGAACCTTTATCTGAGCAAGAATGTTCAGAATGATTCGATTGAGCTGATTGGAATTTGCACCCTTTAAGCTATAGTCAAACAAGTCCACAGTACAAGATATTTAACTGTGATTACTCTGACCAACTGTCTCTGATTTTGCATACAGTCATCTATTGCAAGCATGCTTTTTAACAGTGGTTGACAGGGCCCTCAACCGTGTCCGGCCCATCTCCCGTGCATCCGCCCTCACACCTTCCTCTCCCTCCCAGAACCATGATTGGGTCCCCCTTGTCCTCATTTATCACCCCACCAGCCTCTGCATTCAGTGGATCATCCTCCGCCATTTCCGCCAACTCCAGCATGATGCCACCACCAAACACATCTTCCCTTCACCCCCCTGGCGCCATTCCGCAGGGATTGTTCCCTCTGGGACACCCTGGTCCACTCCTCCATCACCCCCTACACCTCAACCCCCCTCCCACGGCACCTTCCCATGCAATCGCAGAAGGTGCAACACCTGCCCCTTTACATCCCCTCTCCTCACTGTCCAAGGGCCCAAGCACTCCTTGCGAGTGAAGCAGCATTTCACTTGCACTTCCCTCAATTTAGTCTACTGCATTCGCTGCTCCCAATGCGGTTTCCTCTACATTGGAGAGACCAAGCGCAGACTGGGTGACCGCTTTGCGGAACTCCTTCGGTCTGTCTGCAAGCATGACCCAGACCTCCCTGTCGCTTGCCATTTCAACACGCCACCCTGCTCTTGTGTCCACATGTCCATCCTTGGCCTGCTACAATGTTCCAGTGAAGCTCAATGCAAACTGGAGGAACAGCACCGCATCTTCCGACTAGGCACTTTACAGCCTTCCAGACTGAATATTGAGTTTAACAACTTTAGATCATGAACTCTCTCCTCCATCTCCACCCCCTTTCCGATTCCCCTTTTTTCCAATAATTTATATTTATTTTTCCCACCTATTTCCATTATTTTTAAATGTATTTCCATCCATTGTTTTATCTCTACCTTTTAGCCTATTTCGATCCCTTCCCCCCACCCCACCCCCACTAGGGCTATCTGTATCTTGCTCGTCCTGCTTTCTACCCTTAATGTCACCTATTAGCACATTTCTTAGCTAATATCACCACCATCAACATCTCTTTGTCCTTTTGTCTATGACATCTTTTGGCAATCTCCACCTATCACTGCCCCTCTATCCAGCTCTACCTGTCCCACCCCCCCTTAAACCAGTTTATATTTCACCTCTCTTCTATTTTTCCTCAGTTCTGTTGAAGACTAATACGGACTTGAAACGTTAACTGTATTCCTCTCCGCAGATTCTGACAGACCTGCTGAGTTTTCCCAGGTATTTTTATTTTTGTTTTTGCTTTTTAACAATAGTGTGCTGATTTGACACCAGATTAAGTTGGTATGATTTAGTTTTATTGTCTTCTGAAATATACGACTCAAACTGAATCTTTGCCAGAAGACAAACACTGCGCTGAAAGAAAGAAGGGTAACAGATGAAAAGGAGGGTAACAATTAAGTAATTCTGGGAATAAAAGGCAAAAAAAACCTTATTTTCTTCTTCATTCATGGGATGTTGGCATCACTGGCTAGGCTAGCATTTATTGCCCATCCCTAATTGCTCTTGTGAAGGTGATGGTGAGCTGCATTCTTGAACTGCTGCAGCCCAGGTGGTGAAGGTACACCCACAGTGCTGTTAAGGAGGAAGTTCCAGGATTTTGACCAAGCAATGGTGAGGAGTGGCGATATATTTCCAAGTCAGGATGGTGTGTGGCTTGGAGGAGAATTTCCAGGTGATGGTGTTCCCATCCATCTGCTGCCCTTGTCCTTCTAGATGGCAGCGGTCATGCGTTTGGAAGGTGCTGCCTGAGGAGTTTAGGTGAGTTCCTGCAGTGGATCTTGCAGATGGTACACACTGCTGCCACTGTGTTGGTGGTGGAGGGAATGAATGTTTGTGGAAGGGGTGCCAATCAAGCAGGCTGCTTTGTCCTGGATGGTGTCAAGCTTCTTGTGTGTCGTTGGAGCTGCACTCATCCAGACAAACGGAGAGTATTCCATTACTCTTGTGACTTGTAGATGGTGCACAGGCTTTGGGAAGCCAGGAGGTGAGTTACTCGTTGCAAGATCCCTCACATCTTTTACTTGCTCTCCTGGCCACAGTATTTATATGGCTAATTCAGTTATTGATCAGTGGTAAACCCCCCAGGATGTTGATAGTGATGGTAATGCCATTGAATGTCATGGTCATGCCATTGAATGTCAGTGTGTGAAGGTTAGATTCTCTCTTGTTGGAGGTCATTGCCTGGCACTTGTGTGGCACGAATGTTACTTACCACTTATCATGCCAAGCTTGGATATTGTCCAGGTCTTGCTGCATTTGGACATGGACTGCTTCTGAAAGTATAAGTTTATGGGTAGCATGGTGGTCAAATATAAAAACGTCAGGGGGATTAAGAAAATGGTGAGGGTGAGTTTCTACTGCTGTATTAGATTGTCTTTTTTCTCCACAAATGCTGACTGACTTAACTGTTTCCAGAATTTTCTATTCTTTTGTTTTAAATTTGCAGCATTTGTTTTTTTCAGTTCTTTGAGTAAATAAATGAAACCCCAATTAAGATGGTTGAAATTGCCACAAATTCTAGAACCATTGAATGTGGTTTCGAGCTTAGAGGAGTGAATGCAGTGTAGACTGTTCGAAGGGGACAGCAGAGATAGATAATGTGAAAACATATAAGAGTTAATTTAGTAAATAATTAAAGGACTAGGCGATGAAGTGCCATTGATTCCATTCCATCCATTTTGAAAACTGTTTACAAATCTTTTTGGTCCTTTTTTAAAAATTTAAATACCGTGGTTATCTTATGGGAAATATGCATTTTTTGAGAGCTGACCCAGCTAAAACAAATTGCCTTATATTTTGTTCTGCTGCAGAAGCCCTGAAAGGGTTAAGGAGATTAACACTTAAACATTCCTGTGGTGCCCCACCTCTTTGAATTGTATTTGGCAGGAGTTCCTGTGTATTGCAACCCTATTTATTTTAGTGACGTTTCAACCAATCAGATCTTCAAATACTCATATGGTGCAACCTAATACTTACTAAAGTGCAATGTCTTCGTAGTCTGGAGGCGTTCTCTCTGGGATGTGCGAATGCCGCCACTGTAAAATTGTGGTCAAACATGCAGACAGTGTTACAACTAGGGAAGTATACTAATTGTGACGTTGTTTAAAAAGCTCCAGGTTACAATGATTCATGTTTGGCTGGTTTATGAATAGTTTGACTGTGAGAATGTAACGCGACAAGAAGAAAACTCAGTGGCCTGTTGATTTATTTTTAAAAGTGAAGTTAATTATTCTAAATTTTATCTATGATTGTTGCTGAGAAGGATCCTCCTTCCCCCTCAGAATCCTACATACCATGTATTTGCTGGGGTGCTCGAACAAGAAATGAGGTAGAAGTAAAACCTCTCGTGGCAGAAGGTATTATTACGTAGGACTTGGTCATGTTTAGAAAGTTTCTTGTAACTAGCAGGATTTTCACTACGTTGTAAAACATCGCTTAATTTTTAAAAAATTGGCTAGTTCAAGGTTCTGTTCTAAGACGTAAGTTGAATCTAATTATTCAGCCGTATATTGAGGGCGGAGTAAAACTGACATTCTGACAATGTTTTGTATCAGTTTTTAAAAGATGTTTTTGGCTTGTAGCCCAACCAGCACTCCCCCAACCAATTGATGGTGTGGTGGGGGCAGCCTTTCCGATTGAACCAGCTGCTGAGAGATTTATGGCATTACTTTTCCCTCCACTAAGTAGAAAGATGATTTCTTTTTCATGGTTTCTTCCACTGATGATACAACGGCGATTGAATCTGATTTAGTGGCACTTCGGGTCCATTCCTTGTGTTCAGTCCATTGAAGGGGGCTGGCTACCTCACCTTGGCCACATATACTTCTTATTTGAGGATTGGAAATTTGCAGCTGGCCTTTTGACCTCTATAAATCTATCTTTAAAATCTCAAATGTGGTAGTGATGTTCAGTAATCTTTACTAAACTAAAGAACTAAATGGAAGAACACAAAACTATTTTATCTACGTACAATGTTGTGGTATTTTATGGAAGGATGTGCAACAGCTGCTGCCTATTTTCTGCTCCTGTAGTGCTTCTGATGTACATGAATTCACCTTTGGTCATAAAAGTTTTGACACTCTTTCATGGTGTTCCCCTGCAAATCACAACATGCCTAATTTGCTCATGCGTCAAGGATAGGTGTAAATGCGTGACAACTCCAACCTGGCTCTGAAATTCATACAGAGCATTGCTCAATTGCATGGTTGGAAGCATGTCTTTTTGGACTGATGGCAGCATCCTGTTAGTGGAAAATGCCGCTTATATAAGCATTGCATTTTAGTGCCGGTGTGATGCCAGATACATGGGCCTTCTGTCCAAGCGATTGGCAAATGAATCAAACAGCATGTTCCTTCAATTTTTCATAATGGGCAGAGTGCAGACCATTCTCAACCAGCCTGTTCTTTCAAACCCAAACATCTGTTAGATGTGATTCTGTAATTGGGCAGCACTTTCTGAATATTTCTGAATACATTAAAAGCTACGCTAACAGCCAATTTAAGATAAACAGTCGAGCTTGTAGTGTGGGTCATTTATTTTTGCTACGAGTGATATATGTTCATATGCAGGGACCCATTCTCTGCAAGCTAAAGGAATGTGTTCAAGTCTTGCAGCTTTTTTGATTTACCTGTCGTTCTCTGCTGCTTTCTCCATGACAACGCCTCAGCCAATCAGAGTCGTCTTGCCAACCAATCAGTGCCCTTTTCTCCCGTCGCGTAAATTGTTGTGATCGTTTGAAATATGACATTCTTGTGTTTGTCCTGATGATTGCCAGATGAACAGCTTTGGCAACATGTCTCTCTCTTCTGCAATACTTGAGGATTGATTTTCTTTTCTCCGCTACAAAGTAAGCTCTAATAATCAGATTATATTATGAATTTTGTTATTCAGCATAGAATTTGTAATGCACCAACTGAAAAAAAATATCTTGTTATCTTTGTTGGCCAAGGCATCTAATGGGTTTTATGGGGAGCAGAGATGCGATCCCAATTGATGGCAATGTGAAATAATTTTTGGTTAATATTTTTCTCTGATAGTTTGTTCAGAATGGGTAATTACAATGAGCACATATATCTTGGGGTTCATATGACAAGCTAAACTGAATGCTGCTTTGGAAATAATCCAGGCCAAAATTATTTGTCATTTGGAAAAATAGAGGTAATTAGTGTTAGCCAGCACAGTTTTGTTAAAGGCAAGTTGTGCTTGACTAACTTGATTGGGATCTTTGAAGTAAAGTACAGGTTTGATGAAACTAATGTGGTTGACGTTGTGTTGTGTACTTAGACTTTCCAAAAGTGTTTCATTAAGTATCATAGACATGTTAGCAAGATTGAAACCCATGCGTTTAAAGGGGCAGTCGCAGCATGGATACAAAATTGGTTAAGGCACAGAAAGCAAAGCGTAGTGGTAGATGAATATAAGGATTAAGAACATAAGAGTAGGAGCCAGGAGTAGGCCGTTTGACCCTTTGGAACCTGCTGCACCTTTCAGTAAGATCATGGCTGATTGTGGTTTCAACTTCACTTTCTTGTCTCCCCCCCCAGCCTCCCCATAACTCATTACATTTTTGTAGATCAAAAATCCATCTAACTTAGCCTTGAATATATTCAATGACCCAACTTCCACACCTCTCTGGGGTAGAGACTCTAAAGATTAATGACCCTCTGAGAGAGGAATTTCCTCCTCATCTCTGTCTTTCGGATAATTGTTTTTCAATCTGAGGAAAGTATACGGTGGTGTTCCCCAGTGTTTAAGGCCACAGCTCTTTTTGATGTATACCTGGACTTGGGTATACAGGGCATAATTTCAGTTAAATTTTCAGATGATATAAAACTCCAAAATGTAATAAACAGCAAGGAGGACTTAGGCAAGTGAAAGGGGGCAGACGTATGGCAGTTGAAATTTAACACAGAAAAGTGGCAGTGATTCATTTTAGTGCAGGTTGAATATACTTTATCTGTACATCCAACACATCCAAAAACCAAACTTTTTTTGAATGGCTATGCATTTAATTTGTATGTTAATAAAGCAATGTAATAATATATTACAGGTGTAATAAGTGTGTAAACAGCTAAGAAGTAGAGCATGCATGTGAGAGTTGGCAGGTGGAGAAACAGCCTAGTATTTGTAGACAATCACTAGCCAAGGCTTAGGCTATTGTAATGTAAGTAGGCCTAGGCAGTAATCCGAAAATGGAAAATATCTGAATTCCAAAACGTAATCGGCCCAAAGGGTTTCAGATTAAGGATATTCAACCTGTAGGAAGAATGAGGAGAGACAATTGCACGAAGTGGTACAGTTTTCAAGTGGGTGCTGAAACAGAGACCTTGCGGGTGTTTGTGCAGAAATCTTTGAAGGTGGAGGGACAGGTTGACAAAACAGTTGATAAAGCATATGTGATCCTACAGAGAATGCAGAGATTTATCAGGATGTTGCCTGGGCTGGAGAGTTTTAGTTATGAGGAGAGATTGGATAGACTGGGGTTACTTTCCCTAGAGCAGAGGAGATTGAGGGGGGACATGATTGAGGTGTATAAAATTATGAGGGGCATAGATAGGGTAGACAGGAAAGAACTTTTCCTCATGGTGGAGGGATCAATAACCAGGGGGATTTAAGGTAAGGGACAGGAAGTTTAGAGGGGATTTGAGGAAGAATTTTTTCACCCAGAGGGTGGCGGGAATCTGGAACTCACTGCCTGAAAGGGTGGTAGAGGCAGAAACCCTCATAACATTTAAGAAGTATTTGGATGTGCACTTGTGATGCCATGGCATAGAAGGCTATGGGCCTAGTGCTGCAAAATGGGATTAGAATAGCTAGGTACTTGTTTGACCGGCTGCAGACTCGATGGGCCGAAGGGCCTTTTTCTTTGCTGTAGACCTCTATAACTCTGTGATCCTGAGCTTTATAAATAGAGGCAAAGATTACAAAAGCCTGGAAATTATGATAAACCTATATAAAACACTATGTTGGCCCCAGCTGGGGTATTGTGAGCAATTTTAGGCAACACAGTTTATTTAGGCAGGCTGTGAATACTCCCTCATGGGGGGTACAGAAAACATTTCTGAGAATGGTTCCACAGGTGAGGGGTTGCATTTAAGTGAAGAGAGTGGAGAAGCTGGGGCTGTTCTCCTTAGCGTAGTGAAGACTAAAACAAGATTTGTTGGAGATGTTTAAAATCACGAAGGGTTTAGATATAGTAAATAAAGAGCAATTGTTTTCAGTGAATTAAGGGTCAATAACCAGAGGGCATGGATTTAAGCCTTTAAGGTGATTAGTAAAAGAGCCAGAGATGACCTGATGCAAAACTTGATTATGCAACTCGTGGTTGGGATTTAAAATGCACTGCCTGCTAGGGCGTTCGATACTGATGCAATAGCAATCTTCAAAAGAGAATTGGATAAATATTTGAAGGAAGAAAGGAAATGCAGCAATATGGGGCAAGAGCGGGAGTGAACTAACTGGATTGCTTTTTGAAAGAACTGGTACAGACTAGATGGGCTGAATGGCCCCCTGTGTGGTACTAGCTGACAGCACGCTTATTGACCCATGCATTTCGTCACTGCGAGGAAGCACTCTGCAGATCTGCAGTCCACTGCTTTGTAGTCGACTAATAGTCCTGTAATCACGATGTCCATTCTCAAATTTTGTACAAATACTTCTTAGGTACCCCATTAATGTTTGTTCCTTGATAAATCAGCAAAAAAATAGAGCTGTATTTTTTCTGAATATCTGTGCCATCACAATTAATTATAGTAGCACAGAAATGCTAGAGCACAGTGCTAAAAACACAAATTTAAAAATCAAGACTTACATGGTGTAAACAGTAACATGTAGAATTGGAAAACAGTTGTGTAATCCATAGATTCAAATCATGGTTAGAAAGTGTTCTCTCTCCACCCATGATTTATGACTTTGTTTAATATTTAAGATTTAGATTGCATACAGCCTTGTTAGAAGGGTTTTCTGTCTGGGCTGCTCTTGCATTTCTTCCACTTTCTCATCCTTGTCAGCTGCCTGGACACATCATGGCAATCTATCCTGCTGTCTGGAGGGGGTGAGGGCCCCTGGTGGAAGGTTCCTTTGACCATTGAGGATTTGGTGTGGAGGGTGTTGCATACAGCAGTCCTGTGCAATAGAGTGTTAAGTTGATTCATAGACTCCTGGGTCACCTGTAATTTCTGCGGCCTGAAGAATCTGCGTTACATATTTATGTAGTGTGTGAGAAGTTGCAGTCGCTTTTCCTTTCTCTGAAGAGGCTGCTCCTCAATTTCAGATTGCACTTAAGTCCCATGCTCCTGACCTTTGGCCACCCGGTGCAGCGGGGCACGAGCAGATCAGAGGACCTTCTTGTTGGACTGCTCTAGGTTTGGCCAAGGTGGCTAAAAACAGGTCCAGGCAGCGGATAGTTGAGGGGGGTTCCGTCGCCTGACTGGCTGCCTCTTAACCTTGGTTGCCTCTGTGCCTGTTGAAGGGAGCATGTGGTGCCCACCTCTTCGGCTTGAGGTTTTCCGTGACCAATGGGCACTGGAATGGGACGAGAATGTGTTTCAGCCACTGACATTTTACAGTGATGACATTTTAATTTAAGTTAAGTTGTCTTTCCAGTTTTGGCTTGCTTTTCATAATATATAATATAGTCTTGTGATCAGTTATCTGTGACTGTGTATTACAAATTTAAGACCCATCCGTTGCATAGTTTGATGCTGTTAAGGGGCATTGATGTACATTTCATTAACTCCCTTTCATCCCTATGCATATCTTTTATATTCAGCTGGAGATTGTGATTATTGTTGAATACTGTATTTGCATTATTTGAGAAATTTTGCATACACTTAATCCAGGGAACCAAGTTCACAGACTTTCGTCTTCTCATTCGTTGTCACCATAGCCTTAGTGGCATCACCTTGCTTCTTCTTTGGCTTTCTACAAGCTTCCGCCAGTCTACACCTCAATGTTATTCATCCATTTGATTTTTCTTTTTTGCTCGTCTGATTTATCCACAGCTTCTCCTTCAATTGTTGCCAGGGCAATCCTGTCAGGCCTTCGTTCCTACTGTTCGTACTTTACTCAGCGATATAAGACCATAAGACGTAGGAGCAGAAGTAGGCCATTCGGCCAATTGAGTCTGGTCCGCCATTCATTGACTGTTAAGTGTAAGTGACTGTGTTGCCTGCTTTAACCTTGGCACCAGGCAGGCAACACAGCCTTCGGGACTCAAGCTCACGGCTGCAGAGAACAGTATCTATCCCCCTAATTATACTGTCCCCTACCACTACTACGTTCCTGTTTCCTCCCCCCACATGAATAGCTCCCTGCATCACGGTGCAGTGGTCAGTTTGCTCATTCTCCCTGCAATCTCCGCCCTCATTTGCACAGCTTGCAAGAACCTTGTAACTGTTGGACAGTTGCAGGGGCCAAGGCTCCTCGAACTCTACGCCCTAGGTCCCCATATCTGCCTCGCCTGCAGTCACACCCTCCTAGGGTCCCTGATCCGATTTGAATGACCTAATCTGAGGGGTTTGTGGAGCAAAGTGTCGAGGTAACTTTCCCCTTCCCTGATGTGCCACAATGTCTGCAGCTTGGACGTCAGCTCCTCAACTTGGATCCGAAGTTCCTCGAGCTGCAAACACTTAGTAATGATGTGTTCGCTCTGGATCACCTTGGTGTCCAGCTGACCCACATGCTGCAGCAGCGACACATCACCTGTGCTGCCATCACTATCATATTTTATTTAATTTATTAATTAATTACTCTAGTATCCCTGCTCTTTGCACTTTATTGCAATTAATTTTTTTACACCAGTATCGTTTTATCCTTAAGCTATTTTTAAGAAAAAGAGAGGGAAAAAAAGACTAGAGACCTAAACACAAACAAAAGACCTTACTTTTACTTTAAAGACTAGAAATACTCATCAATGCTACTCACCAATCACCCGCTTTCCGTGCACACGTGACACATTGTGGTTCATGACGTCACTCCGCCTCTGGTCTCACTGCAGGTAGGCCTCTCGATCCACATCTTTTATCCTCTCCTCACCTCTCACTCAAAGTAAACTATTTTGAGCCTTAGGAATAGAATAAACCTGAATCACTTACCAGATACTCACCAATGAATCAGCTTCTTCTCCTGTAGCAGAGCAAGAATCAATTCCTGGAAGTTGAAAAAGTTTAGGCAAAAGCAACCAAACACCTCTTTGCCTTCCTCCACTAAACTCCCTGAAGTGCTCAACTCCGGCAGTCTATTGTAACTCTTTCGAGTACATTCACAGTTCTTGGCATTTTTTTTTTGTTCAAGTCCTGGAGTGGGACATGAACCCACAACCTTCTG
Organism: Cetorhinus maximus; assembly: GCF_964194155.1. NCBI lineage: Eukaryota > Metazoa > Chordata > Chondrichthyes > Lamniformes > Cetorhinidae > Cetorhinus > Cetorhinus maximus. The sequence continues at coordinate 155,951,942 of NC_135882.1, forward strand.
ACTCAAAGGTGAGGGTGCTATGAACTGAGCCACAGCTGACACCTCAGATTTTTATTGAATTCAAATTCCTGCCATGAGGCAGGATTTGAACCTGGGTCCCCAGAACATTACCCTGGGTCTTTGGTCTAGTGACAATACCACTACACCATCAGGTAGTGGGCTAGCTGACACCTCAGTTGCACAAAGTTGGCTCCTAACACAAAAAGCCTATCTTAGTTACTTAATGAGGATCCCGTTTCAGCTGGTTCTTAATTAAGCTGCTCTTTAGCTGGAACCCTTGAAAAAACCCTGCTTAAGGCTGGCAACTACTGAATTTAAACTATAGATTTCAGTTTAATGCCAACTACAAACTAAGTTAAGTTGGAACAAAATAAAAGTTTAGACTTTCTTATGCAACAACCTCATGCCCTCAGTCCTAGGTTAAATTGAGTTTACGAGCATTGTTTCCAAATCGGGGTTTGTTGGGCACCTGGGTTAATGAATGAGAGTTTATTTTAAATGTTGGTTTCTTTCTGTTATTAAAGTCCATATCAAAGTAAATCAATTATGAAGTGTTCCTCCTCTCCAAGTAACCTGATATTGTGTTGAAGGCATTCAGCATGCCAACAGACTGCATATGTACATGTTGTTCTCTTGGAAAATCACCTGTTGCAACATTACCTCACAATGCAACTGCGCATTTGCTGCCGACTGGATATCCCACTCAGATTCCAGCTGTCAAATCACCCATGTCCTTAGTGACCTGGATTGGCTTGTGGTCCTCCAGTGCCTCAAATTTAAACTCACATGTCTGGTCATGGCCTTGCCCTTTATGTCCTTAACCATTATCCTTCCCTCTCAAGTGCTGCAACCCCTTCCTCCTTTAGCTCCAACATTAGCAGCTGTGTTTTTAGCTATCAATCTAGAATTTTTTTGCCTAAACCCATTTCACTTCATTCTTCTTGACTTTGCTTAAAACAGCATTGGCCAAGCTTTTGGATGTTTCTCAATCACTCCTCCTTTGTCTATGGATCATTTTGTTTTCCTTTATGCTGTGCGATTTTAAAGGTGCTATATAAATGCAAGTTGTTTAGGCCCTTCTCGTTGCTAGTCCCAGTTTCAGCTCATGTGGCTATTGCTTTACCTCAGGGGTCGCATTTGTTGCCTGCAATTCTTGATCTTGTGATAAGTTTTACTGGAATTCCAATCCTCACATTTTTTGTGTGTGCAATATAAAGACTGCTCCTGGAATGAAGAAATACCGTTTGGGCAGGAGTTTTGAATTCATTCATGGGATCTGAGCTTCGCTGGCTGGGCTAGCATTTATTTCCCAAACCTAGTTGCCCTTGAGAAGGGGGTGGTGAGCTGCCTTCTTGAACCGCTGCAGTCCATATGGTGTAGGTACACCCACAGTGCTGTTAGGGATGGAGTTCCAGGATTTTGACCCAGCGACAGTGAAGAAACAGCGATATATTTCCAAGTCAGGATGGTGAGTGACTTGGAGGGGAACTTCCAGATAGTGGTGTTCCCATCTATCTGCTGCCCTCATCCTTCTAGATGGTAGTGGTCGTGGATTTAGAAGGTGTTGTCTAAGGAGCCTTGGTGAATTCCTGCAGTGCATCTTGTAGATGGTACATACTGCTGCTACTATGCATCAGTAATGGAGGGAGTGAATGTTTGTGGATGTGGTGCCAATCAAGATTGCTGCTTTGTCCTGAATGGTGTCAAGCTTCTTGACTGTTATTGGAGACAAGTGGAGCGTTTTCCATCACACCCCTGACTTGTGCCTTGTAGATGATGGACAGGCTGTGGGGAGTCAGGTGGTGAGTTCTTCGTCACAGGATTCCTAGCCTCTGACCAGCTCTTGTAGCCACAGTATTTATATGGCTAGTCCAGTTCAGTTTCTGGTCAATGGTAGCCCGCAGGATGATGTTAGTGGGGGGTCTGTGATGGTAATGCCATTGAACGTCAAGGGGCAATGGTTAGATTCTTTCTTCTTGGAGTTGGTCATTACCTGGCACTTGTGTGCCGCAAGTGTTACTTGCCACTCGTCAGCCCAAGCCTGGATATTGACCAGGTCCTGCTGCATTTGGACATGGACTGCTTCAGTACCTGAGGAGTCACGAATGGTGGTGAACACTGTGCAATCATCAGCAAACATCCCCACTTCTCACCTTATGATGGAAGGAAGATCATTGATGAAGCAGCTGAAGATGGTTGGGCCTAGGACACTACCCTGAGGAAATCCTGCAGTGATTGTCCTGAAACTGAGATGATTGACCTCCAACAACTACGACCAGCTTGTTACTTGCCACTTGTCAGCAAGCTCTGGAATATGAGTCTTCAGTACTGTTGCCTGAAAATTGTCAAGGCCCATAGCCTTAGCAGTATGTGTCTACAGCAGTGTGTCCAATCCAACAAGAAAAAATGCACTGTTGGACCTGGTTCTTGGAAATGAGGTGCGCCAAGTAGTTTAATTGTCAGCGGGGGAACATTTAGGAGACAGTGATCATTGTTTGTACATGTTAGGATGATGATGGAAAAGAACAATAGGCAATACAAAGTAAAAATAATTAACTGGACAAGAACCAACTTCGATGGGGATAGAATGGAGCTGGGCTAGATAGACTGGAATGAAAGATTGGCAGGAAAATCTGTAGCTGAACAATGGGCTACTTTCAAAAAAGAATTGGTTTGGGCACAGTAAAGGTATATTCCATTGAAAGGGAAAGGTAGGGCAAACAAGTCCAGAGCTTCCTGGATGAAAAAGGAGATTGAAATTAAGATAAAGAAGAAAAAATGCGCTTATGACAGGTGTCAGGTGGAAAATACAATTAAGAACCAAGAGGAATACAGAAGGCTCAGAGGGGAGGTGAAAAAACATATTAAGGAAGTGAAGAGGGATAATGAGAAAAGACTGGCAGCCAACATAAAGGGGAATCCCAAAGCCTTCTTTAGGCATATAAATAGTAAAAGGATGGTAAAAGGAGGAGTAGGGCAGATTAGGGACCTAAAATGGAATTTACACATGGACGAAGGGGCCATGCTGAGGTATTAGACAAATACTTTGCATCTGTCTTTACCAAGGAGGTAGATGCTACCCAGGCCATGGTGACAGACGAGGAAACTTTTTCACTAGAAGGGTTTAAAACTGATAAGGAAGAAGTGTTGAATACACTGTCGGTACTTAAAGTTGACAAGGCACCAGGACCGGATGAGATGCATCCAAGGATATTGAAGGAAGTGAGATTAGAAATTGCAGGGGCACCGGCCTTAATCTTTCAGCCTTCCCTAGACTGAGGGCTGGTGCCAGAGGACTGGAGAATTGCAAGTATTACGCTCTTGTTCAAAAAAGGTTGTAAGGATAAGCACAGCAATTACAGACCAGCCAGTTTAACTTCAGTGGTGGGCAAGTTTCTAGAAACAATTATTCGGGATAGAATTAGTAGTCACATGGAAAAATATAGGTTGATAAGGAAGAGCCAACGTAGATTTCGAAAGAGGAAATCATGTTTAAGTAACTTGGAGTTTTTTGAAGAGGTAACAGAAAAGGTCGATGAGGGTAATGCTGTTGATGTGGTGTACATGGACTTTGAAAAGGCATTTGACACAGTACCATACAACCGACTTGCGAGAAAAGTTATTGCTCATGGAATAAAAGGGACAGTAGCAACATGGATACAAAACTGGCTGAAAAATAGAAAGCTGAGAGTAATGGTCAATGGATGTTTTTTGGGCTGGAGGAAGGTTTGTAGTGGAGTTCCCCAGGAGTCGGCATTGGGACCCTTGCTTTCCCTGATATATAATGATCTAGATCTTGGTGTGCAGGGGACAGTTTTCAAGTTTGCAGATGAAACTAAACTTGGGAGTGTTGTGAACTGCGAGGAAGATGATGTGGAACTTTAAGAGGACATAGACAAGTTGGTGGAGTGGACAGATAGGTGGCAGGTGAAGTTCAATGTGGGGAAGTGTGAAGTGATACATTTTGGTACAAAGAAAATGGACAGACAATATAAAACAAGGGGTGGAATTTTGAAGGGGGTGCAAGAGCAGAAAGACTTAGGTGTATATGTGTATAGATCATTGAAGGTGGCAGGACAGGTGGAGAGAGCAGGTAATAAAGAATATAGTATCCTGGGCTTTATTAATAGGGGCATACTGTGCAAGAGCAGGGAGGATATGCTGAATTTATTTAAGACCTCCATTAGACCTCAGCTGGAATAATGTGTACAGTTCTGGGGACCATATTATAGGAACGATGTGAACACAGAGTGAGCGCAGAAGAGGTTTACAAGAATGGCCCCAGGGATGAGAAACTTCAGCTGTGAGGATAGATTGGAGAAGTTGGACTGTTTTCCTTGGAGAGGAGAAGGCTGAGAGGAGACTTGATAGAAGTTTTCAAAATCATGTGGGGGCTGGACAGAGTAGACAGGGAGAAGCTGTTCCCACTGGTAAAAGGATCAAGAATGAAAGGGCACAGATTTGAAGTGATTTGCAAAAAAAGCAAATGTGACGTGAGAAAAAACTTTTTCACACAATGAGTGGTTTGGGTCTGGAATGCACTGCCTGGAAGTGTGGTGGAGGCAGGTTCAATCGAGGCATTCAAGAGGGCATTGGATGATTATTTGAATAGAAACAAGGTACAGGGGCAGAGGAAAAAGGCAGGACAATGGCACTAGGTCATAATGCTCATTGGAGAGCTGGTGCAGACATGATAAGCCAAATGGCCTCCTCCTGTGCTGTTAAGATTCTGTATCCAGTGCCTTCAGCCATTTCTTGATATCACGTGGAGTGAATCGAATTGACTGAAGGCTGACGACTGTGATTCTGGGGACCTCCGGAGGAGGCTGAGATGGATCATCCGCTCGGCACTTCTGGCTGAAGATTGTTACGAGTGCTTCAAACTTACCTTTTGCTCTGATGTACTGGGCTCCTTCTATATTGAGGATGGAGATATTTGTGGAGTGGCCTCCTCCCCCAGTGAGTTGTTTAATTGCCGACCACCATTCACGACTGGATGTAGCAGGACTGCAGAGCCTAGATCTGAGCCGCTGGTTGTGGGATCGCTTAGCACTGTCGATCACTTGCTGTGTATGCTGTTTGGCACGCAAGTAGTCCTCTGTTGAAGTTTCACCAGACTGACACCTCATTTTTAGGTATGCCTAGTGCTGTTCCTGGCATGCCCTCCTGCACTGTCTATGGAACCAGGGTTCTCCCCAGGCTTGGTGGTAATGGTAGAGTGAAGGATATGCCAGGCCATGAGGTTACAGATTCTGGTTGAGTACAGTTCTGCTGCTGTTGATGGCTCACAGTGCCTCATGAATTCCCAGTCTTGATTTGCTAGATCTGTTCGAAATCTATCCCATTTAGTGTGGTGGTAGTGCTCCAGAACATGATGGAGGGTATCCTCAATATGAAGGCGGTACTTTTTCTCCACAAGGACAGTGCGGCAGCCACTTCTACTGATGCTGTCATGGATAGATACATCTGCGGCAGGCAGGTTGGTGAGGATGACCTCACTCTTGTTAGTTCACTCAAGACCTGCAGCAGACCCAGCTATGTCCTTTAGGACTCAGCCAGCTCAGTCTGTGGTGGTGCTACCAAGCCATTCTTGGTCATGGACATTGAAATCCCCCACCCAGAGTACATTCTGCACTCTTGCCTCTCTCAGTGCTTCCTCTAAGTGGTGTTCAACAAGGAGTACTGATTCATCAGCTGAGGGTGGGGGTGGGGGTGAGAGGCACGCGGTATTCAGCAGGAGGTTTCCTTGCCCGTGTTTGACTTGACGCCATAAAACTTCATGGGGTTCGGAGTCGATGTTGAGGACTCCCAGGGCGATGCCCAGGACAACTCCCTCCTGTATACCACTGTACCGCCACCTCTGTCCGGTGGGACAGGACATACCCAGGGATGGTGATGGTGGTGTCTGGGGCATGATCTGTAAGGTATGATTCAGTGAGTATGACACTATCAGGCTGTTGTTCCAATTTTGGCACAAGCTTCCAGATGTTAGTAATGAGGACTTTGCTGGGTTGACAGTGCTGGTTTTATCGTTGTTGATTCCGGTGCCTAGATCGATGTCGGGTCCGTCCAGCTTCAATCCTTTTTATTGACTTTTTATCAGTTTGATACAACTCAGCGTCTTGCAAGGCCATTTCAGAGGGCATTGAGAGTCAACCACATGACTGTGGATCTGGAGTCACATGTAGGCCAGACCAGGTGAGGACCAGATTTCTTTTCCTAAAGGACATTAGTGAACCAGATGGGTTTTGCGACAATGCTTATCATTAGACTTTTAATTCCAGATTTTTATTGAATTCAAATCCCAACCATCTGCCATGGTGGGACTTGAGCCCGGGTTCCCAGAACAATACCCTGGGTCTCTGAATTACCAGTCCAGTGACAAACCACTATGCCACCACCTAAACTATTTCTTCTGGTGAGAGAGTCAGGAAGTAGAGAATGTAATTTTAAAATTAGAACTTGGCAAAAGTGGCGAAATCGAGAAGCATAATTTCATATAAAAAAAGTGGAAATTTGAAATTCACTCAGCCAGAAGGCGGAGGATGGGACAATTTTTTTGAATATTGATCACTAGATTGTTGTTTGTTAAGGATATCAAAAAATGTTGAATGTGGCAGAAAATGGAGTTGCTGCAGGTCAGCCTAAACAAACTAAATAGCAGAACCGGCTCATGGAATTGAGGGGACAAATATTCTCAAAATGCATTGTGGAAGGAAAATTTTTCTGCATTACAAGCCTTTCTTGCTGTCTAGTTGCAACAAGATTTCTGTAATTAAGATTTTTACATGAGGTGTTGCCATCTTCTTATGTTCTTGGATCAATTGAATATTAATTTTTTAATGTCAGTTAAGACTAAGGACAAATAATGGTGAAAATAACATTTGGCCTTTGGTGTGTTCTTTAAGACCATAAGACTTAGGAGCAGAAATAGGCCATTCGGCCCTTCAAGTCTGCTCCTCCATTCAGTGAGATGATGGCTGATCTGATAATCCTCAACTCCACTTTTCTGCCTTTTCCCCATAACCCTTCATTCCCTTACTGATTAAAAATCAGTCTATCTCAGCCTTGAATATGCTTAACGACTCAGCCTCTACAGCCCTCTACGGTAAAGAATTCCACAGATTGACTACCCTCTGAGAGAAGAAATTCCTCCTTGTTTCTGTTTTAAATGGGCACCCCCTTACTCTGAGATTATGCCTTCTGGACCTGGACTCTCCCACAAGGGGAAGCAACCTCTCAGCATCTACCCTGTCAAGCCCCCTAAGAATCTTATATGTTTCAATAAGGTCACTTCTCATTCTTCTAAACTTCAATGAGTACAGGCCCAACCTACTAACCTCTCCTCAGAAGAAAATCCCTCCATCCCCAGGATCATCCTAGTGAACCTTCTCTGGACTGCCTCCAATGCCAGTATATTTTTTATTAGACAGGGGGCTAAAACTGTTCACAGTACTCTAGGTGTGGTCTAACTAGTGCCTTGTATAGCTTTAGCAAGGCTTCCCTATTTTCATACTCCATTCCCTTTGAAATAAAAGCCAACATTCCATTTGCCTTCCATATTGTCTGCCGAACTTGTATGCTAGCTTTTTGGGGTTCACGCACGAGGACCTGTAAATCCCTCTGTGCTGCAGCTTTCTTTATTCTTTCTCCATTTAAATAATATTCAGCTCCTCTATTCTTCCTGCCAAAGTGCAGAACCTCACATTTTCCCACATTATATTCCATCTGCCATGTTTTTTCCCATTCACTTAACCTCTCTATATCCCTCTAGACTCTGTCATCCTCACCACTTGCCTCCCCACCCATTTTTGTGTCATCCGCAAACTTAAATAAATGATGTCTCAATAAGTTAGAATGCAATTTTAAGATCCTGATATTTATGGCCCCTTCAGAAAACAATAAGGTTAAAACCAGTGAGCTACCCCCTGCCCTACCCCTCCCCTACCATCACCGAATTTCAAAATATATAAAGCAGAATAACACTTGATTGGTTTTATTAAATTTTGCCAATGGTTTGTTTGAACAAATTGCACCAAATAATCTTAATGACAGTCCTCCATTACAATTATACAGAGAGAAGGGGTAGTAATGCAAATTATTTTCTGTTTTGTGTCGCATCTTGAGAGTGTTTGTTGTTTTGCACATAGAACATGATGTGCAGTTAAATATATGCTGAGGGAAAAAGGAGGAAAGAATGTATTATGTGAGCAAGAAAGCCTTGACAGCTCATAAAGTTATAATGGCATGTTGTTTAGTTCATCATCATCAAATGTTAGACAAGTGTGGCATCTTCATTAATCTCATTCTTATTTATACAATAAATTTTCTGGTACAAATCCAGACTGTTCTTTGAGTGTGTAACATAATTTTGTTGTCCCATGCACATGAGACTTATTGGTTCGGTATACTTTTACAATTTTGTCAGCTGCGGCCCAATTGGTAGCACTCTAGCCTTCAGGTCAGAAGGTTGTGGGTTTGAATCCCACTTCAGCACAAAAATCAAGGTTGATGCACCAGTGTAGTACTGACAGAGTTCTGCATTGTCAGAGGCTCCGACAGGCGCTGTCTGCCCTCTCAGGATGGATGTAAAAGATCCTATTTGGCACAATTTTAAACAATAACAGGGGAGTTATCCCTGGTGTCCTGGCCAATGTTTATCCCCAAATCAACTTCACACAAAACAGATTATCTGGTCATTATCACATTGCTGTTTGTGGGAACTTGGCTATGCACAAATTGGCTGCTAATACAAGAGTAATCACGCCTCATTAAAGTGGTAATTTTAGGATGTCCTATGGTTGTGGAAGGTGCTATATAATCGCAAGTTTTTTTAATTAAATGAATGTTCAGAGATTCTTCAAAATTAAGTCTGTCTCTCATAAATTTATCAGGAAAATTTTAAATTGTTTTTGTATTCATAATGTATGCTTGGCTTAATGAAATACTTCAGTTATAAAACATTTAATAAATTATTGCTGTTACCTTTTTAATGAGCACCAATTGGCACAGCCATAAGATTGAGAATTCCAACTGAAAGCTTAAAATCCAAGAATGTTGCCTTATACAGGAATTCTAATTTGACATTATGATGAAAAAATTATATAAAAGGCTGCTTACATTGTTTCTTAAGGGTTTCTTTCAATTTTCCTTTGAAGTTACAGTGGGGAATTAGTGATTCCCCACAGAAAATTACTTGCCTAGACCTTTAGGGTGGAACTTTATAGTAATAACCAAATTGTTTCATTTATAGGTTTTCTGTAGCTCAGTCAACAGAAATTCATTTTCTCTTATTTTCACTCCCATAGTGCAGATCAAGAAAAACTGAAAACAAAGAGCAAGAGGAAAGGAACATTAATTTCACTGAGGGACTGGTAAATCTATGTCAGGCTCTTGGGAGATGGAAGCAGATAGTTTTGATTTTATTCAATTGTCAGTTAGATTTCTTTTAGATATATAACACCGTAGTGCATCTATTCCAAATGGACTGCAGCGCTTCTAAGAAGGCAGCTCACTGCCACCTTCTTGAGGGCAATTGGGGGTGGACAACAAATGCTGGCCTTGCCAGTGATGCTCACATCCCAGGAACTAAATAAAAAATTGGGATATAGTACATGAGTAATTTGAGATATGGCATAATGAACGAGTACCATGTTTGAGAGAAATAGTAGACTTTGATTCCTAAAGCTTTCCACCACTGAGGCTTTCATTACCTCATATCTGGGTCTTTTGTAGACAAATGAAGAGAGATTAATTGCCGTGATTCACTTACAACTTTATTATTGTTGCATAATACAGCTACCGGATGGTACAAGCCTAACCTGATTAACTTTTTTTATTTTCATCCAAGAATTTACGTGTCCTTATGAAATGAATGATTAAAATTAAGAATGAAACAACAGCAATTTGCATTTATATATCAACTTAAATGTAATAAAGCATTCCAACATGCTTCAGGAGTGTAATTGGACAACCATTTAGAGCAAACCAAAGAAGGAAGTATAAAGATGTGATGAAAAACTTGGTGAAAGAGATAGGGCTGAAGGAGCATCAGAGGAGGAGAGAGAGGTTTCAGGAGGGAATTCCAAAGGTTAATGCCTTAATACCTGAAGGCACTGCCATGAATGGTGGGATGAAGGCCAGAATGGAGGAGCACTGAGATATAAGAGGGTTTTAGGGCTGGAAGAAGTTACGATGATAAAGAACAATGAAACCATCGAGTCATTTCAATGAGAGGGCATTTAAATGAAAACTTTTAAATGGGGCATAGGGATTCATGCGCATGGGCTGAAAGGGAATTATGTGCGTTAGAATATGGGCAGCAAAGTTTTGGATGAAATTAAGTTTATGGAGGGTGCAAGATGGGACACCAGCCAGGAGAGCATTGGAATAGTCAAGTCTGGAGTTATAAAAACATGAACGAATGTTTGGATGGAAGGGGTCATCAACAGTGCTATCAAGCAGCACTTGCTTAGCAATGACCCGCTCACTCACGCCCAGTTTGGGTTCCGCCAGGGCCACTCATCTTCTGACCTTGTTACAGCCTTGGTTCAAACATAGACAAAAGAGCTGAACCCCTGAGGTGAGGTGGGAGTGACTGCCCTTGACGTCAAGGCAGCATTTGGCAGAGTGTGGTATCAAGGAGCCCTAGCAAAACTGGAGTCGATGGGAATCGGGGAAAACTCTTTGCTGGTTGGAGTCATACCTAGCACAAAGGAAGATGGTTGTGGTTGTTGGAGGTCAGTCACCTCAGCTCCAGGACATCACTGCAGGAGCTCCTCAAGGTAGTGTCCTCGGCCCAACCACCTTCAGCTGCTTCATCAATGGCCTTCCTTCCATCATAAGGTCAGAAGTGGGGATGTTCGCTGATGATTGCACAAGGTTCAGCACAATTTGTGACTCCTCAGATACTGAAGCAGCTGTTGTCTAAATGCAGCAAGACCTGGTCAATATCCAGGCTTGGGCTGACAAGTGGCAAGTAACATTCGCACCACACAAGTATCAGGCAATGACCATCTCCAACAAGAGAGAATCCAACCATTGCCCCTTGATGTTCAATGGTAATACCATCACTGAATCCCCCACTATTAACATTCTGGGGGTTATCATTGACCAGAAACTGAACTGGACTAGCCATATAAATACTGTGGTTACAAGAACAGGTCAGAGGCTAGGAATAGTGTGACGAGTAACCCATCTCCTGACTTCCGAAAGCCTGTCCACAAGGCACAAGTCAGGAGTGTGATGGGACATTCTCCACTTGCCTGGATGAGTGCAGCTCTCACAACACTCAAGAAGCTTGACACCATCCAGGACAAAGCAGTTCACTTGATTGGCACCCCATCCAAAAACATTCACTCCCCCTCCCCACCCCCACTGACGCACAGTAGCAGCAGTATGTACCATCTACAAGATACACTGCAGGAATTCACCAAGGCTCCTTCGACAGCACCTTCCAAACCCACGACGACTACCATCTAGAAGGACAAGGGCAGCAGATAGATGGGAACACCACCACCTGGAAGTTCCCTTCCAAGTCACTCACCATCCTGACCTGGAAATATATCACCATTCCTTCACTGTCGCTGGGTCAAAATCCTGGAACTCCCTTCCTAACAGCACCATGGATGTACTTACACCACAAAGACTGCAGTGGTTCAAGAAGGCAGCTCACCACCACCTTCTGAAGGGCAACTAGGAATGGACAATAAATGCTGGCCCAGCCAGCAAAGTCCACATCCCATGAATGAATAAAAAGTAAACAGCTGATGTGCTGAGAAAAGGGTGGAGACAGATGATACTACATAGATAGAAGATAGATAGACTTTGTGATGGACAAGATATGGGGTTCTAGCTCAGCTCTAGATCAGATAGGATATTGATGCTGGAAGCAGTCTGGTTTGGCCAAGGTAGGAAATGGAATCAGTGGCTGGGAATGGAGATTGTGGCAAGGGCTGAAGATAATGGCTTAAATTGAAGGGTCAGTCACGAAGGGACATAAGTTCAAGGTGAGGAGCAGGAGATTTAGGGGGAATGTAAGGAAAAACTTTTTTACCCAGAGGGTGGTGAAGGTCTGGAATGTACTGCCTGGGAGGGTGGTGGAGGCGGGTTGCCTCACATCCTTTAGAAAGTACCTGGATGAGCACTTGGCACGTCATAACATTCAAGGCTATGGGCCAAATGCTGGTAAATGGGACTAGGTAGGTAGGTCAGGTGTTTCTCACGTGTTGGTGCAGACTCGGTGGGGTGGAGGGCCTTTTCTGCACTGTGTGATTCTGTGATTCCCTGGCATCTAATTGATGGAAATTCTGGTTCAAGTGTGCATGGGTATCATGCAGAGGGAATGGGGAGGTCAAGAAGGTTGGTGGTGAGGTCGAGCTGCTTGTAGTCAACATATATGTGGAAACTGATGTTGTGTTTCAGAGGGGCAGCATGTTGATGAGAAATTGGAATGGGCCAAGGATAGATAGATCCTTGGAGTCTCCAGAAATAATGGTGCAGGAGATGAAAGAAAAACTATTGCAGGATTTATCTGGCAAAGACTGCATAATATGAGTGGACTGAGGCAATGGCAGTGTTACTCAGCTGGACAACAGGAACAAGACTTTGGAGGCAGATGGTATGGTCAACACCAACTTATAGGTGGGATGCAAACCTGTTTCGATGCATGGTGCTTTTGAAGTGTGTTCAGTTGCTTGGCATTATGAAATCTGTACACACTGGGAAATCAAAGAGGAATGATAATGTCAAGGTTACAGATAAACAGCATCTGTGTTCCTAATTATTTCAGCCCTTAAAGACTGTAGTTTGCACCGATACAAATGTAAATGCTTTGTTGTCCTTATTTTTGTCTGAAGCTGATGTTTCATAGCCTGACCGTTTTTATTATTTGATCCTTTTCAGATCAATACTTGGAGACTATTGCACAATTTGAAGTTATTTTACTTTCGGAATTTTATGGATTGATGTGAGCTCTGAACAATACCTTTCATACGAATATACGAATTGGGAGTGCTGCTGGGACTGATGGAACTGCCTGCTAATTGGATTGGCTGGCAGCTCCAGGGGGTGGAGGTCCCACTCGGCCCTTGTTAATCAGCCCCGCAGCACTTCATGTCTGAAGGGCGGGTCGGCGTGGAGCGTGTCGGCCCCCTCACTTCCCCCATACCCCGATATTACTCAGCCCCGTTGTGTCTCATTTTGAGAATAAACATACGTTATTAGGATTAGCTTTGGAATGCTTTAGCAAAGAGCTGGCACAGACATTATGGGCCAGATTGTCATATTTGCTGTTATCTTCTTTGGTTCTGTTTTATGTATTACAGTTTCTCCCTATTTATGTCTTTTACTCTTTGGATATTTTATGGCACCACACATAAGGCCTCTTAATAAGATGGTGTTGGGGCAGTATTTTAGCATGCGTAGAGGATTGGCTAACTAATAGAAGACAGAGAGTTGGGATAAGGGGCGCATTTTCAGGATGGCATCCTGTAACTAGTGGAGTGCCACAGGGATCAGTGCTGGGGCCACAATTATTTACAATATATGTTAATGACTTTGATGATGAAAATGAATGTACTATGGCCAGGCTTGCAGATGGCACAAAAATGGGTGGGAAGGCAAATGGTGAGGATGGCACTGTCTATAGAGAGAGAAAGACAGGTTAAGTGAGTGGGCAAAAACGTGGCAGAAGGAATATAATGTGAGAAAATGTGAGGTTATGTACTTTGGCAGGAAGAATAGAGGAGCTGAATATTATTTAAATAGAGAAAGACTGCAGAAAGCTGCAGCACAGAGGGATTTGGGGTTCCTTATGCATGAATCTCAAAAAGCTAGCATACAAGTTCAGCAAGTAATAGGGAAGACAAATTGAATGTTGGTCTTTATTTCAAAGGGAGTGGAGAATAAAAATATACAAGGTACTAGATAGACCACACCTAGTTAGACCACACCGGTGAACAGTTTTGGTCCCTTTATCTAAGGAAAGATATACTGGCATTGGAGGCAGTCCAGAGTAAGTTCACTAGGTTGATCCCGGGTATGGAGGGATTTTCTTATGAGCAGAGGTTGAGTAAGTTGGGCCTGTACTCATTGAAATTTAGAAGAATGAGAGGCGACCTTATTGAAACATATAAGATTCTTAGGTGCCTTGACAGGGTAGATGCTGAGAGGTTGTTTCCCTTGTGAGAGAGTCTAGGACCAGAGGGCATAATCTTAGAGAAAGGGGTCACCCATTTAAAACAGAGATGAGGAGGAATTTCATCTCCCAGAAGGTAGTGAAGCTGTGGATTGTTTACCGCAGAGGGCTATAGAGGCTGTTATTAAGTATGTTCAAGGCTGAGATCGACAGATTTTTAATCAGTAAGGGAATCGAGGGTTATGGGGAAAAGGCAAGAAAGTGGAGTTGAGGATTATCAGATCAGCCATGATCTCATTGAATGGTGGAGCAGTCTCGTATGGCCTACTTCTGCTCCTATGTCTTAGGGCCTCATCTTCCATTGAGTATCGTTCTCATTCTGTTTCTCTCTTGCTATATGTCTGTTTTTCACTTGTGGAGATAGTTAGCTTGATTCTGGGATCTAATTCCCTGATTCCCTTCGTAAAAATGATTGTCTCTCTCTTGGTAAGACAAGGGGAAAAAGGCATTAGTGGATCACGGATTGGGACAATGGGATTGAGGCTGGGTTGGCTGCAAGAGAAAAGGGGCCTGGGTCTGGGAAGAAGCAGAGACCTGTGGCTTGGAGTATGATGGACCTTGTATCACATTGTCTTCCAAATGTGTTGGATCAGCAGCCATAAACCTGAATAAAAACACCACATGCAGCAGCTGGTGCAGTAACTTGTTTTGATGGGAGATAAACTTGGGATGTTTACCTATCAGAAGCAGATACAGGGGCTTGGCCAGTGGGACAGCTGAAGCTGAGGTTGGGTAGGAGCCAATGGACTGGCTGTAGAGTGAAAAACAGACTAGGAGTGTGGTCTTAACAAAGTGACCTATAAAACATTAGTTGTCTCAGATCAGCTTAGATTAACCATTGGCGGCACACGATTCGAAATAAGTAAGACAGCACAAAAAACTGTAAATGCTGAAGATCTGAAATGAAAGCAAAAAATGCTGGAAGCACTTAATCGGTCTAGCAGCATCTGTGGAAAGAAGAGAGGGAAGAAAGGAAAAATGTGTCCATTTATTTAGTACCTTTTGCAATCTGAGGATGACCTAAAGACTTTGCAGTCAATCAGATATTTGTTAAATGCAGTCATTGGCTGCTGCAGTGGCCTACCTTATAACCATTTGCACACAGCAAGGTCCCACAGAAGGGAAATGATAAATAACCAGATAATCTGCTTTGTTGTGTTTTTGAGGAGGGATAAATTTTGGTCAGGGCATAGATGTTCTTCTTTGAATCATGGCATTTTTTATTTCCCCCTGAGAGGGCATATGGAGCCTTGGTTTAACATCTCATCTGAAAGACAACACCTGCATAAAAACTCAGTACTGCATTGAAGTGTCAACACAAATTGTGTTCTAATCTCTGGAGTGGAGTTTGAACCCACAGCTGATTCATCTGAAACTGCTACCAGTGAGGCAATGGCTGATAGCTGATAAAATAAGGCACAAGATATACTCAGGTCTTGTTTGTATTTTGAGTGTGGGCCATTTTGCTGCAAGCCTATAGTTGGCACAACATTTGCGTGTGAAATAATTAAACAGTGGAATGTTTATGGAGATGACGAGCAGCAAGGAACACTTTACTTGAAATTCAATTTTTCCTGTCACGTACACCAAAATATTTTGTTCCAATGCTCATTTGACACCAAAAATCAAACTAAACCTTTGTGGTTCCTTCGAGTATAGATTTTTGCATCTAACTTTCATTTTCTTACTCCACAGAATATGACCGACACATAGCATCCCGCAGAAGCATGGCAGCTGCTTACCTTGATCCAAACTTGAACCACACAGCAGGTTCAGGAGCCAAGTCCCGTTTGAGTATGGAACGGTCCCCGGGTGCCATGGAACGAGTGCTGAAGGTCTTCCATTATTTTGAGAGCAATAATGAGCCCTCAACCTGGGCCATGAACATCAGGCATGGTGATGCCACCGATGTCCGGGTGAGTTAGTAATTCAATTGAAATTTGTTGGAATACTATACATTGATGATAAAAATGCAAGTTTTTGATTTTAAGCTTTTTTTTTAAAATTAGGAAGCATTTTGGGGTGAAGTCTCTACGTTTTTTAAAAATCAGCAAAGCATACAGCTCTTAATTTTATTCATTCTCAAATATTGTTCCTAATTGTTTGACGTTTTATTTAGGTTTAGAAAAGATTTTTCCTGATATACTAAAAGGGAGATGACAAACTACACAAATCACACTAAACATTATCTGCATTTTTTTTTCATTCACGGGATGTGGGCTATGCTGGCTGGGCCAGCATTTATTACCCATCCCTAGTTGCCCTTCAGAAGGTGGTGGTGAGCTGCCTTCTTGAACTGCTGCAGTCCATGTGGTGTAGGTACACCCACAGTCCTGTTAGGAAGGGAATTCCAGGATTTTGACCCAGTGACACTAAAGGAACGGTCATATGTTTCCAAGTCAGGTTGTTGCGTGGCTCGGAGGGGAACTTCCAGGCAGTGGTGTTTCCATCTCTCTGCTGCCCTTGTCCTTCTAGATGGCCGTGGTCATGGGTTTCAAAGGTGCTGTCTAAGTAGCCTTGGTGAATTCCTGCAGTGCATCTTGCAGATGGTACACGCTGCTGCTACTGTGCGTCAGTGGTGGAGGGACTGAATGTTTGTTGATGTGGTGGCAATCAAGCAGGCTGTTTTGTCCTGGATGGTGTCACCCTTCTTGAGCATCGTGGGAGCTGCACTCACCCAGGCAAGGGGGGAGTATTCCATCACACTCCTGACTTGTGCCTTGTAGATGGGTGGACAAGCTTTGGGGAGTCAGGAGGTGAGTTACTTGTCAGAGGATTCCTAGCCTTTGACATGCTGTTGTAGCCACAGTATTTATATGGCTAGTCCAGTTCAGTTTCTCCTCAATAGTAACCCCCCAGGATGTTGATCGTGGGGAGATTCAGTGATGGTAATGCCATTGAACGTCAAGTGGCGATGGTTAGATTCTCTCTTGTTGGCGATGGTCATTGCCTGGCATTTGTGTGGCACGAACGTTACTTGCCACTTGTCAGCCCAAACTTGGATATTGTCCAGGCCTTGCTGCATTTGGACATGGACTGCTTCAGCATCTGAGGAGTCGCGAATGGTGCTAAACA
Organism: Cetorhinus maximus; assembly: GCF_964194155.1. Classification (NCBI taxonomy): domain Eukaryota; kingdom Metazoa; phylum Chordata; class Chondrichthyes; order Lamniformes; family Cetorhinidae; genus Cetorhinus; species Cetorhinus maximus. The sequence continues at coordinate 155,969,214 of NC_135882.1, forward strand.
TTGTGCAATCATCAGTAAACATCCCCACTTCTGACCTTATGATGGAAGGATGGAAGGAAGGTCATTGATGAAGCAGCTGAAGATGGTTGGGCCTAGAACACTACCCTGAAGAACTCCTGCAGCGATGCCCTCGAACTGAGATGATTGACCTCCAACAGCCACAACCATCTTCCTTTGTGCTAGGTATGATTCTAACCAGCAGACAACTTTCCTCCTGATTCCCATAGACTCCAGTTTTGCTAGGGCTCCCTGATGCCACACTCGGTGAAACTCTGCTTTGATGTCAAGGGCAGTCACTCTCACCTCACCTCTGGAGGTCAGTTCTTTTGTCCAAGTTTGAACTAAGGCTGTAATGAGGTCAGGAGCTGAGTGGCCCAAACTGAATGTCAGTGAGCAGATTATTGCCAAGCAAGTGCCACTTGATAGCACTGTTCATATGTTCATATATAAATACTGGGAAAAAGTCTGATCTCATTGTGTGCTATCGATTACATTTCTGCTTGCTTCAGTTAGAAACGTATCTCTCAAGCCTGAAGTTTTCTTTTGGGCAGGACATGGCATGACCTGGATGCTAACCTGGGATTTTTTTTTTAAAAAGGTCAAAATTTCTCCTTGGAACTGTCAACAAGCAGGCCTCTTCCAAGATGCTGTTTGAGAAGGCGTTGTTTGTTTGCGTTGAACTGCAAAGAATTTTAATTAATGAAAAGCTGGGAGACAAAAAGGCAATCACATGGGAGAGAGGGAAAAACTTAAGTTTTGAACCTGCTTGTTTTGAAGGCAGTCTTGTTGGAGAGCAAGCTGAGGAAAAAAGGCTACCTTGACTGGCTCCATCTCTTTACCTTGCCTAAAATTGTGTGGCTATCAACCTGTAGCCAGAGAACCTCATCTGAGTGTAACTCGTCTGCATTTGCACCTGCAAAGCTGTGCCAAGCTGGTAAGAACTTCCAGGCATCCACCGGGACCAGCAGCCCGTCTTCACATGAGAGAACTCCAGGTTGACAACGTCGAGACCCTGTGGACTTGATCCTTTGTATAATTATGCCCACCCTCCAAAGCCCATCTCTGTGGAGAGACTCTATCTGTTTGCCCTTTGTTTGTCTGTGTGTGTGTGTCTTTGTGTGCTGGGGGAATTCTTTGGGAAGAGATAGTTACTTACACATGCCAATTACAGCTGTGTGTTAACCAGTGCTCACAACTTGTTAAAATGAGTTTTGTTTTAAAATAAATTAACCATTGAGTTTTTGAAAGAAGCCTGGTCAATTTCTTTTCTTCTGGGCGCTAGAGGTATTGGCCATTTTGGTGAGAAAATTAAACATTTAAATTAATGGTATGGCCTGCGGAGTAGTGGGGTTTGGTAATTCGCACACTCCTCCCATCCCAGTTGTAACACTTGTAGAAATTGTCAGAGTATAAAGTTAAGTTTTTGAATCATCATTGATAAGCTACCAATTTTGAATTATTTCTTATAGCCCAGAGTTTTATTTAAAGCAGTCGAGGGGGAATGTGTTGAAGCGTATAAAATATTTTAAAGCAAATGATTTGCTAGAAACCTTTTATGGATGAGTACATAAAAATCATATCAGTTCACGTACAATTTTCAACAGCATAATGTGTGTTTATGTTTTCAAATAAAGGTCATAGAAATTTTTATACAGGAGGGTGGCCATTCATGCCCAAGTTTAATTTAATATTTTGTCTTAGAATATAAGTTTTTTTTCCCTGAACATAAGATCTTTTAGTCCATTCGCAAGGTTGTTTTTACTTTTTTGGTTTGCCTTATTATGGTTCATAATCATCATAGTGGGAACAAATTATGTTAATTAAAATAGTCATAGTTATGCTTTTGTAATGTTTTTTAAGTTTTTCATTTTTCAGTGACCAATCCATCAAAATAATTTGTGTTTATGTAGCATTCCAGATTGTATTCTGAATGACTTGTGGTTGACCTTGCTCAAATGGTTTGCAGAGACCATTTGGATTTGAGAATTTGCTCAACAAAAAATAAACAAACTTGAGTATCATCACTAAGCATGCCTATTTCCACCACTTGTCTTCATTACTTGTATTCACCCCATCTTGGCTCATCTGTTGCTGAAAGCCAGCTGATTCGTGCCATTGCTATCTCTGGACTTGACTATTCAAACTCCTGTTTGGCTGGTGTTTCACATTCTACCCTCCGTAAACTTGAGGTCATCCAAAACTCTGCTCCCCATGTCTTCATTCGCAGCAAGTTCCCTTTCCTGTACTCGCTGACCTACATTGGCTTCCAGTGAAATAAACAACTTGAGTTTAAAATTCTCATCCTTGTTTGTAAATAGGTCCATGACCTCGCCCCCTCTTCTCTGTAATTTCCTTCAGCCTCACCACCCTCTCAGTTTTCTGCACTCTAATTCCGGCCTCTTGATTATACACGATTTTAATTGCTGGCCAACCTTCAGTTTCCTCGGCCCCAGACTTTGGAATTTTCTTCCTACACTTCCCAGCCTTTGCTTTCCTCATCTAAAACACTCCTTAAAACCTATCTCTTTGACTAAGCTTTTGGTCATCTGACCTAAAGTTGCCTTATGCAGCTCGGTGTCATACTTTGTTCCTGTGAAGCGCCTTGGGACATTTTATTACTTTAAAGGTGATATATAAATATAAGTTGTTGGTGGTGGGGAACCAAAGCACTGACCAGAAGAAAGTGAAAGAAAACCCAAATAAATCCAAACTATGTTAGATCATCTTCTGGTCATAGTGGTCAACAGTTTCTCTGTTATGCTGAAAAAGTTCCGTAGATTTATTTGATATTTCAGCTTCTACCTTAATCCCATGTGTATGTTCCAATCATTATTTCACTCTGTCCTTTGTTTTCTAATCATTTTACAATCAGTGCTTTTTTGCTATGGTTTGCCCTGGCAAAGATTGAGAGGTTTGGGAACCTGAAGAAGAAAGGAGCAGAGAAATCGGAAACACTTGAATGACGTAATAAATTGGTGACTTACAAAACATTAGATTCTGGCTACATCTTTATCTAATGTAATAAGTGGGATTTCGCAATTGTAATGACAAGAAACTGTTAGCACTGGCCAACATTATGCCGTCAGACTGACAACTTCTGGCGTCCGCACATGCATAAATATGGAAATCCAGAAGTTGGCTGTCACTGAATTCCCACTCCTCCAAAGGGTGCGTTGTGGAAGTCCTCACAGATGGAAATCTTATAAATGACTTGATTTGATGTGAACTTCCACTCTTCACAGCCTTCGTCTTCCTTTGAAGACCCTTGAAAAAGTAACACCTTTTTGAATGAGCTGTATCTGGGTTTTTAACAGTATACTAAGTTATAATCGCTGCCAGAATTTACAGCCAGCGACGTAGTGTGCAATTTCTCTGGTTGTTAAAAAAAATAATCTGTTTGTAATATCAGTTTCTCTGTTATGCTGAAAATGTTCCGTAGATTTATTTGATATTTCAGCTTCTACCTTAACCCCATGCGTATGTTCCAATCATTATTTCACTCTGTCCTTTGCTTTCTAATCATTTTACAATCGGTGCTTTTTTGCTATGGTTTGCTATTTGTGAGAATTCTTCATTGTGGTGAACTGCTTGGCCTACATGATGACATAATTATTGCTGAATGTCAGATATATCCTATAGAATGAAATTAATGTTGGGAAAGATGAAATCCATGCCACAGAGATCACTAGATTTTTGAATGTAGCTTACTTCAAGGTCAGTGATGAACCTTATGGCTACACTGCTGACTGTAAAATCTAGTGTGTAATACATTCTATTAGATAAAGATACGGCTAAAGCACCTGCTACAATCTTCAGCCACAAGTGCCAGGTGGACGATCCATCTTGGCCTCCTCTGGAAGTCCCCAGCATCACAGGTGCCAGTCTTCAGCCAATTCGACTCAATCCATGTAACATCAAGAAGTGCCTGATGGCACTGGATTCTACAAAGGCTATGGGCCCTGACAATATTTCGGAAATAGTACTGAAGACTTGTGCTCCAGAACATGCTGTACCTTTAGCCAAGCTGTTCCAGTACAGCTACAACACTGGCATCTACCCGGCTATGTGGAAAATTGCCCAGGCATGTCCTGTACACAAAAAGCAGGACAAATCCAACCCAGCCAATTACCACCCCATTAGCCCACTCTAGATCACCAGTGAAATGATGGGAAGGGGTCATCAACAGTGCTCTCAAGAGGCACTTACTTAGCAATAACCTGCTCTCTGATGTTCAGTTTGGGTTCCAGCAGGGCCACTCAGCTCCTGACCTTATTACAACATTGGTTCAAACATGGACAAAAGAGGTAAGGTGAGAGTGAGTGCTCTTGACATCAAGGCAGTATTTGACAGAGTGTAGCATCAAGGAGCCCTAGCAAAACTGGACTTAATGGGTATCAGGGGGGCAAACTCTCTGCTGGTTAGAGTCATACCTAGCACAAAGGAAGCTGGTTGTGGTTGTTGAAGGTCAATCATCTAAGTTCCGGGACATCACTGCAGGAATTCCTCAGGGTAGTGTCCTAGGCCCGATCATCTTCAGCTGCTTCATCAATGACCTTCCTTCTATCATAAGGTCAGAAGTGGGGATGTTTGCTGATGACTGCACAATGTTCATGACTCCTCAGATACTGAAGCAGTCCATGTCCAAATGCAGCAAGACCCGGGCAATATCCAGGCTTGGGCTGACAAGTGGCAAGCAACATTTGTGCTACACAAGTGCCAGACAATGGCCATCTCCAATAAGGGAGAATCTAACCGTCGCTCCTTGACATTCCATGGCATTACCATCACTGAATCCCCCACTATCAATATCCTGGTGTTTACCATTGACCAGAAACTGAATTGGACTAGCCATATAAATACCGTGGCTACAAGAGCAGGTCAGAGGCTAGGAATCCTGCGACGAGTAACTTGCCTCTTGACTCCACAAAGCCTGTCCACCACCGACAAGGCACAAGTCAGGAATGTGATGGAATACTCTCCTCTTGCTTGGGCGAGTGCAGGTCCAACAACACCCAAGAAGCTCGACACCATCTAGGACAATGTAGCACACTTGATTGGCACCCCATCCAAAAACATTCACTCCCTCCACCACTGACACACGTTGGCAGCATTGTGTACCATCTACAAGATGCACTGCAGAAAGTCACCAGGCCTCCTTAGGCAGCACCTTCCAAACTCATGACTACTACCATCTGGACGGTCAAGGGCAGCAGATACATGGGAAGTTCCCCTCCAAGCCACTCACCGTCCTGACTTGGAATTATATCGCCATTCCTTGACTGTCGCTGGGTCAAAATCCTGGAACTCCCTCCCTAACAGCGCTGTGGTTGTACCTACACCCCATGCACCTCAAGAAGGCAGCTCACTACCACTTAAGGGGCAATTCGGGATGGGCAATAAATGCTGGCCTAGCCAGCGACGCCCACATCCCATGAACGAATGAAAACAATTCCAATTTTCCTTGACAGCATCTCCCAAACCTGCAACTTCTATCACCTAGAAGGGCAAGAGGAACCACACCACCCCCCTCAAGAAACCAGGACGTGGCTAATCAACTCAAGAACATATTTGTAAGATGAACTACCATTGTGCGGAGCCACATGGTAAGGCAGCCATATTTGCCCCTTTGTAATTTTTAAGTGATGACTGCAGAAAGTAAGAGACAGCAGCAGCAGAAAGGGCAGTGACGCTTATGCCTTATGAGATCTTTAGGCTGTAACATTATAAGGTCTCCAAGCTTGTTCCTTTTAGAGTCCACCACTACAGCAAACTAACCAGGGTAACAAGACTAGAAGCAACTAACTTTGTGACCTGTAGAAAGTCTGTCCCTTCAAGAGAATCCTGAATTTTGGCATACGATTTCGGCTGCTGAATTCGCTTAAACTATCCTATAGGAGTGAAGACGTCTTCTTCATCAGACCTGCAACATGTGTTTTCCAGAACAAGACAATCACGTTGAATTATGAACTATTCTTTTGCTTTTTACCTGCAAAAGTGCACTATTCTCTTCAACTGTACTTTCCTTGAGCGTGTGTGACTATGTGAGTGCCGTAGGGTTAGATTTCAGGGTGTTCGTGTAAATAAATGATCCTATTTATTTAAACACACAAAAAGCTTGCTCCTGGTAATTAGAATTGTTCACACAGTCAGGGGTTTAGAAAAAACAGAGATCTTACTCTCAAAAGTTTCCTGATTGTGGACAGTTGGGAAAGAATGGGATTTTGGCAGTTCTCTCACCCTGTCCATAACAAACTATCAGCAGCTTCTCAAGGGTAACTAGGCATGGGCAATAAATGCTGGCATTGCAAACAATGTGCATATCCCTAGAATATATTTTTAAAAAATTACAATGATTAATTATATTTTACCTCATTCTTCATAGTCTGAACAATAATAGTCAACTGATGGAGATATCAAGAAAAAAAACTTTGTTTTTAATCAACAAACTATACTATCATTGAATCATGCAACCATCAGGATGGTAGAAGGCTAAATAGGCTCTGGTGCTTTTTCTCATCTAGCAATTTCTATGTTCCTGTGTTTTGTGAATGTTATTTCTGTACAAAGAACTTAATTTTCTGTTGATTTAGCCTGTGATTTAATTGATGTAGTTGATGTGGGAATTAGTGTAGCCTCTTGTAGAAGTAGATTGTTTTTTTAAAAAAAGGGTGGACTCTTAACTGCAGCATGATGCATTCTTTGTAAAAACAGATGAACAAAGCTGTGATCTAATTATATTTTGTAAAGTGCATATAAAATAATACGCACTGTGCTCGGGAGAAAACTTGTAAATAGGAGCTAAAACAAGCTGTTTGGATCATCTAAATCAGGAGAATAAATTTAGTGTAGCAGTGATGTTTGAAACCTTTAATTCTGCCACTACACTTGCAAGCTAAATTCTTTGTTTTGTACGGTATGTGTTGGATATGTTCTGTGAAGTGTCAGTTCGGTTTTGTAAACTGCAAAAACATTTAGTGGATAGGATATTATCAGTGATGTTCAAAATTAGTGTGGTTGGTACAAAAATTCAAAGCTCTCAGTAACTGCCCAGACTATCATGAAGAAGCATGGACAACATTCTGTGAAATTACAAGCAGTCTAGGAAATCAAACATAAAACAAACTGACATGTTGAATGGTGCATGTTTTGTTCATGTGCAAAAAATTGCTCCATTAAGGTTGGATGATAATACAAAGTTTTGAGAAGCATTTTCTGAGCTAAAGCTAGTGAAGACCGCAACAATAAACTCTCAACTCAAGTGCAACAGTGATTGTACAGTTACAGCTTTAAAGCCTGCCTTACTTTACTTGAGGAGGATTTGGAAGGATCCCAAGACAAACTTAAATTTTGTTTCAATTAAACTTCAGATTTCCAGTCCATCAGAGAAAGAAACCATACAAAAATGGCAGAGCATTTCAATGCCTGCACAAGCTATTCCATTGTGTTACATATTGGACGTCCCTCCTCCCAGGGTGTGCCTGCATCCTCATCCAAAGCGGATGAAATCAAAGCTCCCACAAAACAGCCAAGGCAACTGGAGCTGACTCCACTGCACACGATGAAATATGCTACTAACTTTAGACTTAACTTTGCATCCTGTTTCCTAACCACTGTTACTCTACAAAATTTCTGCTCTGAAGGATTGGAAGGAAGATACCATCCTGCCTATATAGGGTAGAAGGGGGCACTAAGCAAATGCAACTGTCAACCACTTAGTCCTGTGTAGTGTCTACAGCACAGATATTAGTCTTAATCCTCCCACCCCTCTGCTTCTATTCTATAAGTATATTCTTCTATTCCTTTCTTCCTCATGAACTTATGTAGCTTCCCCTTAAATGCATTTATGCAATGTGCCTCTTAAACATCCTTACCACTCTTCAGATGAAAAATTTCTTCTGAATCCTATCTCCTATTTGATTTATTGGTGACTATCTTGCATTGATGACCACTTGTTTTTGTTTCCCCTACAAGCGGTAGCATCTTCCCTACATCTACCCCATCATAATTTTAAAGATCATATTGGGTCACCTCTCAGACCTCTCTTACCTAAAGAAAAGGGCCACAACCTGATTATTTTTTTCTGACAAGTATGTTAGGCAGAAAATTAAATAAGTTGATTTTAAAATTGATATGTAAGCTAGGCAGTTACCGCTGCTGTTTTTTTCTTGTGGCTGTTTTGGATAATTCACTCTAATTGCATATCTATGTCACATTTCAGGGTATTATTCAGAAGATTGTAGACTCTCACAAAGTTAAGAATGTGGCATGCTTTGGAATTCGACTCAGTCATATGCATTCAGAAGAAGTCCACTGGCTGCATCCAGATATGGGCGTTTCACATGTGCGTGAAAAATTTGAACAGCATCATCCTGCAGAGGAATGGAGGTAAGAAACACAATATAATGGATACAGTGTAACAGTGACAAAGTAGTCATCAAATCATGAAGATACAAAGCCACTATGACCTTTGTCTTTGTTTGTAGTCAACAGCTTGCATTTATATAGTGCCTCTAACAAATATCAGTGTCAAACATCCCAAGGCACTTCACAGGAGAGTTATCAATCAAAATTTGACACCCCGTACATTGATATTAGGACAAATTACCCAAAAACGTAGGAGTGTCTTAAAGGAGGAAAGAAGGGTGGAGAGATTGCAGAGCCAAGGGACTGCTGCTAATGGTGGAACAATCATAATCTGGATGTGCAAGAAGCTAGAATTGAACGAACGTAGGGATGCTGGAAATGATTACGGAGAAAAGGAGGGGCTGAGGGTGTGGAGGGATTTAAAAACAAGGATGAGAATTTTAAAATAGGACTGGGAATGGACTGGGAACCAGTCTAGATCAGTTGGAAAGGGGTGATCAGTGAATGAAACTTGGTGCGAGTTAGGACATGAGCAGTAGAGTTTTGAATGAGCTTACATTTGTGAAGGGGAGGAAGTAGGAGGCCAGCCAGAAGTATGTTGGAATGGCCAGGCCCAGAGATAACAAACGCATGCATGAGGGTTTCAATAGCAGATGAGTTGAGGCTGGGGTGGAGTCAGGCAATGTTGTGAAAATGGGAATAGGTGGTCTGAGGGATGGAGTGGCTATGGCAGCTTATCTTGGGCTCAGCTATGGTACCAAGGTTATGAACTGTCTGGTTCAGCCTCTCTCGGAGTTTGTAGTGAGGTCTGAAGATAATGGCTTTGATCGTCCCGATATTTAGTTGAAAGAAATTCCTGCTCATCCAATACCAGAGGTTGGGCAAGCAGTTTGACAATTTGGAGACAGTGGAGGAGTTGACAGAGGTGGTAGTGGGATAGATGACGCTGTGCCATTGGCGATGTGTGGAAATTGAAGCTGTGTTTTCATTGTTGTTGCTGAGAGGTAGCATGCCGATAGAGAAATAGGATATTTAGCTCATTAATGCAGATAATTAAGAGCAAATATTCTAGTATTCATGCCTGTGGCATCCGAATAGAGATGGTGGTGTCGTGCTACATTTCTTTTGATCATTCATGGGATGTGGATGTCGCTGGCTGGGCCAGCATTTATTGCCCATCCCTAATTGCCCTTTAGAAGGAGAAGGTGATGCTGAGCTGCTTTCTTGAAACGCTGCAGTCCATGTGGTTTAGGTACACCCACAGTGTAGTTGGGGAACTTACAGGTGGTGATGTCCCCATGCATCTGCCCTTGTCCTTAATAGATGGTAGCAGTTGTTGGTTTGGAAGGTGCTGTCTAAGGAGGCTTGGTGAGTCCCTGCAGTGCATCTTATAGATGGTACACACTGCTGCTGGAGGGAGTGAATGTTTGTGGATGGGGTGTCAATCAAGCGGGCTGTTTTGTCTTGGATGGTGTTGAGCCTCTTGAGTGTTGTTGGAGCTGCACTCATCCAGGCAAGCGGAGAGTACTTCATCACACTGCTGACTTGTGCCTTGTAGATGGTGGACGTGTTTTGAGGAGTCATGAGGTGACTCATGATTCCTAGCCACAGGATTCCTAGCCTCTGACCTGCTCTTGTAACCACAGCATTTATGTGGCTATTCCAATTCAGTTTCTGGTCAATGGTAACCCCCTAGGATGTTGATAGTGGGGGAATTCAGTGATGTTAACGCCATTGAATGTCATGGAGCGATGGTTAGATTCTCTCTTGTTGAAGATGGTCATGCATGTCACTACCTGAGGAGTCACGAATGGTGCTGAAGATTATGCAATCATCAGCGAACATCCCCACTGCTGATCATCTGATGGAAGGAAGGTCATTGATGGAGCAGTTGAAGATGGCTGGGCTGGGGACACTACCCTGAGGAACTCCTACAGTGATGTCCTGGAGCTGAGGTGACTGACCTCCAACAACCACAACCATCTTCCTTTGTGCAAGGGATGACTCTAACCGGCAGAGAGTTTTCCCCCTGATTCCCATTGATTCCAGTTTTGCTAGGGCTCCTTGATGCCACACTCGGTGAAATGCTGCCTTGATGTCAAGGGCAGTCACTTTACCTCACCTCTGGAGGTCAGCTGTTTTGTCCATGTTTGAACCAAGGCTGTAAAAAGGTCAGGAGCTGAGCGGCCCTGGCAGAACCCAAACTGAGCGTCAGTAAGCAGGTTTTGCTAAGCAAGTGCTGCTTGATAGCACTACTGATGACCCCTTCCATCACTTTACTAATGATTGAGAGTAGACTGATGGGGTGGTAATTGGCTGGTGAGGATTTGTCCTGCTTTTTGTGTACAGGACATAACTGGGCAATTTTCCACATTGCTGGGTAGATGCCAATGTTGTAGCTGTATTGGACAGCTTGGTTAGGGGCGTGGCAAATTCTGGTATACAAGCTTTTAGTACTATTGCCGGAATATTGTCATAACCCATGGTTTTGCGGTATCCAGTGCCTTCAGTCATTTCTCAATATCACGTGGAGTGAATCAAATTGGCTGAAGACTGGCATTTGTGATGCTTTGGACCTCCAAAAGAGGCTGAGATGAATCATCCACTTGGCACTTCTTCCTGAAGATTGTAGCAAATGCTTCAGTCTCATCTTTTGCACTGATGTGATGGGCTCCCCTAGCATTGAGGATGGGGATATTTGTGGAGCCTCCTCCTTCAGTGAGTTGTTTAATTGTCCACCATGATTCACAGCTGGATTTGGCAGGGCTGCAGAGCTTAGATCTGATCCTTTGTTGTGGAATTGCTTAACTCTGGCTATTACTTGCTGCTTACGCTGTTTGACACACAAGTAGTCTTGTGCTGTAGCTTCACCAGTTTGACACCTCATTTTTAGGTATGCCTGGTGCTGCTCTTGGCATGCCCCCCTGCACTCTTCATTGAACCAGGGTTGATGCCCTGGCTTGGTAGTAATGGTAGAGTTGAGGTTATGCTGGACCATGAGGTTACAGATTGTGTTTGAGTACAATTCTGCTGCTGATGGCCCACAGTGCCACATGGATGCCCAGTCTTGAGTTGCTAGATCTGTTCGAAATCAATCCCATTTAGCACGGTGGTGGTGGCACACAACACGAAGGAGGGTATCCTCAATGTGAAGATGGGTCTTCGTCCCCTCAAGGACTGTGTGGTGGTCACTCCAACCGATACTGTGATGGACAGATGCATCGGTAGCAGGCTGGTTGGTGAGGATGAGATCAAGTATGTTTTTCCCTCTTGGTTTCCCTCACCACCTGCCGCAAACCTAGTCTAGCAGCTATGTCTTTTAGGACTTGGCCAGCTCAGTCTGCAATGGTGCTACTGGGCCCTTCTTGGTGATGGACATTGAAGTCCCACACCCAGAGTACATTCTGTGCCCTTGTCACCTTCAGCGCTTCTTCCAAATGGGTGTTCCACCTGGAGGAGCACTGATTCAGCAGCTGAGGTGGGGGGATCGGTATGTTGTAATGAGCAGGAGGTTTCCTTGCCTACGTTTGACCTGATGCAATGAGACTTCTCATGGGGTCTGGAGTTGATGTTGAGGATTCCCAGGGCAACTCCTTCCCGACTGTATACCACTGTGCCGCCACCTTTCCTGGGTCTGGCCTGCTGGTTGTACAGGACACACCATACTCAGGGATGGTGATGGCGGTGTCTGGGACATGATCTGTAAGGTATGATTCCATGAGTATGACTACGTCAGGCTGATGCTTGACTAGTCTGTGAGACAGCTTCCAATTTTGGCACAACCCCCAGATGTTGGTAGGGAGGACTTTGCACGGTTGACAGGGCTGAGCTTGCCATTGTCATTTCCGGTGCCTAGGTCAATGCCGGGTGGTCAGTCCAGTTTCATTCCTTTCAGACTTTTTAGCAGTTTGATACAACTGAATGGCTTGGTAGGCCATTTTAAAAGGCATTTAAGAGTCAACTGCATTGTTGTGAGTCTGGAGTCACATGTAGGCTAGACCAGATAAGGACAGCAGATTTCCTTCCCTAATGGACATCAGTGAACCAGATGGGTTGAATGTCACTGAACTACTAAATCAGAGGTCCAGGCTAATGCTCTGGGGGACACGTGTTCAAATCCCACCATGGCAGTTGCTGTAATTTAAATTCAATTAATTAATCTGGAATATAAAGTTGGTCTCAGTCCAGGTGTCCAGAAAACTATCATCAATTGTCATAAAAAAGCACCTGGTTCCTTTGGGAAGGAAAACTACTGTTCTTACCTGGTCTGACCTACATGTGACTCCAGACCCATAGCAACGTGGTTGACTCTTAACTGCCCTCTGAAAGTCCTAACAAGCCACTGTATCAAATTGCTCCACAGTCTAAAAGGAAAGAACTCCCTCCCTAGCAGCACTGTGGGTGCTACATCACATGGGCTGCAGCGGTTCAAGAAGGCGGCTCACCACCGCCACCTTGAGGACAATTAGGGATGGGCAATTAATCTGGCCTAGTTGGTGGCACGCACATCCTGTGAACAAAGAAATAAAACAAAACTCCGGTAACTGGCCTCTGAGAGAATCCAAAACCTTTGGCTGCAACATTCTGCTGACCAACATTCAGAAAATTGTAAATCTATTGCAGCACATTGCCACTAATTCCCTTCATTTCACCTCGTGATTTAAACTCATCCTTTTTTTAGAAGCTGTCAGGTATTCCTGGTGAGACCTTCTCTGTCTATGTGTGGTATAGAGCAGTTCCAATGATGACTTTTAATGATCTTACCGACCACTGAAATCAAACTAATGGGACCATAGTTGGAAGTTTTTAGGTTTTTCATTCTTGCCCTTGTTTAAAAATCAGAACTAGGTTGTCATTGTAGGACAAGAAGCATTTTGTTTAATAGTGCTGCACATCCTATAGCTGTCATTTCTGGCCTTTCTTTCTGTATTGTACTGCTGTTATCATAGCATCTTACAGTATAGCAGCTGTACAGAAATATACTTCATGGTCTGGTATGCCAATGCATTCAATATGTATCAGTGCTGTGTCCCTGTGGACAAACCATAGTTTAATCTGGCAAAATTTCTTGAATACAGCCATTAGTATTATTCTGTCTATCAGTGGTCCTTAAGACTGGCTGCAGTTGGTGGAGATCTTGAAATCATAGGTTGATTTAAGTGACCGCATCAGATCATGAGATGTTTCAGAAACAGGGCAAGCTGATCAATTCAAGCATCATCCTAGCAATTTGATGAAAGTAATAAGTTTAATTGGTAAGTAAATATTTATTGAGATCAAAATCAGGTTTGAAAGGGGAACCGCATCAGATCATGAGATGTTTCAGAAACAGGGCAAGCTGATCAATTCAAGCTTCATCCTAGCAATCTGATGAAAGTAATAAGTTTAATTGGTAAGTAAATATTTATTGAGATCAAAATCAGGTTTGAAAGGGGAACAGGGACAAGAGATACTGATTCGTATCTTTATATTGGCCGCCTATGCTCAGATCTCTCGTCAGACTGAAGCCACCTGGCTACTAGCCTCATAGAGCTCTATGGTATTAAATGGCCATGTTACAAGTGTCTTGACAATCGTTTTATTTTTGAGGATTAGTTCAGGAAATGTATCTTCTTTCTTCTGCTACTTAGAGTAAATTAGTAAGAATTTCTAATTGCTATAACTATACTGTTCACTTGTAGGCTCAGTAAATTTGTCTGGTAATTTATCCATTTCTGAGTATCTACTCGTTTTCATTTCTACCTCATTTATGTTAGTCTCAGTTGTAGTTGACTTATTGCTGTTTGTTGGTTACTTTTTTTTAGTGAGTGGGAGGAGAGAATTGTTCACTTGCAAATGAAAAGTTGCAGGGCTGGTGGGGTAGGACTAATTGAATAGCTCTTTCAAAGATACAGCATTGTCACATTGGATCATATGATTCTGTGCCACATGAAACAATCAGTTAACTTCAATATCCACATGGTTTTGAACGATTTTGATATGCTAACAAAAGTAAGTAGCAGCCTTCCTGTCAATTGCTATCTCTATCTCTGAGTTTTCCAGTTTCGTCATTTCTCCTCCTGTTTGATGTTGGCCCGGAATTTATAGTTCGCGGTGAAGCATGGGTCCTTGACGCTGACCTCTCAATAAGCCTTGCTGAGAGATATCCCTGTCAGGAATTTCACCTTAACACTGTAGTGCTACTGATTTCAGTGCTGAGCACTCCCAAGCTGGGGTGATGTCATCAGGCTGCCCGAGTAGCCAGTCACGTTAAAGGATTTTCACAGCTCCCCAAACAGGAAACAAAAAGCACTGTAATGAAATCACTTGTAAAAATTTTTAGTGAGCAAGTTAAAGATTTGGGCAAACACATGGGATGAAGGTAGAAGCCAAAATATTTTTTAAAAAAAATTACCTCATATCCACGAATTGGGCATTCAACAGTATTCCACGGTTATATAATTATTTTTACAGGGCCAGTTCTGCTCATCAAATTTTATTAATCACATCATTAAAAACCCAGCTACACTAAATTGAACAATGTGTAAGAACATAGGAAATAAGGTTTTTTGAGCCTGCTTCCACCATTCAACAGGATGGCTGATATACTTCAACTACACCTTCCTGCGCCATCCCTACACCCCTTAATTCCTTTAGCACCCAAAAATATATCAACCTCTGCTTTTGATGTGCCCAACAACTGAGCATCCACAACCCTCTGAGATAGGGAATTCCAAACATTCACAACCCTTTGCGTGAAGAAATTTCTTGATGGCCCATCCTTATTCTAAAACTGTGACTCCCCTCCGTCCCCCCATGTTCTAGATTGCCCAACCAGGGGAAACGTTTTCTCAGCACCTAACCTGTTCAAGCTGCTTAAGAATTTTATAAGTTTTAGTTGGATCAATTCTCATTTTTCTAAACTCCAGGGAGGAATCAACTCAATCCTTCCTCAGGTCACCCCCTCATTCCGGAAACCAGTCTATTGAAGCTTCTTGCACTCCCTTCGAGGCCAGCCTGGGAAACCCAAAAAACTTATCTTAGTTTTAGATTGGTAGTTGGAGGCTGGAAACTCTAGCTCCCACTGGGCAATGGGCCTTCTGCGCGTGTGCTGGCCGGGAAATGGCAGTTCATTTTTTATAATGTAGTTCGGGCTTTTCATGCATGTGCCGGACAGGAAAGGGTCACAAATGTGAAGCTGGCTGATTTCATCGTCTTTAAGCTGGGAACTGGCCCTGTGCAGATGCACAGAAGGGAGAGGAGTGAAACAGAGGGAAACTGCAGGTCAGGTGACCTTAATAGAAGTGGCAGTTGAGCGAAGGTATCCTGGGCAGGGGGACAGAAGGTCCCATACCACGAATAAGGCCCCAAACCAGGGAGTGGGACAGAAAGGAATTGTGAACATGTGGAATCGTGATATAGTAGCCATCACAGAGACGTGGTTGCGGGAGGGACAGGATTGGCAGCTCAACATTTCTGGATATAGAATCTTCAGGCGAGACAGGGGATGGGGTAAAAGAGGAGGAGGCATTGCATTATTAGTTAAGGAGTCAGTTACTGCAGTAAGGAGAGACGATATCTTGGTGGAGGCTTCGGCATTGAATGAAGCTTTGTGGGTAGAGCCTAGGAATAAAAAAAGGGGCAGCCACATTGTTAGGTGTTTATTATAAACCCCCAGACAGTCAGCGGGAAATTGAGGAGCAAATATGTGCACAATTCGCGTAGGTGTGTAAAAACAATAACAATAGGGTAATTATATTAGGTGATTTCAACTTTCCCAACATTAATTGGGATAGACATAGTGTTAAGGACTTGGATGGAGTGGATTTCTTGAAATGTGTACAGGAGAACTTTTTAGGTCAATATGTAGAGGGTCCAACAAGGGATGGCACAGTGCTGGACTTAATTCTGGGGAATGAAGCCAGACAGGTGGCTGAGGTGGTGGGGGGGGGAGCATTTTAGTGATAGCGACCACAACACAGTACAATTTAAGCTTGTTATGGACAAAGAAATAAGACAAGTTGCAAAAAATTGTTTTGGATTGGGGGAGAGTGGATTTTAGTAAAATAAGGCAGGATCTCGCCAAGGTAGACTGGGAACAGCTACTTGTGGGGAAATCTACAGAAGAGCATTGGGGGGGTGTACAAAAAGGAAATGGGGCGGGTACAGGCTCAACATGTTCCCTCTAGGGTGATAGGAAGGAGTAACAAGCCCAGAGAACCATGGATGACCAGAGATATTCAGGATACGATGAGAAGGAAAAGAGAGGCTTTTAGCAGGTACAAGGGGAGCAAATCAACGGAGGCATTAGTGGAGTACAGAAAGTGCAGGATGGAGCTTAAGAAAGCAATTAGGAGAGCAAAGAGGGAATATGCAAAAGCTCTGGCTGGTAAAAGTAGGGAAAATCCCAAGATATTCTATAAGCATATCAATGGGAAGAGGATAACCAGGGAAAGAGTAGGGCCCATTAGGGACCAAGGGGGCAATCTCTGGATGGAGCCAGAGGACATCGGTAGAGTGTTGAACGAATACTTCACATCCTTCTTCAACCAAGAGAATGAGGTTGAAGGTATGGAACTCGGAGAGAGACTGCGAGGTTCTTGAGCAAATTGATTTAGGGAGTGACAAGGTATTGGAGGTGTTGGCAGGCTTAAAAGTGGGCAAATCTTAAGGTCCGGATGATTTGTGTCCCAGACTTCTGAGGGAGGCAAGGGAGGAGATCTCAGGGTCTCTGACCCAAATTTTTAATTCCTCTCTGGCCACAGGGGAGGTGCCAGAGGACAGGAGAACAGCAAATGTGGTTCCGCTATTTAAGAAGGGTTGTAGAGATAAGCCAGGGAGCTACAGACCAGTGAGTCTCACGTCAGTGGTAGAGAAACTATTGGAGAAAATTCTGAAGGACAGAATCTATCTCCACTTGGAGAGGCATGGTTTGATCAGGGATAGTCAGCATGGCTTTGTCAGAGGGAGGTCATGCCTAACAAATTTGATTGAATTTTTTGAGGAAGTGACCAGGTGTGTAGATGAGGGTAGTGCTGTTGATGTAGTTTATATGGATTTCAGCAAAGCCTTTGATAAGGTCCCACATGGGAGACTTATAAAGGTGGCAAATGCACATGGGATACAGGGTAATTTGATAAGGTGGATTCAAAATTGGCTTAGTTGTAGGAGACAGAGGTTGATGACAGAAGGCTGCTTTCGTGACTGGAAGCCAGTGTCCAGTGGCATACCACAGGGATCTGTGCTGGGTCCCCTATTATTCGTCATTTATATAAACGACATAGATGACTATGTGGGGTGTAGGATTAGTAAGTTTGCGGATGACACAAAGATTGGCCATGTGGTTAACAGTGAGGTTGAGTGTCTTGGGCTACAGGAAGATATAGACAGGATGGTCAAATGGGTAGATAAATGGCAGATGGAATTTAACCCTAAAAAGTGTGAGGTGATAAACTTTGGAAGGAGTAATTTGACAAGGAAGTATTCAATGAACGACATGACACTAGGAAGTTCTGAGGAACAAAGGGACCTTGGCATGTGTGTCCATAGATCGCTGAAGGCGGAGTTAGTGGGGTGGTGAAAAAGGCATTTGGGACACTTGCCTTTATCGATTGAGGCATAGATTACAAAAGTAGGGAGGTCATGTCGGAGTTGTATAGAACCCTGCTGAGGCCACAGCTGGAGTACTGTGTGCAGTTCTGGTCGCCACATTATAGGAAGGATGTGATTGCACCTGGAGGGGGTGCAGAGGAGATTCACCAGGATGTTGCCTGGGATGAACATTTAAGTTATGAAGAGAGGTTGGATAGACTTGGGTTGTTTTCGTTGGAGCAGAGAAGACTGAGGGGCGACCTGATGGAGGTGTACAAGATTATGAGGGTCATGGACAGGGTGGATAGGGAGCAGCTGTTTCCCTTAGTTGAAGGGTCAGTCACAAGGGGACATAAGTTCAAGGTGAGGGGCAGGAGGTTTAGGGGGGATGTGAGGAAAAACTTTTTTACCCAGAGGGTGGTGACGGTCTGGAATGCACTGCCTGGGAGGGTGGTGGAGGTGGGTTGCCTCACATCCTTTAAAAAGTACCTAGATGAGCACTTGGCACATCATAACATTCAAGGCTATGGGCCAAGTGCTGGTAAATGGGATTGGGTAGGTAGGTCAGGTGTTTCGCACGTGTCAGTGCAGACTTGATGGGCTGAAGGGCCTCTTCTGCACTGTGAGATTCCGTGATTCTGTGAAAGGATCTCAGAAGACAGTTCCAGGTAAAGGACAAAGACAGGAATCAGAGATAGACCCCATTGAGTAGAGATAAGTGACATGAGCAGAGGAAAAGGCTCTAAATTAAAGACACAGCTGCCGGGAGCAGACTTGATGCGAAGTAGGCTTGAGAGATGCCCAGAAGATCCAAGAGGGCAACTAAAGGTTAGTGACTTTGTGCTGCCGGCTGTGAGGGCAAAGGTACCCTTTTGGAGCAGTGGTGTTCTGCTTGACATGGCCAAAGATTTTAACATGTGCTTGGAAGGTGAAGCTTGAGTGTACTCGGCGATCCACAGGAAAGGAATCTTGGAAGCTATGATTGAAACCCTGGAGGTTGCTCCTTATGGAAGCCGGCTGAGTGGGAGTGACTTTTGAAGAGAATTCCAGGGCAAGTTCTTCAAATGTGGAGATTGGAAACCGTCATGAGAAAGGCGGAGTTTCAGTAAAACCGGTTGGCTCATGGCGTGACAAGCATCTGAGTGGGCTGTTGTGAAAAACCCAGAGAATCTGCTTTGGTCGTATCTGTTACTGACCACTATTCGCCAGTTGGTTGACATGTATCGCATACTTACTCTGAATATCAGAGTGTAAGATTTATGTGGAAAACTGCTTTCTCTTTCCAAGTTTTTGTGTGTCTGTAAAGATATAGCTAGGGTGAAGGAATTGTGAATATTTAAATCATTTTCTTGTGTTTGTATTGAGATCTTCCCAATCTTTTTGCCTGGTGTAATACAGTTCATTTTTCTTGTTTAATAAATGTTTTATTCTTTCTGTTATAAGTGTGAATTTGTTCAGTAACTCACCTCCACGGTTTCTAAAGAAAAATAGTAGTTCGGATCTATCAAGCCAGGTTACACTCTGGAACTTGACTTGCCCAGCGTAACATCAGCTGGGATCGTAACACCTTCCTTTGGTAAAGCGATCAAAACATGCACGTAATACTCCATCTGTGGTCTCAGCAATGACCTGTATAATTGTAGTAAGATCTCTTTGCACTTGTACTCTAACTCCTTTGCACCAAAAACTAGCTTACCTTCCTTGCTGTACCTGATTGTTAACTTCCTGTGATTCATGTACAAGAACACTTGGGTCCTTCTGAATGGAAATACCTCCCAGTCTCTCCCCATTCAAAAAATACTTTGCCTTTTTATTTTTCCTACCAAAGTGGATAACTTCACACTTTGCCATATTGCATTCCATCTGCTATATTCTTGCCACATGGCAAACCTGTCTATATCCCTCTGTATCTTCTTTGCTTAATCTCTGCTTACTTTCCCACTTAACATTGCATTGTCAACAAATTTGAATTCATTACACTTGGTCCCCTCATCTATGTCATGAATATAGTTGGCTGATGACAAGTACTGATCCATGCAGAACACTGCCAACCTCAAAATACTCTGTTTATTCCTGTTGTCAGTTTTCCGGCCATTAACCAAATCTCGATCTATGCTAATATATGAGCACCAATCTCATGAGTCCTAATTTTGTGTAATAACCTCTTGTTGCATGCTTTTTGGAAACCCAAATACACAACATCCACTGGTAGCCACTTAATAGTTACATCCTCAAAAAACTCATTTGTCAAACATAATTTCCCTTTCATAAATCTGTGTAATAATAATCATGTCATGATTTTCTAAATGCCCTGTAATCATCAGGAATGAGAAATTTCCACTGTTTGGTAGAAATATGATTTTTGGACCCCGGAATTCCAACCGTTTAACTTTATTTCGATATCTGCCTCCATCTCGGAGCCTTCAATGTGGCCTTCTGAGAAAGGCTGGAAAATCTCCCATCAATAATGAGGCAAGGAGCAAGGCCCGAGAGAGCCATAAGAACTTGTGCCACAGGAGCAGGAGTAGACCATAGCCTACTTGGGTGAAGTAATTTCTTCTCATCTCAGTCCTAAATGATTGGCTGCTTATCATGAGACTGTGCCCCCATGTTTTAGATTCCCCGAGCAATGGAAGCAATCTCTGTGTCCATCCTATCAAGCCCCTTCAGAATTTTGTAGAATTCAATGAGATCACCTCTCATTCTTCTAAACTCCAGAGAAGAAAAGCCCAATTGACTCAGCCTCTCATCAAAGGATAACCCCCTCATCCCAGGTATTGATTTAGTGAACCTATGTTGTACTGCCTCCAGTGCTAGTTTATCCTTTCCTAAATGTGGAGATCAAAGCTGCACACATGGTGGTCTCACCAAAACCCTGTAAACTGTAGCAAGACTTTATTCTTGTACTCCAATCCCCTTGCAATAAAGGCCAAAATGCCATTTGCTTTCCTCATGCCTGGACCTGGCTGCCATCACTCATCCCACCAGGAGGGTGTGCTCTATTGCTGGCCACTTGGTGGAGCCGTGGGTTTCGGCAGGCAGGAGGAGGAGGGAGCAGCTCAGTCTCAGCTGGTTGTCCTAAATTGACACTGGTTTTTAGTAAGAGGGGCCTGGCCATGAAGGGGTCTTTAGGCTCACATGGCAGCTCATTTTGCTGTAATATGTTGGACAAGCCAGGTTGTTGAGTGAGTGAGTTGGGAGGGGATTTGGGAAGAAGGGCTGCGGCTACTGAGTGAATGGGGGCAGGAAAGTTGAAAAGAGGGGCTGCTGAGAGTGTGTGAGAGAGATGGTGTAGTGGGGTTTGGGAAAGGGGCTGTTGAGTAAGTGTGTGGGTAGGTAGGGCATTTGGGAAGGGGGGCTGCTGAGTTACTGGGGCAGTTTGGGAAGAGGAGCTGCTGAATGCATAGGGGAGCGTGTTTGAGAAAGGGGACTGCTGAGTGAGTTTTTGGGGAGAGGGTTTGGGCAGAGTGGCTGTTGAGTGAGTGAGGGGAGTGGGCTTGGGAAGGGGGGCTGCTGAGTGTGTGTGCGCCTGAGATGGGGGGGGGAGAAGGGCCTTAGAGTCTTCTGTCACCAGGGAATACAGAGAGCTTGGTTGAAACCTACATAACCACATAAAATAATAGTTTTTCAAAGTACTCCAAAAACACAGGTTTTCTTAATTATATGATGTATTATTATATGTTGATCTATAATAGGTGTGCTTCATATACTGAATGTTGCTAAGCTGCTTTATTGCTGTTGTATTTTTGTTGGTGTCTCGATTTTTTTTCTTATATGTTTGTTCATGGGATTGGGCATTGCTGGCAAAGCTAGCGTTTGTTGCTCATTTCAAATTGCCCTTAACAAAGTGGTGGCGAGTTAAAATGAGGTCACATTGCAAAATAGTTTGCGAAACACTGTCCGTAGTGCATTGCTTTGCATGTACATAATCCAGCAAGGTCGCATTCTGTTGTTATTATGGACTTTAACCTGTATTACATGCACTAACTGCATTGAATACTGAAATGCTAAGGTCACTTGGTGATTTGATAGACATGTGCCCTGCATCGAGGTGGTATTCACTCAAAACCAGCTCCATTGGTCATTGGTTGGGCCATGTCATTCGTTTGCTTGACACCAGACTCCTAAAGCAACTGCTCTACTTGGAACTTGGTCATGGCAGGAGACTCCCAGGAGGAAAAAGGAAACACTTTAGAGATATCCTCGAAGAGGTCAAACATCCCCACCAGCTCCTGGAATCCGTGGCTTGTGACTGGCTAAAATGGAGAAGATTCAGCCAGGAAGACAGAAGGCGTCCCCGATCCTTCCTTTTGCCGAACCCCCCACCCCCCAACTTCCTGCTTGCCCCATTAATCTCCAGAGCCCTCGCTCACAGTGAGAGGGAGGGTTAGGGAGCGGCAGAGGCCACTCCAAGATGGCGCCGATCAGGTCACGTGACCCTTAGTCAGACTGGCACAAAATGACTTTAAAATGAAACTTGTGTGCTAAAGGAGAATACAAGACCCATTAAATGACCAACATGAAAGCAAAGCAACATAAAATGGGGCGACATTAAACAGGAACTTGTGTGTGCGGGGTTGGGGATGGGGGTGGTGTGGTGGGAGTCCATCACGAAGTGGATGAGGCAAATAGATGCTTTCAGAAGGAACAAAACAACACTATAAGAGAAAAGGGAGCAGAAAGTTACGCCGAAAGGCTGAGATCAGATAGATGGAATGGGAAGTGGTTTGTGCTGAGTATAAGCACGTGCACAGACCAGTTAGGCAAAATGGCCTCCTGTGCTGAACATTTTAGGAAGTTTAATGCCTTATCCGCTTCTAGCATCCCAACACACTGCAACACAAAGGGCTACTTGCTACAAGAACATGTACAAAATGTACAAATGTTACCTGTGTATTTGTGGAGGTGATCTGAATAATTCAAATTTCAAAGATATTTCTAGATGGCATCAGTAGTGTGCTTTCATATTGTTAAAATATTCCATCTGGCTTATGTTAGTGTGTGTACTATTTCACAAATGATATGCCAAATTTGGAGGTGATAAATTTACTGACAGATTTGCTGGAATCACAAAGCACTATTTTCAGATTTACTCATTAGAACCTGTTAAATGACAGAATATGTCAATTAAAATGCTATTCAGGAATGAATGATAAAATGTAATTGTTCAGCAAACTGTGTGCCTACTGATTCTTCTTGATGTGGATACTATTATGCATTTTGCGTGTAACAATAAAAGATTTGGAATTGTTCTGTAAATATCAGCCTAATAGATTAAGTATTCTAGGATGTGTATGAATGCTGCATTTTTGATTTGCGTGGATGAATGTAATTTAAGAGAAAATGCAATATCTTTATTTTTTATTGTAATTGTAAGGCATTTTACCTGTTCGCTTTTGCAAATTTAAATGCTGTTAAAGATTTGAAGATTTATTTACTTGATGACTTCAAAAAGAATTGTTCTTTTTCAGAGGAAGGTTGGCGGGGTGGGGTGGTGGTCAGAGGATTTTTGGGTCATGTTTTCCACCATTTTATTTCAAGACTGCACACTGTGCCCACAAATAAGCAAAGGTTCATCTGTTTTATAAAAAAAACTTCCATTCTCAGAAACTAAGAAAACAGAATACTTAATTTTGAAAACTGCAAATTAACTCCTTGTAGACTGTTCATTGTTCGATTTTTGGCAAATCCTTCTCTTATGCATTGTGCTGACTGCTCCCATTCATGAGACCTTGCTCTTTTTGAAATGAAATGTGACTTCACCTGCATAATATAGAGTTGAGTCGGGTACAAAAATGTTTACTGTATTTGGTTTGCATTTCCAAGAAACAGCAGGTCAAATCCTATCAGCCTGTGGTTTGGGATTTAAACATTCATCAAAATAAAAGATGAACAGCAACAATAAACAATACAACAACTTGCATTACTTTTGCCAAATGTTTAATTTGAGCTTCCTGTTCAGGAACAAAACTAATACCTGACAAATCGCTAACCATTTTGATAATATGAACTTGGCTAAGCCTTCCTCAAAGTTGGCTCTAATTCTTGGATGTTCTGATTGATTGACAGAATTACAAAGGAGTCATCTTCATGCAAACTGTTACATCAAGGTAGAACTGGGGTACTGGGGTCATGCTATTTGGAATATAGCTGGTGTACCCTTTAAGGTTGAAAATTGAGCAATAAAATTAGAAAGAATGTGTCCCAATATTGATCCAAGATTATCAAATTGAGGAATGGCTTCCTGAACCCTGCTAAATGACAACCACAGTTGTTTACATATGTTCATTTTACCTTAATTTGATAGATTTTAGAACAAAATAAATAAGCTGTATTAAGTAATTGCTGCTTGATTTGCATAGAAACTGTGGCATTACTCTGGTACTTGTAGACAAATTTTAAGTGCATTTCACATAAGTCCAGTTCTCTCACACAAGTATTGTGTTATCCATTATTTGGCTTATGTGTTTGAGAAATAAAGTAGTTGAGGCCAAAACATTGTATGTTTTCAAGAAGGAGTTAGATATAGCTCTTGGGGCGAAAGGGATCATAGGATGTGGGGGAGAAAGCGGGAGCAGGCTGTTGAGTTGGATGATCAACCATGATCTTAATGAATGGTGGAGCAGGCTTGAAGGGCTGAATGGCCTACACCTCCTATTTTCTATGTTTGCTTTAGTCTCTAAGTTTTAGGCTTGAGTAACTTTGACCGTCAGTTCAGTTTGAATAAAGTTGATGATAACTTGATGATAGTTTTCACCTTCAAACTGATTAGGTGAAAATGTGTTGGAGAAAGCCTAAATACTAACACCAGTGTCTTCAATTTCATGTTGAACAGCCTTACAAGAAGCTTCTTAAATACAATGGATTACTCTTGGGAATTTTCTTTCTTTGCTGCAATCTTCTTTCTTTCACACTATGCCTTTACTGAAGGTTTTGACTCCATTTTAGAGTACAGTTTCAAAGTTGCATTCTTGGTATCTTGCCTAAGCAACAAATGCTGGCCTTCCCAGCAATGCAACATCCAATGAAAGAATAAAAATAAAAGCCAAGGATCAGTAACATCTTTATAACAACCTTCCTGCCATCTTCATAAATTTGTGTTCATGCATCTCCCTGTCACACTGTTCCTGAACCAGCCCTTTCAAGTCATACAATTTTGTTTGCAGTGCCTCTGCTCGTTCTTCCTACCACAATGTACCACTTCACACTTGTGTGTTAAATTTAATTTCTTATTTCACCAGTGTATCTGTGAGATAATAAGTCTGTTATTATCCTCCCTAATGTTTACAACATTTCATGTTATTAGCAAACTTTGAAATTGTGCTCTGTGTACCTAAATCCAGATCATTAATACATATCAAAAAGAGCAAAGCTCCTTGGGGAACACCACTATATATTCCATTCCAGTCTGATTAACAACTGTTCACTACTATTCTTTGCTTTCTGTCGCTTAGCCACTTTTCCATTCTTCCACTGTCCCTTTAACCCCATGGGCTTTGATTTTGCTAACAGCTTTGTTGGTACTTTGTCAAAAACCTCTTGAAAGTCCAGATGTAGAACATCAATTGCACTAATCCCATCAACCCTTGCTATTACCTCATCAAAGAAGTAAATTAGTATTTTTTTAAAAACAACTTCATGGGGTAAATGAGTTTGAATTTTGATGATATTTACTTTACATTTTATGGTTTCTATGCAGTGGGTAATCTGGATTACACTGGTCACTTTTATATATTGTTGCACCCCTAAAACCAACTTGTATAAACATATGACTATTGTGCAGCCAATCTTAAGTACAGTACCGTCAGCTCAGTATGAAAATGATCTACATGAGTTTTGCCTTCACTCTGCATAAGGAATAATTTATATCGAGCTGAATCCAAATAAATAAAATTTGTGTTGTTTTGTAATGTGAATGTTCATTGATACATGGAAATTTAAATTGAAAATTAATTTAAGGCAGTCCATCGGTTTTGCTCAATGTGATATTGAGTCATTCCAAAGCAGAAAAGCTACTGGTTTGTTGCTAGACTGTACCAAGTTAGTTAATGAGAGCTGGGTTGTCAGTAGCAGAGATGCAGTTTATTATTCCTGGAATAGGGAAGGTGGCAGAAGGTGGGGAAGGGGTGCGGAACAGCAGTGGTTCCTGTTTTGGATTCTGCCTTGTGACTGTTGTTAAGAAATGTGAAGAACATCATACTCGGTGATGACAGACCAATGTTGGAAATGATATCATCCTTTCCCTTCCCCTCCCATCTCTAGTGTGTGAAACACATTCCATTATGAGTCACTGCTGCCAGGAAAGGAGAGGACAAAGTGGAAAGAATCTGCAGCAGGCTTTTAGAGTTTACAAATGTTGAGGGTGCACCTACTGCTGACCTTTATTGCATTTGTATTTAATGGAAATATAGTGAAGTAAACATTCACTAATCTGCACGAAGCTGTCAGTGCAAATTCTTTTAGGTTAATTAGAATGTCAGAATGGAGAATTTAAACTAGCTGCTTTGGGACACTGGGATTAATAATAGTTCAAAATGTTTTCCAGCCACTGTACAGTAATTGTAATTGAAATTGCCTGGCATTGGGCCCTTAGAAACTTTAATTGAAGTATTGTGACTTGGAATAGGAGCTGAAGAAACAAAACAAAACAAAAACAGAATTACCTGGAAAAACTCAGCAAGTCTGGCAGCATCGGCGGAGAAGAAATCAGTCAACGTTTCGAGCCTCCATGGCCCTTCGGCAGAAGGACCATGGAGGCTCGAAACGTTGACTGATTTCTTCTCCGCCGATGCTGCCAGACTTGCTGAGTTTTTCCAGGTAATTCTGTTTTTGTTTTGTTTTGGATTTCCAGCATCCGCAGTAGCTTTTAGCTTTTTGTTTTTATCGCTGAAGAAACAAGGTAGTTCCTTGGTGACAATGCTGAATTAGTAATGATAAAACAATATGGATATCGTAAGACTTGATATGGAAACAGATATAACACTGAATGAAATAATTAATTTGAAGCAGGCAAACTGTTCACCAATAAAAATCCTAAAATTTGAGGAATATTTCATATATTAAGAACAATCAAGCAGGTAGAAACACAAATCAGTGTATTGATCAGATCACTGAACCATGAAGCTGTTAAACTAAAAGCAAATGTAATAATCTCATGAAATTACGAATACTTGTAATATACATAGAAGTACTATACCCTGATCCACATTGAACGAGCCCTGATCTGTAAAAAAAAAAAGTAAATCTTGCTTTGACAAAGCTAGAGCTATTGATTTTCCAAGAAAATAAGCACTGGAGTATCATGTTAGCAGGCAATGAATACAAACATGTTTTAAAGTGTCTGCTGAATCCCTGTAATCTCAGATTCAAACAAAGCAATTCCAAATTAAACTGGATTTACTGAACTGAGACTAACGTACCTCAAACTGGATATTTAACTAAATTAGATATCCACCAGCACAGCATAACCATTTTACTATCCATATCATGAGGGGATGGTAGTGTAGTGATAATCTTACTGGACGAGTAATCCGGAGGCCTGGACTAATGCTTCAGAGATATATGGGCTGGATTTTACACTCCCCGCTGACAGATTTGAATGTGTAGAGCAGCCAGATTCCTTCAGAGGGTTCCGCCACCAGATGGGAGGGTGTGGGGATCTGGCACCTTGTATAGTTCAACCCATTAATTAAATCAAATCCCATCAGAAACCTGGAATAAAATGGAAGTCTCAATAATTATTGTGAAACTACTGGATTGTTGTGAAAACCGATCTCATTTGCTGATGTCCTTCAGGGAAGGGAATATGCCACCCTGACCTGATCTGGCCTACATGTGACTCCAGACCCACAGCAATGTGGTTAACTCTTAAATGCCCTCTGAAATGACCGAGCAAGCCGCTCAGTTGTGTTCAAGAAGGTGACTCCACCACCCTCTGAAGGGCAAGTAGAGATAGGCAATAAATGCTGACCTAACCAGCAATGCCCACATCCAAAGAACAAAAAAAAGGACATGGACTATGAATACATATGAAATTGTTAATTTGCTGGTTACACCTGATGACATGACTGCCACATCAGACTGCATCAAAACTAATTTTGGCACATTTACCTCTGAAACATTAACTCAGTTGGAAGATTCTCACCTTGTTTTCAAATTCCTTCATGACCCCGCTCCTCCCAGTCCCTGGAACCTTGTCTAGTCCTACCTTCCAAGATCCCTACCCTCCTCTAATTTTGGCTTTTTGCGCATCCTTTATTTTAATCACTCCACCATTGGTGGCTGTGCTTTCAGCTGCCTAGGCCCTAAACTCTAATTTTCTCCCAAAATCTCTCCTTTCCCTTCCCTCTTCTTTGCCTCTCTCTTCTCCCATTAAAACGTTTCTTAAAACCTACCTCTTTGACCACCTATCCTAATAGCTCCTTATGTGGCTTGGAGTTAAATTTTGTTTGTTGATGCTGCGGTGAAGCGCCTTGGAGTAATTTGCTGAAGATGATATATAAGTGCAAGTCGTTGTTCTGTGCATCATATAACATTACTATCACAGATACTTGGTTCAGACATTGTAACATCCATCAAGCAACTGATGTCCAATGATGATCAGCCAAGAAAGAAGCTGGACTGTATCATGGCAACATAGTTAAAATAATATTGCTTTTATTGAGGTACAGAAGCACCAGTCAATACTCATCATAACTTCTTATTGCAAGAATAACAATTGCCCCTCGATTTCACCCTGACTGTGTACCTTTTTTGACACCTGACATAAAACGTGTCTGTGAAAATTTAAAACTTACCAAAAGGTGCTTTGTCACAGTGCAAGCACATTTGGTGCACTTGATACTCTACCAGACAGCATAGAATCAACCTGGACAGCCATAGCACAGCTATCTGAGAAGCCACAGATAGTGTCCTAAGATTGAAATCCAGCAAGCAATGGAGGAAGACAGAAATGCTTTCTGATCTCAAACCTGTTCTGTTCTGCGGTGAATTTGATTCCTGTTCACAGCTCTGCAAATATTGGCATTACTTCAAGTCAAGTTGTTAACATTGTGAGGCAGCCACCTTTAGGCTACTGTTTTCATGGGCAAAGGCAAAAGCCTATTGTGTCGCTCAAAGTTGTGGTACAGGACATTCAACTTGTGTTGTGGACAAATTATGGAGGTAGTAAACAATCTCATCCACCCAGGTAGCAAACTGCCATCAGATGGGCGTAGTGAACAAGAACTGAGGAAAATCAGCTTAGCAACATGAGCAATGAAGGACTACATGGGGTCTGGTGTTCAAAGGTGAAAATCCCTATGAAAGCATAGATCCATTAGATCTGTGTCCTTCCAGCACTATTATATGAAGCATAGACGCTGGGAAGTTCCTGTAAACCAGACAATGAAATTTGGAATTGAGGTCAGGAAGAGACAGAGGTTTGCTCTTGATTCGAGGCAGTTAATTAACTTGGTTACATCAGATCAGTAACAATTCTGTGGACACTGATCCTATCCCCACTCTTTGGGGGCCATTCTTTTATTCATAATAGTTCCTGAGCTCTGGAATTTCCCCTTAAATATCTCTGCCTCTTTACCTATCCTTTAAGTCATTCCTTAAAACCTACTTCTTTAATAAAGCCTTTATTCACCCCATCTATTATTTCCTCCTCTGGCTGAACGTCTGTCTTTTGCCTGATTCTTGCCTTATGAAGTGCTTTGGAATGTTTTAAAGGCTCTATATAAATGCAGATAGTAGTTGCTGTAAATCACGTGTTTATTCTCAATGCAGCAAGCCACGTGCATTTTTTAAAAATTCATTCATGGGATGTGGGCATTGCTGGCTCGGCCAACATTTATTGCCCATCCCTAATTGCCCTTGAAGAGATGGCGCTGCACTGCCTTCATGAGGCAGTCCATGTGGTGTAAGTACACCTACAGTGCTGTTAGGGAGGGAGCTCCAAGATTTCAATGACAGTCAAGGAAGGATGGTGAGTGGCTTAGAAGGGAACTTCCAGGTGGTGGTGTTCCCATGTGTCTGCTGTCCTTGTCCTTCTAGATGGACGTGGAAGGTGCTGTCTGAGGACGCTTGGTGAGTTCTTGCAGTGCATCTTGTAGATAGTACACACCATGCATCATTGGTGGAGGGAATGAATGTTTGTGGATGGGGTGCCAATCAAGCGGGCTGCTTTGTCCTTAATGGTGTCAAGCTCTTGAGTGTTGTATCTTCACCAGGTTGACACTTCATTTTTAGGTATGCCTGGTGCTGCTCCTGGCATGCCCTCCTGAACTCTTCATTGAGCATAAATAACAATAATAAGATTTTAAAATGCTAATTCATTCCAACTTGATGATTCAATGTTTAATAGGTTTGACAATGCTTTCTTAAATGTGAATTAAAAAGTATTCAACAGTGTTGTTTGCTTTAAAATCAACAGCTAATTAATGCTTTCTTATCTCCTTACAGATATGAGTTACGAATCAGATACCTACCTAAAGGATTCCTGAATGAGTTCAATGAAGACAAACCATGTTTACATTTTTTTTATCAACAGGTGAGTTAATGTCTGAAATATGCATTTTATGTGGGCTGAGGATGTTTGAATAACTTTTTGGGATCTCAATGAATTTAAAGGTGGAAAAGATCTGCATTTATTCTCAAATTAGTATCTTTTCCCAAACAAAATTGTGACAAGTGCAGTTAGTGCTGTGTGCAGATTTTGATTTTAATGTTTCCTGGTAACTGCTGTATTTTTTCGATGAACTAGATCCTCCTCAGCCTTACAGGTGCACTGAAGATCGAAGTGCTTAGTTTTTTAAATGATCGCCCAAAGTTTTCTATGTTAGTACAACTGCAGCCGATGTTATTTGCTGAGCAAGCCAAATCCTAGAGAGAAGCTTGTCTTACTGATCATAATTTTTTTTTGTATTTTGAAAATGAGGGGAAAACTACTGATCCCAGAAGCATAGAATCCCAGTAATGCTTATAGGATTTTAAAATTAAAAGATTTATTAACAAGAAGGAAAAAAAAACTTAAACATGCAAGATTAAAATTACACAGTTGAAACAGCCTTCTAAAACATTCCCCAAAAAAACCCCACTTGGTCAGAACACACAGGTAAACGACTTGGCACCAGCTCCCTTATAGATTTTTAACCATAAAAATCCATTAATATTACCCAAGGCAAAAACTGCTGCTGCTCTAATATAGTATACCCCACAACTTTTCACTTTCTTCCACTCTGCTGTGGAAATCCAAAGT
This sequence comes from Cetorhinus maximus, assembly GCF_964194155.1. Lineage (NCBI taxonomy): Eukaryota > Metazoa > Chordata > Chondrichthyes > Lamniformes > Cetorhinidae > Cetorhinus > Cetorhinus maximus. Next base: position 156,000,391 of record NC_135882.1, read on the forward strand.
AAGTTCAAAAACAGACTACTTTCTGAAAACAAAGGCTTTTCTGGCTTGAAACTGGATGGTTGCTTCAAATTCACAACTTTTCTCAGCACAGCACTGGTCTCAGGACACCTTGCCCATGCAGCCACCTCAACTCAACTAAACATCTTTCCTTAAATATCTTTTTTCCCATTTCATCCTCGACTCCATTGTCCTAAGCACCTCTTTGAACTCGCTTTTCCAAAATATAAAAATCTTTTGTTTTCCGATTGCCTCCACTTTCAGGTCAAATAAAATTTAATAACCTTTCCTTGTTTACTTATGAAACCTTTAAGTTGTAAAAGTCTCTTAAACTCCCTTTGAAAGTTAGCTGCTGAAAAATCAAGTCCTTATCTATCACCTAATGCAAATTGTAAAACCCAACCTAGTTACTTGTAATTCCAACTTCACTAGCCTCTCATTACAAATTCTTGCACCTAGCACCTTTACCTTTCACCTCTCAGTTCCCATTGACGAGCTGTCGTTACTAACACCCCCCAGTTTAATTAATAATGGACACGCATGCACGCACACGCGCGCTGAAGAAAGGGAGATTAGGAGTCATGCCCAAAAACCTAGGCAAAGAATGATGTTTTAAAAAAGAGGGGTAAGTGAGGAAATTACACATTGTGGGATGTAAATGGTAATGTACTCAGTGTCTAGTATAGGAAGGAAGAAGTGCGCAATGCATTGATATCAGAAGGTTAAGCATTTTTAGGAAGGAGATATGGCGCAGTTCTTTTGGATTGGAGAATGTTAGAGATGGGTTGCAGGATAAGCTGATTGATGAGTTGATAAACAAGGATAAGAATAGTAAATTTGAACCTCTGAAGGTATTGGGATCTCTTGACAATAGTTACTGCATGTGAAATGAATGGAACACAAATTGGCTAAAAAAACAGAAGAAAGCAAAGAGTAGGACTAAAAGGTAGTGTTTCACATTGGAGGAAATTCAAAAACAGAAGATTTAGAGGTGACCTGATAGAGGCCTTTAAAATTAGGTAAAGGTTGGACTTGGTAAATGTGGGGCAATCCAAAATGAGGGACCATGAATACAAAGCAGTTACTGATAAATCCATTTTGGAAATAAAGAGACATTTCTTTACATAAAGTGATTGGAATGTGGAACTCTGTACCACAGGAAGCGATTGAGGCAAATAGCTCAGATGCTTTCAAAAGGAAACTGGAAGGTGCATGAGAGCAAAAGGAGTAAAAGATATACTGAATGGCTGAAATGAAATAGATAGAATGGGAGGAGACTTATGTGGTATATAAACACCATCATTGATTAGTTGGGCTAAATGGCCTGTTTCTGTGCTATATAAAAGTAGTGTCTCAAATCTGGCTATCCGAAAACCAACGATGTGAGAAAACCTGGCATTTTTTTAAGCTGCCGTCACTGCCTTTCCCTCCTCACCGACATCTTTGTTCTATATGTATGGTTGGGAAACTCTTTAGAGCTGCTCCCACTCTACCACCAACACTTCATTGGAGTGCAGCGGGAACACTGTTTGCATGCATAAACGGAGCTTTTGCCACGCTTCCAGGAAAGTAAAACTGACTGACCTAAAGCAGCCCCAAAGAATTTCCTGGCTTATCTTGCAGCACTGCCTCGATTTCTTTCAAAGCTGTCATTTGCGTTCCTTTCTTGAGAAATGTGCCCTCAACACTCTAGATGCCTGGCCCCAGCTGAAAACCGGCAAGATCCGAAATCCAACATGGACTCAGTCCCAAGGTCGCCGATTTTGAGACAATTTACTTGTATTCCATTTACTTCTATGCTAACATGATCAACAAAGAGAGGGGTTATGATCAAGTTGGATGGCATGTGGGTAGCACAGCTTTGCATGAGCTGACTTTTATGGAGGGTGCAGGATGGGAGACTGGCCCGAAGAGTATTATAATAATTGGGGCAGGAGATGCCAAAAGCATTTATGAATGCCTCTGGAAAATGGGGAGGGGTAGGTGTGGAAGCAGGCAATATTACAGAAGAAAATGGACATTCTTTGTCATGAAAAGGATATAAGGTGGAAACTTGGTTTGGGATCAATCAGGACACTGAGATTACAAATAGTCAGTTTCAGCCTGTGGTGGTGGCCAGGGATGATTTTGTTGAGAGGGAAGGGAGTTTGTGGTGGAGATCAAAGTTGATGGCTTTATTCTTCGTAGTGATAGCTGGAGAAGGTGGTGGCCCATCCAGAACAAGAGGTTGGACAAGGAGCACAAAAGCAGTGGATGGGTTACAAGAGTAGAGCAGGCTGTCATCACTGTAAGCTCATCAAACATATGCAATGATGTCTTCAAGGGTAGCATGTAGATGAAGGTGACTAAGAATAAACCTTCAGGGGATTCTGGAGGTAAATCAATGATGAGAAGAGGAACCATTGCTAATGATGCTGTGGAACATTGGAATAACTGGATAGGTAAAAATGGAATCAAGCAAAAGAAGTTCCAAGGACCCAAAACACCAGAAAAGTGTTGGAAGAGGATGATGAAGTTAACCGAGTCAAAATCTGCTGAGAGGATGAGGAAGGATAATAAGAACATAACTAGGAGCAGGAGTAGGCAATTCAGCCCCTCGAGCCTGCCCCGCCATTCAATACGATCATGGCTGTTCTCATTTCGGCCTCAATTCCAATTTCCTGCCCCCTCCCCATAATCTTTCAACCCGTTACTAATTAAAAATCTGTCTATCTCCTCCATAAATTTATTCAGCGCCCCGGCATGCACTGCACCCTGAGGTTCTGAATTCCACAGATTCACGACCCTTTGAGAAAAGTAATTCCTCCTCACCTCTGATTTAAATCTACCACCCCTTAGCCTGAAACTATGGCCTTTCCCCACAAGGGGAAACATTCGCCCCCCTTTAGCATCTTATATACCTCAATTAGATCTCTTCTCATCCTTCTAAACTCTAGCGAGTATAGGTCTAAACTGCTCAATCTCTCCTCATAAGACAAGCCCTGCATCTCTGGAATCAATCTAGTGAACCTCCTCTGAATTGCCTCCAATGCAACTACACCCTTCCTCAAGTAAGGGGACCAAAACTGTGCACAGTACTCCAGGTACGGTCTCACAATGCCTTATACTGTTGCAACAACACTTCCCTATTTTTATACTCTATTCCTTTAGCAATGAATGCCAAAATTCCATTTGCTTCCTTATTACCTGCTGTACCTGTATACCAGCTTTCAGCGATTCATGCACAAGGACACCCAGATCCTTCTGCACTGAAGCATTCTGAAGTTTCTCTCCATTTAAATAATAAGTCGCCTTTTTATTCTTCCCACCAAAATGGATAACCTCACACTTATCCACGTTAAACTCCATCTGCCAAATTTGGCCCATTCACCTAATCTGTCTATATCCATTTGCAAATTTCTTATTTCTTCATTGCAACTTACTTTCCCACCTATTTTGGTGTCATCTGCAAATTTAGCTATAGTACCTTCTATCCCTGAATCCAAGTCATTAATATAGATTGTAAATAGTTGGGGCCCAAGGACCGAACCCTGTGGCACCCCACTAGTTACAGCTTGCCATTCCAGAAAAAGACCCATTTATCCTGACTCTCTGCTTTCTGTTGGTTAGCCAATCCTCTATCCAAGCTAATATATTACCCCTAACTCCGTGTGATCTTATCTTGTGTATTAATCTTTTGTGCGGCACCTTATCAAAGGCCTTCTGGAAGTCCAGATGTACGACATCTACAGAATCCCCAATATCCACTTTGCTTGTCACATCTTCAAAGAACTCTAGCAAATTAGTCAAACACGATTTATAAAACCATGCTGACTCTGATGGATTGCATTTTGACTTTCCAAATGCCCCATTACTGCTTCCTTAATAATGGATTCCAACAATTTCCCAACGACAGACGTTAAACTAACTGGCCTATAGTTTCCTATGTGTATCAGTCATAGTGCCTGTGACACTAATTAGGTTTCAGTTTCTGGCAGTGCAGAGTCTGAATTTGTTGGGATTCAAATGGACTTGTGGGAGAGATGAGCACAGATCTTGGAAATTACAATATATCCAAGGACTTTCGAAAGGAAAGAAGGTTTTGCAATGGGTTAATGAGCTAGAGGGTCAAGGTTGCGGTTTTTGGGGAGGGAGATTCTGACTGGTGGCTTGGAAGGAAGAAGGACAGCTCCTGAGGGGAGAGATTATTTATCACAAAAATTTATAACATCAACTCACTTAGGAGGCAGGAAGGGAAGTTGGGTTGCCAGGAATTTGGTTGAGGGAGCATGAAATGAGCTTGGTGAGGGCTGGAAATGAGTTTGACGAGAAATTTGAAAATTTGTCTAACACACAGTCAACAAATAATTTTTAAAAAGTGTTTTCATGGGATGTGGGTGTCATTGGCTAGGCCAGCATTTATTGCCCATCCTTAATTGCCCTTGAGAAGGTGTTTGTGCTGCCTCGAACCACTGCAATCCATGTGTTGTAGGTACACCCACTGTGCTGTCCTATGATCAATAGAATTTGCAATCAACAAAGGTCAAGCAGCACACAAGTCTTAAAACTCTTAACAATGAAACAAAATAATCGAGTGACAGAATTGTGTTCCATCCTTGCTGTTACAAATTTGGGTCTGCCTTGGATGTGTTTTCCGATTCAATGGCATCAGTTGTTCTTCTAAGTCGTCAAAGTATCTTAGTTTTATGAAAGTCATCTTGCACTGCCCAAGATTTAAGTGCACAGATGGGAACTGATGGATATAACAATAACGTTGCTATGTGGTCTGGACTGAAAGTTAGAATATGTTTAAAAGTGGAGTATTGTTTCTCAAATTATTTCTCAGTTGACAATGCATTGGGATCTAGAAAGAAAAAGAAAGACTTGTGTTTATGTAACACCTGTAGCAACGTTGGGATGTTTTAAGGCACTTTACAGCCAATGAATTACTTTTGATGTGTGGTTACTGTTGTAATGTAGGTTACGAGGCAGCCAAATTTGCATGCAGCAGTGAGATTATGCTTGAGTTTCAGGCTCGGCACGATGCTTCTTCCGCCGCCTTCGTCTCCGTGCTCACTTCTTTGGACAGGAGTCCTCTCCCCATTCGTCAGATCCTTTTATCCGCCTCCAATATTCTCCCTCCACCCGGACCCCTCCCTCTGGATTTTTACCTGCTCTTGATCTTTTCATTGAGAACTGTCATTGTGACATCAGTCGTCTCAATTTCTCTGCTCCTCTCACCCACACTAATCTGTCTCTTTCTGAACTTGCCACGCTCCGTTCTCTCAGGTCCAACCCTGACTTTGTCATCAGACCCGCTGACAAGGGTGGTGCTGTTGTCTGGTGCACTGACCTCTACCTCGCAGAGGCTGAGCGTCAGCTCGCAAACACTTCCTCCTACCTCCCCCTGGACCATGACCCCACCACTGAACATCAAGCCATTGTTTCCAGGACTGTCACTGACCTCATCTCCTCTGGAGATCTTCCCTCCACAGCTTCCAACCTCATAGTCTCCCAACCTCGGACGGCCCGATTCTACCTCCTACCCAAAATCCACAAACAGGACTGTCCCGGCAGACTGATTGTGTCAGCCTGTTCCTGCCCCACGGAACTCATTTCTTGCAATCTTGACCCCATTCTCTCTCCCCTTGTCCAGTCTCTTCCCACCTTCATCTGCGATTCCTCTCATGCCCTACATCATATCAACAATTTCCAGTTCCCTGGCCCCAACCGCCTCCTCTTCACCATGGACGTCCAATCCCTCTACACCTCCTCCCTCACTGGGATGGTCTGAATGCTCTCCGCTTCTTCCTCGAACAGAGGCCCGAACAATCCCCATCCACTACTACTCTCCTCCGTCTGGCTGAACTTGTTCTCTCACTGAACAATTTCTCCTTAAATTCGTCTCACTTCCTCCAAATAAAAGGTGTGGCTATGGGTGCCCGCATGGGCCCCAGTTATGCCTGTCTCTTTATGGGGTATGTGGAACATTCCTTGTTCCAGTCCTACTCAGGCCCCATCCCACAACCCTTTCTCCGGTACATCAATGACTGCTTCGGTGTCGCTTCATGCTCTCGTCTGGATCTGGAAAAAGTTATTAATTTTGCTTCCAATTTCCACCCCTCCATCATTTTCACGAGGTCCATCACTGACACTTCCCTTCCCTTCCTTGACCTTTCAGTCTCAATTTCTCAGTCCACCAATATTCATTACAAGCTACCTTGACTACAGCTCCTCACACCCCGCTTCCTGTAAGGACTCCATTCCATTCTCTCAGTTCCTTCGCCTCCGTCGTATCTGTTCTGATGATGCCACTTTCCAAAACAGTTCCTCTGACATGTCTTCCTTCTTCCTTAACCGAGGTTTTCCATCCACGGTGGTTGACATGGCCCTCAACCGTGTCCGGCCCATCTCCCGCACATTCGCCCTCACACCTTCCTCTCCCTCCCAGAACCATGATAGGGTCCCCCTTGTCCTCACTTATCACCCCACCAGCCTCCGCATTCAAAGGATCATCCTCCGCCATTTCCACCAACTCCAGCATGATGCCACCACTAAACACATCTTCCCTTCACCCCCCCGGCGGCTTTCCGCAGGGATCGTTCCCTCCGGGACACCCTGGTCCACTCCTCCATCACCCCCTACACCTCAAACCCCTCCCACGGCATCTTCCCGTGCAACCGCAGAAGGTGTTACACCTGCCCCTTTTCTTCCCCTCTCCTCACCGTCCAAGGGCTCAAACACTCCTTTCAAGTGAAGCAGCATTTCACTTGCACTTTCATCAATTTAGTCTACTGCATTCACTGCTCCCAATGCGGTTTCCTCTACATTGGAGAGACCAAACGCAGGCTAGGTGACCACTTTGCGGAACACCTTCAGTCTGTCTGCAAGCATGACCTAGACCTCCCTGTCGCTTGCCATTTCAACACTCCACTCTGCTCTCATGCCCACATGTCCGTCCTTAGCCTGCTGCAATGTTCCAGTGAAGCTCAACGCAAACTGGAGGAGCAGCACCTCACCTTCCGACTCGGCACTTTACAGCCTTCCGGACTTAATATTGAGTTCAACAATTTCAGATCCTGAGCTCTCTCCTCCATCCCCACCCCCCTTCCCGATCCCCCCCTTTTCCAATAATTTATACATTTTTTACAAATATATTTTTCTTTTCCCACCTATTTTTCAATTTATTTTGATCTATTGTTTCATCTCTACCTTTTAGCCCATTTCGATCCCTTCCCCCCACCCCACCCGCACTAGGGCCACCTGCCACTAGCTTGTGCTGCTTGTTACCCTTAAATGCTCCCATTAGCACATCTTTTAGATAATATCACCGACGTCAACACCCCTTTGTTCTTTTGTTTATGATTTCTTTGGCAGTCTCTTCTTGGCCTCCACCTATCACTGTCGCCCTATCGAGCTCTACCTGTCCCTCCCACCTCCCTCTACCACCTTATATTTCATCTCATTTCTATATTGTTTAGTTCTGATGAAGGGCCATACGGACTCGAAACGTTAACTGTATCCCTCTCCACTTATGCTGTCAGACCTGCTGAGTTTTTCCAGGTATTTTTGTTTTTGTTCTAGATTTCCGCCATCCGCAGTGTTTTGCTTTTATGCTTGAGTTTATTGTACTTGCGTGTATGTAGTAACTACTGTATGCATAACTTAATTATTCCATCCTTCTATTTAATTATCTTGTTCCTGCTTCTCCGCTCCATTCAGCCTGTCACACTCAGTTAGAATGGCTAGTGTATCAGATAATTCTCACCTGCCTGAAGCCATAGAATCTTCTGAGAGAAGTAAAAAGCCTGATTTTCAAACTAAGGCCAATTAGATAAAGGAAAGTCTGGAAAATTGTTCTCCAATTCTTTTAGACATTTTAAAGTAATCTACCCCCTTCATGTTTTTTTGAACTTCAGTCAACAAACCATTGAGCCATTGCTTTTCCAAATTATACAGACCCTTTCTGTCTATCTGATAACTCAGCATTAATCTGTAGTGCTCTGCTATGCTCTTTCAAGAACCTCAATATCTTTGATACTGATTTTATTAATGCACCTTAATAAATTTACTTGGAGTGTTTTTTTAGCTATGACAGCATAGCTTTATTGAAGAGCTTACTGTACTAGTCCGTTTACTTCACCAAGTTGTTAACTTTGATTGTCACTATGATCCTGTCACTTATGCAACAAATCACCAGGTTAGAGCCAACATCAAAGCATTTAGTCAGACTGATTTGAAAGCTATCACTTGAAAGCTTGCTGAGTGGCACCTTGGGGGAAATGAATAATATAATTTTTGGGTGGCAGCTCACAGATGTATTGTTGTATTTGCACAAGCCTCTTGTGTTTGATGCTATTGATATAAATTATCGACAGTTGCTTATTGTTCCATTGTTTTATAAAGAATTCTTTTTGTACAAGAATCACTTCCTTGACAGTTAACAGACTTTCATCAAAGTTTTTAAGATGTTAACATATTAAGTCTCTCTAATATCACTTCATTCAGTTAATTTTACAACTCAAAATGTAACAGCTATAAGAAGACAATAAAATTTATGCAATGGGACAAGACCTGGGAATAACAGCACTTCACTAATGTTATGCAATTTGTTGTCCAAGTACCACAGTTTTGTCCTAGTTATAAATAGTAAAACTAAATGTAATCGCTGATGTTGGTGAGCACAGCATCCTCTTCAGCTCGTGTGTCATTCAGAAAAATGTTGATCATTTTTTACAATTAAATTTAACAACTTAAGGAATTACACATTGTTTAATACCTAACTGCATGTTTATGCATTCTGAGTTGTTAAAAACATTTCTTGTGTCACTGCTGATCTATGTTTGAAAACTAGTTTGTCACCCAAATTGTTTCCTGGTGACTTTACCATTATGTAAAGTCACTTTTACCATCAGGTGAGTGGAAATGCCGTCTCAATTGACAACCTTGATAGCAAAACTGCCAGACCCTGTGGGTGTAAAGATTTTCAAACATTTCAGGGAACTCTTATCTAAATTTTGGTACAGTTTTTATTTGAATGTTCACTTCCTTCAAAGTAATTTAGATTGTTTAGTTCCGTTCTGTGGTTTCCATCATTTTGACACGCTGTATGTCAACAGATGAATGGCCAATCTTATGGATAGGTACAGCTGCAAATTAAATTTGGTTAGACATACTCCAGAGTGGTTCCAAGATGCGAGACAGATTTCAAATTGAAAAGGGTTGTGCTGGTTACCCTTATATTATGTTTAGAGCAGGGTGGACTCTGGTGATTTTTCTGCATCAGTAGGCATGTTTGTATAGATCAAAATATTGTCAAGACTGATAAACTAGGTCAGATTTAACATCTTGTAACTGTTAGGTTTCATCTCCAGTTGGAAAACATTTCCTGCATATAGTGATTATGAATGACATTGTATGCACTTTAGAGAAATTTCTAAAACCATAAGACTGAATAAGGAACTAGCAAAAAAAAATTCTGCTTCATCGGCAAATTGTTTACATTTTCAGTGCAGCATGTATGGTTATATCAACTGAGAAAATAAATGTCCTTGTAGTTTTTGCTGGTTGACTGATTTAGCTCAGGTATTCCACCAGTTAATTTTACTTGATTGTAGTTATTTTGAATGCAGCACAAGAGATTTTCTATTTGATGCTTGGGTGAGTTAGTGGAATACATGCTCAAATTAAGCAACCGGAAGAGAGGTTAAAGATAAATTGAGACTGAACTTGGATTTGGAGGATTACAACTTCTGATCTTTGCGAATAATATCCTTTGCAACTTCCGGAAAGCCTCCTTGCTGCAACTGACGCTAATAGAATCAGTCTGTGTGAAAACTGGAGCTTTCATCTTTGGTATTCGTCTCTATTAACACAATTTAGAACATAATCAGTAGCTGTATCCTCTGCCCTGCCTGCAGAATCCATCACAGCTTCCTTTTATAATAGTGACTAAGTGTAACTTCTTCTGAATACCAGTGTTACCTTCTTTCCAACAGGTACCTGTTAGCCATTTTTTGGGATAGAGAATAGAATTTATGGAAAAAATTCACTGAATCAACCTCATCCATATATTACTAGTTGCTGAGAATGCATTGAATGAAGTAAGGTGCTTGCCTTATGAAAATTATACTCCGTTCAGATTGTTGAATGCCTTTTGAAGATTTTGCCACAAAGTACAATTTGTTGGTTTCTTGCTGGATAAAGTTCTCTAGGTCCAAGGGATCCAAAGGTTGCCATACATTCTGAAAATGCTTCTTTACTGCACCTCTAGGAAATAAGAATTTGCGAAATATTTTTGTGGCAACTTGCTGACTTATATGAGATGATTTAATAAACCTTACTTCAAATGCATTCCTCACCCAGGTTGGCTAACTGGTGAGCCAGTTATGCATAACTATTAATCTATGCTGTGTGATAAATTAAAATCCTACCATGTAGGGGACCACCGTTGAATGTAAGAAGAAAAAGAAGAATGAACATGTATTCATAGAGCAGTCATCTGTAGGATATCTCCAAGTACTTCACAGCAATGACGTACTCCAGAAATGCAGTCATTCTTGTGAAGTAGGTTAGGTAGAAGTGCAATGGGAGTGTATTTTAAACCTCTAAATGCATAAGAAAAGTCCTTAAGAAACTCCAACTCCAGCTCCAGCCACCCTGAATACTATTGGGTAAACACTATCATGTACAAATCTTTGAATAGTTATTCCTGTAGTCTTAAAGGAAATTGGCCTTAACACCATAGCCATCGTGTTAGAAAAATCCATTCAGGCACAGGCCTACCACTGAGCAGTCACAGAATACTGTTTTATTTAGTGTGTGAACTCTGGACTTCTAATTTCATGACTAAAATATGCAAAATCCTCTTGTCTTGGATAAAATATTATTTCTTGGAACATTTATATAACAATTTAAACATTAGTATAAAACACTTTCCACCGTCAACCCTTCTCACATTGATTTCCAACCATACAAACAAGGAAGGACCAAAGTTCAATTACTTGTCAGTGCTGAATTAACTTTCTCAGTTGGGATAATGATGCTTAAAACTAGTCTCTGTGCCCTTCGGTTAGTGAGTGGTAGGAAATCAGTTGGGAGCAATTAAGTGTTTTTTAAGTCAAAAACTCAGTGTAATACTGATCTAGTCAATAAAGCTTTAGATTTAATTAGAAAAACAATTGAAATCAAACAAATGCTTCCAGCTGATTACATGAAGCACAATGTAAAAAGGAGTTGACACTTCAGATTATCTGCATCCTCAGCATCCATGGAACCTTAATTCAGACAATGGCAGATGAACTCTTGTTGGTACAGAGATTCTGCACTAGTTTCTGCACTCAGCATCCTACAGAAAGTGCAGTCTACCAGAATGAACAGTTTTGTTCGGTTGGTCTTTACTGCATCCCTTGGAAATAAGAATTTGACTTGAAAATGCAAAGGTTTACATGTAAATGTGCCAAATTCTGCTTTTACATTTTTGTACTCAGAGGTTTCATTGCGGTCAATTTTTAAACCTCTTAATTGTGACATTTATTTTCTAAAATTAACCAAATGATTCCTCATTATAATATTTATGCAAATGCATAATATTGGGATTAAATTAGGCCAGATCAACAAAAAAAATGATCTTCAATGTTGAGGTCAAAGGATTTGATAGAAAACACAACAGTATTTGAGATGTTATGGAAAGTGGAAGATTTGATGCACTTTAGTTGAGGGAAGGAGGTATCATTACTCTTCCATTCACACTTTCCATTAGGGTTGTATAGATTTTGCAAGATGCAGTGTTATGGCAGTAAGCAGTGTATTTATTTGTGATATATTTTCCTATTTTGTTTGTCAGAATGAAGTTTGCTGGATTGATTTGTTTAGTAATTAATTGTAAGAATTTAAAAAATACACTTTGGGTTTCAATTGATTTTCAGATGATTTTTTGAATCTTAAATTGCTTATTTTACTCGGCCTTTATTGCAAGGGTTTTAGTACAATTGTATAGGGTTTTGGCCTCCATAATAAAGAGAGAATATACTTGTCTTGAAGGATCACAATAGATTTTATAGATTTGTTAAAATGCAGAATGAGGCCATTTGGCCCATCATGTCTGCACTGGCCCTCCAAATGAACAATTCACTTCATGCGATTCGCCCCATAACTGCACATTTTTCCTTTTCAGGTAACAGTTTAATTCCCTTTTGAATGCTTTGATTGAACCTGCCTCCACCACACTCTCAGGCAGTGCATTCCAGACCTTAACCACTCACCATGTGAAAAAAATTTTTCTCATATTGCTTTTGCTTCTTTTGCCAATTACTTTAAATCTGTACCCTCTCGTTCTCAACTGTTTCACGGCTGGGAACAGTTTCCCCCTGTCTACTCTGTCCAGACCCTTCATGATTTTGAATACCTCTATCAAATTTCCTCTCAGCCTTTTTTCCAAGAAAGACAAACCCAACTTCTCCAAAATATCTTCATAACTGGTCCCAGAGATGAAGAACTTCATCCTGGAGAATCATTTCTGCAACCTCTCAGCCTTTACGTCTTTCCCAAATTGTGTGGCACCCAACTAGACACAATAATCCAACTGAGGCTGAACTAGTATCTTAGATAAGTTCAACATAACCTCCTTGCTCCTGTACTGTATGCCCCTTTAATAAAGCCTAGGATACTGTATGCTTTATCAACTGCTCTTTCAACCTGCCCTGCCACCTTCAATTACCTATGCACCCAGTTACCCCTGCTCCTGCACACCCTTTAGACTTGTACCTTTTATTTTATATTGTCGTTGCATTTTCTTCCTACCAAAATGAATCACTTCACATTTCTCTGCCCAAAGCTTCATCTGCCACCTATCCACCCATTCCACTAACTTGCTATGTCCTGTTGAAGTTTTACATTATTCTCCTCACAGTTCACAATGCTTCCAAGTTTCATATCAGCCTCAAATTTTGAAATTGTGCCCCGTGCACCAAGGTCTAGGTCCATTTAAGAGCCATCAGGAATAGCAAGGGTCTCAACACTGACCCCTGGGGAGCTCCACCAAAAACTTTTCTTCAGCCCAAAGAAAAATCCATGAGCCACTGCTCCCTGTTTCCTGTCACTCAGCTAATTTTGTATTCATGTTGCTCTTGTCCCTTTTATTCTATGAGCTATAACTTTGCTCAAAAGCCTGTTGTGTGGCACTGCATCAAATGTCTTTTGGAAGTCCATATACACATCAACAACTTTGTCCTCATCAACCCTCTCTGTTACCTCTTCAAAAAACTTCAAGTTAGTTAAACATGCTTTTCCTTTAAGAAACCCACGCTGGCTTTTCATAATTAACCCGCATTTAAAGAGGGAGAAAATAAACTTTGAGGGTAAACTAGCAAGTAATATTAAAAACGGACAGTTTCTTTAGAAGAGTTTCTTTAAATATATGAAAAGGAAGAGAGAGGCCAAAGTCAATATAGGCCCCTTAGAGAATGAGGCTGGTGAAATAATATTGGGGAACCAGGAAATGGCAGAGGAGTTGAATAAATACTTTGCTTCAGTCTTCATGGTACAAGACACTAATAGCATACCAAAAATACGAAATAATCATGAGGCAAAATGGAGGAGGAAATAAATACAATAACTATTACTAGAGAAAAATTACTAGGGAAACTAATAGGGATAAAGGATGATAAGTCACCTGGACCTGATGGGTTGCATCCTAGGATATTAAAGGAAATAGTTGCAGAGATAGTGGATGCACTGGTAGTAATCTTCCAAGAGTCCTTAGATTCTGGAAAAGTCCCAGAGGATTGGAAAACTGACAATGTAGCACCCTTATTCAAAAAAGGTAGGGGACAAAAAAACAGCTAAGTATAGGCCAGTTAGCTTAATATGGGGAAATGTTGGAGTCTATTGTAAAGGATGTAACAGTAGAGCATTTAGAAATGCATCATCTAATCAAGCAGAATCAGCATGGCTTCATAAAGGGGAAATCATGCCTGACAAATTTATTAGAATCCTTTGAGAAGGTAACAAGCAGGATGGATAAAGGGGAACCAGTAGTAGGGAACCAATATTTGGATTTTCAAAAGAAGTTCGATAGGTACCACACATAAGGCTACTTAATAAGATAAGAGCCCATGGTGATGGGGGTGGATAGAGGACTGGCTAACTAATAGAAGACAGTTGGGATACAGGGGGCATTTTCAGGATGGCAGCCTGTAACTAGTGGAGTGCCACAGGGAACAGTGCTGGGGCCTCAATTATTTACAATATATATTAATGACTTGGATGAGGGAAATTAATATACTATCGCCAAGTTTGCAGATGACACAAAAATAGGTGGGAAGGTGAGGATGACACAAAGAGTCTCCAGAGGGATATAGACAGGGTTAAGTGATGGCAGAAACGTGGCAGATGGAATATAATGTGGGAAAGTGTGATGTTATGCACTTTGGCAGGAAGAATAGAGGAGCTGAGTATTATTTAAATGGAGAAATACTGAAGAAAGCTGCAGCACAAAGGGATTTGGGAGTCTTCGTGCATGAATCCCAAAAAGCTAGCATACAAGTTCAGCAGGTAATAGGTAAGGCAAATGGAATGTTGGCCTTTATTTCAAAGGGAATGGAGTATAAAAATAGAATGGTCTTGCTAAAACTAAAGGCACTAGTTAGGCCCCACCTAGAATACTGTAAACAGTTTTGCTCTCCTTATCTATGGAAAGATATACTGGTATTGGAGGCAGTCTAGAGAAGGTTCACTAGGTTGATCCCGGGAATGGAGGGATTTTCTTATGAGGAGCGGTTGAGTAGGTTAGGTCTGTACTCATTGGAATTTAGAAGAATGAGAGGCAGCCTTATTGAAACATATAAGATCCTTAGGGGGCTTGACGGGTAGATGCTGAGAGGTTGTTATCCCTTGTGAGAGAGTCTAGGACCAGAGAGCATAATCTCAGAGTAAGGGGTCACCCATTTAAAACAGAGATGAGGAGGAATTTCTTCTCTCAGAGGGTAGTCAATCTGGACTTCTTTAGCACAGAGGGCTGTAGAGGCTGATTCGTTAAGTATGTTCAAGGCTGAGATAGACAGATTTTTAATCAGTAAGGGAATCAAGGGTTATGGGGAAAAGGCAAGAAAATGGAATTGAGGATTATCAGATCAGCCATGATCTCATCTAATGGCAGAGCAGACTCAATTGTCCCAATGGCCTACTTCTGCTCCTATGTCTTATGGTGTTATGTGACTATTAAATTTTGTCCTGAATTATTATTTCTAAAAGTTTAGAAGTTAAGCAAAAAGAAGTTAAACTGACTGGCCTGTAGTTGCTGGGCTCATCTTTACACCCTCTTTTGAGCAAGGGTACAACGTTTGCAATTTTCCAGTCTTCTAGCACCACCCCTGAGTCTCAGGAAAATTGAAAAATTATTGTCTGTGCCTCAGCAATTTCCACTTTCACTTCCTTCAATGTGCTTGAATGCATCTCATCCAGCCCTGGTGCCTTATCAACTTTAAGTGCAGATGGCCTATCAAACACCACCTCATTATCAATTTTAAACCCTTCTAGTGTCTGAATTACCTCCTCGTCCATCATATGTTGGGTAGCATCCTCTTGTTAAAGGCAGATGCAAACTACTCATTTAATACCTCGGGCATTCCCCATGCCTCAGGTGTAAACACACTTTTGGGTCCCTGATTGGCCCAACTCCTTCTGTTACCACCCTTTTATTAGAAGTGACCTCACTGAAGCATATAATATTCTGAGAGGGCTTGACAGGGTCGATGCTGAGAGGTTGTTTTTCTTAGCTGGAGCATCTAGAACTAGGGGTCATGGTTTCAGGATCAGGGGATGACCATTTCCGATGGAGATTAGGAGAAATTGCTTCACTTAAAGCGTTATGAAGTTTTGGAGTTTTCTATGCCAGAGAGCTATGGGTGATCAGTCATTAAGCATTTTCAAGCCTAAGATCGATAGACTTTTTGGTTTCTAAGGTATATGGGGATTGGGCAGAAAAGTAACCTAACTAAGTGGTAGGCAGGCTCAAAGGGCCATATGGCCTATTCTTATTTCTTATAACAATGTTAATTGCATGGTACACTAAAGCTTTTAAGTCATATTAACTTATTTAACATTTGCCAGTGCTGTTCTCAGAAATTTTGAACATGAAATCCTTCCTATTTATAAGGGGTTGGGGAAAAGAAATAAATAGTCTGCTTAAATATTTACAGAAATAATGTGCTAACTTAAATTCTTCTTCAGTTCTCTGCCTGAAGCAGGTCTGATCCATAGCGCCACAACCTCCACCACAGCTAGGACAAGGAGGGAGATCCCAAATCCAGCCCAGCGGAACTGGGATGGAACCCCATGCTGTTGACACCAATCTGATCCACAGCAGCCGTCCAGCCAAATGAGCCAACCAATTCTGCCCCCCCCACCCCGGTCTGAGTTGGTGGCAACTTGCACTTGTACATGCATGTTGTAGCCTGGAACTATGGTAGAGGCTTCAATTTTCTTTCCATCACGTCGCTACCCAGGAATCTCTCCTCTTACCACCTGCTATTGGTGTATGTTGGAAAGATTTACAGGTTGATACTCAACCTGTTTAGCCGCGTTATGAATGCACTTACGCACTTTCCTTGGCGATTAAGTCCTGAAGTGGGACTTGAACTTGGAGCTTCTGACTCAGAGGCAGGGATGCTACCCACTGCTTTACAAGGCCTCCCTCAAACTTAGATAACCTGCAGTATTCAGGTTATACAAATAAATAATTGGTTCACAAAACACAGGTGCACAAGGTGCATTAAAAGTACAGAAAACTTTGTAATTATAACCATTAATTAGAGCATATTTCTATCCAATAAAGTGGGAGGGGAATGATTTTCTCTATCGAATGTCGATAAGGTCAACCATATGCTGCAAACTGCCAACGTTGCTATTGACAACAGATTTTTTTTTTGTGATTTGTCTTGTACTTCCTCTGCTGTTCTCATGACCTAATGGTGTTAAAACGTTGCTGACCTGTGGAGATTAATGACTGCATGATCCCAAATGTATGTGCACATTTTTGTTTAGACTGTGGATGTTTTATTGCACTGGTGTATATTGTATGGTGTAGCTGTGCTTCAGAAGTGCACTTCGACTGTATCAGCTTAAAATCAGAAGAGTATTCTTCCGCTTTGATCAAAACATTGGAGCATCTCTCACAAAAGGATGAGATGCATTTAAACGTGTAGGGTAATAATTCCAGGTTTAAAAAAATTAGTTTATTAATAATATCATGTAACTAAGCCAAAAATACACTTGGCTAACACTTAGCATTGTTGGTAAGGCTTACACTTCCCAAGACAAATAAAAAGAGATTTTCCAGTCACATTGGATTATTTGAGCATAGTGAATATCAAAATTGGATGAATATGAGGACATACCTGTGAAGAAATCCACCCAGAATCATTGAATGTGCTTCATCTGCCTGATTTCTGATATTCGCTACACCCAGACAATCCAATATGCCTGGGTGCAGACCCAGGGAAATTTCCCCAATGGACTTCAAAGTTAATTTAAAACCCTGTTCTGTGGACCAGAAATGCAAGGGTTCTCTTTATTGAACCCTGCAATTTCAGTGTTAATTAGGTAATTTATATATTTACATGCCCCTCCCCCATTCTCTTCCCCCCCCCCTTTTAAAAACCTGCTATGTAAGCATTCCAAAGTTTCTACTGTTAGAGAGTGGTTTAAGTTGCTTTCTCTTTTGTTTCTCTGCTTTTTTGGACTCTGGCCCCTGTGACTTGATGATGTAACCATAATTAGAAATTCAGGCTGCGGGGAATATGGCTTAAGCCAATTGCTGTCAGTTACATTTTCATCACATTATTTGCTTTTGTGAAAGCTTACTAAGTGTGAAACTCGCAGTTTCCTTCAAACAACAGATACAACTTTGCACACAGTGCAAAGCTAATCTTTACAAATGCCAACCTATTAGTTGCTGATCTAAAAAGTCAGTTTAATACTTCAGCTTAACATAAAATGTAAACAATATAAATATTTTAATATGAACTGTTGTACTATTGCAAACTTAAAGCAAGAATGTGAGACTGCATTTGGCAAGATACATGCTCCCTGGCCTGTAACCAAACATCTGATACATTACAGATGGACTACTTATTTCAACCTCTGTTTTTATTTCAGATTTCCAGCATCAGTATTTTGTTTTTATTTTAGACTCCAAAAAGGGTGCTGGATATTTCTGGCCAAAAAGTGCAGATGTGCACTTCAGCCAAGGCAAATTACGTGCTCTTGCATCAGCAGCGTGGTCAGCGTCCAGCAGTACTACAAGTTGTAGTTCCATTTGGCCATTTGAGTTCTGAGCTCACAAATGATGGTGTACAACAAGCCTTAGATTGAATTGATTTTAGTAGTTTTGTTGATTACTGAAAAAAGTTCTGGAGCAGTATATTATAAAGCGAATTGGAAGATGTGCCATGCTTTAATCATTTCAGGAAAGAAACAATTAATGACTACTTGCTAGTTAAATCTACTATTGTTCCCTAGGAAGATGTTATGGAAAATATAATGGGCAGAATTTTACGGCCTCGTTTTGGCGGGGTCGGGGCCGTAAAATGCGGTGAGCCATTATAAACCCCATTGGCTTCAGCGGGAACGTAAAATCCCGCTGCCGTAAAATTCTGCCCAATGGGGTTTTAAGAATTCTATGTTATATGGAAATTTATGCGTAACTCTTTGCCCTTGAAATTGATTGTGTAAGTGAGATTACACACATTACATGTTTTTATTAATTATGCCTAAATATATGTAAGTTTTAGCTTCAGATCTCTGGCTATGCAAAACAGTTTTACCATTAGATGTCATATGGTTAATCTGCAGGGCAAATCTCAAAATATTTGCTCTTAGTGAATGTATTTTCATGTTTAGGTTAAGAATGACTATATGATGGATATAGCAGATCAAGTGGACCAGGATATTGCACTGAAGCTGGGCTGCCTTGAGATCAGGTAAGCCTATCTTTGTAACCTTGCCTATATTGATACGGGGAGGCAGTGGTAGTGGTATTGTCGCTGGACCTAGTAGTCCAGAGATCCTGGGTAATGCTCTGCGTATCCAGGTCTGAATCTCACCACAGCAGATAGTGGAATTTCAATTCAATAAAAATCTGGAATTAAAAGTCTAATGATGACCACGAAACCATTGTCGATTGTTGTAAAGACCCATCTGGTTCACTAATGTCCTTTAGGGAAGGAAATCTTCTGCCCTTACCTGGTCTGGCCTACATGTGACTCACAGCAATGTGGTTGACTCTTAAATGCCCTCTAAACAAGGGCAATTAGGGATGGGCAATAAATGCTGGCCTAGCCAGCGACGCCCACATCCCATGAATTAATAAAAAAATACATTTAAAAGATTTTATACTTGATGGTTTGTTACTTAATTGGGCATTGTGGAAATGTTCATTCAAATATAATGAAATAAACTAAAGCCTAATCAGCACATGAACCAATTGAAAATAAATGTTTTGTCCCTCAAATTATTAAAGAAATCAGTAATTCCAGCCTTACTGATATGGCTTTTAGAATTTACACAGCTTGGGACATGTGAATTTGTAGCTATTTTTCATAATTTTCTTTTTCTTTATTCTTTCACTGGATGTGGGCCTCGCTGGTAAGGGGGCACTGCTCTAAAATTGGGGGTCACTCTTTTAGGACAGGGATGAGAAATTTTTCTCTGAAGATTGTGCGACTTTGGAATTCTCTGCCTCAGAAAGTGGTGGAGGTGGGGGTCATTGAATATTTTTAAGGCAGAGGCAGATAGATTCTTGTTAGGCAAGGGAATCAATGGGGTTAGATGGGAATGTGGAAATCGAAACACAAGAAGATCAGCCATGATCTTATTAAATGGCAGAGCAGGCTTGAGGGGCCGAATGGTCTACTCGTGTTCCTATTTCTTATGTTCTTGTTTGTTGCTCATCTCTAATTGCCCTTAAATTGAGTGGCTTGCAAGGTCATTTCTGAGGGCAGTTGAGAGTTAGCCACATTGCTGTGGGTCTGGAGTGAGATAAGGATAGCAGATTTTCTTCCCTAGAGGACATTGGTGAACCAGATGGATTTTTATGACAATCGATGACTGTTTTGTACTCACTATTACTGAGATTAGCTTTCACTTGCAAATTTATTAATTGAATTCAAATTCCACTAGTTCCCGTGATGCGATTTGAACTCATGCCCCCAGAGCATTAGCCAGGGTTTCTGGATTACTAGTCCAGTGACATTACTGCTCCACCACCATCTAATAAGAGCATAAGAAATAAGAGAGGAGTAGGCCATTCGCCCCCTCGCGCCTGCTTTGTGATTCAGTAGATCATAGCTGATCTGATTGCGGACTCCACAGAATCACAGAATTTTAACGGCACAGAAGGAGGCCACTCGGCCCATCAAGTCTGCACCGGCTCTCCAAATGAGCATTATGACCTAGTGCCATTGCCCTCCTTTTTCTCCGTACTCCTGCACATTGTTTCTATTCAAATAATCATCTAATGCCCTCTTGAATGCCTCCATAACTCCACTTTCTTGCCTGCCCCTCATAACCTTGACTTCCTTGTAGATCAAAAATATGTCTAACTCTAATTCAATGACCCAGCCTCCACTGCTCTCTGGGGAAGAGAATTCCTTAGACCAACTACCATCTGAGAAGAGATTTCTTCTCATCTCAGTCTTAAATGGGAAGCCCCTTATTTTTCAATTATGCTTACTGGTTCTAGGTTTCCCACATGGGGAAATATCCTTTCAGCATCTGCCCATACGAGCCCTTTCAGAATCTTAGATTTCAATAAGGTCACCTCTCATCCTTCTAAACTCCAATGAGTATAGACCCAACCTCATGCCTGATAAATGCCAACTCCCAACCATGAAAACTCTCTTTGGGGGAGGGCATTAAATTCTGCCCATGACGACTGTTGCATTTTTGACGTTTATTTTTCTTCTTGATTTTGAACTTAGTTACTACTTATAGTCAAGCCTCTGTTGTCGCTCATAATGTGAAGAACCGTAACTAATTAATATTAAACAATATTGCAAGCTTACTTTGTATGGCCTTGCGCAAGTCAAGCCTTGACCTGAACCAATTTACATTTTGATGTTTCATTGATGTGGTTGAGAAGCTTGATTTTTGAACCCTTGTAGGCAATTGCAAGCATCAAGTAAAGGTGTAATGTAACTTAGATGATATAAACATGCTTATCATAAGACATCTCCCCATCCCACTTCCCCCTCCAAACCCTGTTTCCTTCTGTGTCCGCCCTTGGAAAAAAAAGCTCCCCCAAATCATTTGCAACTGCACATTCGAAATCCTGACAACCTAGCCTTTGGTCCTCCTTTCAACTTGACATTTCTACAGCTAACCATCTACTCAATCGCAATTCCAGCTTCATCTTTGATCCACTTGTCTCCATTAAAACTGTTTATCTCTGTGACCCTGGCCACTCCCCCTGTACGGCCCTCATCACCAATCCTTTAAGTCCAAGGGATGCAGACATGTATGGATATGATGGACAGGTTTAGTCATCCACTGCCGGATCAGGTTGAACCACATAGAGCACTCTTGGGCCCTGACCTCGTGTGTGAAAACTGCTCATAGCTCTGGGATCCTGGAATCTAAAGGTAACCCCTGATTTATTTTCTCTACTGCAAGCCATCTTCTTAAACTCTTCTCCCCTGTTTCCTCCACCCTCGTTTCCAACAACATGTAAGGAGTTCATGGATTTCTTTGTAAGATTTAGGCCATCCAATCAGCTGCCTCTATGCTTCCCTCCTTTCCACTGTCCCATTGGTCCAGACTTCCCCTAAGGCTCCCTCCTGCTCTAGCACTGACCTGTGACAAAATGTAAACAATCCCTCTTCACAGCCTTTGACATGATTGACCACACCATCATCCTCCAATGGTTCTCCACTGTCATCCAGCTGCGTTGGGACTACACCCGCTTGGATCCATTCTTATCTATCTAACGTAGCTGAATGACCTGCAGTCGCTTCTCCTCTTAATCCTGCACAGTTACTCTGGTGCCCTCCCACAAGATGTACCCTTGGTCCCCTTCTATTTCTCATCTACAACACGATACTGGTGATACTCTCTAAATT
The DNA here is from genome assembly GCF_964194155.1 of Cetorhinus maximus. Classification (NCBI taxonomy): domain Eukaryota; kingdom Metazoa; phylum Chordata; class Chondrichthyes; order Lamniformes; family Cetorhinidae; genus Cetorhinus; species Cetorhinus maximus. The sequence goes on from NC_135882.1 coordinate 156,022,482, forward strand.
GTCAGATTGCTTGCCTGACATTCAGTAAAGGGTGAGCAGAAATTTCCTCTAATTAAGTGTTGGGAAGACCATAGCCATTGTTTATGGTCCCTTCCGCAAGCTCCGTTTCCTAGCCACTGACTCCAGCCTTCTCTCTGGCAACTGACTGAGGGTGAACCAGATTTTTCTCAACCTTGGTGCTGTATTTGACCCTGAAATGAGCTTCCAACCACATATCAATACCACCATTAAGACTGCCTATTTTCACCTCTGTGATATAGTCCAACTCTGCCGCTGCCTCAGCTCATTTGCTCCTGAAGCCCTTATCCATGCCTTTGTTACCTCTAGACTGCTCTGGCACACTCCTGGGTGGCCTTCCACATTTGCCCTCTGAACTTGAAGTTATCCAAAACCTTGTCCTAACTTGCACCAATACCTGTTCGCCATCGCCCCTGTACTCGCTGACTTAGAATGTCTCTTGGTTAAGTAACGCCTTGATTTTTCAATTTCCAACCTTGTTTTCAAGTCCCTCCATGGCCTTTCCCCTCTTTATCTCTTTAATGTTGTCCAGCCTTACAACTTTCCAAGGCATCCCTGCTCATCTACTTCTGGCCTTGCATTCCTGCATTTAGTTGCTCCATCATTGGTGGCTTTGTCTTCAGTTGCCTGGGTTCCAACCTTGGGAATTATTACCCTAAATCTTTCTGCCTTTCTACCTTGTTTTGTTCATAAGACATTCCTTAAATTCTACCTCTTTGACCAAGCTTTTGATCATCTGCCCTCATATCGCCTCATGTGTCTCGGCATCATATTTTGTTTTATATTGCCCCTGTGAAATTCCTTGAATATTTTATAACATTAAGCATCCTATATAAATGCGAGGTGTTGTTCTCTTGATTAGTTTTGACTTCAATTTGACTTTGTTACCCCATTTTGACCTTGAATTGAGCTCATTTTGACCTTGAATTGAGCTTGAATTGATTCTGTCACAGATCCTGAATGCTCTTATTTTATTCTTTAAACTTAAAAGGGAGAATGCACAATGAAGTGTCATTTTATAAAATAATTTTATCCCAAATGCTGTCTTTGTAATTTATGGCAGCTAACATAAAAAGAGAATACACATGTGTTCTTAAGGCATATAAATAGTATGTACGGGACGTTAGAGGTCATATGAAGATAGAAATAGGAGCAAAGGTAGGCCATTTGGCCCCTTGAGCCTGCTCTTCCATTCATTAAGACCATGGCCGATCTGCTTGTGTTTCAAATTCCACATTCCCATCTACCCCGATAACCTTTGATTCCCTAGCCTAGCAAGAATCTATCTGCCTCCGCCTTAGAAATATTTGATGACCCCACCTCCACTGCCTTCTGAGACAGAATTCCAAAGTGACACAGCCCTCTGAGAGAAAAAAATTCTCCGCATCTCTGTCCTAAAAGGGCAACCCCTAATTTTAACACAGTGCCCCCGGTTCTGGACTCACCCGCATGAGGAAACATCCTTTCCACATCCACCTTGTCAATTCCACTCAGGATCTTTATATACTTGAATCAAGCCACCCCTCACTCTTATGAACTCTAGTGGAAACAAGCCCAGTATGTCTAACCTTTTGTCATAAAACAACCTGCTCATTTCAGGTATCAATCTCGTAAACCTCCTCTGAACTGCCTCCGATGCATTTACCTCCTCTCTTAAGTAAGGAGACCAAAACTGCTCGCAGTATTCAAGATGTGGTCTCGCCAATGCCCTTTATTACTGAAGCATAACATCCTTACTTTTATGTTTAATTCCTCTTGCAATAAAGGACAGCATTCCATTAGGCTTCTTAATTACTTGCTGTACCTGCATACTAACTTTTTGTGACTCATGCACTGGAACACCTAGATCCTCTGCAGCTCGGAATTCTGCAGCCGTTAAATTCTCCATTTAAGTAATACTCTGCTTTTTTATTCTTTCTGCCAAAGTGAACAACTTCACATTTTCCCACATTATACTCCATGTGCCAGATTTTTGCCCACTCACCCAACCTATCTATATCTGTCTGCAACCTCCTTATGTCCTCCTCACAACACACTTTCCTACCTACCTTTGTGTCATCTGCAAATTTAGCTATCATGCCTTCACTGCCCTCACCTAAGTCATTGATGTAAATTGTAAAAAGTTGAGGCCCCAGCACAGACCCCTGCAGGGCTCCACTCATCACATTCTGCCAGTCTGCATGCTCTCTGTTTTCTATCAGCCAGCCAATCTTCTATCCATGCTTTTACTTTCCGTTATAACCTTTGATGTGGTACCTTATCAAATGCCTTCTGGAAACCCAAATACAGCATGTCTGCAGGTTCCCCTTTCACCACAGCGCATGTTACCCCTTCAAAGAACTCCAATAAATGGGATAAACATGATTTCCCTTTTACAAAATAGGGGACCAAATAGGGGATCTGCACATGTAGTAAGCATGATTTTTCAGATGTTGGGATTCCTGAGGAATGTATCCCTGCTAAAATCGGTAGCCCCTCAGCCATTTAACTCTCTAAAGCCCCCACCGTGAGCCCCTTCTCTTGTCATTGATTCCACCTGCTCCCTCGCCACTTTCACAGGCCGATCAGACTGTTCAAAGCCTCAATCTCCTGTTTTATGTTGAGTTAAGGCTCTGATCTCATATCCTTTCCATTAGAAAGAACGATTACTTCTACCTCCACAATATTGTACATCTCAGCCTCTCCCTCAGTTTATCTCCCACTGAAACTTTCATGCTTTCGTTGCCTCAACTCGGTCATTATATTGTTTTCCCAGCTTCCCATCTTCCAAGTGGATTCAATTGTGACTTTTAAGGGAAAATTGGAGAGAGAAAATTTGCAGGCTATGAGGAATGAGTGGGACAGTGTTCCAAGTTAAGTTTCTCTTGCAGAAAGCCGGTATGGACATGATGGGCTGAATGGACTCTTTTTCTGTGCTGTAACCAATCTGTGATTATTTAGTTTTTTTTGCTCTGCCCACGTTAAGTATCCTTGCTTTATTTACAAGCTGAGTGGATAGCAAATAATCAGTTTCCCGATTTTTCTCCGAAAATCTTTTGAACCAGTTCTTAAGAGGTACCTGAAAATGATACAGATTTTTCTGAAATCTAATGGTCAAGAGTTTCTAAGTTACATAGAGACTTCAAGAAAGAATTCCTCTCTGAGGCTTTTAGTACATGACACAACACACCACAAAGCCTGTCAAGAGTTTAGCCTTTTTGTGTTTTGCTGTTCTGTAGTTCCCAAAAGAACATAAAAATATAGAATAGTATAGCACAGAAAAAGGTCATTCAACCGATCGAGTCTGCATTGGCTCTTTCAAAGAACCCTCTCATCATCAGCCATCCAGCCATTGGAAAGATTTTGTCTTTATTTACCCCATCTAAACCTTTAACACCGCTGTAAAATCTCCTCTTAACCTTTCCTATTCTAAGGAGAACAATCCCAGCTTCTCTACTCTACCCACATAACCATAATCACTCATCCCTGGAACTATTCAAGTACATATCTTCTGTACCCTTTCCAAAACTTTCATGTCCTTCTTTTGAAGTTTGGTGTTCAGAATTGGACCCACTACTCCAGCTGGCACTGAGCTTGTGATAGACTCTTCATTATTCGAGTATGTCCAAGCTGTAAGTGACTTCATCGTCTCCTGTGGGTCCCCTCATGATTGAAGAGTCCAACACAAGATCACCATGGACATCCACAGAATTAGTAGTTCATATTGTCATTGGTGCTTGGGAGAACTTGTACAGTTGCGTCACCTTTGGCCTTCTGGACATGTTGAATATTGAGTTTGATGTAGAAGGTCCTCAAAGCATGCTGAACCAAATTTTAGCGCTTGCCTCCATATGGGCAGGTTGGTTGCAGTGTTTTGCCAAGACAGGTGGTCTGCAATGCAGAGGTTTGTAAGGTTCTTTTTTAGGCTGCCCTTGTATCGTTTTTACTGACCACATCGATGATGTTTGTGCTGAAATAGTGTTTTACAGAACTTATCTCCCTCATTCCTGGTAAACCACATTACTGTGTATACGGCCTTGAAATCCAACTATTCCTTTATCATCCGTGTACTTATCTAGCTTCCTCCCATTGACTCAACCATATACCTTTCGACTCAACCACTACATGAGGCAACAAGTTTCACACTCTGACCACTCTCTGGTCAAAGAAGTTTCTCCTGAATTCCCAATTGGATCCATCAGTAACCATCCCATGTTCATAGCCCCTAGATTTGGACTTCTCCCAAATATCCTCTCCACGTCCATTCGGTTGAAGCTGTCTAAGTCCTGAAGATCTCTAACAGGTTTTCTCTCAACCCCCTCCCTCCTGAGAAGAGTCTCCAGCTTGTTCAATCCTTTCTGATGCTTTTGTTGGAGATAGCTGGATGTGTTTTATGATTTTGAATATGTATATCCAGACCTTCATACTATATTTAAATGCAGCAAACTTTGCATTGGAAAAATAATCTCCAATATTACCTATGCTAACAGGAGTAGACCATTCAGCCCCTTGAGCCTTTTAAAACATTCCATTAGATCATGGCTTACCTGTACCTCAACTCCACTTACTGGTCTTTGATCCACATCCCTCGATACCCTTAACAAATAGAAATGTCTTGATTTTATTCTTGTATTACTGTGTTCATTCCGTCCACATTTGTGTATTGCAGTCCATGTAAATCATTTTCTTCTAAAGTTCATATTTTTCTATGGTTGTAATCATTTTCAGTACAATATGGATTCAAATGCATAATAGTTTAATTAACACATCACTGATTTGAGGTACAAAACAAAAACAAAAATACCTGGAAAAACTCAGCAGGTCTGACAAGCATCTACGGAGAGGAACACAGTTAACGTTTCGAGTCTGTATGACTCTTCACCAGAACACACGGACTCGAAACATTGACTGTATTCCTCTCCACAGATGCTGCCAGACCTGCTGAGTTTTTCCAGGTATTTTTGTTTTTGTTTTGGATTTCCAGCATCCGCAGTTTTTTGCTTTTATCTTACTGTTTTGAGATAGTTTGATTTAACAATTTATTCCTTTTTTTAATAGGAGATTCTATAGGGAAATGCGGGGAAATGCCTTGGAAAAGAAATCCAATTATGAATTGTTGGAGTGAGTTACTTTTAAGTGTTCCTGTACTAAGGGCTAGCATGTTGTATTTTAATGTGCAAGTATTTATTTCAGTGTATAAGTAGCTGATTTGCAATTTGTCTTGAAATATTTCAAGAAGGGTACAAGCTATAATGTGGGATTCATTATTTCTTTTTTATTCTGAAATCTTATGAGAAAATTGGATCTAAATAAATTTGATTTCTGTCAGCCTATAAAGAAACTCAATTTAGTTTATAGGTGTAAAAATTAGACCAATTATTGCTAGCTATTCAATTTTAGATTTTAAGACCCAGTGTTTACAAAACTGTTCATTGGAAAAAAAATACTTCTGTGCTGCTTCAGAAGGATGGCATTTTATTTTATATTGTATTATTGTATAGTATCCACAGTACAGAAGCAGGCCATTTGGCCCAGCAGGTCCATGTTGATGTTTATACACCACGTGAGCCTCCTCCCACTCTTTCATCCAACTCCATCAACATATTATTCTGTTTTGTTCTCCCTGTGTTTATCTGGCTTCCACTTAAATCTATGCTATTTGCTTCTCCTGGCGACAATGAGCTCCACATTCTAATCACTCTCCGGATAAAGTTTTTCCTGACTTGCCTCATGGATTTATTGGTGGCCATCTTTATTAGTGGCCCGCAGTTCTGGTCTCCCCCACAAGTAAAAGCAGATGCTCTACAAATACTCTATATAAAGAACCCTAACCTAAATTTTTTCCTGACAGACATAAGCTATGAATTCTGGTATCATTCTTAAAGTATTTTTTGCAGCTTCACTGGTGCCTCTACAATTTTATATATATGGAAATTAGAACTGTCCTAAGTAGTGTAACCAAGGTTTTTCCAAATTTAATGTTTTCCAAATAAATCCTTCTAGAAATGAACCCCAGTGCCTTGTTTGTTTCTTTTTATGGCCTTCCTGCTCCTAGGCCCTATGTTTGTATGTATTAACCTGCATCAATACTTTTACTTAGTTGTGGTACTGTATTTGCACTTTCAGATCCCTCTGCTCCTCTCCCCCATTCAGACACTCATTTTCCAAGGAGTATGTGGTCTCCTTATTCTGCCTACCAAAATTTACCACCTCACACTTATCTATACACCTCTAGCCTTGACTATTTCAAAGCACTTCTTACTTGCCTCTCACATTCTTCTGTAAACTTAAGGTCATCCAAAGCTTTGCTGCCCATGTCCTTACTCGCACCAGGTCTTAATCACTATTACCGCTGCACTTGCTGACCTGCATTGCTCCCTGTTTAATCAATGCTTCGGTTTTTAAAATTCACATCTTTTTTTTCAAACCTCCATGTAACCTCAACTCTCTGTAATCTCCATTCTGCAACCCTCAGATGTCTGCATTCCTCTAAACCTGGCCTCTTGAGCAAACCTGATTTTAATCACAACCCCTCATCCCAACCCCGTTGGTGCTGTGCCTTCAACTTCCTAGGTCCTAATCTATGGAATTCTCTCTGTAAACCTCTGCCTCTGTATCTTGGTTTCCTTCTTTTAGACTTGCCTTAAAATATATCTTTTTGATCAAGCTTTTGGTCACCTGCTCTAATACTTCATATGTGCTTGGTGTTAGATTTTGCTTTATAATGCTCCTGTGATATATCCTATTAAAGATCATTTGCCAATCACATACCCATTTTGCAAGTTTATTAACATCTTCCTTTATTGTGTCTCTTTCTGTGTATTAACTGCAACCACTACCTGGTGTTGTCTGCAAATTTTAAAATTGTGCTGCAGTTCCTAAGTTTAGAATAATATATGCAACTTGGAATCGAGGATACACATGTGAATGCATATTTCCTGTTCAGATATAGGCAATGTTTACACAGTAGAAATTTGGCTGCATCTGAACAGGAAGCTTGTCCACATGCTTTGTGAATTTGAGATGCACCATGAAAGTATATTTGAAATGTACAAAAACAAATGTGGATACATCTAAAGTACAAGAGTCCAAAATAATATATTCTTGCCAATAACTGGTTGAAGATGAAGTTTTAATCTGTGGGTGTAGTATTCTTGCCACTTAGCATCTTTTATTTGTCACTAGCATTGCTTTTTGAAGCAAATGGTCTTCACTATGTCTTATATGTAGATATACTGATATGTCTTTCCTCTGTTCTGTATTTTGCTTCTTTCCCTGTCACCTTAGGCCTTGATAGAGGAATCTTCAATTGTTTTGGTGTATCGGATTTGTTTGGTTTTTTATGAGTTAACAAATGTACAATACAGATGCAATTGTGTGATGAAGAACATTGTTTAATGATTACAATTATGCAGCCCAATCAAATCGTTAAAGACTTGTAATCAGTGGGACATTGTTTTGCATTACAATCAGGTCATAAACCTGCATAAGACTGCAATGGTAATATTATTGATAAAACAAGGTTTGTAAATTGGAGAATACACCAATTCTCCCTTGTACAGTTGAATTGCCAGAGAATGCAAAAAATTCCTCCCTGTTCATAAAATTTGAGTATTACTTCATTTCTTTGTGAAGAGATTCCAAATAATCTTTATTTCTGGATGACCAGATATTTTCAACAATGCAGTAACTGTCGTGTATAGTTTTTGATTTCTGAACCAAATTAAATTTATTCCTTTCATTAATAGAAAGACCTGCAATGATGTAAAGTCCAGTTTGCATTTTATTCACCAGATGGTCAATGCGATACCTTATGCCTTCCCTAGAGTAGCTTTTAGGAACTAAATGATCAGCAGCAGGAGAATGTTCACTAATTAATAATGGTCAAGTTGGTCAATTAGAAGGCAAATCAGATTACCATCCATTCTATACGCTTGCTAATTAGAATCTGCACAGTCCCCCAGGGTGGTATGGATAACACGTTCAGTATGGAATCCTGTTGTACTTAATAGATTTGAACAGACAAGCTGCCTTAGAGTAAACGTAATGATTTTACAAATATTGACTAAGTGGTGGACAAACTGGGATTTTTGTTACATGTATGTTCATTTAGTTGATGTTGAAAAAGCAACATTTTATCACTGCTAGGCTTTTAAAAATGTCTTGTCCTTATTGCCTTTGTCTATGAGGTATTTATAACAAAAATAAAATGAAACTGCCTTAATCCAGTTGGTTACCTCAATCTGTACTCTCTCTGGATCAAGGATAATGACAGGCAAAGAAATGCATACAATCATGTTTGTTTCTATGAAGTGTGGGTGAAATGCATACCTCTAGTTCTTGCACACTGTGCTATCCCAACAATTCCAAATCGCAGCCCTGAAAGGTTAACTGGGTGTTTTATCTTTCTCCACAGCCTGACTGGCTGAGTATTTCAAGCTTTTCTCTTCTTAAAACGAAAGTATAGATTTTTCTTGGGTTTCTCAAAGGTGTAACATTTAATGAGAATCATAGATGCTGCAGCCATTCTTTTAGCAAAGGGCCAACTACAATGTCCCAACACAGGTGTCTGCAGACAAACGATGATTATGCTCCACTTGATGTTTTAATTTCCTGAAATCTTGTTTCAAAGGTAGTTCATCTTGCATTTTTAGTAGTTATAGAACCTTTATGTTTCTATTGGTAACTTGATCTTTTGTAAATCTATTAGGTGCAGTGCAGTTATTTATGCACCACTTCCCCAGGCTTATTTGTTATGACTCCAACTACTTTCGTGGTGCCTTTTATAAACATTCTCAATTCTTCCTTCTAGTTTCTACTGATTCCTCACGTGACAGAGTTGGTCCTGTTCACCCCCAATTTTTACCATTTAACTTGAGATTCAAAAGATATTTTTTCCATGCTGAATAAAATTATTCTGCAGCTAGTGTATTTTTTTTAATCATTAGGCTGCCTAGAACATTGCCTAGTTGTGAAGCCCGAATATGTGTGCTACTTTGTGATGTCTTTATTGCATAATGAAATATTACAGCTGTCAAGAAGTTAGGAATCTGAGTATTCTGGATTGGAGTTTCAAGGATGTATGCAGAAAGACAAATTATTTCTAGCTTAACATTTTTCTAGTACAAATTCTGCAAGGCTTTTTAAGAAACAATGCTATAATGTTGAACTTCCTGAGAGTTTGCACAATTGTGACTATGGGTCAGATTGCTGTAATTTGTACCAGTTTGATTTGGAACGTTGCCAGTTGTCTTTTTTTGTTAGACACACTTTCACACTATATCAGCAGATGGTTCTGAAATCTGTTTTGTGGCTTGTAGATAAATGTTCTCCCTTAAGCTGACCCACTGTTCTCAGGATGTCAGATGTCAAAGCTTGCTTTCTTTTTAAGTGGATCTGCCCCTGTGGCTGTTGAAATTGCATATGTTCCAGCATTTGGTGAATATCATGGTATTTAATCATACATTGTGCATGAGTGCATTTCCTCGGGGTTTTAATGAATAGCTAGTCAAAGACTGAGATTTTAGTGATTCAAGAAATGAGAACTTGAACCAATGCTGTGCACGAATGAGATATTTCAAAGTATGATCATTTGTAAAATCTTTAAAAACAGAACAATAAGTGTTTTGGTGAAGGAAATGGGCAGATGCGTTGAGCAGCTATGAAAAAGATACAATTTTGAAACTGTATGTCTGTCGTACATGTTGGGTGAAAAACATGTCTGAATATAGCTTTGGAGCATTGATGTAACATTTCAAGTACAATTGTTGGCTGCAGCTGGAAAATAAATGTTTCCTATTAAAGGAATTGCTCAGTTAAACACTGGGAAGACTGAAGCCATTGTCTTCACTCCCTACTACGAACTCAGTTCCCTAGCCATCAACTCCATCTATTTCCCAGCAGCTGTTGAGGCTGAACTGGGTGTCATACTTGACCCAGAGGTGAGCTTCCCACTACATATCTGCATTATCACTAAGACCACCAATTTCCACCTCCATAATATTACCCCACTGTGCCCTTGCTCAGCTTGTCTGTTGCTGAACCCTCATCCATGTCTTTGTTACCTCTACATTTGACTATTCCTGGCCAGCCTTCCACATTCTACTCTCTGTAAACATGAGGTCACCCAAAGCTCAGGTGCCTGAGTGCTTAGTCGTGCAAAGTTCCAGACATCCAACACCTCTTTGTTTGCTGACAGCTAATCAAATTGGCTCCTGGTTAATCTATGCCTCCATTTTAAAACTCTTGTCCTTGTTTTCAAATCCCTCCATGGTTTTGCACCTCCCTAAGCCTGAACCCCACAACCCTCCCAAGTTATCTGTGCTCCTCTAATTTTGACTTCCTTGAGCACCCCTCATTTTAATTGTTGCACCACTCATTGGCCATGCCTTCAGTTGCCAAGGCCCCAAACTCTGGAACTCTTTCCCTAAACATTTCCACCTCACTACATCTCAACTCTTCAATGGAGCTTCTTAAAACCTACTACTTTGATCAAGTTTTTGATCATCTGTCTCCTTTTGTAGCTTGACGTCAAATTTTGCTTTTTAACGTTCCTGTGCAATGTCTTGGGACATTCTGTTATGTTAAAGATGCTATATAAATACAAGTTGTTAATTGCCTCATGAGAAAGTATGATTCCTATTGTAAGTAACAACATAAAGAGAAATGCTCACTTCACTAAAGGAAAATTAAGCAAGTGTGGCAGTTGAATATGAGCCATATCATCACCTATATCAGCACAAATGACTTTGTGAGGCATTAGTTAAATCAACAATTTGTGATAATCAAAAGGAAGCAATCAGGTTTTCGAACCAAAAAGAATGTAGACACACGTTGAAGAAACATTTGAAAAATGTGTGAATGTAAAATTAGAAGGCTGGAAAGGAAAATAAAACTGAATTCGGAAAAATATTATCTAGGAAGTGTGTGAATGAGGATGAATATGGGATAAAGCCTAGTAGCTCTGATGCCCATGTAGGTCAGTAGTCTGCTAATGTTTCTTCTTGTGGCTTAGGTTTATAAAAAAATACGAGAACTTGCAGTTATTCAGTGTGAAGCCTTTCAGAAATGTTCTGAAATGCTTCATATACAGTAAATGAATTGTGAATTCACAGCTTTTGAAGTCCAGGCAGCAGCCAATTTATGTATTGCAATTCCCCGCAAATGGCACTGGATGAGGAAACAGTGTTTGTCAGGACAGCAGGAGCACTCTCTTTTATTTGAATGGCGCCCTAGTTAAAACAGTTATGTGGAGATGGATCAGGGGCATGGGGAGAGGAGTTATGGCATGTACAGTGTGCCAAAATAAATGTGGGCAAATGTTCAGGAAAAATATGAAAAGTACAGTCAGAGCATTTCAACAGGCTGACAAAGCCTTTGTTTAACATTTTTGATCAAAAAGATGATTCCTTCAACACTGCAGCACTCCTTCAGTGCTGAATGTGTGTCGGCACACATGCTTAACTCATGGAGTGGATTGCTGACTTGGAGACAGGGGTGTTACCAATAGAGCCAGTTGACCAGACCAAGAATTGCTGTTTCATTTAAACTAGAAAATTAAGTAGAGAGCAACAAATGTTAAATACTTCACTTTATTATTAATAACTAATGTTCACTTATGTTGTTTATAAACATTAATATGTAGCATAAACAAGTTGGGCAACAAGCACAGCTGGAACAATCCAGCAAAATTGCCAAGCTAAAGAAATTGATTTACGCAACAAGTGGTTAGGATACGGAATGCACTGCCTCATAGTGTGGTGGGAACAGATTCAGTAGTTCCTTTCAAAAGGGAATTGGGTAGACACTTCAAGAAGGAAAATTGCAGGGTTGTGGGAAAAGAGTGAGTGAGTGGGACTAACTGGATTGCTGACTCGATGAGCCGACTGGGTCTCTTCTGTGGTGTACTGTTGTGTGACCCTGATGAAGCACTGCCTGAAAAGGTGGAGTCAGATTCAGTTGTGGTTTTCAAAAGGGAATTGGAGAAACACTTGAAGGGAAAAAAATGCAGGGCTACACAAAAAGGGCAGGGAAGTAGAATGAGCTAACCTGCTCATAGAACAGTAACCACAGAAAGATTATAGTGCAGAAAGATGCCATTCAGCCCATCGTGTGTGTGCTGGCCAAAAAGAGAAAGAAACGAGCCACTCACTTTAATCCCTCTTTCCAGCACCTGGCCTGTAGCCTTGCAGGTTACAGCACCTTCCGATGCAGATTCAGGTATCTTTTAAATGAATGGAGCATTTCAGCCTCAACCACCAACTTAGGCAGTGAATTCCAGATGCCCACCACCCTCTGGATGAAAAGGTTTTTCCTCATGTCCCCTCTAATCCTTCTGCCAATTGTTAGGAACTAGAGATAGTTTAAGTAAGTTATATTTGTACTTTTGGGTGTTAGGAATGAGTTTTAGCTTTAAAGTTTAAGTTTGATTTGTATTTCTGTATCTGTGTTTTTAAAAAAAAGTCAAATTGAGTTTTAGCTTCACTTTTAAAAAGGTGCCTGCAATTCTAATGAGAGTTTTACGACTTAAACTAAGTTAAGCAAATAAGGGTAGAAGAATTGGGCCATTGCCTAGCAACAGGGGTCCAGAGAGGCAGGTCCCTCCCACAAACACACAGAAAATCTAGAAACAGCAGTGTGTTTTGGAAGCTGTTGGAGTTCAGCTGGTTTTGAAGATAGCTGGCAGAGAAGCAGCCTACAAGGGGCAGATAGCCAGTTCCAAGCTAAAGTTGGTCGAAAGTAGCTGCCAGAGAGAGAAACTGGAGCAAAAGGGGATAGATAGCCAGGCCGAAGCTAAAGAAAAGACCCAAAATCCAGGGGAGTGGAATAGGGGAAAGTCCCAAGCAGACTTTCTAGCCAAAAGGAAGGACAGGAACCTGGAAAAGGCCCTGTTAAGTGAAGTTAAGAGTGAGGGGCAGAGAGAAAGGCTCCAAGCGTCAGGTTTAAAGAGACAAAAGCTTCAGAAAGCAGATTTAAAGTGAGCAGCTTGCAAGGGGCGAGAAGGTCCAAAGAGACAACTGAAAGTGTGTAACTCTTTGCAATGGGCATGTGAAGCAGTGGTACTGTTGATGGCTGAGTCGGTGAGAGAGAGTGCGTGGAAGGTGTCTGAGAGAAAGCTTCCTGCTATAACCTTCTTAATAATAGATTCCAGCATTTCCCTATGGCAGATGTTAGGCTAACTGGCTGGTAGTTTCCTGCATTCTGTCTCCCTCCTTTCTTAAATAGAGGATTAAATTTGATTTGGACCTTTCCAGAATCAAGGAAATTTTGGAAAATTAAAACAAATGCATCTTTTATCAATATTTTAGATCCATGATCTCTAGTTATTAACCCTCTCACCAGAGGGAGATCCTCTATCTATTCTTTCAAAACCCATCATCATCTTGAAAAGCTCTATTAGATAACCTTTAAGCCTTTTGTTTCTAGGAGAACAGTCCTATCATTTTCAACCACTCTGCATCCGTGGTATCCTGGTAAACCTGTTCTGTGCCTTTTCTAAAGTCTTCACACTTTTGCTTTAGTGTGGTGCCCAGAATTCTCCACACTGCTCCAACTGAAGCCTAAATACTGATTTATGAGTCCTAACATTATCGCTTTCTCTTTACATTTGATTCCTCTATTTGTGAACCCAAGTAACCCATATGGTTTTTTCCCACTTCACACTTTATCACACTTGCCCTGGAACCTTCAAAATTTTGTGTAAATAGACACCAAGATCCCTCTGTTTATCTCTCCTTTTCAAGATTGTAACAATTATAGTATGCTGTCTTTCTGTAATAGTCCTCCCAAAGTATACCAATTTGCACTCCTCAATTTGAACTCCATCTGCTTCTACCCATTTTACCAAAACAAAAACAAAAATACCTGGAAAAACTCAGCAGGTCTGGCAGCATCTGCGGAGAGGAGCACAACCATCCTGTCTATGTCTTCTGGAAATCACAACTACCCCCATGCCTGTCTGCTGAGATGCCAAGTTCTGTACCACTTGCAAACTTAATAATGCTGCTCCCTACATCTGTGTTTAGGTCAGTTATACAATGTTGAAAGGTGTTCTGGACCCAATTCTGACCCTTGAGCAACATTGCTGTAACTGCCTTCCAACCTGAAAAGCATTCATCTGCCATCACTCTCTGCTTTTTGTCACTGAGAAATTTGTATCCATGCTGCCACATTCCTCTTAATTCCATGGATTTCCTTTTCCTTAACAAGTAGCGAGCAGTCTTTTGAACAGGGATGTTCTATTACAAATGCTCTGCAGCTGAGTAGGAATGATGAGGACTCTTCCTGTGGACTGTAGCACCACATGTGATGCCTTTCATTGTTTGATGCAATATGTACGAAGGAATGCATGCAGTTCTGTGTACAAAAAGGACTGTGTGATGTTATTGACATGATTTACAGAAAAAATACTTAAACTTCAATTTTGTTGGTTGTGGAATATTTATTTTAACACCTGTTTTTGTTAGTTGTTGGTCAATGAGTAGAGTCTTTAAAATTGTACTAAGAATTATGTACACATTTCATTTTATTTTGAACAGGAAGGATGTGGGTTTGAAGAGATTCTTTCCCAAGAGCTTGTTGGATTCAGTAAAGGTAAGGCTTTTTGGGTTAAAGTTTGAGTGCAGTTTCTCTTCTTGGTAGAGTCTGTGCATCATCATTATCTGATACTCACACATGTGCTCAATGTTTATGGATTAAAATTCAAAAAAATAAATTAAATATCTCAATGAGGATTTAGAATTCAACTATTTGCTAAGATGTGCAAGATACATATTATCAAATTGTTGCTTCTATATGGTTTTGGATGTGTTCTGACTGAGATGCTGATTGCTCTTTCGGTGCTCTTCATGGATTTTCTGCTCTTATCCTTTTTTAAAATTTGTTTATGGGATGTGGTGTCGCTGACCAGCATTTATTGTCCATCCCTAATTGCCCCTACATCCCTACATTGCTATGGGTCTGGAGTCACATGTAGGCCAGTAAGGACGGCGGATTTCCTTCCCTAAAGGACATTTGTGAACCAGATGGGTTTTTACAACAATTGACAATGGTTTCATGGTCATCATTAGACTTTTAATTCCAGATTTTTATTGAATTCAAATTCCATCATCTGCCGTGGCGGGATTCAAACCTGCGTCCCCAGGATCCCAGAGCATTACACTGGGTCTCTGGATTACTAGTCAGCAACAATATCACTATGCCATCACCTCCCTGATGATAGTTCAATTGCATGAAAAAAGGTTCTGCCTGGAAAATTATAAGATTTGTTGCTAACATGGCACTGACAAATCTAAAAAAAGGAGATTGTTAGTTAAATTGATTGGAAGTGTTTAAACAAATGAGCAAAGGAGTAAGCTTTATAAGCTTTTTTGGTTTTCATGCAACATACGAATTGTAACTGATAGACTTGCAATTTGCTTCGATGGCTCAGCTAATATCGCTGTGTATCTAGTGGCATTGAAATGCAGATTGGGCTCAGGTGAGTTGCACTTCCAATTTCTCCTCAATCCCTGGTGGGAAGCATATGGTTTCTTATACTTGCCCACAGTGGAATCCCTGGCATTGGTAGTTCGGTATGGGACTTGCATAGATATTTATTTTGTACAGCATATTATACCTCTAATGTGTAGTCCAGATTATGGATGATATTCTGCTGACGCTATCACTATTTGTTTTACTGTCGCCTTGGTTTAAAAAAGATTTTAGAACCATAGAAAAGTTACAGCACAGAAAGATTCAGTCCATCATGTCTGCGCCGAATGTAAAAAAAAAATTGGAAAACATTCTAATGTTTTAGTCCATTCTAATCCCATCTTCCAGCACCTGCAGGATACAGCACTTGTTTTTTTTTAAAAATATAATGCTTTAATTAGGAAATTAAAATTATAGATTTTAGACTGATTTCAGCTTTAAAAACCTTAACAGATTAAAAAAAAAAGAGCCATTATTTTTAATTCAAAGTAATTTTGGTATATATCCATTCGTGCATTGATGTAATTCAGTTCACATTTGAAATCAAACAGTCTGATCTCAATTTTATTTTTGATTTTTAGGCTTATTTGTTTAAGGAGTTGACTCTGTCAACTTGTCATACTGTAATTACACACTCCCAGCAATGGTGGTGACGCACCATCTCCACTAAAAGAATAGTGTAATTACAATACGGCAAGTAAGCAGTTTCCATTATAGATATGGATATACAAATATATAATAGAAAAAGTTGATCAGATGTGCTGATATAAATTTTAGATATGATATCGCTGTAAAGGATTTGAGAGTTTTTAAATCATCACTGGTTGAATTTAGCATTCAGTTTGAGTGAGAGAAACCTGGGTTGGAAATAACTGTGCTAAACTTAAATTAGGGTAATTACAAAGGAATAAGGGCAGAGTTGGCTGGAGTGGACTGGGATAGGATTTTAGCAGAAAAAACAGTTGATGAACAATGGCAGACGTTTAAGAAAATAGTTCATGACTCACAATAAAGATATAAACCAGTGAGGAAGAAGGATTCAAGGAAGGGGATAAATCAACCGTGGTTAACCAAGGAAGTTAAGGATAATATCAAATTAAAAGAAAAGACATACAATGTGGTAAAGATTAGTGGTAAGCCAGAGGATTGGGAAAGTTTTCAAAACCAACAAAAGATGACCAAAAAAAATTGAGGAGAAAATGAACTTTGAGGGTAAACTAGCAAGTAATATAAAAACGGACAGTAAGAGCTTCTTTAAATGTATAAAAAGGAAGAGAGAGACAAAGTGAACATAGACCCTTTACAGAATGAAGTGGGGGAAATAATAATGGGGAACCAGGAAATGGTGGAGGAGTTGAATATATACCTTGCTTCGGTCTCCACAGTAGAAGGCACTAATAGCATTCCAATACTAAATAATCATGGGACAAAAGAGGGAGAGGAAATAAATACAATAACTATCACTAGGGAAACTAATGGGGCTAAAGGCCGATAAGCCCCCTAGAGCTGATGGGTTGCATCCTAGGGTACTATAGGAAGTAGCTACAGAGATAGTGGATAATCCTCCAAGAATCCTTAGATTCTGAAAAAGCCCCAGAGGAAAACTGCCAATGTGACACCCTTATTCAAAAAGGGAGGGAGACAGAACAACAGGTAATTATAGGCCAGTTAGTTTAACATCTGTCATTGGGAAAATGTTAGAATCTATCATAAAAGATGTAATAGCATAGCAATTTGAATTACATAATCTAATCAAGCAGAGTCAGCATGGCTTCACGAAGGGGAAATCATGCCTGACAAATTTATTAGAATTCTTTGAGGCTGTAACTAGCAGGATAGATAAAGGGGAACCAGTAGATGTGATATATTTGGATTTCCAAAATGCGTTTGATAAGGTGCCACACATAATGCTACTTAATAAGATAAGAGCCCATGGTGTTGGGGGTAATGTAATAGCATGGATGGAGGATTGGCTAACTAATAGAGGATAGAGAGTTGGGATAAGGGGGGTCATTTTCAGGAAGGCAGCCTTAGATTATGTAATTCAAGTTGCTATGCTATTACATCATTTATAATAGATTCTAACATTTTCCTAATGACAGATGTTAAGCTAACTGACCTATAGTTACCTATTGTGGAGCGCCACAGGGATCAGTGCTGGGGCCTCAATTATTTACTATATATATATATTAATATATATAATATATTAATGACTTAGATGAGAGAAGTAAATGGACTATCACTCAAATTTGCAGATGAGACAAAAGTAGGTGGGAAGGAAAATGGTGAGAATGACACAAGGAGCCTACAGAGGGATATAGACAGGTTAAGTGAGTGGGCAAAAACTTGGCAGATGGAATATAATGTGGGAAAATGTGAGTTTATGCACTTTGGCAGGAAGAATAGAGGAGCTGAATATTATTTAAATGGGTAAAGACTGGAGAAGGCTGCAGCGCAGAGGGTTTTGGGAGTCCTTGTGCATGAATCACAAAAAGCTAACATACAAGTCCAACAGGTAATAGGGAAGGCAAATGGAAATATGGCCTTTATTTCAAAGAGAATTGAGTATAAAAACAGGGAAGTCTTACTGAAACTATACAAGGCACTAGATAGACCACACCTAGAATACTGTGAACAGTTTTGGTCCTCTTATTTAAGGAAAGATATACTGGCATTGGAGGCAGTGCAGAGAAGGTTCATTAGGTTGATCCTGGATATGGAGGGATTTTCTTATGAGGAAAGGTTGAGTAGATTGGGCCTGTACTCATTGGAACTTAGAAGAATGAGAGGCGACCTTATTGAAACACACAAGATTCTTTGGGAGCCTGATAGGGTAGGGGCTGAGAGGTTGTTGTCACTTGTGGGAGAGCCTGGGACCAGAGGGCATAACCTCAGAGTAAGGGGCCCGCCCAGTTAAGACAGAGATGAGGAGGAAGTTCTTCCCTCAGAGGGCAGTGAACCTGTGAAATTCTTTACCGCAGAGGGCTGTAGAGGCTGCGTCATTAAGTATATTCAAGGCGGAGACAGATTTTTAATCAGTAAGCGAATCAAGGGTTATGGGGAAAAGGCAGGAAAGTGGAGTTGAGCATTATCGGATCAGCCATGATCTCATTGAGTGATGGAGCAGACTCGATGGGCTGAATGGCCTAGTTCTGCTCCTACGTCTTATGGTTTCCCTGCATGGAAATTTCCTTCATGAGAATGTCCTGTAGCAGCTTCATTGAAAACAATAGCAGTCTGGACTTTGGCGTGACCTGAGAGCCAACCTTATCCATCCAACCATGAAACCACACTGGCGGCCAGAAGTGCAAAACATCAATTTGCCTGCATCACTTCCTAAGGTCGTGCAGTTCTTGATTGGCTTTCTGGTTAGCCTTAAGCTATTGCATTCACTGGAGCTGTTTTGGGATGCTCCTTATTCACAATATTCTGCAACAGTCAAGTCAGGCGCAGAAGATCTGGCTAATGTGTTCCTTTTGCAGTTCATTGCTTGTGCTTTATTTTTAAAGGTAGGTCTCATAATCATCTACAGAGATGACACTTCAAATGTATTTCATTGGCTATGAAGTGCTATGGGATATCCTGAGGTGGTGAAAGGCAGTACAACAGGCTACAGTAACTGCTCATTCTTCGAAATCAGTTAATTTGAAGGATACTAACTTAGCCCTGTCAGTTGTTTGAAAAATAATACATTTCCTAAGGTTAATATCAAAATTCTGCCTAATGGTCTTTTAGGACTGAGACGAGGAGAAACAACTTCACTCAGAGGGTGGTGAACCTGTGGAATTCTCTGCCACAGAGGGTTGTGGAGGCCAAGTCACTGAATGTATTTAAGAAGGAAATAGATTTCTAGACTCTAAAGGCGTCGGGGGGTATGGAATTGAGATAGAGGATCAGCCATGATCATATTGATTGGCGGAGCAGGCTCAAAGGGCTTAATGACTTACTCCTATTTTCTATGTTTCTATAAAACAATTTAAATATTTAGTGAGTAATCTTAAGTAGGTTCACTAATAAAACAGCATATATTGTGTTACTTGTGCATGAAATCAAAAAACTATGTTGCTGTAGACCTGTAGATGAAATGTAAAATTGACTCAATGTGTACCAAAATAAATGTAATCTAGACACATTTGAGTCCTTAGTTTTGCTGGGTCAGTTCAGTTATCAACTGTTGTGATTCAGTTCTGAGTCTGCTGCATGGAATAGGAATTCACCCTTAGTTGTGTGAGGGAAGGTGATGATGAGCTGCCTTCTTGAAGTATTGCAGCCCATGTTTTTGACCCAGTCACGATGAGAAAATGGCGAAATACGTCCCAAGTCAAAATGCCGTGTGACTTGAGGGAAATTTGCATGTGGTGTGTTCCCATGCTGAAAATTGTGCAATAATCAGTGAACATCCCCAGTTCTGACTGGTCATTGATGAAGCAGCTGAAGATGGTTGGGCCTGGGACACCACCCTGAGGAACTTCTGCAAAGATATCCTTGGGCTAAGATGCTTGGCCACCAACAACCACACCAGTTTTCGTCTGCGCTCGGCATGGGGATGGCTCAGCCAATGAAAAGATCCCCCCCCACCCACCCCGCATCCATATAGTCTTCAGTTTTACCTGGGTTTAATTTTTTGGTTAAATGCTGCCTAAATGTTAAATCTTCGCCCTCATCTCACTCCTGGAATTTAGCTCTTTCATCCATGTTTGGACCAAACGACTTTGGAACTCTCTGCCTCAGAAGGCAGTGGAAGCTGGACCATTGAATATTTTTCAGGCAGAGGTAGATAGATTCTTGTTAGGCAAGGGAATCAAAGGTTATGGGGGATAAATGAGAATGTGGGATTTGAAACGGAAACAGATCAGCCATGATCTTCTTGAATGGTGGAACAGGCTCGAGGGGCTGAATAGCCTACTTCTCCTATTGTGTATGTTTATATGTAATGAGATCTGAAGTCAAGTGGTCCTGGCAGAACCCAAAAATGGGCATCAGCAAGCAGATTATTCAGATTATTGGTGAGTAAATGCTGCTTGGTAGTACTGTCAACAACACCTTCCATCATTTTGCCAATGATTGAGATGTGCTGGGTTCTGATCCCCTTGAGGATGGGAATGTTCATTGGGCCTCCTCCTGTTAATTTAATTGTTTAATTGTCCACTAGCGTTCATGACTAGATGTGGGAGGACTGCAGAGCTTTGATCTGATCTGTTGCTTGTGAGATCACTCGGCTGTGCCTATGGCATGCTCCTTCAGCTGTTGACCATGTATACAGTCCTGTGTAGATTCACCAGGTTGATACCTCATTTTTAGGTACGCCTGATGCTGCTCCTAGCATGCTCTTCTACACTCCTCATTGAACCAGGGCTAGTTGCCTGGTTTGATGGGAATGGTAGAACGAGAGATTTGCCAGGCCATGAGGTTACAGGTAGTGGTGGATTACAACTGTGTCACTGATCCACAGCACCCCATGGATGACCACTTTTTGTCTATCATTGGAATGTTAAAATAGGAGCACCTGCCACATAAATACTATGGCTGCAAGAGCACATCAGAGGCTGAGAATTTTGCATAATTCACCTCTTGACTCTCCACAGCATGTCCACCATCTGCAAGGCATAAGTCAGGAGTGTGATGGAATTCTTTTCACTTGCCTGGCTGAGTGTAGCTCCAACATCATTCGAGAAGCTCGACACCATCAGGGGCAAAGTAGTCCTCTTGATTGCCCCCCCCTCATCTACCGCAATAAACATTCATTCCCTTCACCATCAAAGCACAGTGGCAGCAGTGTGTACCATATGCAAGATGCACCTCAGCAACTCGCGAAGCCTCCCTTGACAGTACCTTCCAAACGCCCTGATCTCTATCACCTTGAAGGGCAAGGACAGCAGACATATGATAGTACCACCATCTGCAAGCCCCCTTCCAAGTCACGCACCATCCTGACTTGGAACCATATTGCAGTTCCATCTCTGTCACTGGGTCAAAATCCTGTAACTCCAGCACTATCATTGTACCCGCACGCCATGAAATGTAGCAGTTCAAGAAGACAGCTCACCACCATCTTCACAAGTGCAATTAGGGAAGGACTTGCCAGCAACATTCATACCCCATGAAAGAAATTTAAAAAGGCATTTACTTTTCCTAGAGCCTGTACTCCCATTCAATGAGATCATGGCTGATCTACGAACATAGTGCACATACCTGTCGCTGCCCCATATCCCTTAATACCACTCCTTAACCTTCCAAATTCCAGGGAATACTTCATAATTTAGCCCTTGGAGTCCAGATATCATTTTTGTTAATCTATGCTGCCTCTACTCCAAGGCCAGTGTTTCCTTCCTAAGGTGTGGTGTCCAGGACTGCTCACAGTATTCCAGGTATGGTCTAACCAGGACTTTGTATAGCTGAGGCATGATTTCTATCCCCCTGTTTTCTCGTCTTCTAAATATGAAGGCTGGCATTTCATTAGCGGTTTTGATTATTTTCTCTTTATGCTCTTTACCTTCTGGCATTTTAGTCATCTAGGTACTAGAACCCCCAAATATCTTTGGAACTCCTCCATTTAGAAAGTACCCTGTTTGGTCCTTTTTTACTGAATGACCTCATTTTTGTCTACATTGAAATCCATTTGCCAGTTTTGCTTGTCGACTTAAACTATGAATTTCTCTCTGTAATTTTATGATTCCATCTACGCTGCTTGCAATGCCACCTATCATTAGCAAATATGGATATGTGGTTTTCTATCCCATTATCTAAGTCTTGGTGGCATTGCCACACACCACAATGTAGGCTAAGTTTTGAGACAGAACTTTGTCTCCAAAGGGACTGGACGGTGACCACTTCAACCAATACGGATGTGAGCAGGTGCATCTGTGACAGATTAGACTTGGTCAGTGATGATGTTTTTACTGTGTGACTCGAGGTGATGGGTATTGAAGTCCTCCACCCACATAACATTCTATGTCCTTGCTAACCTCAGTGCTTCTTCCAAGTCATGAACAAAATGGAAGAATACTGATTCATCAGTTGCAGTAGGGTAGTAGGTGGTAATCAACTAGTGTTTTCCTTCCCCATTTTTGACCTAATGCCATGAGACTTCATGGGATCCAGTCTCAATGTTGTAGCCTCCCAAGGCCACTTCCTTGAAACTGTGCTGCCACCTCCGACATTAGCTGATAGGTATGTTTCTG
The DNA here is from genome assembly GCF_964194155.1 of Cetorhinus maximus. NCBI lineage: Eukaryota > Metazoa > Chordata > Chondrichthyes > Lamniformes > Cetorhinidae > Cetorhinus > Cetorhinus maximus. The sequence continues at coordinate 156,045,131 of NC_135882.1, forward strand.
AGTACGAGTACGCTGTTGGGGCTTGACATGTCTGTAGAGAAACTTTCCCAGCTTTGGCACAAGTCCCCTAACATTAGTGAGGAGGACTTTGCAGGGTGGGCTGGGTGTGCCTTTGCCGTGTATGAATCCAACGCTATGTTGAAGCTCAGTGGGCTGTTCAGTTTGTTCTTTATAACAGTTTGATGCAACTGAATTGCTTGTTTAGCCATTTCGGAGGACACTTAAGAGTCAACATTGGATGGGCAGCAATCCCCTACAGGGCATTTGTGAACCAAGCAGGATTTTTATGACAATCTAGGAGTTACATGGTCACTATTACCAGATTTTTATTCTAGAATTATTCAATTCAGAAACTGTCATGGTGGAATTTGAACGAGCCCCTAGATTACTGGTCCAGTAACATGAACACTACACTACCATACCTATACTGTGTAAATTATGGAGTTTATGCCAAACAAGGATCTGAGAACAAAGTAATACTTATTGTGTATCAATGCAGACATGACAGATGAGTAAAGAAATAAGCTAATACCCTTTCTATGAACCTCCAAGTAAATCCCAGTCTCCCAAACTAACAAATCAACAGTGACTATCTGATAAATCATCAAAAAAAATGTGAATTAATAAAGTGCTAATCATGGTAAGTGATTAGAAGGCATGCGATACAGTGTATCAAAGATCTGACTTTTAGCTAAAAGTAGCTGATATGCTGAAAATTACATTTTGTCCTTTGGAAAGTCTGTTTAGGGAACATGGGTTGTAGTTGTTTAATTGTAATATTGCAGAATGTCAATTCTGCCACTTCCAGCAGATTTTTAACAGCATAACACATACATTATCGCCTGTAATAGGTATTTGTAGGCAGAATGAGTAACACTTGTAAATGGCATCAAAACAAGCTTTGAAAATGAGCGAAGTTTCCCTTACCCGTGACTAATTTGGAATAGAGCTTCATTTAATCTGCACCACTGTATTATGGAAGAGAGGAAGGCAGCCAAATTGAAAACTTGTAATCTTTAGATATTGTAACAATCATTACAAATTAAATCCATTGACAATCACGTTCAGCCTTTGGAAATTTAACCAGTCCTCAATCCAGCACAACAGATTATTCCTAATGCCACCATCCTATCTTGTAGAAAAGCCTCTTGCAAAAAGCTTTTCCAAAGGCCAGTTGACAGGGGCTATCAGGTTACCTTAATCCACGAACCTGGTTATCGCCTTTCAAATCTGCTGTCAGTACCTTTCTACAATACTCTAGTGTCCTGTCCTTGACCCGTTTCTCCTTGCAAACCACCCTACCATTTCCAACCTACCTTACCTCCCCAAAGTCCTTAAACATGTCACCTCCCAAATCAGTGTCCATCTTCCCTCAACTTGATCTTTGAACCTGTCCAGTCAGCTTTCTTCTCTGCCACAGCACTGAAACAACCCTGATCAAAGTCATGCATCATCCTAGGTGACAGTAACCATGGTGTACACTAACATCCTCTTCCAATGCCTCTTCTCTTATCCAGCTGAATGGCCCTGCAACTCTCCTATCCAGTAGTTGTCTGAGAATCTTTTCTTCTTGTTCCCTCACTATTCTTTCAAGAATTCATCCTTGACAGCTTTTTCTCATTTGCATGCTTCTCCTTGGCAATGCCTTATGAGCAATATACTTTCCATCACCAAGACAGCTTACTTCATCTCTATAACATGTCCAGTCTCTGCCCTTGCCTCAACCAGTCTGTTACTGAAATCCTCATCCATACTTGTTACCTTGAGATTGGACTATTCCAGTACTCTCCTGACCAACCTCAAATCTATGCCTTACTGCTCCCTAACTCTGTAACTGGCGACAGTCCTCCAAGAATGCTGTGTTCCTCCAATTCTTGTGCATTCCTCACTTGCTTCACCCCACCATTGGTGACTGTGTCATGAGCTGCCAATGTCCTAAACTCTAGAATCCCTCCCTATCCCCTCTTCTCCTCAAGACATTTCTTAAAACCCATCATTTCTCCGAAACTTTTGTTTACTTGCCCTAATGTCACCTCTTTTGGTTCAGCGTCAATTCTTGTCTAATTACACTTCCTTGAAGCATCTTGGGATGTTTTACTCCTTAAATGTGTTACATAAAAGCAAGTTGTTGTTTCATTGCTTCACTGGGACGATATTTTTATATCATCCGCCAGTTTATACTGCTTATCAGTTCTTCCATAAACCGATTTACCAGCCGTGAAACCATTAACTGCCTCTAGATGATATCATCACTGTTTCTGACTCACCATCATTTTCTGTTTTGCTCTTTAATTGAGGGGTCTTAAACCTTTGCTTTCTAATTCTGATGGAAATTTACGTTTTTTCTGTTTTCCAATGCTAATAGTTTTATTAAGATTTATCTGTTTTAAATAAGGATGGTAGCATTTTCCTTTGTACTAGGCACTGTTGCCCTTTGCAATTTGCCAGCCTTATCATATTCTGTCATCGGCCTTCTAATCCCCCTTATTTGCACTTCTGCTCTTCTGCCGTTTTCAGCTGCTTTTCTTCTGTATTACTAGCGTTATTTTTATCATGATGCCAAAACATGATCCTGAAAAGTAGTCTTTAAGAAGATTTTTTTATTTTCCCAATTCTTCAATTGCTAATAGTGCTTTGAGAACTGTAATTGATTTGTCCACTTCTTATGTTAAATACCTTTCAATTCTGTTAACTCGGTGGGTTTCAATCTTATCTTTGCCTTGTTTGTTTATGATTGTAACTAAAAGCCAATAATTTTCTCATTCAAAATCAATTGACAAATCCTTGGTAATTATCTGTATGAAAATTTAAAGACCTGACCGAATGCACAGGTCAAGCTCTGAGTACCTTTCACTAACTGGAATAACGGGACATAATTTTTCGTTAAGAGCCCACATTTCTTACTCTTAGGATGGCAAAGTCTAAAGGATGACAATAACATCTTTAAAGGAAAAACAAACTTTATCGGCAGCCACATTTTTGAATTGGACAAGTGAAATCTAGATTTTCCTGATCAATCTAACTAATTCCAACTTCTGTTTTAGGCCAAAACGCTAAGAAAGTTGATACAGCAGTCTTTTCGACAGTTTGCCAATTTGAATGAAGAGCAAAGTGTTCTGAAGTTCTTTGAGATTCTGTCTCCAGTTTACCGATTTGACAAGGAGTGCTTCAAATGTGCCCTTGGGGTAAGCTTTTACACTGATTTTTTGATAATTTACCAAAATGGACGATATTCTTTCATGTTTACTTTGATCTAATGCTAGTGTAGATGAATACTTTACATGTAGCAGAAGACTGATTTGGTTTTGAATTCCTCTGCCAAACACATTCAGGTTTGTGTTTTTCATTCCTTATCCATGTATAATATTTTTGCTGCTTCAGCTTGTGCTATTTTGGTTAATTTCATTCCTCCCACAACTTCACTGTGAGAAAGAGAGTAACTGTTCACTGTACAGAAATTAATTCTGTCCACACTATAGATTGTGAAATGCTTTTAATAAATTTCAACTTACAACATATGAGCTGAATCACGTACGTGAAACAATGAAAGAATAATTCTCAAATAAAAGTTGCACAGGTGAATCTACAATCTTTTTATTAAAAATTTCCTGTCTCTCATTTATGTAGATCCCATTGTCTATATTGTCACCACAAACCTTCATCAATAGCGAGTCATTGATCAATTTTCCTCTTTTACATTGCTTGTGTTGCTATGTTTCTCATTTTATTTGCTTATTTCTTCTTCGAATATCATTCAAAGATGAGGTATTTGCAACAAAATCTTCAGCCAGAAGTGCGAAGTGGATGATCCACCCGGCCTGCTCCACAGGTCTGCAGCATATCAGATGCCAGTCTTCAGCCAATTCAATTCACTCCATATGATATCAAGAAATAGCTGAAGGCACTGGATAGTGCAAATGCTATGGGTCCTGACAATATTCCGGCAATAGTACTGAAGACTTGTGCTCCTGAACTTAGCGTGCCCGTAGTCAAGCTGTTCCAGTACTGCTACAACACTGACATCTACCCAGCAGTGTGGAAAATTGCCCAGGTATGTCCTGTACACAAAAAGCAGGACAAATCCACCCCGGCCAATAACCGCCCATCAGTCTACTCTTGATCATCAGTGAAGTGATGGAAGGGTTCATCAACAATGTTATCAAGCGGCATTTGCTTCGCAATAACCTACTCACTGATGCTCAGGTTGGCTTCCATCGGGGTCACTCAGCTTCTGACCTCATGACAGCCTTGGTTCAAACTTGGATAAAAGAGCTGAACTCCGGAGGTGAGGTGAAAGTGACTGCCCTTGATATCAAGGCAGCATTTGCCCGAGTGTGGCATCAAGGAGCCCTAGCAAAACTGGAGTCAATGGGAATCGGAGGGGGGAAACTCTCCGTTGCTTGGAGTCATACCTAGCACAAAGGAAGATGGTTCTGGTGGTTTGAGGTCAATTATCTCAATTCCAGGACATCACTGCAGGAGTTCCTCAGGGTAGTGCCTTAGCCCCAACCATCTTCAGCTGTTTCATCAATGACCTTCCTTCCATCAAAAGGTCAGAAGTGGGGATGTTTGCCGATGATTGCACAATGTTCAGCAACCATTCACGACTCCTCAGATACTGAAGCAGTCCATGTCCAAATGCAGCAAGACCTGGACAACTATCCAGGTTTGGGTTGACAGGTGGCAAGTAACATTGACGCCACACAAGTGCCAGGCAATGACAATCTCCAATATGCGAAAATCTAACCATCGCCCCTTGACATTCAATGGCATTACCATTGCTGAACCCCCAACCATCAACATTTTGGGGATTACCATTGACCAGGAACTGGACTAGCCATATAAATACTGTGGCTACGAGAGCAGGTCAGAGGCTAGGAATCCTGCAGCGAGTAACCCACCTTCTGACTCCCCAAAGCCTGCCCACCAGCTACAAGGCACAAGTCAGGATTGTGATGGAATATTCTCCACTTGCCTGGATGAGTGCAGCTCCAACAATACTCAAGAAACTTGACATCATCTGGCACAAAGCAGCCTGCTTGATTGGCACCCAATCCACAAACATTCGCTTCCTCAACCATTGATGAACAGTGGCAGCAGTTTGTACCATCTACAAGGTGCACTGCAGGAACTCACTAAGACTCCTTAGGCAGCACTTTCCATACTCAAGATCACTACCATCTCGAAGGACAAGGGCAGCAGATGCATGGGAGCCCCATCACCAGGAAGTTCCCCTCTAAGCCACTCACCATCCTGACTTGGAAACAATTCGCTGTTCCTTCACTGTCACTGGGTCAAAGTCCTGGAATTCCCTTCCTCACAGCACTGTGGGTGTACCTACACCACAGGGACTGCAGTGGTTCAAAAAGGCAGCTTGCCACCACTTTCTGAAGGGCAATTAGGGATGGGCAATAAATGCTGTCCTAGCCAGCGACGCCCACATCCTGTAAATGAATTCTGAAAAAGTTTTCTAACGTGAATGTAAATTATCCATGTCCCCGGAAGAGGCAGGGCTGAGTTCAGGGTTTAGTTTGGTTACTTTCACATTGTGATAATTAGTAAGCCAATAACAACATACAGAAAAAATGACTTCAAGAAGGGAGTTTTGCGTAATACTGGATTCAATAACTTCAGATTATTAAGATCATTGGACATTTATAACTCATCAACTTTTATTACGATTAATTCTTTTCCCCCTATGCAACTGAAAACTGCCATGTCTTCAGCGTATTAGTCATTCCACTTGGAACCTTTTGGGGTCTTGTGTTAATTAACTGTGTTTTGTGAATATTTCTGCTGATTTATATCTTTGTCCCGCTGTCCTGCCCCCCTGTATCATGATTCTTGGTGACAGAGTGACAATGTAGCAGGTAAATTATTGGTTGAGTAAAAGTTCTAGTCTTCAGATTTGTATCAATCTAAGCTATTAGTTTACAATTATATTACATTTTTCAATGAGCTAACATTGTGAATTCTATCTGGGGATTTATTACTCAGACATTAAATATATATGCTAAAATAAGAATTTAACATTTTCCAGATGCAGTAAGATGTTTCAATAAAAGAATCCAAGTGCTGCAGTTTATTTGCACAATATTAGAAATTTTGATTGTGTTAAAATAACAAAGAGTATTCCCTCATATAGATGTAGACCCTTAAGCATATGTTATCCTGTTTCAGAGCTAGTAAGATTATTGAAAGACAAAGGAAGTTTAATGTTTCAGGTATAAATCTATTTTATAAGGGAATTATTGAAAAATTATATAGCACAAATATATTGTGAGAGTGGGTTAGACCCCAGACGCAAGGTATATATATGTTTTTGAATTTGCAATCTCAGTTGTCATATTAAATTTGTAATAGCTTTGTGATGATCTTTTCAGCCAAAGTAATTTAGTGATTTTACAAATGGGGAAGAACATGATATGATTTTAATCCAAATGACTTCCTTCTGTGTCATGATGACTCTATGGCTCTATGACTGTTAGAAGGCAGCACCAATCTAATAATACATTCACAGAATCACAGAATTGTAATGGCACGGAAGGACATCATTCAGCCCATCGTGTCTGCACCTGCTCTCCAAATGAGCATTATGACTTAATGCCATTGTCCTGCCTTTTCCCCGTACCCCTGCACATTGTTCCTATTCAAATAATCATCTAATGTTCTCTTGAATGCCTCAATTGAACCTCCCTCCACCACACTTCCAGGCAGTGCATTCCAGACCCGAACCACTCATTGTGTGAAAAAGTTTTTTCTCACGTCATTGAACTTCCTCGGAGTGGCAATCAATGTCAGATTGCCACTTAGCTCCTAGTTTCTTAGCCGAAATCCTGTTTCGCCAGACCTTCTGACTCTGGCCAGGCGAAACCTGGTGTGGGTCCATTCCAGGCATGTCGAAGCTTTCTGCTCGGAGGCCCATATTTGCATATTTTTCTCACTCAAGGGGCAGATCAGCAAATTTTGGAAAGACAAGGTTTGGCACGACAATAAATTGAACTTCAAAAAAAAGTTGAGATTTTAAGGAAAGAAACAACTGCTGAGCAAAAGTACAGCAATGTCAGAGCAAATAATTGTTCATTTAAAAAATAGTTATTAATCAAAATGACCAGACTGTGAAAGGGTCAGATTGTGTGTGCCTGGCTCACTCCCAGACTCAGTGCTCACCCACTGAGAGTCGGTGCATACGTATGTGTTGGTGAGAGTGAGTGAGAAACCTGAAACTGGTCGCAAGGCAGACTCGCACTCCTCCCAGCACACACACTTAGTCTCTTGCACTCCTGCCCCCTCCCGCACACAGTCACTCAGTCGCACTCCACCGTCCCCTCCGTCTCACACACACACGCACTGTCACTCAGCTGCACTCTCTCGCTCCCCACCAACACACACAGTCACACACACTCATTCTCCCCCAACACATACAGTCATTCAGATGCACTCTCACTGCCCACCAACGTGTACACGCAGTAATTCACTCCCCCTCCAAACACACACAGTTGCTCAGCTGTACTCTCTCGCTTCCCACCCTGCCACACATACAGTCACTCTGTTGCACTCTCCCACTGCCCCTCAACACACACATGCTGTCACTCAGTCGCACCACTCTCTCACTCCTGCCCCCCCTTCCCCCCCGCGCCCCAAACACACAGTCACACACTCTCACTCCCCCAACACACACACGCAGTCACTCAGTCTCACTCTCTCACTCCCCCCACATACACACCATCACTCAGTCACACTATCTCACTCCCCACCCCCATCCTACAGTCACACTCTCTCACTCACAAGACCATAAGATGTAGGAGCAGAAGTAGGCCAGTCAGCCCATTAAATCTGCTCTGCCATTCAATGAGATCATGGCTGATCTGATAATCCTCAACTCCACTTTCTTGCCTTTTCTCCATAACCCTTAATTGCCTTACTGATTAAAAGTCCATCTATCTCAGCCTTGAACATACTTAACGGCCCAGCCTCTACAGCCCTCTGCCATAAAGAATTCCACAGATTGACTACCCTCTGAGAGAAGAAATTCCTCCTCATCTCTGTCTTAAATGGGTGACCCCTGACTCTGAGATTATGCCCTCTGGTCCTAGACTCTCCCACAAGGGGAAATAACCTCTCAGCATCTACCCTGTCAAACCCCCTAAGAACCTTACGTGTTTCAATAAGGTCGCCTCTTATTATTCCAAACTCCAATGAGTACAGGCCCATCCTTCTCAAATTCTCCTCATAAGAAAATCCCTCCATACTCGGGATCAACCTAGTGAACTTTCTCTGCACTGCCTCCAATGCCAGTATATCTTTCCTTAGACAAGGGAACCAAAACTGTTCACAGTATTCTAGATGTGGTCTAACTAGTGCCTTGTATAGTTTTAGCTAGACTTCCCTATTTTTATACTCCATTTCCTTTGAAATAAAGGCCAACGTTCTATTTGCCTTCCCTATTACCTGCTGAACTTGTATGCTAGCTTTTTGTGATTCATGCAGGAGGACTCCCAAATCCCTCTGTGCTGCAGCTTTGTGCAGTCTTTCTCCATTTAAATAATATTCAGCTCCTCTATTCTTCCTACCAAAGTACATAATCTCACATTTTCCCACATTATATTCCATCTGCTAAGTTTTTGCCCACTCATTTAACCTGCCAATGTCCCTCTGTAGACTCCTTGTGTTATACTCACCACTTGTCTTTCCAGCTACTTTTGTTTCAAACTTATTTTTCAAACTTGGCGACAGTGCATTCACTTCCCCCATTCAAATCATTAATATATATTGTAAATAATTGGGGCCCCAGCACTGATCCCTGTGGCACTCCACTAGTTACAGGTTGCCATCTTAAAAATGCCACTCTTATCCCACCTCTGTCTTCTATTAGTTAGCCAATCCTCTATCCATGCTAATATACTACCCCAAACACCATGGGCTCTTATCTTATTAAGTAGCCTTATATGTGGTACCTTATCGAACACCTTTTGGAAATCCAAATATATTACATCCACTGGTTCCTTTTTATCTATCCTGCTTGTCACTACCTCAAAAAATTCTAATAAATTTGTCAGGCATGATTTACCCTTCATGAAGCCATGCTGACTCTGCTTGATTATATTATGTATTTCTAAATGCTCTGCTATTACATCCTTCATAGTAGACTCTAACATTTTCCTAATGACGATGTTAAGCTAACTGGCCTATAGTTACCCGTTTTTCATCTCCCTCCCTTTTTGAATAAGGGTGTTATTTTGGCAGTTTTCCAATCCTCTGGGACTTTTCCAGAACCTAAGGATTCTTGGAAGAATACTACCAGTGCATCCACTATCTCTGTAGCAGATACTTTTAATATCCTAGGATGCAACCCATCAGGTGCAGGGGACTTATTGACCTTTAACCCCATTAGTTTTCCTAGTATATTTAAAGTACTCTTACTGTCCGTTTTTATATTACTTGCTAGTTTATCCTCAAAGTTTATTTTCTCCCTCATTTTTTTGGTCATCTTTTGTTGGTTTTTAAACCTTTCCCAATCCTCTGGCTTACCACTAATCTTTGCCACATTGTATGTCTTTTTTAATTTGATAATATCCTTAACTTCCTTGGTTAACCATGGTTGGTTTACCCCGTTCCTGGAATCCTCCTCCTTCACTGAGATATACCTTTGTTGTGAGTCATGAACTATTTTCTTAAACGTCTGCCATTGCTCATCAACCATCTTTTCTGCTAAACTCCTTTCCCAGTCCACTCCAGTCAACTCTGCACTCATTCCTTTGTAATTACCTTTATTTAAGTTTAGCACAGTTTTTTCCAACCCAAGTTTCTCACTCTCAAACTGAATGCTAAATGTTATGGTCACTGTTTCCTAAGGGACCTTTCACTCTGAGATAATTTATTAAACCTGCCTCATTACACATTAGCAGATCCAAAATTGCCTAATTCCAGGTTGGAGCCACAACATGTTGTTCTAGGAAACTGTCCCGAATGTACTCTGAATTTTTAACTGTGGCTACCTCTGCAAATTTGATTTTTCCCAATCTTTGAGCCACACATTTAATTCCTTGACTTTATTAAATGCCAGTTTGCCTGTAGCTCAGGCAGTAATCCCGAGATTATTACTTTGGAGGTTCTGCTTTATAATTTAGCTCCTCACTGTTCGAATTCTTTCAGCAGAACCCCCCTTTCTAGCCCTATCAATGTCGTTGGTACCAACGTGGATGATGACAACTAGATCCCTCCCTTCCCACTCCAAGTTCCTCTCCAGCCCTGAGGAGATGTCCTTAACCCTGGCACTGGACAGGCAGAGAACAGTATCTATCCCCCTAATTATACTGTCCCCTACCACTACTACTTTCCTATTTCCACTTGAATGGCTCCCTGTACCATGTTGCCATGGTCGGATCGCTCATCATCCTTGCAGTCCCCACTCTCATCCACACAGCTGGCAAGAACCTCGCAACTGTTGGGCAATTGCAGGAGCTGAGTCTCCTTGGGCCCCCATACCTGCCTCACCTGCAGTCACACCCTCCTGTCCCTGATCAAAAGCCAAATTTGGATTACGTAATCTGAGGAGTGTGACCGCCTCCTGGAGCAAATTGTCCAGGTAACTTTTCCCCCTCCCTGATGTAGCACAATGTCTGCAGCTCGGACTCCAGCTCCCCAACTCGGATCCAAAGTTCATTGAGCTGCAAACACTTACTACAGATGTGTTCGCTCTGGATCACCTTGGTGTCCAGCAGGTCCAACATGCTGCAGCAGCCACACATCACTGGTCATGCCATCACTATCGTATTTTATCATTAACAAGCTATTTTTAAGAAAAGAGGGAAAAAAAAGACAGAGACCTAAACACAAAGTCAAGTCCTTTTTAAAGACTAGAAATACTCACCAATCCTACTCATCAATCAGCTGCTTTCCCTGCACTCACATCAGGTCATGGTTCGTGACGTGACTCCGCCCCTGGTCTCACATTAAGTCCCCCCTGTTCTTTTTCAGCTGAAGTCCCCCCTGCTCTCCCCGACACGGTCATGCCACGATCTGTCTCCTCCCCACCCGGGCCACCAAAACTTCACCATCCATGGGCCCGACATACATGACTCCCTGGGCTCAAGCCCCGACGCACCTGGCTGCCCAGGCCCATGCCCCAATGCCCCCTCACTTCCTTGGCCTGACAGCCCTCAGCACACACCAACTCTGGCATTCACTGCTCCTCCAATCAGCGACTGTTTCTCTCCCTCATTTGCTGCTGATGAGCTGACTAGTGAGTCTATAAGCAGCAAACGCGGGAGAGAAGCAGCCTCTTATTGGAGGAGCAGCTCAATGCAGAATCTTCCATTGAAACTCATCTGTTGATGACTGCAATTTTGAAAACTGGGGCTCCGGTGGGGCCGCAAGGACTTCCTGGGCTCATGGGCCATATGTTGGACAAGCCTGGTCTATGCAATAGTTACCCAGAAGTTAGAAGAGGTTTAAATTCTTCTAACTTTTTCTGGGTAACTGTGCATGTAACCGAGTTGGAACCATGCAAAGTTTGCGATTTAAGTCACACTTTCGGATGGTTACCAGTGCAGGGCAATTGCCCAGGGAAAATTTGCACTTCTGGGCAATTGCCGTGCAAACCTCACTTGTGAAAGTCCGGGGTAGTGTGGTCCCAGCACATCTTAGGGGTACCCTCCCAATACGATGCCCTGGAGCTCGGAAGTTACGGCCCATTGTAATGACCTTATACAACATCATATTAAATTGACAAAATGAAAAACACAAATGCTGAAAGTAAGCAATAAAAATGTCAGAAAGGACCAGCAGGTTAATAAACAGCTAATAAATAAATACCAAAAGACAATGGAACAATTCCACAGTGTGAAAATGCTTGAGAATCACACTAAAATGGAGCAGTCACAATGGATTAGCTTCATCAAGCATTTAATTTAGCAGTGTAGCTCAGAATTGCTTCAGCCATGTCCATTTGTTTTTTTTGACAATTTGAACAAAGGACTGTTTTTTCCCCTTTTATGTCAGTGTTCTTTGTAACACAACAATACTACAGATTTCATAGCAATAGCTTCACTCTTCTGAGATCTGTATCAAGACTGCTTGAATGTACATGTAAAAATAGAACAGGAGGAGGCCAAACAGCTCCTTGAGCATACTCTGCCATTCAATAAAATAATGGCTGATCTTCGACTTCAACTCCACTTTATTGCCCAATCTCACGTCTTTTAATTCCCTTAGGAAAATCTCTCATTGGATGAACATACGAATTAGTAAGCCATTTGGCCCCTCGAGCCTGCTCACCATTTGATAAGATCATGGCTGATCTGACTGTGGCCTCAACTCCAATTTCAACTCCTATTTAGAGATAATGTTCACTGCAAGGCTAAGCATGGTACATCTGATCTCTACCCTGCTGCTTGCCAACTGCCTACAAGTCATGGGACTAATGCGTCATGTACTGTTTAGGTGTGTAATGACTAACACTAATTCAAGATAGTTAGAGGTGTATGTACATCAATCACAACATCCCCTTTTTCTAACTAAAAGTTTACTTTTAAAGAATCAAATTAGTCACATAACAGCAAAGCATAATAACATTGCCTCTGAATGTACTTTATCACAGAGCAATAAACTTACAAGTGTTTGAAAATTATAGGTGGTTTGCTTATCTGTCCAGCTTTAGTTATGGTGATCTTTGCAGGAAGCTGCTGTGTGTTTCCAGAATGCTAGTTAGGGTTGCTTTGTTCGTGTTGTGTATTAGACCATGTTCTCATGGCAATGGGACTGCTTGGGGTTTCTGGTATTGTTCTTATTTGGCTTTGTTTTGTCGCACTATCATGCCATTTGGTGTTTGTATCTGAAACGATGTTGGTTCTTGGCTTATGCTGACGATTTTGGCTGGATTCCGGGTACCATCAGTTGGGTGTTGTACACAAACTTTCTGTCTGATGTTCAGCTTGGGTAGTTCATTACCCGCAAGCTGGTTGTGGGCTCCTTTCATCTTCCCCTGTTTTTCGGGGAATGCATCATGTACTCCTGGGAGGATTGATGAGTGATGACTGGGGGGGTTTGTTCAGACTTCCCTGCTCATTAGCAATTCTGCATTGGTTCGGCATTGTAATGTTTGCAAGTTTGAAATGTGTTATGATCCTTAGCCAGACCTCCAACTTGTTGGTGGGATCTGGTTAGGGACCAATTACGTTTTGTTTAAGGTAGACAAAGTTTGAGATTTAAGACACTTCCCAAGTCAATAAAACTGCGAGATTCCACTGTTAAGAAAGATAAAGCAATTTACAATGTCTATCCTATACTCTAACATTCAAGGTTAACATGCGGTACATGTGAATTGACTGGCAAACTGTGGTCGAACACACTACATTGCACAATAAATGCCAAATATAGCCAAAACAGATTCCATGGATTTCCCAACAGACTACCCCAACATCAGTAACACTAAGTCAGCCAATCTCACTGAAACTCTGTTTCTCACGAGAGTTTCCAGTCATCACTATTGAAGATCTTGCCTTGGCATTCTCTCTAAAAGTCGCTCCAACTCCGACGGCTTCAACAACAGCCCACCTCGCAGGGCTTCAATCTCGCCTTCCAAGATTCCGTTCCCCTGGATTCCTGAATACACTTAAATATCAACTTGCAAGCACATTTTCAGCTCTTCGGCCACGGTGAGCAAAAACTACTGCTCCAAAGGGGTATCTTTGCCCCAGTGGACTGCAGCACGGGGTCACCATCCTTAGGCTGCCTTCTTGGATCTTCAGAGCTTCTTCTGAGCCCTTTTCAATTGCCAGACTCGGACAGCTTAAATGACAGCCCACCTCGCAGGGTTTCAATCTCACCTTCTGAGATTCCAGTCCCCTGGATTCCTGAGTATAATCAAACATAACTTACAAGCATAATTTCAATTCTTCAGCTACTCCAAGCAGAATACTACTGCTACAAAGGGGCACCGTTGCCCCAGTGACCCTCTTCAATTACCAGGGCTTCTTCTGAGCCCTCTTTACTTAAGGCCTGCTCCCTGCAGCCCTTTCTGTAAGCTGGAGGGTTTCTCTGCTCCTCTCTTTTTCCTTAACTGAACTGGGACTTGTTACAGTCTCCTGTTTCTGTCCCTTACCTGGAACATCCTTCTGGAACCTCTCCCTGTCCCCACTCCCCTGTTTGGGACCTCTCCCTGTTCCCTACCTGGCACACTTGCCAGCTATGGCGCTCTGCACCTGGCCACCTAACACAGGTTTTTGAGCGGTTTTTTCTGAGTGCAGGCGCACTGAGCCCTAAAGAAAGTAAAAGTGCCAGTATGTGTGTGTGTTGGGAATTGGAGTTCCAACCTCCGCACTCAAGATTAAGGTAAATTGAGTTTCATAACAATGGGCTGTTATGACACGGCAGATGATGTTCACCAGGCGGATCAAGTCCACGATGGAAACATGATCGCCCTATCACAATGGTTTTGCAATTTGTATTTATTTCAAGATGCGTGCCCTGAATTCAGAAGTAATAAGTCCACCAAGACTTGAGATTTTTTTTAAAAAACTAAAATAATATATTTATTAACAAGAGAAGAGCTTTCAAGCACATACATAGGTCTACAAATTACTACTATAGTAACTCCTAAAATCCATAATTAACCTGGCTCCCAGCTACAGCCCCTTTAGGGCAATGGTCCAAAATAGATTTTTAGATTTTAAACAGATCCAGCAAATTAACACAATACCCTGCACAGTGAAATTTAAAATGGCTCTCTCCAGCTCCGGTTTCTGTAGATAGCAGTTTTATGCATAAATGCTGGCGGCTTCTCACACTCTTGTTAGATCTTACAATGCCTTCTCCTGACACATAGCCTCATTCTCCTTTATATACATTTCTCCCTTTTTAATATGTAAATTCCATTGTTTCCATATGTCTTTGGAACTTTTACCTTTCACATAATATAGATCTTTTCATGTTGCTACTATTCTCATTAACCCCTCTGAAATTTAAATCCCCCTTCATCTACTAAAAAATGCAAATTCCCTTTACACCTTTCATGCTAAGGCCCCAACCATGCTTACTCATTAGCATATTAAAGTGTCACGAATCACTGGGGATAGTGTGCTGTGGTATTAAGCCCCACTGTTCCCTGAGCCGCGACAAATGTGAAAAAATTTGATCGAACTACCAGATTTCCCCAATTCTACTTAACTGTTTAATTTAGGTTAACAGAATACGAGCACCAGGTTTGTAAATGAGTAAGTAACTGTTTATTGAACAAGTTGTCATTAACCAGTGACAAAAGAAAGAAATATGAACTGCTAATTTCTAACTTAAACTTTACCACTGTACATAGACATACAAAACGCATAAGACACACAAAAACATGGATTCTAAGGGTGGGATAAAACAGTTCAGTAGCACCATTTCCGGAATACAGGATTTGATGGGTTGATTTTGATCAATGTCTCCCAAATTCCTTTCAGTTCTTGTTGATGACACGAGATGGCTGTCTAGCACTTTCAGTATTTAGTTCACTGGTTGAGCACTTGCCATTCAATGTCTCTAACAGTGATTTCCCCCTTTGCCTCTTGACAGGGGTTTTCAGAGAGAGAGAGCAGGATATAGAGAGATGAGAAGAAAAAGCCAACTAGCTATTATTGTGGAATTACTGAGTCTTCCACACAAAGGAGGAAGAGGTTTTAGGTCTTGTTCTTTTCAGGCTAGGAGCTATTCAGCTGCACTATTTTTCACCCAAAACCTGGCCGCCTGGTCAGGAACCAATTAAAACGTTGTTGTCAGGCAGCTCCCTTAGTCTAGGGCTCCTTTCTAGCACCATCCTGTCATTCATGGTACACTCTGTTCCAGGACTGCAACATTGTATATATTCCTCATCCTGGACATGTCTTTCAGCCTGCAGTCATTGTAATTCTAATCCACAGTCCAACAGAAAATAAAAAGTTATGTTCTTTACAACAGTCTAACAGAAATAAAAAGATACGTTCTTTACAAAAGACACTTCATTCTTTTGATAACTTCAACTCGCAGTCTGCTTGGCCACAAAATGTAATGAAATCACATACACAGACAGAACAACACAATCCCCATAAACCTACTTTACAATAAACCAGAAAAAATATTATGAAAATTATTATACTCATGTCAGGGTATACGTATTTGGTTCAAACAGTGACATGTTATCTGTTGGCTGATGATTTACGTTGCAGAGTTAGGTGATGCTCTCCCAATGTAAGCACAGTTTTTCCAGGTGGTGCTCCTTGTGGTCTCTGGTCCTTGTCATTGTCTTGATGATACCATGCATAGTGACCTAGGGCAAGTCCTTGCACGCTAGTAGGCCTGCGAAAACTGGACCTGTGGTGTTCACAATATAAAATATCTGGGGTGACCAGAGTGAGCTCTTGTAGCGACAGTTAAATGTTATGGATCGCAGGGATGGAATCTCGGGGTCAATTGAGGTGCTGAGTTTGGCATTGGTTGGTTGAATCATTGCTTACCACTTCGATGAATGCATGCATTTCAGTGTGCAAGTGGAAGGATGTTTTCACTGCACTGGTATCCAGTCTTGCAGATAAGTTGTGCTGACCCTTCACCTTTGGGCATATAATCTGGACAGTGCTAAAGGCTTTTTTTGAACCACTGTATCAATACATTTTTTGATGTTCACCATGCTGAATGTTGGCTTACTTTGTGTGTCGACGATCTGATCATCTTCATCATTTGACCATATAGCTTGGCTGGACATTGTGTGGATCTTGCCTTTGTGCTGTTTGGTACACACTCTTGGTTGATTAGAATGGTGTACCTGTCTGGTCTCCGGTTGTGGTTTCTCGTGCCATCAAACCAGTTGTTTTTGCCTTTGCTTTCTGCATTGGCGCTTACAATGTCCTCTGGTGCTACATGCCTTGCAAACAGCATTAAAAGCTGGACAATTTCTGAGTGTGTGTGTGTGTGTGAGGCCACACAGCCCGCATTGGTTGCTAGGCTTGCCTGCATTGGCTTTGGTGCCAATGGTGAACAAATTATGCATAGCCTGTGGACTGTCTACCCGTTAATATGGCTTTTTACTTACATCCGCTTTGTACTAGTGCTTTGAAGATGTAACTTTTAGGTTGGTCTATGATTTCTTTGGAACGCTTCCATTGGGCTAGATGCTATCACAACCTCAATTATTCTGTCAGCTGGCTCTGCTCCTGTGAAGTCACAATCATGCCTTTTGTCCCTGCATCTACTTATGAATTGCTCAGTGGTCCTTGTCAGCTGTTGCCTCAAAGACATGAATTCCAAACGATGTATTCTGAAGTTGAGCTTTACACATAATTTATTTTTGAGTGTTGACCATATTTTATCTGGATTCTTAAGGTGGCCTTCAGTTAGACCTGACATATTCAGTCTGTGGAGGCCTTTCATTGCTTGTAGCAATTTTGATTTTTATGGCTTGTTTATTTGGTTTGGAAATATTGAGGCCCAGAAAACACAGCTTGACGTGTTATCAGAACAAACTAAACTCAGATAGGAGATCCATTGCCTAAGTGTTGGAAACTTTGTGGCCATCTTTTACCATTTTGCAGCATTTTTAATGCTTTATAGAGCTTTTAATGTCTATTCAAGTTACTTATAGTTCTTTTAGTGTTAATTTAGCTCAAAGTTGCAGTACTCATAGTGGCCACTGCCATAGCTGGTCATAGGTTACTGCTTGACTGCAATGGGGGCACTGTAGATCTTTTTATTTTTCTTGGTTTTAACTTGAAGCTCCACCCATAAAACAGTGATTTCCTTAGGAACATGGCTGCAGGGCTTCCAAAGTGAAAATAAACAGTGAAAAAAGCTTTTTTGTAAGCTTCTTCTGCTTGCTAGAAGCTGTTACTGGATGGATTCTTTTTCCCAGCCCAGCCTGCAGTATTTAGCTTCAGCAATAATGAATTATCCTGTCTGTCTACGTAAAGTGAAACTACCTGCAGTCTACTGTTTAATTTCTGCTCCTGATTGAACTTTGCAGCAGTTAAACTTTTACTAATTAAGCTCTTCCAAATTTGAACAATCTCACCAGGACCCAAAGCCTCCTGGCTGGAGCAAGGTGTGATCCCAGAATGAAGGGATTCCTACAAAGCTGCAGAATCATTTACACATGATGAGGCTTGATGGTTGTTTCACTTTCACACCAGTTATTTTGCTCTGCATGTGAAGGATTGAGGTTTGCTTAGGCAAATCTTCAAAAACTGTGCTGCCACCCTGCCATCATATGTTCTTCTGTTCGATGTAACCGTACCAATCATGTACAAGGATTGGTGAAAAAAATGAGTTCTTTATTCGAAGATAAGACTATTTACAGGTGATGTTCACTGGGAGGCTAAATATGGTACATCTGACCTCTACCCTGCTGCTTGCCTACATTTCGTGGGATTAATACATCACAACCTGTCGATATGCATAATGATTGACAATAGTTTAAGATACATCCCCTTAAAGGTGCATGTATCTCATATCACAACATAGGTTAGAGAATTCCATAGATTTACAACTGAGTTAAGAAATTTCTTCTCAAGCCAGCCTTAAATAGCCAGCTCCTGATCCAGAGATTGTGCCCTCTAGCTCTAGACTCTCTCAGCTGAGGAAAGCAGTCTCTCAGCATCTAGCATGTCAGAATCTTCTATGTTTCATTTTAATTGCCCCTCATTCTTTTAAACTCCAAAGAATATAGGCCTATTGTACTCGATCTCTTCTCATAGGACAACCCTCTCACCCCAGGAATCAACCCAGTTAAGCTTTGTTGCACCCCTTCTAAGGCAAGTATTAACCCCCTTTGGTACAGAGTCCAAAACTATACGTAGTACTCCAAATGTGATCTCACCAAACACTGTACAGTTGTAGCAAGACTTCCACACTTATACTCTGACCCCCTTGTAATAAAGACCAACATAGCATTTGCCTTCCTAATTACTTGCTGTACCTGCATGCTAACTTTGTAGTTTGCATCAAAGACCCCCTTAAATCCCTCTGAATACCAACATTTATAGTTTCTCACAATTTAAAAAAAAGTTTGTCTAATCTTCCTACCAAAATTAATAACCTTGCCTTGCCCCACACTATATTCTATCTGCCAATTCTTGCCCACTCAGTTAACCTATCTATATCTCTTTGCAGACTCTGTGTCCTCTTCACAGCTTACTTTCCCATCTAGCTTTATTATCATCGGAAAATTTGAATTCTTTACACTTTGTTCTTTCACCTACATCTTTGAATAGATTGTGAATAGCTGAGGACCCAGCACTGTTCCTTGCAGCAACCTGCTAGTAAGAGTCTGCCAACCTGAAAAAGTTCCGTTTATTCCTATTCCCTGTTTTCTGTCCCTTAAGCTATACCCTATCCATAATATACTACCCACAATCTTGCATGCAGCAGTCTTTTGTATGGCACCTTGTTGAATGCCTTTTGAAAATCCAAATATACCACATCTACTGGTTTTCCTTTATTTACCCTGCTACAAGTCGAGTATCCTTTATCTAAAACCCTCGGAGTCAATTGCGTTTCTGATTTCGGATCATTTCAGTTTTTGGATACCATATATAGCCTTAAGCCTACTTACATTACAATGGCTGAAGCCTGGGCTAGCTATCAGCTATAATAAATAAACTGGCTAGAAAAATAAGATGTACCACTGAATAGTAATTACACGTTACCTGTAATAAGTTCTCACCCATG
The DNA here is from genome assembly GCF_964194155.1 of Cetorhinus maximus. Lineage (NCBI taxonomy): Eukaryota > Metazoa > Chordata > Chondrichthyes > Lamniformes > Cetorhinidae > Cetorhinus > Cetorhinus maximus. The sequence goes on from NC_135882.1 coordinate 156,064,808, forward strand.
GAGCAAGGTAAACAGCGCAGACAAAAATTGCAAGGTAAACAGTGCAGATGAACAACTAGACTCCCTATGCTAAAGGTTAGGTGCGGTCAGCGAGGTTCATGTCAGCTTGGGTCACAGACTTCCCATGCTAAAGACCAATGAGATTCAAAGAAAGTGGGGTCTTCAATGTGTTGAGTTTTTGGATTTATGTATAAAGGATACTCGACCTGCAGTTACATCCTCAAACCTTTTATAAAACCATATTGATTCTGCCTAATCATATTTTCTAAGTAACCTGTTACCACATCCTTGATAATGGATTACAATATTTTCCAGAAGGCTGAGGTCAGGCTAATTAGCCTGTGTAGTCCCTGTTTCCTTTTCCTTCCTTCCTTCCTTGAATAGTGGTGTTACATTTGCTGCCTTCAAATCCGATGAGAATTGAGGGAATTTTGGAAGATCACAGTCAGTGTATTCATTACCTCTGCAGTTTAGGATGTAAACAATCAGGTCCAGAAGATTTAATAGCTTTTAGTCCCACTAATTTCTTCAGTACTTTGTCTTTAATGTTGAATATTTTAAGTTTCTCAAGCTTATTACACCCTCATTTGCACTTTTTCTGTTTTGTTTTTATGTCTTCTGCTGTGAAAACAGGCACAAAATGTTTGTTTAATGTCCTTTATTCGTCCTGGCAATATTATAAACCTCTTCTTTTGTAATATGTGGACTTTAGAAGGTCTTCTCTGGTATATGGAATTTATCAGAGAATATATTTGATAACAAAACATGCATTGCAGTATAAATGTGATGATTGGACACAATTGTGCACTGAACATTATTAGGAAAGTGACTGAATTCATGTTGTAGAAGTAAGATCCCTTCCTTGATTCACTGTTAATGATAGGCATTAAAGTGGCCAAAATGTATTGTCTGCTTAATGTTTCTCGTTTAGAATTAACTAACAGCTTCTTTGGATCAAATTATGGCACAATGATACAGGTTGAGTTAGTTGAAGGCAAAACTTGTAATAAATGGTGAGCTTAAGTGATGCAAACAGTCGGGGTTCAATTTCTGTGAACATCTTTGAACATGCTTTGAACCTGCATTTGAAGCTGCAGTTCTTTCTTTCAAATACCATGTCTCCAAATTTTAATGTAGTCAGCAATTTATTTTTAAGACTCGGGACAAAATAGATTTGAAGAGAAAAGGATTGGCAAGTCAAGTATTAATTGGTAAAATAGATCGAGTATTTGATCCTACAGTTTTAATTTAATTTGGAATTTAAAAGTAATGTCACAGTGGATCTATCTGTGTTGCCATTATAGTTGTGGAATACTTAATATATGTAATGATTTTGTGAACGTATAATTTATTTTGGTATTTGAAGAGCCTAATTTAGTAATATGCATGGTTTAAAACAGAATTCATTAAATGCTGCAGTTCCTATCATTCAATTTTATGTTTTATTTTCAATCTTTAACAGTCAAGCTGGATAATTTCGGTGGAATTAGCAATTGGACCCGAAGAAGGCATCAGCTATCTTACAGACAAAGGCTCTATGGTACATATCTTCATATTATTTGTTTCACCCAAATAGTATATGTATTCCTTTCTTTCTCCTCACCAAAATGAAGTTGTAGTATTTTCAAGTTAACATTTACTTGGAAAAACATGGGTTTGTAAATTACGGCCAATGCGGTTTTTATGAAGGCAAATAATACCTGACAAGCTGCAATGAGATCTTCAGTGAACTAATGGAGAGGATTGAAGAAGAAAATACAGTTGATGTTATTAACACTTTCAAAAGGTGTTTGGTAAGGTGTTACATACAGACTTATTGGCAAAATAAAAGCCCAAGGGATGAAAGTGGTAGCTTGGATATGAAATTGTTAAGAGACAGTAAGTAGAGAGTAATGGTGAACAGTTGTTTTTCAGACAGGTTGGGAGGGAAGGTTCGGTTTGCGGGGTCCAAGGGAAGTAAACAATGGTGTCCCTAGGGGTCAGGATTGGTATTGCAACACTTAATGATTATATATTAATGAATTGGACCTGAGTGCAGGGTGTTCTCTTGCAAAAAGCCTGTTGGTGAAGGATAGAACTGGAGCCAATCTTTATACACTTCAGTATTTATTGACAGAGTTACACATTACAAACATATATCTCCTAACCAATCACAGTTCTAATCTGAGTCTATTTATAAGAGCTAAAGTGAATGCCCAGTTAATGCCCACCATCTGCATACAATTAACATAGGGTACCTAATTCCAAAGTTTGCAAGTGACACAAACTTGCAAATATAGTAAACAGTGAGGAAGATGGGGGCAGACTTCAATAGAACATAGACTGGTGAAATTAAACACATGGCAGATGGAGTTTAATGCAGAGAAGTGTCAAATAAGGCATTTGGAGAGGATATAAACCAATTCAACCATTTTAAAGGACTGCAAGAACAGAGAAATGTGAAGAGTCATGTCCACAAGTCTTTGAAAGTGGCACGGCAAGATGATAAAACTTTTGAAAAAATGGAATCCTTGGCTTTATTATTTGATGCATAGAGCACAAAAGCCAGAAAATAAAGCTAAACTTGTATTAAAAAAACTGGTTTGGTCCCAGATAAAGTATTGTGTTCATTCCTGGGTACCGCACTTTTTGAAGGATGTGAAAGTCTTGGAAAAGACACAGATGGGATTTAATAGAATGATACTCTGGAGGAAAGGCTTTCTTTTTTTTTCATTCACGGGCTGTGGGCATCACTGGCTGGGCCAGCATTTATTGCCCATCCCTAGCGCTCTTGAGAAGGTGGCGGTAAGCTGCATTGTTGAACCGCTGCAGTCCATGTGGTGTAGACACACCCACAGTGCTGTTAGGGAAGGAGTTCCAGGATTTTGACCCAGCGACAGTGAAGGAACGGCGATATGTTTCCAAATCAGGATCGTGTGTGGCTTGGAGGGGAACTTCCAGGTGGTGGTGTTCCCATGTGCCTGCTGCTCTTGTCCTTCTAGATTGTAGTGGTCGTGGGTTTGGAAGGTGCTGTGTAAGGAGCCTTGGTGAGTTCTTGCTCATATTGATTTATCTGGAGATACTAGAAGGGCTGTGAATTTTTTCCTTGAAGCAGAGATAATTAAGGGAGATTTAATAGTGGTGTTCAAAATTATTAGTGATTTTGATAAGAGCAAATGAAAATAAACTGTTTCTGCTGGCAGAGGTAAACTGATGGGGGCAAAAGAAAAGCAGTTCTGTCAGTATTTATAAAGTGAAAAGATTGGCTGTTTTGAGTGCTGGCAACATGTTTTATCTGAGATATTAATCCATCTTTTATCTTTACAAATGCTAATGGAATTACTTTGTATCTGTGGCACTTATTGTTTCTGCTTCAGCAGAGTGTGAATCCGTAGGGCTCAAAATGGATCATGACCCACTGAGCTTATTGGTATAACTGTAATACTTCTCTTTACTCACCGTTAATGGTTTTGATCAGTTTGTAGATGTCCTTCTGCAATCTGATACTGGTCTGACAATAGTTTTTCTCTATTCTTCTTCGAAGTGAGATGAATCAGCTGTGCTAGGTTTCATTTAGTAGTTTGACTGATAGATATGTTGAGACATTAAGAGCTTGATTCGCATCGCCAAATGCTTGCGCTTTGTCCCGCAATTAGTTTTCTTTTAATAATAAAATGATATTTCCTTTAAAAATATAAGAATGTCACATGTTTACCAGAAACAGTAGCACTTAAAAAAAATAAAACCTAGAGTTGTACATTAAAATAGCATGGGTGCTAAGACTGCAGTAGTGAGATGCTAAATTGACTTTCTGTTAACAGAGAGGTCAATAGGGGGGCCATAGATTTAAATCAGTTGGTAGAAGGATTACAGGGTAGTTGAGGATCATTTTCTTTCACCCAGAGGGTGCTGGGCATGTCTGTCAAGGCCCCTCATAATTTTATAAACCTCAATTAATCAATCAATCTTCCCTTCGCCTCATCTATTTCAAAGAAAACATTCCCAGCCTATCCTTCCTCATACTAAAATTCTCCTTCCTAGAAACATCCTCATAAATCTCTTTTGTGTTCCCTCTAATGTGATCGCATTCTTCCTGTCGTGTGGTTACCAAAACTGTACCCAGTGCTCTAGCTGTGGTCTAACCCATGTCTTATACTCTTGCTCTTTAACTTTAGACTTGGCCAGAAAAGAAAAGTATGTCTTCTGCCTTCTTGACCACCTTATCTACTTGTCCTGCAGTCTTCAGGGATTAGTAGATGTACACTCCGAGGTCCCTCTGTTCCTGTACGCTACTTCGTATCCTACCATTTATTGCGCATTCCCTTGCCTTGTTTGCCCTCCCTATATGCATTACTTGACATGTCTGCAATTTGAATTTCATTTGCCACATTTCTTCCCAACTGCCCAGTCCATTGATATCTTCCTGCAGTTAACAGCTTTCACTACCAACCACAAGGCTGATTTTCATATTGTCTGTAAACTTCTCAATTGTACTCGCGACATGTAAGTTGAAATCATTGATATATACCATGAACTGAAAGGTACCAGGTACTGAGTTCTACAGACCCACTAGAAACAACCTTCCAACCATAAAAACACCCATCAATCAGAAACCTTTGCTTCCTGCCATGGAGCCAATTTTGGGTCCAACTCGCCACTTTCCTCATGAGCTTTTAATTTTCTGAGCAGTCTGTCATATGGCTCCTCAAAAGCTTTGCTAAACTCCATGTAGACATCAAAGCCACTACCTTCATCGACTCTTCTTGCTACCTCCTCAAACAATTCAATTGAGTTAGTTAGACATGACCTTCCCTTAAAAGAAGCAAAATACTGCGGATGCTGGAAATCTGAAAAAAAAAACGAAAATGCAGGAAAAACGCAGCAGGTCGGGCAGCATCTGTGGAGAGAATTGAAATGACAAACAGCAGGAAACCTAGGGACATGTTCACAGACTGAAGGAAGGTGTTCCACAAAGGCGGACCAAGTTTGAGTTTGGTCTCCCCTGTATAGAGGAGACCACATCATGAGCAGTGAAACAGTGTACTAAATTGAAAGAAGTACAAGTAAATTGCTGTTTCAGTTGGAAGGACTGTTAAGGGCCTTGAATTATGAGAAGGGAGGAAGTAAAAGGGCAGGAGTTGTATCTTTCCTAAACGAATCCATACCAATTCTCAGATAAAAGCAAAAAACTGCGGATGCTGGAAATCCAAAACAAAAATACCTGGAAAAACTCAGCAGATCTGGCAGCATCTGTGGAGAGGAGCACAGTTAATGTTTTGAGTCCGAATGAACCTTCAACAGAACTAAGTAAAAATAGAAGAGAGGTGAAATATAAGCTAGTTTAAGTGGGGGTGGGACAAGTAGAGCTGGATAGAGGGCCAGTGATAGGTGGAGATAACCAAAAGATATCACAGACAAAAGGACAAAGAGGTGTTGAAGGTGGTGATATTATCTGAAGAATGTGCTAATTAAGGGTAGAAAGCAAGACAAGCAAGGTACAGATAGCCCTAGTTGGGGTGGGATGGGGTGAAGGAATAAAAAAGGCTAAAAGGTAGAGATAAAACAATGGATGGAAATACATTTAAAAATAATGGAAGTAGGTGGGAAAAGAAAAATCTATATAAATTATTGGAGAAAAAAGGGGGGGAAATCGGAAAGGGGGTGGGGATGGAGGAGAGGGTTCATGATCTAAAATTCTTGAACTCATTATTCAATCTGGAAGGCTGTAAAGTGCCTAGTCAGAAGATGAGGTGCTGTTCCTCCAGTTTGCGCAGTTCTGCTTGATTAACCCATGCCTCTCTGAATGATTCATGCTGTTTTTCAAAATAAATTTTCCCCAATAATTTTACTGGTACCAAGGTTAGGCTGACTGGCCTATACTTACTCAGGCTATCCCTTTTTAAACAATGATACAATGTTAGCAGGCCTCTGGCACCACAACTGTAGCTAGAGAGGTTTGGAAAATGATGGTCGGAGCCTCTGCTATTTCTTCCCTTGCTTCTCTTAGGAGCCTGGGCCTGGTAATTTATCTACTTTTGAGGATGCGAAACACTTCAATATTTCCTCCCCTTCTATCATTATCCTAGCCAATGTTTCACACTCCTCCTTAACTACAATTTCTGCTTCATCCCTCTCTTTCTTTTGAGAAAACTGATGTAAAGCATTAATTAAGATGCCCGTGTCTTCTGGCTCCACATGCGAGTTATCTTTTTGGTCTCTAATTGGCCCTTACCTTTCCTCTTGATCTTTATGTATTTATAAAACGTCTTTGTGTTTTCCTTGATTTTTCCCCTGAACTTGTTTCCCTAATTTGCGTTTTAGTGTCACCCCTGCACTTTCTATACACCTGTAGCTTTCTGCAGTATTGAGCTTTTGCCATCCGATGCAAGCTTTCTTTTTCAGCCTTATCCTACTGTCTATGTGCTTAGACATGCAAGTTGGGGAGGTAGCTGTTTTGATTTGTGATTCCCACCCTTTTCTTTTGTGGAACATTTGTTCTGAATCCTCTTTAGTTCTTCTATGAATGCTTCATACTGCACTGACACTGATCTGTTCCTAGTCTACTTTTGCCAAATCACATCTCAGCTTAGTAAAACTGACCTTTCTCCACTTTTACAACTTTTTACTCTTGGTTTACTTCTATCCTTTTCCGTGACTACATTGAATCTAATTGAAATATGATCACTACTTCTAAGATGCTCTCCCACTAATACTACTTCCAACTGCCTATATAGGTTCCTTAAAACTAAGTTCAGAAACTCCAGAAGAGCTGCTTTTCTTGTTGAGCATGCTACCTTCTGGCTAAAAATAAGTCCTGAATGCATTCTAAGAATTCTGCATACTTCCAACTGTCTATCTGTGCCTTTGGCTCATTTGCTTTATCCACCTCCCTCCTTGCAATGATGTAGATGCTACTAATCACTGACCAAGTCCTTTGTCCATTTTCTAGCCTTTGTTTCCTCAACCTTCCATGCTCGCTTACTAATTTTCTGCATTTTTCCAGTTTTGCTTCTCTTCCTTCTAACTATGTGTTCAGGTTCCCATCACCCTGCCAAACAGGTTTAAACTCTCCCAATAACACTAACAAACCTCCACACCAAGTGCCCAGCTTGAATAGGCCCCACCTCTCCCAAAATGAGGCACAATGCTCCCCTTTCAATGTTCTGCAGCCAGTCAGTGACATCCTTGACCCTGGCACCAAGGAGGCAACATGCCATCCTGGAGTCACATCTGCAGCTGTGGACACATCTGTCTGCCTCACTTACTATTGAATCTCCTACCACTGTTGCCTCCATGGTTTTCCTTGTCCCCTACTCTGCACAGCTGAGCCACCCATGGTACTGTGGACTTGGCTTTGGCTGTATTCCTTGTCATTTCATGTGGTCTTCCATTCTTTCACAGCAGTATGCAAGATTATGGCAAAGGCTGCAACCCTTCAGTTACCAAATGGAAGACAAACTTTACATCAAAAGAAGTAACTTGCTGTACTTATTATACATAGTACTTTCCACGGAATTAGTCCTTACAGCAAGCAGTCCACAATTGTTCCCAACTTCTAATGGGTTCCCCTATCACTGTTTTGCCAAGTGACCATCTCCAGCTCTTTCTTCAGTTTTTGGCGATTTTCTTAAATCCACTGCCTACAGTAAAGCCTGTTCCAATGAATTTTCTTCCCTCCTGGGCATGCCAGGGCGAATCTTCCGGGATCTGTAGAAGGCTGCAGGATGCGTCTCTCTGACTCGAGAGCATCTCGCTCTGGTGTCCGACTTTGGTAGGTTGCAAAGTCAAAAACAGCCTCTTCTCTCATTTTTATCATGAAATTCATGCAAAAAATTCTTTGCTTTAATTAGGCATTATTTTTTCCTGCCCCCTCCAATGTTTAAACTTGGCAATTTAAAACAATTTCTGCCAGGCGTGCAGTCACGAAAATATGCCTGTAATGCACTGGACCCTGTGCCGGTTTTACCAAAGTGAAGTGACACACAGGTTTCCACTCAAACTCATTTGCCTAACCCTGAATGTAAAATCTCCCATGAATCCAAGCGATTTTGTAATTGATTATTAACTAGAACGTGGTCAGTGGGGCCTGAAGATTACAGAATTAAACTCATTCTTACAGAAAATATGTTCAAGCAGTTGCTGCACCTGAAGAAACCTGGCAGCACCAGTGATTTCAATTGGCTGCTGATCACAGATATTAAATACCAAAGGAAGATCAATTTGATTTTGAAGTCATTTAAACTGAATTTGGAATAATTGTAGCACCAGTCTGAGAAACAGGCATGATTCAATTGATAGTTGGTCACTGCAATTGCAGGTCATTAATGATGGATCAATGTGACCACTGGTGCCTGTGTACTCGAAATTCTGGGCTCAGTACAGTGAGCACCCCTGAACAGGGAGACAGTCAACAATTGGCATGCCGAGCTGGGAACGTGGTCAGCTTTGTGGACGGGGACTACTTTGGGTGGATGGACCACTGTACAAGATCATGGAAACTTGGGCATGAATGGCTATGGGTTTAACTCATTTGCATTTTAAATCCTGGGATTTTAATTTTGTTCTATTTCAGTCAGTTCTGTCCAGATATCTGGGCTGAAAGTGTGCAGCAACTCCAGGCCTATGTGATATTTCTATCACCATTGCAATACAGAGAAATCCCATCTTTATTAAAGTCAGTACAGTGGTCCCGTTGGATTGTATCTTATTTTGTCCTACTTTAATTCAAAAACAGTTGAATCAAACAAAATGGCCATGGCATTTAAAAAGAAAGCTTTATTCACATTTAGAAAGAGTCCACCACATCTCTAGACATTTCCTGCAGTTAATTTGTGTGAAAGGCCTATCTGACATTAAATTCTCTAAAGTACGAAATGTTTACTGTAAACTTACTGCACGAATAGAGCTATTCAAAGATCACAGCGAGTAGTGGGTATTTTAATGTCTATTCTTTATCCTTAATTTGCAATTGCAATTCCAACCACAACCACACTATTATGTTTGCAGTGCCACCCCGTGGAGCATTTTATTTATGGCTGTAAAAAAACTATTGCTTGTAATACAGCCGTCCAACTTGAAGGAATCACTTTGAGTGGCGATGTTTTGATTTCTTCAGCAAAACATACATTGATTTCCCCCAGGCTTTAGTTAAAAATATAATTGCAGTGCAGGTTGCAGGAATACAGCATTATATCATTGTAGGAAGTGAATTTCATTCTTATCTGGCTTCTCGTGATAATGTGCTTACACCTTTTAAGTCCTGGTTTCCAGTCAGGGAAACTGTTCAGCTGTTTACTGTTCAGGGAAGCCTCTGTCCTTGACCCCAACTGCTGATAATAGGGTGATGGTTCTTTGTGCAATAAATAGAGTGACATTGACCTCAGTGCAAGGAGAATGCCTAAACATGTTATCCTTTTGCCCTCCCTAACAGCGCTGTGAGGTGAGGTGTACCTGCACCACAAGGACTGCAATGGTCCAAGAAACCAGCGCACCACCACAGTGTCAAGGGCAATTAGGGATGGGCAATAAATGCTGGCCTAGCCAGCGATGCTCACACTCCGTAAATGAATTTTTAAAACATTTCTAAAGCTAAAAATGCTTACTTTCAAGGACATAGCCATTTTGGGACAGTGCAGAGTTTTGACAGCAGTATGATATGTGAGGTTTTGCTGTTGGTTTTGTATCATTGTAGTGGATTGAAACACACACATCTGAATGAAAGTTCACTTGAATTCTCCACAGAGAAATGTGTTTGTGGTAAAATGCATCTCAGTACATGTTAATTAGTATGTTTTCCTTAGGCAGAATTTGATTATTGCTAAAATGGAAAAAATACCATTCCAACTTATTGAAATACATTTGGTCTTTAACTATCATATTGTAAACAAGATTTCCTCAAAGAAATTTTAGTGCATTTTCAAGCATGATTTGAGGTTATCTTTTCATTTGCTTATTAAACAAATGTCTCATCTGAAGATGGATTTATTTGATTTGTAAAATGTGTCATAAGCGATAGCTTCACAGCTTTAAATAAGAGGCTGGATTTAATGCTTCCTCACTGATGGATTTGAAGGCGAGGGGGTCCTTAAATTCAGAGGGTGGCTTGCCCTGCTGAAATTATACTGGCAGCAGGGGTGGCGTAGGCGACCTGCCCGCCAGTGGGCTAAATAAGGCCATTGAGTGAGCAATTGATGTCCACTGAAGGGTCTCGTTTTTTTTCTTTATTCTTTCATGGGGTGTGGATGTTGCTGGCAAGACCAACATTTGTTGCCTATCTGTAATTGCCCTTGAACTGAGGGGCTTGCTCGGCCATTTCAGAGGGCAGTTAAGAGTCAAGTATATGGCTGTGGGTCTGAAGTTACTTGTAGGCCAGACCCAGTAAGGGTGGCAGGTTTCCTTCCCCAAAGGACATTAGTGAACCAGATGGGTTTCTGTGATAATTGATAGTTTCATGCTCACCATTACTGAGACTAGCTTTCAATTTATTAATTGAATTTAAATTCCACCAGCTGCCATGGCGGGATTTGAACCCATGTCTCCAGGACATTAGCCTGAGCCTTTGGATTTCTAGTCTAGTGACATTACCACTATGCCACCACCTCCCCATGTCCCTGGATTTAACTTGTGGTGGGAGAGGCCGATGCCAAGTGATTAACCCAGCTTTTCCACTTGCAGGATGGAACCCCTCCTTAGCCGCTCAGATTGCTCTCCTCCATGGACACTCAAACCCCAGCCCCTGATCCATAGGAACATAGGACTTAGGAGCAGGAGTAGGCCATTCAGCCCTTTGAGCCTGCTCATCCATTCAATAAGATCATGGCTAATCTGGTTTAGATCTAAACTCTTCTTTCCCGTCTGTCCCCCATAACCTTGACTCCCTTGCATATCAAAAATGTAACTGCCTTGAATAAATTCAAGGACCCAACCTTCACCACTTTGCAGGGACGAAAATTCCACACACTGACGACCTTCTGAGAGAGAAAAATTCTCCTAATCTCCATCTTAAATGGTAAGACCTCTTATTCTTAAACTGTGTACCCTGGTTCTAATCTTTCCCACAAGTGGAAGCAGCCTCCTGATATCTATCCTATCAAATCCTCTTGGAATCTTGCATGTTTCAATAAGATCACCTCACATTCTTCTAAACTCCAATAGGTATAGGCGCAACCTGTTCAACCTTTTCTCATAAGATAAGCCCCTCATCCCAGGAATGAGTTGAGTGAACCTTCTCTGAACTGCTTCTCACAAGTATATCTTTTTCAAATAAGGAAACCAAAACTGTGCACAGTTTTCCAGATGTGGTCCCATCAAGGCCCTGTACAGCTGCAGTAAAACCTCCCTACTTTTATATTCCATTCTGCTTGCAATAAATGCCAATGTTCCATTTGCTTCCCTAATCACTTGATGTACCTGAATACTATTTTATTTTTTGGTCTATGCTGTTGCAGTACAGCTATAATACTGACATCTACCCGGCAATGTGGAAAATTGCCCAGCGATGTCCTGTCCACATAAAGCAAGACAAATCCAACCTGGCCAAATACCGCATCATCAGTCTACTCTCAATCATCAACAAAGCAACGGAAGGGGTCGTTGACAGTGCTATCAAGCGGCACTTACTCAGCAATAACTTGTTCACTGATATTCAGCTTGAGTTCTGCCAGGACCACTCAGCTCCTGACCTCATTACGACCTTGGTCTAAAAATGGACAGTGGAGCTGAACTCATGGTGAATTTAGAGTGACTGTCCTTGGCATCAAGACAACATATGACTGAGTATGGCATCAAGGAAGTCTAGCAAAACTGAAGCCAATGGGAATAAAGGGGAAAGCTCTCCATTGGAAGATGGAGTCATACCTAGCACAAAGGAAGATGATTATGCTAAAAGCAAAATACTGCAGATGCTGGAAGTCTGAAACAAAAATAAAAATTGCTGGAAAAACTCAGCAGGTCTGACAGCATCTGGAGAGAAAAACAGAGTTAACGTTTCGAGTCTATATGACTCTTCAGAGCTAAAGAGAAGTAGAAATATGGTGAAGTATAGACTGTTTAAAGGGGCTGGGACAGGTGAAGCTGGATAGGTGGAGGCAAAGGAGAGATTGCAAAAGATGTCATAAACAAAAAGTTGAAGGGGTGTTGATGGTGGTGAGACTGGCTAAAGGAGGTGCTCACGGTGACATTAAGAGTAGAAAGTAGGATGAGCAAGTGATGTGCCTTGGATAAAGGGGAACCGGTAGATGTACTGTGCTTAGATTTCCAGAAGGCATTTGATGAAGTGCCACATCAAAGGTTATTGCAGAAAGTATAGGGGGTAACATATTGGCATGGATAGAAGATTGGCTAGCTAACAGAAAGCAGAGAGTAGGCATAAATGGGTCATTTTCTGGTTGGCAAGATGTAACGAGTGGTGTGCCACAGGGATCAGAGCTGGGACCTCAACTGTTTACAATTTATATAAATGACTTGGATGAAGGGATGGATAGGATGGTTGCCAAATTTGCTGATGCCACAAAGATAGGTAGGAAAGTAAGTTGTGAAGAAGATATAAGGAGGCTACAAAAAGCCATAGATATGTTAAGTGAGTGGGCAAAGATCTGGCAAATGGAGTGTAATGTGGGAAAATGTGAAATTGTCCATTTTGGCAGGAAGAATAAGAGAGAAGCATATTACCTAAATGGTGAAAGACCTGAGGTGCAGAGGGATCTGGGTGTCCTAGTGCTTGAATCACAAAAGACTAGTTTGCAGATACAGCAAATAATTAGGAAAGCTAATAGCGTGTTATCATTTATTGCGAGGGGAATTGAATACAAAAGTGGGGAGGTTATGCTTCAGTTGTAGAGGGCACTAGTGAGACCACATTTGGAATACTGTGTACAGTATTGGTCACCTTATTTAATGAAGGATGTAAATATTTTGGAAGCTGTTCAGAGAAGGTTTACCAGACTAATACGTGGAATGGGTGGATTGTCTTATGAGGAAAGGTTGGACAGATTAGGCTTGTATCTGCTGGAGTTTAGAAGAGTAAGAGGCAACTTGATTGAAACATATACGATCCTGAGGGGTCTTGGCAGGCTGGATGTGTAGAGGATGTTTCCTCTCGTGGGAGAATCTAGAACTAGGGGTCACTGCTTAAAAATAAGGAGTCGCCCATTCAAAACAGAGGTGAGGTGAAATTTTTTCACTCAGAGGGTTGTAAGTACTTGGAGCTCTCTTCCTGAAAAGGTGGTGAAAGCAGAGTCTTTGAATATTTTTAAGGCAGAGGTGGATAGATTCTTGGTAAGCAAGGGGGTGGTATTTTATCAGGGGGTAGGTGGGATACAGATTTCAGGTTACCACCATGACCTTATTAAATGGCAGAGCAGGCTCGTGGGGCTGAATGGCCTACTCCTGCTCCTTGTTCCTATGAACTACTCTACTCCATCTCATTGTTTCCCTTTCATTTACTACATCTCCTCTCATACGATTCCTCCCCCCAACTATTTAGTTTAAAACCCTCCCTACCACCCCGTTATACAACTCACCAGAACACTAGTCCCAGCACGGTTCAGATGAAGACCGTTTCAAAGGAAAGCTCCCACTTTCCTCCTAACTCGTGTCAGTGACCCATGAATCGAAACTCATTTCTCCCACACCAATCTTTGAGCCACACACTCACCTCTCTAATCTTACTTACCCTACGCCAATTTGCTCATGGCTCACATAGCGTTCTGCTTTTTAATTTACCCCCTAGCTGTTCATAATCCCAAAGCAGAACCTCTTTCCTAGTCCTATCTATATCATTGGACCATGACAACTGGATCCTCCCCCCTCCCACTGCATGTTCCTCCCCAACCCCGAGCAGATGTCCCCGAACCCTGACACCGGGCAGGCAACACAACCTTCTGGACTCTCACTCTCAGCTGCAGAGAACGGTGTCTATCCATCTGACTATACTGCTCCTACTACCACTCTATTCTTGTTAACTCCTCCTGCCTTAATGGCTTCCCGAACCACGGTGCCATGGTCAGTTTTGTCATCCATCTTGCAGCTCCCGCTCACATTCACAAAAGTTGCAATAACCTTGAAACTGTTAGACAATTGCAAGAGATGAGGCTTTTCCACTGCTACCTCTTGATCTCTCTACCTGCCTCACTCACAGTCACACCCTCCTGTCCCTGACCATTGACCAAATCAGATGGCCCTATCCTAAGGGGTGTGACCATTCCTGGAATAAAATGTCCAGGTAAATTTCCCCCTCATTCACATTCTGCAGTCGCAACACATGTTAATCCTATATACCTCTGTCCTGAAGTGCTGGAGAGCTTCTGGCCTTCATTGGCTGACAGTTCTCTGAGGCAGAACCTCATGATCCTGAAGAGCGAAAGTTCCGCCTCCAGCCTATTAACAGCCAATTGGCTCTGGCCTCCTGCCCCCACTGACTTTTTTGCCGGGGTGGCTAATTCAGTCCAAAGTTTTAGACTGAACGTCTGATTTTTTTGGTGGATAAAGTAAGGAATTTCTCCCAGTGTCCTGGCCATAACCTTCAAACAACATCACTTAAACGGAAGATCGAGTCGTTATCTTCTTGGTGTGTGAGGACTTGCTGTGTGCAGATTGCTTACTGCTTTCACCTACAGGGCTATACTTCAAAACTATTTCACTCCCTGAGGTCTTGAAAGGCACTCTACAAAAATAAGTTTCTCCATTGATTGGCAAGAAAGAATCAAAAGGCTTTTTTTAAAAAAAGCCATTCTTTCCCACTTCACACCTCTTGTGATTGCTTGACATTAGCCCTGTACTAACGATTCATCCTTTATATTGCCAGCTCTCCAAATGGTAGCTTGTTTCAAACTTGTATGTCTCGATTAATGCAAGTGATTTAGAAGGTTTGGTATCTCTTTAGTCACTGCAGCTTTACCAATTTTTTTCATTCTCATGTTAACCTTCTTGATACTTATAATTGAGATGGCTTATATAGTACATACCCACACATTTATTAATAAGTAATGTATGTATTTATATATAAGCGTAAATTTAGATGATTGTGTTTCCCGTGCAGCAAGTGCGATAGATGACCTCCCAGATGTTTGACAATGTTGATCTATAGCTGCTCATCAGAGCAATAATGTTGAAGTTTATTACGGTATCCAATCTGTTTAATTTTATTCAATCTTCTGGGAATTATCCACGTCTGCAACCTTGGATCCCCTTGAGGATGTTGGTAGTGAGTCATGGGCTGCAATCTTCAGTTATATATTTGTACCTGTCTGTCTTCTGATTACACTTGAGAGCTGCCCACATTTTATATTCCAAATTTAAAAAAAATTTAGAAGAATCTTGTTTGGTATGTGGAAAATGTAATCCTAAACAGTATAACATGCAACACTTTGACATTTTTTGATGGGGTGAAAGGACACACTATAGTTTAGTCTTTATTATTGTTTTTATTTACTAAAGAACACTATTCTTGTTTTACAGCCAACTCACCTGGCTAATTTTAATCAAGTACAGACCATTCAGTATTCAAACAGTGATGATAAAGACAGAAAAGGAACTTTGCAGTTAAAAATAGCTGGAGCAGCAGAGGTAAGGTCCAACATCATTTTTTGTTGAATGTCAGCTATCCTGAACTTATTTTTATTTTTGTTTTCTGTTTCTGAAAAAATTGCTTTCATTGGGATATTGTTTCAGTACAGAAGATCAAATCATCTTGAAGAATTTGCATTTCAACAAGCATTTTATTATTAATGAATCCTTATAAGACTGGGTCAAACCATCTGATGTAACAGCACGTTATTCTTGAGCAAGTTTAACATGAACTAGATGAGGAGGTCAGTACTCCAAGGTCAGCTGGACAATATGCATTTCATTTGTGTGCTTTTTCAACTCAATCCTGGAATGCAAACCTGTGAAAAAGAAGAAAATAGAGCCATTAGTGATTGCAATGTGATCTTGAAAGATCTCACCATCAGTGGAACTGCACCAAAAACTCGGGAAGGGAGACAACAACAAAATTGGCAATTATATAGGGCTTTTAACATTAAAAAAAACTAAGTAAGCTAATTATATCATACCTACGAATGGAGTTATTACTGCTCAGTGGTGTCTGTGTCAAAGACCTTTTGTTCTGCTTTAGGAGCTTTGAAACTCCTGTTCACGACCAAGACTTTTAAAAAAAATTCTTTCATCAGATGTGAGCATTGTTGCCATGGCCAGCATTTGTTGCTCATCCTTAATTGCCCTCGAGAAGGTGGTGGTAAGCTGTCGCCTTGAACTGACAACCGAGTGGCTTGCTAGGCCATTTTGGAGGGCAGTTAAGAGTCAACCACATTGAGTCTGGAGACACATGTAGGCCAAACCAGGTAAAGATGGCAGATTTCATTCCCTAAAGGACATTAGTGAACCAGATGGGTTTTTATGACAATCAATAATAGTTTCATGGTACCATTACTGAGGCTAGCTTTCAATTCCAAAGGTTTTAGTTTCTCAGAACTTTAAATGAAAATATGATTGGGATCTCAAAGTAGCAATAAATATCCTCAAATCCAATCTAATTTTTGAAAATTGTTATAAAGCAATGGTTTTGGCCCCAGACCTTTATTCAGCGCTGTTTTCAGTTATATGATTTCGTTTGTGTTGTCAGCATTTTGGAGGCTGTGTCCACTTTATGGAAGTTATTCATCAGCTTTTCCAATTTGGCGTGTATGGTGCTGGCTCATGCAACTCCAGATTCTTTTGTAACATACATATTCTTTTAGTGAATGGAAGAATGGGAAATGTTCTTAGATTCTTATTTTTATGTACAATAGTGATAAGCATTTTATCAAATCACTGAAATGTATCGGGTTGAAATTCTTTATAATCCATTTTCGGGCCTATAACTGGTGATGCATTTACAGCATGTACCTGAACCGCGAGCCCTGAGGCTAGTCTGAACTTGGCCAGCTCTCCCATATAGCCAGACCCAATTTGTCTCACCAGCACTGATCCTAGGTAAGTCCTGCTAGGAGATGCAGGTGTGTCAAGAGTTCAGTGGAGCTGGTCCTCCAAGCTTAAATAGAAAGAAATTACTGCAGCAATCAGGCAGGAGTGGAGCCTTTTTCATTCCGTGTCAATGACTTTTGCTGAGGGGTCTATCAAACAGATGTTAAGCTCCTCATTGACATACAAGGGCCCCTGTTTAAGCTTGTTGTCTTGAAGCTTTTTTTAAAAATTCATTCATGGATGTGGGCGTCACTAGCCAGGCCAGCATTTATTGCCTATCCCTAAATGCCCTTGATCAGAGGGCATTTAAGAATCAACCACATCGTTGTGGGTCTGGAGTCACATGTAGGCCAGTCCAGGTAAGGACGGCAGATTTCTTTCCCTTAACAGCAGTCGATAATGGTTTCATGGTCATCATTAGACTTTTAATTCCAGATTGTTATTGAATTCAAATTCCACCATCCGCCATGGTGGGATTCGAACCCAGGTCCCCAGAGCATTACCCTGGGTTTTTGAATTACTCATCCAGCGACAATACCACTATGCTGCCACCACCATCTCCCCTGAAATGGTATTGGCCATATTTCAGGTATTTTTGGGGGCCAAGGCCCTGGGACATTGATAATTCTGTGCACACCCAGTTTTCCACTGGAAAACGAACACAGCAAGGATTGATTTCTACCCCTGATGTTTCAGTACCACTGTATTGTAAACCCATACTATACTTATTCACAATAATGTATTTGGAATTTTAATAGTTTTTTTTTTCAAATATTCTATGCTCTCTTATAGTTTAACAGTATGCATAAATGTGTGTAACTTATCAGTGTTTCAGAGCTCATTGACCTAGTAATCAGCAGGATAATGGATAATGAAGAAGACTTAGATCCTAGATCCCAATTGTTGATTTTGTGTGGCACATTTTGTTGTTTCACTGCAAGTAACTATATTTTTGCATAAGCAAAAGTGATTAGTTTGTGTTTGATCTTCAAAATAACCTTTTCTGCTAAATTTCTTCCTGTAACACTATTTGTCTTATTAAAATAAACTTGAAATTTGTTTTTCATTTTATATCTGTTTCCTTTTTGTCAAACCATTGAGCCTGAGTTGTCAATGACTTGTACACAAGAAACAGAAACTGCAGTTAGACAAGTGTCATCCCCTGTTGACTGTTCGTGATGATGTATTGACCCCGGGCATCTTGTTTAGAATGGGACCAAGTGTCCTGATGGGAATTGGCAGCTGGGACAAGTTATGGCAATAATGTTACATTCTTATTTTCAGCCTTTGACAATAACAACTCCATCACTGAACATCGCAGAGAACATGGCAGACTTGATAGATGGTTATTGTCGCCTAGTGAATGGAATCATGCAGTCATTCATTATTAGATCCCAGAAAGGTAGGTTTTGGTTTCCTACAAAGTTCTTGTTTTTTTTCTCACATGTGCCATCTGGCAGCTGCATTTCAGACTTTAATGAGAAGCTCTGATGTTCAGCAACTGTCTTTTCTCATGAAAATCTAAAATTGAGGAATACGTTCAAGACTTGTTTTGCAGAAACATGCATCTAGCTAGAAATATGTTTTAGTAAAATTGATTACATATATATCTGATCCAAGTGACATGTTCTAAGCTATCTGTCTTTGCTACTTGTGTTGAAATCCGGAAAAACAGATCATTCTGTCACATTTCAGGAGAACAGTGAAGGACATAGTTGCTCACACTGCCTCACTATGGTGCTATTTTGCAGCTGTCAATTTACAGTTTGTTGTACAACATTGAGTATCTACTCAGTATTGGAAAAAGAGAGAGCATGCGTTTATATAATTTATTATATATCTTCAGGCTTTCCCTAACAGTTTCACATCCAATGAATTACCTTACCTTGAACTGTCATTGCTGCTGTTATATGGGTGAATGTCATAACTAAATTGCTCACAAGGTACACATCAAATGTAATAAGTATTCAGTTGATCTGTTTTGGTGCCATTGATGAACAGTGGTAGTTCGGTGAACGAGAATAACTTAATCACTGAAAGTTGAAAAACTTGTTCTAATTTTTAAATAGTTGGTGAACAGGGTAAATAATATTGCAACAAGTTAGTTGTAACTTAAGTGGATAGAACTTCTCCAATCAGGCTTTCATTCATGCCACAATACCAAAGTCACGAATGTCATTTTCTGTTATTCATGGGTTTTGAGCATCATTGGCAAGGCCAGCATTTATTACCCATCCCTAATTGCCCTTGAGAAGGTGGTGGTGAGCTGCCTTCTTGAACCACTGCAGTCCATGTGGTGTTGGGACACCCACAATGCTGTTACAGAGGGAGTCCCAGGATTTGACCCAACGACAGCAAAGGAATAGTAAAAATTTTCAAGCCAGGATGGTTTGTGACTTGGGGGGGAACTTAGTGTTCACATGTGTCTGTTGCCCTTGTTCTTCTAGGTGGTAGGGTTCAAGGCTTTGGAAGGCTCTGTGGAAGAAGCCTTGGTGAGTTGCTGCATTACACCCTGTATAAAGTACAGACTGTAGCCACTATGTGCTGGTGGCGGAGGGAGTGAATGTTTAAGGTGTTGGATGAAGTGCCGATCAAGCGGGCTACTTTGTTGTGGATGGTGTTTTTAAAAATTCTTTTATGGGCTGTGGGCTTTGCTGGGTAAGCCAACATTTATCGCCCATCCCTAACCGCCCTTGAGAAAGTGGTGGTGAGCTGCCACCTTGACCCGCTGCAGTCCATGTGGAGTAGGTACACCCATAATGTTGTTAGGAAGGGAGTTGCCCTGATCCCCATTATTTCAGTTTTATTGGGCCTTCCTGGTGTAACCCTCAACCAAATGCTGTCTCGCTGCAACCTTGCTTATGGAATTCAGCTCTTTCTTTTCTGTTTGGGCCAAGGCTGTAATGAGGTCTGGAGCTGAGTAGCCCTGGTATAATTGAGGATTAGGATGTTCATGGAGCCTTAACCTCTGTTTGTTTCTTGTTTACCATTACTATTCTCTGAAATTGAAGCTTATTCACCTTCTACAAGAGAAATTCCTTGGCTTGCACCATCTTCAACACAGATCTTCATAAAGACTTCCTGAGTATTTCTAATAGGCCTCCTCACTCTCAACACTGTTTTAAACATTGATAACAAACCGCCTGAACTATAATTGATATATAGAGAGAACAGTTCTCTGACGTGAGTAGTTTCTTTAGATAAGCTTTGATATTTTTGGATCTGAAATACTATAATTCACTTTCTTGCTACTCCTTGGGGGAATGAGTGGCACCATGACCATGATTTTGCTGTCAAGAAACAACAGCTGATTGTGGTTGGTTCAGACTACAGTAACCTTCAGTATCTTGCTCTTGTTCATGCGCTCTCTCTATTTTTGATTAGGCACTTTTAGGGCAGAAATCACAAGATGTTAGATTTTAAATATTCTGTCTTGATATGTCTTCCTTTCTTGGTTAAACACTTAAATGCATGAACAATCACAATCTGCTCCAAATTAAAAAGGGTTTTTAAAAAATCCAAATTATTGGCTGTTGGGATAAACTGTTTTACTCTGTGACTCAATCTTTGGTTGCGATCCTTCCCATCTCAAATTTATCCATAATGTATCCATCTGTTTGCCTGAGGAAACATGCTATTATGGAAACAAGTGTGAATCAGCAGGGCCAAAAGCAAGGATGAGCAATAACCAGCCTTGGGAAGTTAGAACAGGATCATGGTGGAAAAAAATATTAAAATTTTTTTAAAATCTGGGGCGACAACTGCTGCAATGTAAATAAATTGCACTAATATACAGCATTATGAGCTTAATCGGCACCTCACTCACATTTCAAACATTCACTCCCTCCACCGTTGATGCACAATGGCAGCAATCTGTGCGATCCACGAAATGCGCGGCAGCAACTCGCAACTTGTTCAACAGCACCTTTCACACCTGTGATCTCTGCTGCCTCGGAGACTAAGGCGGGAGGCATGTGGAAACACTACCCAATCCAAGTTTGCTTCCAAGTCACACACCATTCAGACTTAGAAACATATCACTGATCCATCATCATTGCTGCGTCAAAATCCTCTAACTTTCTCCCGAACTGCACTGTGGGTGTACCTACCCCACCCTGTCTGCAGTAGTTCAAGAAGGCAGATTATCAGTTTCTCAAGGGCAATTAGGAATGGGTCTACACACATATATATATTCATGTCTTCCGACAACCGATAGCTTATGGTTTATTACTTGGTGAGCACTGAATTTGGAAAACAGAGGATAAAACAAATATCTAGAGCCAACCATCTTATTTTAATGGGACCCCTACATTTGCTGTTTGTAGCTGAAACAGCTGCTCAGTTCTATGATTCCTGTTTCAACTTCTACATATAAAGAGTTTGAAAATGAATATCAGCTTAGTTGGAATCCCAGAGTCAGCAGACTGCAATTCAAAGACTGAAATGCACATAGAACAGCAAATCTGCATATGGCACCCAAGCCTAATTAAGAGAGCTAACACTATTTGCAAGGCCATAACCTATTCTGTTCCTCTGATGTTGTAAGTGATACTTTCAACCTTCTGTAGTAAGTTATGTAGTTGAGAATTGTTTGATGGAAATTGTTTATTTATATCCGGTCATCTTTACAGAACTAGGAATGAATTAACATTAAACTAAAAAATAATTGAATGAGTTTAATAATAAACACATTCAAGCTTCAGAAGATCGAATTAACCCATGATGTGCTACGTCACGTTCGTGGGTTCAACTGGCCATGATGCATTTATTGTTTAGTTTGGATATCCTGGTGGTTGCAGAATGTTTTTGGATAGATATAAATCATTTACATATGTTTCATGGAGTTCTTGATCCTATAATTTGCTTTAAAACAATGCACGCTAATTTAATAAAAGCTCTAAGAAAGAAATGTTGATAATCTGCTTAAATTTGTTGTTTCTTGTTTCCACAGAAGGAGAGCGAGCCTTGCCTTCCTTACCCAAGTAAGTAAACGTAAGAGTTTCAAGTAATTAGCAGTGCATCATTTAAGTTAAATTATGTTTTAAGAATAATTTGTAGTTTTGTTCCTTTTTGCTGAAAGAACGAAATGTTTTTCTGAACCGTGGAGTATAATGTGAAATCATAGAATGGTTACAGCACAGAAGGAAGCCATTTTTCCCTTTGCGTCCATGCTGACTCTCTCTAAGAGCAATTCAACTAGTCTTATTCCTCTGTCCTTTCCCTGTAGCTCTTTTTTCTCTTCAGGTAATTATTTAATTCTGTTTTTAAAGCCACAATTGAATCTGCCTCCACCACACATTCAGTCAGAGCATTACTGATGCTAACCATTCACTGCTTAAAAAAGTTTTTCCTCATGTCGTCTTTGGTTCTTTTGCCATTCACCTTAAACCAGCGTCCTCTGGTTCACAACCCTTCTCCCATTGGAAACTGTTCCTCCCTATCTACTCTGTCCAGATTTTAGAGATCTCAATCAAATCTTCTTTCAACCTTTTCTTTAAAGAGAACAGCTCCCATCATTCACGTGACTGAAGTTTCTCATCCCTGGAAATGTTTTCTGCACCCTTTCTATAACATCTTCACATCCTCAAAGTGTGGTGCCCAGAATTGGGCACAATACCCCACTTGAGGCCGAGCCAGTGTTTGATAAAGGTTCATTGTAATTTGTGCTCTATGCCCCTTTTTAATGAAGCCCAGGATCCTAGGGTGCCAAATTAACCATTTGATCAACCTGCCTTGCCACCTTCAATTATTTGTGCAAACATACTCATAGGTCCCACTGCACCTGCACCTTTTTGGAATTGTATCCTTCATTTTATATTGCCCCCTGTCAGTCTTCCTACCAAAATGTATCACTTGACACCTCCCTGAATAAATTCCAACTACCACTTGTCCACCATTCCACCAACCTGCCTATGTCAACTTGAAGTTAGTCATTATCCTGCTCACAGTTCACAATGCCCCCGAGTTTTGTGTCATCTGCAAATTTTGAAATTCTACCCTGCACACCCAAATCTAGGTCATTAACATAGATCCAAAAAATCTGTGGTCCTCGTATTGACCATTGGTGAAGTCACACAAAGGTGCAGGTGGAGGTTGAGTGCAGCGAGACCAAATGCTTAAATCTAGGAATTTGGGAAGTGAGGGAGTTCATCAGATGCATGATGTTTGTACATCCAAACACCCTGTGTATGGTGAACTGACCATTGGTTCACAACCTCACGGGCATCCATGCCTCCACTGTAAGGACACCTGCAAGCAAGATATGAAGATGGCAAACACTGGCACTGACAACAAGGAGACAGTCGCTGATGGCCATGACCTCTGAAGGCTGACTGTTTGGAAGGGCATTGGAAAAGGAGAGTGGAAACGAAAAGCTCAGCTACCCAAAAAGAGGGCCCAGAGAAAACCGAGACCACTGAATTGTGCACCTTCTCAACCCACTGTATTCATCTGCAGCAAATGTGGCAGAGTTGGCCTTGCCAGAGTGGGCTCCTGAGCCACAACAAGCTTAACACAGAGTTGACCACCACAGTGCAAACCACTGTCTTGGAGACAGAAAGCTGCTACTTAACTCTGTGAAAATTCACTTGCTCTTGATTGGCAAGCCCTAACGTGCTCTGGCATGCTTACTAGGTAAATACTGCAACTTCACGCGCATCCGCTTGTTTAAATGCTAAATATCTCGGCAAGATACTGTTAGAGCGAAACTTGCAGAAGAGTGGGGCAACGCAGACAGCATCTTCTTGTTTTGAATGCACATGTGAAGACCCTGAAAGTTCATGTCTGATTTAGTCCATAATAATTGTGAGCACTGATGGCCTCACTGGTTTCCCTACTCCAAAATCTTAGACATTGTTTTTTTCTGTTTTTACTGTTCATGTCCAAGGATAGCTATTGTGTTTTTGCATTTCTATAGCTCATTGTCTTGTCAAAAGCTGCAATGTACTTAACACAACAATTATCTTTTGAAATGCATGACTGTTAATATTGACAAAAACATAAAGTGTAGAATCATTTAGGAACTTTGCATGCAAAATGGTGATATAATATATATATAATATATTATTGATAATGTATCAATCATCCTAGAGGACAATTTCACCTTGGTCAGTGATTCATGTAATAGGAGCTTGGTGGTGGGAGAAAAGGCAATATGTACACTTTTACGTATTGATATATTTTTGCTTCTGGCAAAAAAAAAGCTAAAAACCCAGGCCAATTTCGAGGGGAGAGGGGAGGCAGCGGGTGAGATCCAGGAAATTATTTTGTGATCTGTTAAGGCGATTGAAATTTTTCTATGGGATCACTTTGGCCCTGGATAATATTATGCAGTGCCTACCTTTTGTACGAGATGATCACCTGCACCCTAGCCCCTTCCAGCCAGAAACAAGCTCAGCTCCTGCTTGTAGGAGTTCAACCCCATTTATAAAAGGTAAAATGCTGTTGGCTTTTTTCTGGCCTTACCTGCCTGTACCCGTGCTTGCAGAGTATTAAGAATTTGAACTTGAGGCCTATCTGTTAACCTTACTCTTCATCATGCTTTAATTCATAGAATCATGGAATGATACAACACAGAAGCTAGCCTGTCATACTCGTGCCATGTCTTTGAAAGAGCTATCCAATTAGTCCCACTCCCTGCTCTTTCTCCATAGCCCAGCAAATGTTTCAGTTTCAAGTTCCATTTCCAAAGTTATTAGTGAATTTTCTTTCACTACTCTCTCAAGCAGTACATTTCAGATCATTATAGCTTCGTGCATTAAAAAAGCATCCTCATTCCCCTCCACCACCACCACCACTCCCCCCAGCTTTTTTGGCAATTACCTTAACTCTGTGTCTTCTGGCTACTGACCTTCTTGCCAGTGGAAACAATTCAGATTATTTTGTTATTTCACTTAAGATATTTGGTTTCTGCTCTTCCTTTATTTGTTTGCGCAAAATTGACAAGAACTGGCATCATAGCAAATAATTTTGGGCAATCAAAAGCTAACTTTTGTCCTATTATGATAACCTTATTCAATTGCTATAGATGTATTGCACAACATATTATTGTACTACCATTGTGTGGAGGACAAGAGAATGGTACATATAAATACATTCATTTGCCAATGGGCAAATTTTTAAAACAGTTGCCGGATGATTTTTAAAAAAATTTGGATAATCATATATAAGTTTGCAGAATCCATCTCTCTCTTAGACAGTTCCTGGGGGTCAAGGATGATTTGCTTCCAATCCAGTTCAGTGAGCTCTGTAGTGGCCGCTAAGTCCAATGTGCGATCGGCAGACTCTGTCACATGTGGGGAAGGTAATGCTTGAAGGGTCGTTAGGAGGCTTGTTTGCTCCCTCCCAAGTTTCGACTTCACCTCTTCGAGTTCCCGACGGAGTCTCTCGATGTGTTTGGTGCCTTCCCAAATGAGCCTTCTCCATGTTGGCCAGTCAGAAGCCAGGGTCTCCCATGAGTCAACGGTGCATTTGACCTCTTCCAGGGATGCTTTGAGAACATCCCTAAGGCGTTTCCTTTGTTCCCCTGGGAGTCTCTTGCCGTGACCGAATTCTGAGTTGAGCAGTTGCTTTGTGAGTCTGGTGTCAGACATATGAGCGACATGGCCTGTCCAGCAGAGTTAGTTTTGAGTGATTAGCGCCTCGACACTGGTCAAGTTGCCTTGGAAGAGAATACTGCTGTTCTTGTCCACCTTTTTTGTCATTGGATATGGAGGATCTTGTAAAGACACTGCTGATGATACCTCTCTAGTGCTTTGAGGTCGATGTTGAGAACTCACTCTCCAAAACCTTCCCACCCTAAAGTATGGTGCCTAGAATTGGACACAATACCCTGGTTTGGGCTGAACTAGTGTTTTATATAGGTTTAGCATAAGTCCCTGGCTTTTGTACTCTATTCCACTATTTATAAAGTTCAGGATCCCATATGTTTTATTCACTGCTTTGTTAACCTGTTCTGCTACCTTCAAAGATTTGTGGACAAACATTCCCAGGCCTGTCTGTTCTTGCTCCCCTTCAAAATTGAACCTTTTAGCTTGTATTGTCTCTCTTCATGTTTCCAACCCAAATATATTACATATATAAATATATCACATTTTTCAGTGTTGAAGTTCTCCTGCTTTGTGTCTGCCCATTCAACAGCCTACCTCTTGAAGTTTGTTACTGTCTTCCTCACTGTTTACTACGCTTCCAAGTTTCATATCATCTCCAAATTTGAAACTTTGTGCCATAAGTCCCCAAGTCCAAGCAATTAATGTAGTGATTCTTGTACTGAACGCTGAGGAACAATATTTCTTACCTCCCTCCTGTTCAAAAACAGCTATTCACCTTTGCACTGTTTTCCCTCCCCCTCAATTTTGTATCCATGCTGCTGTTTCCTCTTTTATTCCATCTATCACACTACAGTAGTTACTTTTCCTTTGTCTTTTTTCCACTCTTAGCCCAATCTTTATTTCCCCCTCATTATATTAAAATACAGTAGATAGTGCTGTATGTGCCACCATAAAGTAGGCACTTGTCATTTTTAAAAAAGGAAAATCCAGCTTGGGGCTATGTTTTCTGCAATTTCTGAAATTTATGGTAGTACTGAGCAAAGCAGACATGATGGAATCATCTAAAATACCGCTCTAAAATATTTTATACATTATTTTGTCTGGAGGTAAATTGTTACTTTAATAGCCCATTATTTTAAAATAATGGTGAGGCTAATAGTGCTCTTTGTTATTGGCTAGCATGTTACAGTAGCTTCAGGCACGGGCAGATACCCGACTAATTGCAGAAATCAAAAAGTTGCTTTCCCTTGTGTGCTGCTGACTCATGATTGGAATGTGTTGAATGTCATGAAGTTACCGTACTTGATTGGTAGATACAAACCACAGAATGTTAGAGCTGGTCTGAAGTGAGGCAAGGAGCCTCTTTTGGAACTATTTACCAACTGTGCACATTTAATTAAACCTGGATTAGCTGTCAGAGATTCTTTTAACAATGTGCTAATTACTGCCACTGAAAGTATTTGGCCCTGAAAATTAACTCATTTTAGGGGTCTTATACCTTCAGAACTTAACTGAATATTTTTAAAATATGAAATTTAAAGTTAAATTCATTTTTAATTTTCCCCTTTTCTTTTTTCTCTCTCTGTTGACCCAGTCTTTATTTGCCTCTTATTATTTCTCTTTCAGCACCTTAATTAACATTGAATTTACGCACGCTATACTTCCTTATCAGTCCTTGTGTTGTTCATTTCACAATTGTTCAGATTGGTTGAAGAGGTATGGAGGTGCTTACCCTGTTCATTTTGGTCCAAACTGTCTGATTTCCCTCACTGTTCCCACTTGCAATGCGGGGTTATCAAGATTAAACGGCAAAGGGCAAGTATAACTAACGGAAAATGCTGTTAATTCATTCCTACAGAAAGTTATGACCAGTACTAGTTTTCCTTGCCTGCTCCAATCCTACTTCACTCAGCATGCACATTCCACTTCCATGTTTAAAAGCAGGCTGATTTTGAGTTTGGTCCAAAAATGTCACCTATTTTTATGTCTCTCACTCTTAAGTTTAGAAGGATTTGCAGTTAGGCTCAATTCTTCTGATCACAAATTTCACTCCCAATATTACCCCAATTTGACCGTTGTTTTTAAAAGAGTATACAAAACAGCAGCAACTTGCATTAATGTAGGCGTTTCACACAGGCATGAGGGAAAAAAACAGGTGATTGGAAACTTAGTCAAAGTGGTGAGGTTTGGGAGGGTCTTTAAGGAAGATAGGGAGGTCGCCAAGCAGTACGTTCAGACAATAATTTCAAAGTAGAGCCTGGGGGGCTCATTATGGTGATTGTGCTTGTAACTTTTTTTTCTTTCCTGTCAATGTATGTGCGAACTAACTAGTTACTTTTTATTCAACACAACAAAAGTTGGAAACTGGTTTATGCTTCCTATTTGGCTTTTTATATTGCAGTCAACTTTTTGTCTGCTCACAGTGCAAGCAAATGATCCTCAGTCAGTAATTTTCTGTATGTTTTCCCCCTTGCATTTACAGGATATATGATTGAGTCACAGTTTTGTGTTAAGTTGTAACGCTTGCCTGCAGATCAGAAATTCAGTTTACAACCTGACACAAATGTGTTCAGCTTTCGCTTAAGCATGTTGAATGTCTATGTTTGCTTTGATACATATGGTGCATTCTCTTTATCCACCCTCCAAAACTTTCATATAGTAGCTCCTATTCATAGCAATCTCCCTATGCCAAAAAGGGAATGGTACAACCTGCTAATTATTGTAGGCAGCCATTGGGTGGAAGCAATGAATTCATAGTAGACATTGCAGAAAATGTATAACGTTCAGCATCTCTCACATTCATTTTTCAGGTTGTCAAACAGTGAAAAGCAAGGATTGAGGACTCGAACCGTCTCAGTCTCAGGTAGGACTTTCTGGGGTTAGGAAAATGTTTTTACTTTCTAAAACCTTCAAATTTAATGGAAAATAGTGACCTGTGCAGAGGGAACAATTGTATATTTTCCTTTCATTGTTTGTCAGTTGTTCAAAGTTGATCTTTTGCACTTGAGGATTTTTAGATATGGAAAATTCCTGTTCCAGATCTTTGTTTTTGTTATTAAAAGAAAATAGGTTCTTTATTCTGTCTTTTAGAATCCACACTTAAGCAGTTCAGTATTTTATGCATTTAAAAATTCTCAACTTAAATAAGAAAGTATACATTGGTTATTAATTATAATTTACCACTTTTAATTGACAATCCATTGATGATAGTATAATGTTAACATTTTCACTCATTAAATATATGATGTCTAGCAAATGACTAAAGGAATTCTTGGTGCATCACTAATAGTATTTTGTGCTCATTTTAAATACATCCTTGGTGTGATGTCAACTCCTAAGTGTTAATCAGTTGCAATTATTTTATTTTCCTTGAAATTATCACATTTATCAAATGTGGAATATAGAGTAAAAAATTGAAAAACACTTTTAAAAAAGGTTTGGGAATGAGGAAATCCAGATTTGTGGCAACCAGTGTGTAAAAATGAGTTAAAATCTGATATAATATTAGGAGGCTTTCATTGTACAATGTTATATTTTATATATAAATAGAACATTTAAATAATTGAACAATAACAAGTTGATATTTTTAAGCTCGTCAACACGTGCATGTTGGTACTCATTTCACCAGCTGTTTTTACCAATAAAGAAAATGGACTACAATTTTTAACTTAATTTACTCTTATGAAATTGTTGCAACATTTAATTCTGCTTCATTGATTTTGTGCTTTATAGAATGGCAGAATGAATACCCATATAATTATGATGTGGAAAATTGCATTGATCATAATTGAACTACTTGCTGCTATACAGTGACTAAGCTCTCACAAAGGCTGGACTCAATAAGCCATAGGCCAAATTAGCTCTGTTGAATAGCAATCAACATAAAAAGTATTCTTTTGAATGTCACTGGGCTCCATCCTACTTTCAGGTCGATCACAGATGAATGTTAAATGCCAGGCTACTGAGGACAAATAGAAGTTTATTGAAATTTCAGTCAAAGCACAGAGTGAGCTGTGTATTGTGACCTCAGTGGTAAGATGATGATGAGGCCTACTATTGGATGTGAAAGAACTTCTTGTGTAGGAATTGCTTTCAGATTTCCTCCTTAGGAGTTCCACAGGAGTAGGTACCAAATCTCAACTGTTTTAACCCATGCCGTTTATCCTGTGCCAAGCTGAGGCAAAATATAATTTGCAAATCATAATCGCGGATTTCACAAATAGCTGCTGCATTCTTAGAGAATTCGCAACACTGAAAAAGCATCTTAGTCTCTGTTGAACTATCTTTAGTAAAATTTCACTTAGACCACTCTGAAAGGTTTTTGCCTTGACAGAAGATCTAGAAAATTTGAAAATCAGATGAGTGAGGTACAAGCTGTCAATAGTTGCAGCATTGGTATAACCAACTGAATCAAGAGCAGATGTGATTAATACCTGGAAATGTGCATTTTTGGATTGGTTTTCTTACTTTGAAATGTTTTTTTAAAAAACAGCTCAAGAGAATACTGACTATTCGACCCATATGAGCAACAGGAAAACTCAGGCGGTCATTCAAATGTTGGGCAGCCTTTAGCACCTTTAACAGTTCTGTGGAAATATGAGCGCCTAGCCACCACAATACCAATGTGTCATTATATGTCATAAAATTTTACAGCATAGGAGGAGGTCATTCAACCTAGTAATTATATGCCAGCACTTTGTGAAAACTATCCAATTTGTCCAACTTCCTTGTTCTTTCTCCATAAATCTGCTATTTTTCCCTTGAGTATTTATCCAATTCTCTTTTGAAAGTCACCCTTGAATCTGCTTCCATCATTTCAGGCAATACATTCTAGATTATAACTCGTATATATAAAAAAAGTTTTCTTATTCCCCTGGCTTTGTTGCCAATTACCTTAAATCTGTCACTTCTGATTACCCCCCTTCCTGCCAGTGGAAACAGTTTCTTCCTATTTACTCAGAATCCCTCATAACTTTGAAACACCCCTATTAAATCTTGCCTTAACCTCTTTTCTAAAAACAATCCCAGTTTCTTTAGTCTGTACATAACTGTAATCCAACTTCCCTCGTAGCATTCTAGAAATCTCATCTGCATCCCCTCCAAGGCCTTGACTTCCTTCCTAAAGTGTGATGCCCAGAGTTAGATGCAATCCTCCAGCCGAGGCCTAACTAGTGGTTTATAAAAGTTTAGCATCACTTCTTTGCTTTTGTCCTCAATGCCTTGATTTATGAAGCCAAAGATCCAGTTTGACAAATTTGTCCAATTGACCAGTTTGCCTATTATATAAAATGGCGATTGGTTTAATATTCTAATAGTATTTCATTTAGTGACATTATGAGCATTATGTTCTGCCACCTCACATTACATGACTGTCCATCAACTGAACTGAAGCTCATGTAAATTCTAATGGCATTACTTAACATTCACCATAGGATGGCGCTCTAGTGGTGCACTGCCTGGTGGAAAAGTGACATCTTGCTGAAGGTAAGTAAAGGCAAGTCTGCTGGCCTGACATACGTCCGTCTTTTAGTGTTCCCTCCGCTCCTATTTGTGCTAGCATTGAGTTTGCTGTCTTGCCAGATCCTCCTTTTCAACAGCAGCATTGCTGTTGCTACTGTTACGCCTGTTTGTTAAATGTCTGCCACAGCTGCTGGGATATTCTGCCCGCCGCTGATTAGCTCCCCTCACTGAATCACTCACACATTGCTGTTCTTGCAGTAATACTGCCTTGTCATTTGCCTGCCTGGCTGTTCTGCAGCCCAATGGCTTGTTACTGCCATGCCGTTCAGATTTGTGATGACCAGCTAGAGTTTATTAATGGCGGTGCTTGGCCCTCTACCGACCGAGTGACCTCTGGATGACTGTTTAGTAAATGAATTTTCCCCAGCAAAAGCCTGAGAAATTAATTTTCTCTGCAGAAGCCCAATCTTGAATTACTTTTCTTGACTAGAGTTTAGATCTATATTTAAGTAACATTGCTGATGTTTAAAGATCATTTCAGATTATTAACCACATTTTATCGACTTTCTCCAAACTTATTTTGCTTGTGTATCTTCACCAGCACCAATCTTTTATTTGGTTCTGCATTTCCCTATTCCATCCATGGCAGTGAGGCGCACAGGCCAGTAAGGATAAAAAGTTGTTTCCTGATCTGTACTACTCTCAGCCTGTGTGGCAGGATGGGTGCTGCAATTGGCCCCAATACTTCTCAGTTAAGAAGGGAAAAGAATTTGTCAACACTTCCAAGAATTTAAGTATGCCACTGCCTCCTCCCCCCCGCCCCCCAGAGGGCAGAGGGACGTTTGAAGAGGGAGCGGGGAATAGAAATGCATGTAATCTGACCCTGATGTGCAAGTGCCTGCCACCTATTTTACACATGTATTGTGGTGTCTTGAATGGCCACTGTAGACAAACTGAGTACTTATTAACTGATTTGAATGAAGCTCCTGCAGTGCAATTGTGAGCCTGATTTGAAATTAACTTGTGCTGCACAGGTTTCCCCAGGGGTTTAGAAACTTGACAGTGAAATGGAGGCGGGAGCTGCTCTGGGCATTCCTTGTGGTCCAAGAGGAGCAGAAATGCATCTCCTGTCACATCCCCCCCCCCCCCCCCCCCCCCGACCCCCACCCCAAGGCCCCTCAAGGAACCCTTCGGCCTCACCCAGCCCCTAGCCCTCACAATCTCAATCCTCCTATCTTCACCATTTCCCAACTGGAATTTCTTTCCTCACCCATTTGTCATCCTCCCCCCCACCAATTAACCCCCCAACCACTGATTGTGGAGAATAGCCTCTAAAGATCCCTGGCAATGGCCTCCTGCCACTACCTTGTTCTCTCTCCACCTGGCCAGGTTGACCAACTGGTTTGTTGACAGGTGGGAGTCCAGGTTACACTATAAGGCCCTGCCATTCAGCTCAACATGACCATGTATCTGAACTTGCCGGATTCTTCAATTATTTTGAGCTCCCAACCGCCTCATCAATATTGGGTCCATGACTTCGATTCAATAACTGCTCCTGGAGAGTGCAGGTATTTATTGAGGATAGGACCTGAACTGAAATGTACTGCCTCCAACGCCAGTGGTTAAATTACCTGGCAACATTCACTGTCAGGGCTCACACACAAGCAATGGCCACTTGGGTGACTTACTGGATTTCTGACAGATCCATGCAATTGTATATCAGCATGATTCTGGATTTTTCTCGACTGGGGTGGAAAATTTGTATGATTTGTTAAATTCTGTTCAGCAAGTTCTGAGTAATGTTTCTGCAATAAGAGTTTTGGGTCTGAAAATCCTGGAGCCTTGCTCTGCCATGGAGAAATGCTGTAGGGTGAGACTTCCACCACCAGGTTGGTCTGACCTTGTTCCAAATGAATTACAATTTAAAAGCTGGCTTGTTGAAATGAAGGGCCTCATTTTAGAGGGAGAAAGGACTGCTTCAGATGCCCAACAGAAGTATTCTCTCTGACTCCCCCAATATATTACATTGTTATATTCTATAAAATTACAATTCAAAAATTAATTAACCATTTTTACTGAAATCAGCTTTCGTATCCTTCTAAAATTTCAGCAGCATTAAAATAATTTCCCAAACTTACGATTGCATATTGATGACTTAAATTCACATGTTGTTAGCAAGGATTACTGGTATTCAATCAGCCACATTAACTATATTGGCACTACAGAGTTGGGAGGAGCTGAAAATCAGAGTAGTTCAGTTCCTTTCAGCAGTGTTTAGCTTTTTTTGATTTACCTTGGGTGATTCTAAGTACAGAACAGACTTGATAAGATAGTGCTGAAAAACTAATTGAAAGCATTGGCATTTAACTAATTGAGTATATTGCTTTGTTCTAATCACCATTATTAATTAGTCAAGTAAAAATATTTTTGTGAGATCATTTCCTGCTTTTTCATTTTTTCATCAGAGTGCAATATACCACTGCTCAGTTCCTTTCCTGTAAAGCTCCTTCAAAAACAATCAGGAAAGCTTGTGAAGCTTAAGGAAAAAATAAGAATGAGAGTAAAAATATGATTTTTTTTAAAGTATTCATTTGTTAATTGCTTTGACAGCATTAGTAACAACAACTTATACTTATATTGCATCTTTGAAGTGTCTTGTACGTTTTATTACTTGACAGAGGCATTGTAAAACAAAATATGGCACCAAGCCACATTAGAACAGGTAACCAAAAGCTTGGTGTAAGAAGTAGGTTTTAAGAAGTGCCTTAGAGGAAAGTGAGGTGGAGAGGCAGAGAGGTGTAGGGAAGGAATTCCAGGCAACTAAAAGCACAGCCAACGATGGTGGGGCAATTAAGATTGGGGATGCTGAATTGACGGGAATTAGAAAAATGAAGATATGTTGGAGGGTTGTAGGACTGGAGGAGATTATAGATAGAGAGGGGTGAGATCATGGAGAGATTTGAAAACAAGGATGAGAATTTAAAAATAGGGGTGTTGATTAACCAAGAGCCTGTGTAGGTCATTGGTTAATGAGTGGTGGTAAAGTAAAACTGGGTATCGTCACTGTACTTGTGGAAACTGGTGCTGTTTTTTCAGACAATGTCAAAGTTTACAGATTGGTTGAGAAGAGGAGGTAGGAGGTAGTTTGCCTTTGTCACAGTCACAAAGAATGTCATTTGTGACTTTGACAAGAACTGTTTCAGTACTGTGGCAGGGCAGAAACCTGATTGGAGGGATTCAAGCATGGAGTTCTGGGAAAGAGGGGCATGAACTTTGGAGGTGACAACACATTCGAGGACATTGGAGAGGAAAGGAGGTTGAAGATGGGTGCAGTAGTTTCCAAGGAGGAAGAATGGGGGATTATGAGAGATTTGAAGGAGATAAGGACAGATTCTGAGGAGAGAGAGAGAAAAGGTTAACCATGTCAGCCAACATGAGAGGCAGGAAGGGAAGTTGGGTGGTCAGTAGTTTAGTGGGAATAAGGTGAGAGAGCAGGAGGTGGACGAGGCAAGCTTGGAGAAGGCATGATGGAAACATAGGAACGTAGGAGCAGGCCATTTAGCCTTCTCCACCATTCAATTAGATCATGGCTGGTCATCTACCTCAATGCTACTTTCCCGTGCTATCCTCGTATCCCTTGATGTCATTAATACCAGAAAACTGTTGATTTCTGTCTTGAACGTGCTCAATGATTGAGCTTCCACAGCCTTCTGGGATAGAGAATTCCAAAGATTCACCACCCTCTGAATGGAGAAATTCCTCCTCACCTCAATCTGAAATGGCCTGTCCCTTATCCTGAGACTGTCCCCTCTAGTTCTAGACCCCCCCAGCCAGGGGAAACATCCTGTCTACACCTGTTCTGTCATGACCTGTAAGAATTTTGTAAGTTTCAATGAGATCACCTCGCATTCTTCTAAACTCTCCCTGTATGGCAAGTATATCCATCGTTAGATAAGGAGACCAAAACTGTACACAATATTCCAGGTGCAGTCTCACCTATATAATTGCAGTAAGACATCTTTACTCCTGTACTCAAACCCCCTTGCAATGAAGGCCAACATAGCATTTGCCTTCCTAATTGATAGTTGCACCTGCATGCTAGCTTTTAGTGACTTATGGACAAGGATGTCCAGGTCCCTTTGAACATCAACACTTCCCAACCCCTCACCATTTAAGAAATACTCTGTCTTTCTCTTTTTTTTCAGCCAAAGTGGATAACTTCAACTTCTTCACATTATATTCCATCTGCCATATTCTTGTCCATTTACTTGGCCTATCCAGTCCCCTTGAAGCCAACTTACATTTCAAGCTGGTTTTGTATCATCAGCCAATTTGGTTCCCACATCCGAATCATTTTTATATTTCCTGAACAGCTGTGGCCCAGCACTGATCCTTGTGGTACCCCAATAGTAACAGCCTACCATCCTGAGAATGACCCATTTATTACTACTTGTTGATTTCTGTCTGTTAACCAATTCTCAGTCCAGTATTGCTGAAAAAAGAGATGTGCTGTCGAAGCACTTATCATGACAGTTCCCAAGAATACTTATTATAAAGGGAACAACATCCTGGTTTGAATTTGGACAGAAGCTTGGCAGTTAACTGTTCCCTGGTGCATTTTCCATGGCAACGCTTCTACCAATCAGAGCCCAATTGCCAACCAATTAGCTTCTCATATGGTATAAATTGTTCCCTTTACAAATGGTGTTCTTTTGAACTGTCCTGATGAGTGCAAGATGTAAAGCTTCAATAGCATGTCTTCTTCTTTCAGCAATACTCAAGT
Organism: Cetorhinus maximus; assembly: GCF_964194155.1. Classification (NCBI taxonomy): domain Eukaryota; kingdom Metazoa; phylum Chordata; class Chondrichthyes; order Lamniformes; family Cetorhinidae; genus Cetorhinus; species Cetorhinus maximus. The sequence goes on from NC_135882.1 coordinate 156,100,541, forward strand.
TCTGTACTACCAAATGATTATTTCCATACCAGTATATTACCTCCCAATCCAATGTGCTCTAATTTTGTTTACCAGCCTCCTATGTGGGACCTTATCAAAAGCCTTCTGAAAATCCAAATATACCACATGTTTGTCTAACATTTTCCCTACTACTGACATCAAACAAACAGGTCTGTAGTTCTCAGTTTTCTCTCTCCCTCCCTTCTTAAATAGTGGGGTTACATTTGCTACTTTCCAGTCTGCCGAACCTTTGCAGAATCTATAGAATTTTGAAAGATAACCACCAATGCATTCACTATCTCCCTAGCTGCCTCCTTCAACACTTTGGGATGTAGCTTATCAGGCCCAGGGAATCACCACCAATCCAATTAATTTTTCAAATACTGCCTCTTTATTAAAATAATTTCTTTCAGTTCCTCGTTTTCACAAGCCCTTTGGTTCACTAATATTTCTGAGAGCTTTTTTGTATATTCCTCTGTGAAGACAGATACAAAGTAATTGTTTAGTTGCTCAGCCATTTCCCTGTTTTCAAGTGCAAATTCTCCTGTCTCCGCCTGTAACGGATGTACGTTTATCTTTGCTAACCTTTTCCTTCTCACATTCTTTAGCCAGAGAGTGGTGAATCTATGGAATTCATTGCCACAGAAGGCTGTGGAGGCCAGGTCATTGAGTGTATTTAAGACCGAGATAGATAGGTTCTTGATTGGTAAGGGGATCAAAGGTTACGGGAAGAAGGCGGGAGAATGGGGTTGAGAAATTTGTCAGCCATGATTGAATGGCAGAGCAGACTCGATGGGCCGAATGGCCTAATTTCTGCTCCTTTGTCTTATGGTCTTATTCCTAAAAAAGCTTATACAGTCTTCCTTTATGTTTCTCACTAGCCTGCATTCATTTTCTCTTTTCTCTTTCTTTTTCCTCCTTTGCTGGATTTTAAATTGCTCCCAACCCTCAGGGTTACCATTTTTCCTGGCAACTTTGTAAACCACTTCCTTTGATCTAATGCAATCTTTAACTTATTTTGTTACCCACGGTTGATTCACCTTTCCTGTTGTTTTTTTGTGTCTTAGAGGAGGTGTAGTGGTATTGTCACTGGGCTAGTAATCTAGAGACCCAGGGTAATGCTCTGGGGACCAGGGTTCGAATCCCACCATGGCAGGTGGTGACATTTGAATGCAATAAAAATCTGGAATTAAAAGTCTAATAATGACCATGAAACCATTGTCGATTGTCGTAAAAACCCATCTGGTTCACTAACGTCCTTTAAGGAAGGAAATCTGCTGTCCTTATCTGGCCTGGCCTACATGTGACTCCAGACCCACAGCAATGTGGTTGACTCTTAAACGCCCTCTGAAATGGCCTAGCAAGTCTGTCAGTTGTATCAAGCCACTAAAAGGTCTCAAAGGAATAAAACCAGTCGGACCTCCCAGCATCGATCTGGGCATTGGAAACGACAATAGCAAACTCAGCCCTTTCGACCCTGCAAATTCCCCTTGTTAACATCTAGGGCTTGTGCCAAAATTGGGAGAGCTTATCAGACTAGTCAAGCAACAGCCTGACATTGTGGATGATCCATCTCTGCCTCCTCCAGAGTCCTCTAGTGTCACAGATCCCAGTCTTCGGCCAATTTGATACACTTCATGTGATATCAAGAAACGGCTGAAGGCACTGAATACTGCAAGGGCTATGGGCCCTGACAATATTCTGGCAATAATACTGAAGACTTGTGCTCCAGAACTTGCTGCACCCTAAACTTGCTGCACCCCTAGCCAAGTTGTTCCAGTCCAGCTACAACACTGGCATCTACCCGGCAATGTGGAAAATTGGCCAGGTACATCCTGTACACAAAATGCAGGACAAACACAACCTGGCCAATTACCGCCCCATCAGTCTACTGTCGATCGTCAGTAAAGTGATGGAAAGGGTCATCAACAATGCTATTAAGCAGCACTTGTTTAGCAATTGCCTGCTCACTGATGCTGAGTTGGGCTCCTTAATTCATTGGTTCAAACATGGATAAAAGAGCTCAACTCCCGAAGTGAGGCGAGAATGACAGCCCTTGACATCAAGGCAGCATTTTACTGACTGCAGCATCAAGGAGCCCAAGCAAAATTGGAGTCCATGGGAATCGGGATCTCTCCGCTGGTTGGAGTCATAGCTAGCACAAAGGAAGTTGGTTGTGGTTGTTGGAGGTCAGTCATCTCAGCTCCAGGACATCACTGCAGGAGTTCCTCAGGGTAGTGTCCTTGGCCCCAACCATCTTCAGCTGTCTCATCAATGACCTTCTCATCAGAAGTGGGGATGTTCACTGATGATTACACAATGTTCATCACCACTCGCGACTCCTCAGACACTGAAGAAGTCCATGTCCAAATGCAGCAAGATCTCAACAATATCTAGTCTTGGGCTGACCCATGGCAAGTAACATTCACACCACAGAAGTGCCAGGCAATGACCATCTCCAACAAGAGAGAATCTAACCATCGCCCCTTGACATTCAATGGGATTACTATCATTGAATCCCCTGCTATCAACATCCTGGGGTTTACCACTGACCAGAAACCGAACTGGACTAGCCATATAAACAATGTGGCCACAAGATCAGGTCAGAGGCTAGGAATCCTGTGACGAGGAACTCACCTCCTGACTCCCCAAAGCCTGTCAACAATCTACATGACACAAGTCAAGAGTGTGATGGAATACTCTCCTCTTGCCTGGATGAGTGCAGCTCCTACAACACTAAAGAAGCTTGACACCACCCAGGGCAAAGCAGCCCACTTGATTGGCACCCATCCACTACCTTACACATTCACTCCCTCCACCACCAATGCATAGTCGCAGCAGTGTGTACCATCTACAAGATGCACTGCAGGAATTCACCAAGCCTCCCTCGACAACACCTTCTAAACCCCTGACCTCTACCATCTAGAGGGACAAGGGCAGCAGATGTAGGGGAACACCACCATCTGCAAGCTCCCCTCCAAGCCACTCACCATCCTGACTTGGAACTATATCACAATTCCTTCCCTGTCGCTAGGTCAAAATCCTGGAACTCCCTCCCAAATAGCACTGTGGGTGTCCCTAGACCACATGGGCTGCAGCGGTTCAAGAAGGCATCTCACCACCACCTTAAGGTCATTTAGCGATGGGCAATAAATGCTGGTCTAGCCAGCGAAGCCCACATCCCTTGAATGAATCAAAAAAAAGAGGAATATATATTTGTTGTAGACGATGTAACATTTCTTTAACTACTCGCCATTGCTTTTTCCCAATCCACCCTAGCCAACTGGCCCCTCATACCTTCATAGTTTCCTTTGTTCAAATTTAGGGAGATAGGAGAGAAACTAGAGAAAAATACAAGGTCAGGATGAGGGCAAGGGAGCCTAAGAGGAAGTTTGGCCCAGTGGGCTAAAGGAAGGGAGCGAAGTGGCAGAGACAGCTGATTAAATAGCCTCAGTCTTGGTGACAAAGAAGTTCATGAGCTCCTCACACATGTTGGAAGAGAGGAGTGGAGGAGACAGCAAAGAGGGGCTTAAGAATCCGGTTTGCAATAGAGAAAAGAAGCCAGGATTTAACTTTGTATTCAGTGATGACTTGGAATAGTAAGCAGTTTTCACAGATGAGAGCAGAACCCAACAGTGATTAAAATGATCCAGCCAGATCTTAATTAGGTCTTAGGTTAATGCCTAAACAAGCTGTCACCCATAACCATTCAAGTCTGCACCTCATGGATTTAAGGGAGTGGTTGTACTAGGGGATTAGCCAGGGTCAGCGACAGTCATGTTTTACTGGAGACTAAAGCATTGAAAGTGGAGCTGTGAGTGTGGTTGAATTAATCAGTGTCTGCAGAAATGTCATGGTGAATAGAGGGCTAAACCTTAGTCCCTTTAGAATTTTGTGAATCAGTCCTAACTAAATTTGGGGGGTAGTTTTTTTCCAGGGGAAAGCTGCAAATACATATCTTGAATAAAACAAATGATTGTAATTTTGTGTAGCACATTCCAGAGTAATTAAACTAGTTGGGTCATTTAATTTAGTAAATAATATGTATTAATTAACTCTGTTGAAAGAGGAAAGAAAACCTCAGACACTCAAGGTTCTTGTGAGCAAAATGATGTTACATGACACTTTGATAAGATGCAGCATGTTTTTCAACATTGGCCTGTCCACAAGTCCTACCTTCCAAGTAAATGAGTCATAAGAATCTAACATCAGAAAGAGGAGCAGAAATAGGCCATTCCACCCTTTAAGGCTGCTTTGCCATTCAGCAAGAAGATGACTGATCTTCCACCTTTCCTATGCTATCCCCATTCTCTTCTTATCCAGAAATCTGCCGATCTCTGGCTTAAGTATATTTAATGACTGAGAATCCACAGCTTTCAGGGGTCATAAATTCCAAAGATTCGCAACCCTTTGAGCGAAAAAAATTCTCCTAATCTTGATCCTGAATGACTGACCCCTTATTCTGTGATCCCTAGTTCTAGACCTCTAAGCCAAGAGAAACATCTAGCATCGACTCTGTCAATATGTTATTTGTTTCAATGAGATCACCCCTCTTCTAAATTCTAGGCAATATAAGACCAGTCTACTCAACCTCTCCTCATAAAACAATCCCCGCACCCCAGAAAGCAGCTTAGTGAATCTTCATTGCACAGTGTCTAAGGCAGGCATGTCCAACCTTGGATATGGAGACCAAAACTGTTCACTGTACTTCAGGTGTGTTCTCACCAAGATGCTATCTAAGTTCAGTACAACGTTTTTACCTTTAACTCAAATCCCTTTGTGATAAAGACTAGCATTCCATTTGCGCTCATAATTGCTTGCTCTATCTGCATGTTTAACTTTGTGATTTGTGGCAAGGACACCCAGGTCTCTCTGAGTTACCCAATTTCTTACTATTTAAAAATATCCTGCTTTTCTGTCTTTTCTACCAAAGTGGAAAAATTCATGGACTGAATTTTATGAGCCACCTGCAGACAGCAAAATGGACCTGTAAATTTGAGCAGCATGCCCACTGCCAGCCGCCCACCCTTGCCCCTGCCACAATTTTATTGGCGGCTGGGGCGGTGTCAGGTGGGCCACCCATGGCCCAGTCGAGGCCCTTAGGTGGGCAGTTAATGCCCAATTAAGGGCCTCATTCCATCACCGCTCCAATTTAACGGACAGCGGATGAGGCCTGCGTCCAACATGTAACTTGACGGCTTTAACCCTGTGATGTACTGGTCAGTGAAAGGGCGGGGGTGCCTCCATCCTGGGCCCCATGTGCCAATCGGAGCACCCCCCCTGCCCTCCACTGACGGCAACAGTTTTTCCCCCCTTTGCCCAACATGCCACCTCACCCTCCTCACTGGGGCCTGCCAACCCGACCCTGGTGAGATTCTGGATTTACCTGGGTTTGGGGACATCGGCCTCTCGGGCATCCTGCAATAATGGCAGTGGTAACTACTCCTGCTGTGACGCAGAGCTGCTAGCTTCCACTTGTCTGGCAGTCCTGAGGCAGGGCTTCCATCCATCTCCAAGAGGAAGCCCTGCCTCATACTAACTAAAGGCTGATGTCTGATAAGTTCAAGTGGGGCAAGGCGGCCAAGTGGGGTGAGCTCACCCCAAAATTCAGGCTGCGGGGAGCCTGTCCTCATCCTATAATCCAGCCCCACATTTCTTCACATTATGTTCCTTTTGCCATGTTCTTGCCCATTCACCTAACTTGCCTATGTCCCTTTTACAGCCTTTTTGCATCCTTCTCGCAGTTTGCTTTCTACCTAACTTTGTATTATCAACCAGCTTGGATACCTTCATCTAACCCATAAGTATAGATTGGAAATAACTGATTCTTCTGGTAACCTACTACTTATTACAGCCTGCTAATCCAAAAATAACCTAATTATTCCTACTCTATTTTCTGTCCCTTAACCAATGTTCAATCCATGCTAATATATTACCCCCAATCCTCTGAGCCTGAATTTTGTGTTGTACCCTCTTAGGGAAGATTATGATTGCAGAGATTGGGAAGGGGAAGGAAAGAGTGATGAACATGGATGGACAGAGATCAGGAAAGGACTAATATAAATGTTTTGTTTCAGGCAAAAATCCACTTAAAAATAGAAAAGAATAATCAAAATTTATAGCTGCTAGATGTATAAATGGAACATTGAAGAGAAAAAATTTATTGGAATATGTTTTACTGAAGTGGCTGTAAGGAAGGGAGTGAAGAAATAGTCTATTGGTAGTACAGAACTTGAGTATTGCTGAAAAAGATTCATGCTGTCAAAGTTTTTGCCTTGCACTCATCAGAGCAGATTCAAGAGTGCCAAATTTCAAAGGGAACAACAATTTATACTGCATGAGATTCAGCATCCCTTTTCTTGCATCTAACCTGATTGAGTGCAAGACGAATAGCTTTGACAGCATGTCTTTTTTCAGTAATAGTGAAGATCTAGCTTTGGATACAGTTGTTCGCAACTATGAGTGGCTGCTTACCGGTAAAGGACAGCACTGTTGAAGTGAAAATATACATCTCAAGCTAAAGGCCATGAAAGTAATTCTGTGTTTTTGTTGCTTAATGTCTTTGAAGCAGCTCTTAATGACGTTTGAAAACTTTGGTCATTTCATAAAAGTTTAAGATTTCTTTGTTCAATGAATTTCCAGCTTGAAAATATTTTGTATTTCATCATGATCTCCAATCTTTCCTTTTATTCATGTCACCACTGAAGGAATGAATCATTGGCAGCCCAGAGTTAAAAAAGCCAGACGCTTTCTCCCCTTCATCCTCTGCTCTCATCATACACCCAAGGGTACTGGATTGTTGTTTAACTTCATGAAAAATCTAGACCATTGCCTTGATGAATTTAATTGTAGTCTGCAGTCTAACACCTCAGCTTTGTGATTGAGATTGCACTAGTCTTTAAACAGCACTTCTATTTGTAGTGTTTATGCAAATTATTATTTGGCGTTTGTACCTTATAACCTGTCTGATCAACCAGCGCTATTCATCCAATAAAATTGAATGCGATGTTTTTATTGAAAGGTGATTTATATAAAGGGATGCATTTTTTTCTATAGATGGATGGCCTAAACAGTTATTTACGAATGTTTGTCTAGTTTCCAAAAACTGAACTTTACTGTTGGTGGTTACTGATAAATGCTAAGGAGAAATCTTAAAACAGAAAAAGAATATGTCTTCTTGCAATAGAGAAGACTAAATAATTATATGACCAGTGTCATCAGAAACATGGAGATATGTAGTGCAGGAATGTTAAATCACCTTCAAGTAACATATATTTGCTTGTTTTGCAATTGCTTACAGTTGATGGCCTGGTAGTACAACTAGCAATAATATCAATAATATAATATTTTGATAACAAAATTCTGAAAATACTCAGCAGGCCAGACAGCATCTGTTGAAATAGGAACAGAGTTAATGTCTCAGGTCGATGGCATGGAGGTGGGGTGTTTATTTATTCCCTTCTCTCCTTCCAAGGCCCCAAAATCCCATCCAGGAGAAACAGCAATTTATTTATACTCTTACAGTTTGGTATACTGTACTCACAATGTAATCCCCTCTGCACAAGGAGACCAAACTCAAATTGAGTGACTACTTTGTGCAGCATCTCTATTCAGTTCAAGTATAACCCTGAGCTTCCTGTCACCTATTTTAATTCCCCATTCCACTCCAACCTGATCTCTCTCTGTCCTTGGCCTCCTACATTGTTCCAATGAAACTCAACATAAGCACAAGGAACAGTAGCTCATCAACAACAGCAAAACTTTTTATGTTAAAGGAAGCATATAAATATAAGATGTCCCAAGGCCCTAAGGTGATATTGGGTCAAATGATATAATGCTTAGTCAAAGATGTCAGTTTAGGAGTGTCTTAAAGGAGGAAAGTGAGGTAGAGAGGTCTAGGAAGGATATTCCAGAACTTGTGACTTAGGCACAACCGCCACTGGTGGAGCGATTAAAATCCGGATGCATAAGAGGCCAGAATTAGAGGAGCGCAGGTATCTCGAATGGTTATGGGGCTGGAAGAGATTACAGAGACGGAGGGGCGAGGCCCCAAAGGGATTTGAAAACAAGGATGAGATTTTTAAAACTAAGTCAATGTAGGTCAGCGAACACATGGCAATAGAGGAACGGGACTTAGCGTGAGTTAAGACATGGCCACAGAGTTTTGGATGACCTCATGCTTACAGAAGGTAGAATGTGGGAGACCAGCCAGGAATGTGTTGAAATAGTCAAGTCTAGAGGCAACGAATTTTGGAATCATGGTTTCAGCAGCATAGAGTGAAGTTGGGCGATGTTACGGATGTGGAAATAAGCAGTTTTTGTTTGGCACGAATATGAGGTCCAGAAGTGCATCTCATCAAATGTGATATCAGGGTGCAAACCGACTAGCCTTAGATTGTTGTCAGGGAGAGGGACGGAGTCGGTTCATCTTTCAGCACTTTACAGCCCCCTGGACTCAACATTGAGTGTAACAATTTCAGATCGTATCCTTTGCCCCCATTTTCTATTATTTTTTCTGTTTGTGTTTTCTTTGGTTTTCTTTTCAGATAGCAGCTGTCGGTGATGGTTCTGCTTGTCCCTTTACATCGCCTCTAGACCCATCTTTTGATTCTTTACTTGCCCCTTTACCATCTTCTGCTTTTCACTGCCATCCTTTTTGTCACTTCATCACTCCTGCCTTTCGCTCCATCTCAGACTTCCCTTTTTTGCTTTCTTCTTTGCCTGCCTCAGTACTTGCTTGAAACCTGTCACATCTCTAACCTTTTCCAATTCTGATGAAGGGCATTGATCTGAAACATTAACCTGTTTTTCTTTCCACCTGTGCTGATACACCTACTGAGTATTTCCAGTATTTTCTGCTAATATTTCAGATTTCCTGTAACCACAGCATTTTGATTTAGCTTAACTTCCAACATGCACTTAGTATAATAAAAATTGAAAATACTGGAAAAACTCAGCAGGTCTGGTAGCATCTGTGGAGAGTAAAAAACAGAGTTATCATTTTGAGTTCATATGACTCTTCTTCAGAACTAAAGAGTAGAAATGTGATGGATTTTATACTGTTTAAGATGGGGTGGAGCAGAATAGAAGGCCAGCAATAGGTGGGAGCTCAGAAGAGATTTGAGAAAGATGTCACGGACACAAGACAAAGTGAGTGTTAATGGTCGTGTTAAAGACTAAAGACGGTGCCGATAGTGGCTCAAAGGTAAGATAGCAGAATGTGTTAATAACCGAACAAGGGTCTGTCCTCTGTGAAAGCAAAACATAAGCACAAGTGATGGGATGGCCCTGTGGGGGTGGGGGTGGTTTGAGGGTTTGGGGGGAAAAAAATGGATTAAAAAATGAGTCAAGATGGAGGAGATAGTTCATGATCTGAAGTTGTTGAACTCAATGTTAAGTCCAGAAGGCTATAAAGTGCCTAATCGGAAGATGAGGTGCTGTTACTCCAGTTTGCATTGAGCTTCACTGGAACATTGCAGCAGGCCAAGGACAGACATGTGGGCAGGAGAGCGGGATGGTGTGTTGAAAGTGACAGGGAGGTCTGGGTCATGCTTGCAGACTGAATGAAGGTGTTTCACAAAGTGGTCACCCAGCGTTTAGTCTCCCCAATGTAGAGGAGACCGCATTGGGAGCAGCAAATACAGTGGACCAAATTGAAGGAGGTGGAAGTGAAGTGCTGCTTCATCTGAAAGGAGTGTTTGGGGCCTTGGACGGTGAGGAGGGGGGAAGTAAATCGGCAGGTGTTGCACCTTCTGCGACTGCATGGGAAGGTGTCGTGGGAAAGGGTTGAGGAGCTGAGGGTGATGGAGGAGTGGACCAGGGTGTGACAGAGGGAACGGTTGCTACAGAATGCTGACGGTGTGTGGGGGGGGGGGGGGGTTGCGGTGAGGGGAAGATGTGTTTGGTGGTGGCATCATGCTGGAGCTGGCAGAAAAGGAGTAGGATGATCCTTTGAATGCGGAGGCTGGTGGGGTGGTAAGTGAGAACAAGGGGACCCCTGTCATGGTTCTGGGAGAGAGGGGAAGGGGTGAGGGCAGAGGTGTGGGAGATGGGTCAGATATGGTTGAGGGCCCTGTCAGCCACAGTGGGGGGAAACCCGCGGTTCAGGAAAAACGAAGACATGTCAGAAGCGCAATTTTGGAAGGCAGCATCATCAGAACAGATGTGACGGAGGCGGAGGAACTGGGAGAATGGGATGGAGTCCTTACAAGAAGCGGGGTATGAGGAGTTGTAGTTGAGTTGGTGGGATTGCAATGAATATTAGTGGACAGCCTATCACTAGAAATGGAGACAGAGAGGTCAAGGAAAGGAAGGGAAACGTTGGAGATTGACCATGTGAAGGTGAGAGAGGGGTGGAAATTGGAAGCAAAATCAATAAATTTTTCCAGGTCCAGACAAGAGCATGGAGTGGCACTGATACAATCATTGATGTACCGGAAAAAGAGTTGTGGGAGGGGGCCTGAGTCGGACTGGAACAAGGAATATTCCACATACCCCACAAAAAGGCAGTCATAACTGGGGCCTCTGAGGGTACCCATAGCCACACCTTTTATTTGGAGGAAGTGAGGAGTCCATGCTATCATTGTCAAATCTTTCCTGAGCTCCCATCTATCCCTCACCTTGTATTTTGCTCCACCTCCTCTGAAACAGTATAAAATCCATCACATTTCCACCTCTCTTCAGCTCTGAAGAAGAGTCATATGGACTCAAAACATTAACTCTCCACAGATGCTGCCAGGCCTGCTGGGTTTTTCCAGCATTTTCTGTTTTTATTTCAGATTTCCAGCATCTGCAGTATTTTGCTTTTATTTTAGTGCACTTATGATACTTTGCTTGTCCACTAATACTATATCTTGCATTCACTCTGCTTTTTCAGCTATAAATTGTTCAATCTCACATTTAGATTCATATTTCCTGGAGGGAATTTGAGAATTTTATATTTAGTGATAAGATCTTTATTGAAAATATGGAATTAAAAATTCTGTATTTAATGCCCCTTTCCATTTTAAGTTGAAAGTAGAGCAAAATGTCATAAAGTGCCAACTGATTTATTACCGTGTTTTTTTTTCTAACCTTTTTTAACTAATGTACTGATACTTTGGAGTTATTTTAGCAATGCTTATTCCTTTCAAACCAAAGCGAGCTCATAGAAACTTGTCAATATTAAAATTATCTTGCTGTACTTTTAAAAAAAAATCATTTTGGATACTCAAACTAATGTGATGACTGGTATGCCCAGTTTTTTTAATATAAGGAATCCACTGAGAGCATTCAACACGTTCTGAATAATTTCCCTACCTCAAGTATAAGGACTTTATGGACAAAATTTTCATGCACTTTGCAAAGTTTCTCAAATGATTATTCCTGATTAAGTGCTTGGTCCAGTTCCTGCTTCAGGCCCTCTCCAAAGATTTTCCAATGCTGCTGTTGGGGTAATCACAGGTTGCACAATAGAAACCCATGGCAACATGCTGCTCAATTTGTTTTTTCCTTTGCATACTTGAGCCCAGATTTTGCTGCTTAGAATGCATCATATTACTTCCCTGAGGGACCTGGCCAACATATTCAGCACACTGCAATTGTTCAACATTTGGGTTTGAATCCAGCCCAAACTAATTGAATGTCCGTTTCCTCTTTCTGCTGCCTTCTGGGTCCCAAGTTATTGGTTTTTGGTTTTGTCATTCTGATGGATGTGAATCCTCAGCATAAAAGCTGGTCAACATGAGTATGAAACATTCTGAGACAGCAAGGTTCGTCTTGCTTTCAAATTTATTGATAGGCAAGGTAGCGATTTACTCTGTATCTGGGCACGCTGTACTTGAAGAAGGAGTGAGTGGTTGATGTTGACAGATGCTGCCAAGTGTGGAAATTGGTTGTGGAAATTGGTTTAATTTCCAGTATTAACATCTTTACTAATTCATCCAAAATTTAAGGATGGGAAAATGAAACATTAAGAGTCTTATTGGATTTATAAAGACTTACTTTTAAACCAACCCTTAAGTCAGTTTTAAATTATTGTAGCCATCACACGGAATTCATATTTTCTTGCATTTTCTGTTCCTTTTGTTCCTGAAAGTTGATTGTTGCCTTTGTTTCTTGCCTCTGATAATAATGCAATGTTTCCACTTTTTTCCCTCCTTGTTTCTCTTCTCTTTCTCTCTTGCTGCCTGGATTCACAGATGAAATTAGTGGGGACGGTAATTGTTATGCTTAAAATTACAAACATTTGAACTTGCTAACAACATTTAATTCATGTTTTAGAAGTTTTTGGTTTTAGTTTAGATATTAGGAACATGTACAGCCCAGCTTTTGCATATGTGTCTCACAGCAGACTATTCTTCAAAAACTTATTTTAAACTAAAAGTCTAGCATATTTACAATCAAAATTTTCATTCTTTGCATGTAAATAAGATGTACTAACTGCTTTCTCAATGTAAGTGCTGCTATCAAAAGAAATGCCACAGTATTGTTTGGATGTTGTTTGCATTAGTTATGTTATTTGCTTGCTGAGTTTCCTTGTACCATATTTTGGGTCAGGAGGACCATTTTTATGTCAGCCTTCTGACAATGCTGCCATTTACTAATGGTGTGTGAGAATGACCTAGGGCAGCCATTCATGCCTTTCCTCTTCCTGAAAGGTGTCTGGTCTTAGCTCAACAGCATTCCATAACAATATTGTTGAAATTGGGACATCATTGATTAGGAAGCTCAATTGTGTGGTCCCTCAAAATACCACCATTAGTGACTTCAGCATGCTGTGCCATCCATGTGAAATTGTGCCTTAATCAAAATTAACACTGGCTATTGGATTATTTCTGACATTGATAAATGACATCTGACTATTATGTGTAATCATGACCATCATGGAATGGAGCTTTAACGCATAGACCTGGTATTTTATTTACTTTAAAATATTTACCAATTTACTTAACTGGGAGGAAGAATGAAATGTCCTCCAATTCTGATTAATTACTGAGCTATGTTAATCAATTTTCTTTGTCAATGAACAGCTATAAATGTAAACCAATCTGGATATGATTAGGTTCAAAGTTTCTAATCTAAAATAAGTTTAAGGTATTAGTTGTAGCTGTAAGTCCGACAGCACCAAAAGTAAATGAATGCAACAAACTTTGCATCGTAGTATTGAGTAATTCAAAGAAATATGGAGGCATGTTTAGTGTTTATTTTTGTCGGATTATGATTGCTTTTGAAGTTCCACAAAATTAATGAAGTAAATAAGGAGGCCGTGGCTACCACAGTGAGTTGCACTCTGCCCTTTTACTTTCATTCCAGCCCAAACTGGTCCAATGCAGGTGGTCTTGGTCTTGGTCTGTTGGGTTTCTAGTGTTATCTGTGATCATTTTTGAAACATAGTTTAAAACTAGGAGGAGTTTATTTTTTAATTCTTTGATGGGATGTGGGATAAAAGCAAGGCCAGCATTTATTGCCCATCCCTAATTGCCCTTGAGAAGGTGGTGGTGAGCCACCTTCTTGAACTGCTGCAGTCTATCTGATGCAAGTACTCCCACAGTGCTGCTGCTGTTGTAGCCACAGTATTTATATGATCTCTACCTTGCAGAGGTTAAGCGCCAACTCTTAGATACTTCTTCCTACCTCCACTGGACCATGACCCCGCCACCAAACATCAAGCTATTGTTTTCAGGGCTGTCACTGACCTCATCTTCTCTGGAGATCTTCCCTCCACAGCTTCCAACCTCATAGTCTCCCAAGCCCACACAACCTGTTTCTACCTCCTTCCCAAAATGCACAAACAGGACTGTCCTGGTAGACCCATCATGTCAGCCTGTTCCTATCTTGACTCCATTTTCTCTTCCCTTGTCCAGTCTCTTCCGACCTACATTCATGATTCCTCTGATGCCCTACATCATATCAACAATTTCTAGTTTCCTGGCCCTAACCGCCTCCTCTTCATTATACCCCCATCACCCAACAGGACAATCTGATGGGTCTCCACTTCTTCCTTGAACAGAGGCCTGAACAATCCCCATCCAGCACCACTCTCCTCCATTTGGCTGAACTTATCCTCTTACTGAACAATTTCTCCTTTAACTTGTCTCACTTTCTCCAAATAAAAGGTGTGGCTATGGGTACCTGCATGGGCCCCAGTTATGCTTGTCTTTTTGTGGGGTATGTGGACATTCATCGTTCCAGTCCTACTCAGCGCCCCCCCCCCCCCGTTTCAAACACCTCAGTATATCGATAATTGTATAGGTGCCACTTCGTGCTCTCATCTGGACCTGGAAAAATGTATCAAATTTACTTCCAATTTCCACCCCTCTCTCACCTTCACATGGTCCATCCCTGACACTTCCCTTCCCTTCCTTGACCTTTCTGTCTCCATGTCTGATGATAGACTGTCTACCAATATTAATTACAAGCCCACCAACTCCCATAGTTACCTCGACTACAGTTCCTCACACCCTGCTTCCTGTAAGGACTCCATCCCATTCTCCTAGTTCCTCCGCCTCTGTCGCATCTTTTCCGATGATGCTACCTTCCAAAATGGCGCTTCTTCCATGTCTTCCATTTTCTTTAACCGAAGTTTCCCCCCGTGGTTTACGGGGCCCTCAACCATGACCGACCCATCTCCCACACCTCTGCCCTCACTCCTTCCCCTCCCTCCCAGAACCATGATAGCGTCCCCCTTGTTCTCACTTTTCACCTCACCAGCCTTCGCATTCAAAGGATCAAGCTCCACCATTTCTACCAACTCCAGCATGATGCAACCACCAAACACATCTTCCCCTCACCCTCCTGTCAGCATTCTGTAGGGACTGCTCCCTCTGTCATACCCTGGTCCACTCCTCCATCACCCCAACTCCTCATCCCCTTCCTGCAGCACCTTCCCATGTAATCGCAGAAGGTGCAACACCTGCCCCTTTACCTCCTACCTCCTTACTGTCCAAGGCCCCAAACACTGCTTTCAGGTGAAGCAGCTCTTCACTTCCACCTCCTTCAATTTGGTCTACTATATTCGCTGCTCCCAATGCAGTCTCCTCTACACTGGGGAGACTAAACGCAGATTGGGTGACCACTTTGTGGAACACCTTCACTCAGTCCGCAAGCATGACCCAGACCTTACTGTCACTTGCCATTTCAACATACCATCATCTTGCTCTCATGTCCACACGTCCATCCTTAGCCTGCTGCAATGTTCCGGTGAAGCCCGTCACAAACTGGAGGGACAGCACCTCACCTTCCTATTAGGCACTTTACAGCCTTCCAGACTTAACATTGAGTTTGACAACTTCAGACCATGGGCTTTCCCCTCCATCTTTGCCCCCTTTTTAATCCAATTTTTAATTATTTATTCATCTTTTTTCTATTTTTTAATTTTTAAAATATTTTTCCCCAACACCCACCCCCCCCAAACAGGGCCATCTGTCACTTGTTTCTATGTTGTGCTTTCTCAGAGTGCTGACCCTTGTTCTAATATTAATATATTCTGCTATTTTACCTTTATGCCACTATCAGCACCTTCTTTAGTCTTCATTACTACCATTAGCACTCCCTTTGTCTTGTGTCCATGACATATTTGTCAAACTCTCCTGAGTTCCTACCTATTCCTGACCCTCTAATTTGCTCCACTGGCCCACAGTATAAAATCCATCACAGTTTTACTTCTCTCCTGAAGAAGGGTCATATAGACCCGGAACGTTAACTCCGTTTCTCTCTCTACAGATGCTGCCAGACCTGCTGAGTTTTTCGAGCATTTTCTGTTTTTATTACAGTATTTATATGGTTGGTCCAGTTAATTTTCTGGTCAATAGTAACCCTCAGGATGTTGATAGTGGGGGGTTCAGTAGTGATCATGCCATTGAATGTCAGGGGGAGATGGTTAGATCCTCTCTAGCGATGGTCATTGCCTGGCACTTGTGTGACAGAAATGTTACCTGACACTTAGCAGCCCAAGCCTGAGTGTTGTGCTGGTCCTGTTACATATTGGCAAGGACTGCTTCAGTATCTGAGGAGTTGTGAATGGTACAGAACATGTCCACTTCTGACCTTACAATGGAAGAAAGGTCATTAATGAAGAAGCAGAGGATGATTGGGCCTTGGACTCTACCTGAGGAACTTCTGCAACAATGCCCTGGGAACTGCGATGATTTACTTCACACAACCACAACCATCTTCCTTTGTGCTAGGTATGACTCCAGCCAGTGGAGAATTTTCCCCCTGATTCCTGTTGACTTCAATTTTGCCAGTGCTTGCCTTGATATCAAAGACAGTGATTATCACCTGCCTTCTTGAGTTCAGCTGTTTTGTCCATGTTTGGGCCAAGGCTGTAATGAGGTCAGGAGCTGAATGGCCCTGGTGGAAAAGTTTGAGCAATCTTGAGCCAGTTCCTCGTCGGCTCAGAGCATAGTACAAAATTGGTTCATGTTTGGCACTAAGTTGGCAATCTCATTCCAGCCAAGATATCATGCAAGATAAGTTGTAAAAATACTGCATTGGGCAAATTTTTCTGAGGCTTATTTTTGGATAGCTTAAGTTTTACTTCACATTTCTCTATGCTTTACCTAACATGTGTTTGCTAACTTCAGGTGCCTAAAAATCATCAGAACATTTGAAAGAATTATGTGACTATGTTCTTTCACAATGTATAATTGTTAGGCACCGAATCATTACAGGCTGTGAATGCTTGAAAAAATGATATTCCATATGTATCAAAGGAGGAATTTAGGGAATAATAAGCAACCTTAATAATAAAATTGTCACAAAAACAGGTTGGACTGCGTAGGTTTAAATATGTTCCCATTAGCAAGGCATATTGCAACAAAATAAGTCAAAACGCTTTTCTATATTGTTTGCAGTCATTAAATCAAAGGGGTTCTCAAACAGTGAGGTGCACCAAAAAGCAGGGTTGTGAGGTCTTGGGAGGTGAGGCCCAGCAAATAGCTGGGAGGCCCAGCAAATAGCTGGGAGGACCAGAGTGCACCATTAACCTGAATGATGCTGGCACCCTGACATTGATACAGTCGCTCCTTCAAATTACTTGAGTCCATATTAATGTTTCTGAGCCCTTCCCCTCATTGGGGCTGAATTTGATAATGTCTGAGAACGGGCCAGGGGATCATGATGCACAACTAACCTCCTCCCATTGAATACAGTGCAGGCTGCAGGCCAACTTCATGCATCCAGCCAGCACTAGCCACGCTGTCAATTGGCTGAATGCATGAGGAGGGCCAATAGCATAGGCTAGCATGACTTAAAACCAGCTTGCCTCTCTTCAAGGGAAGTGCAATGTTGCAAGAACAGATGCCGGTAGTCGTACAGGAATGAAGATTTAGGAAACATTGGAGAATGACACAACATGGGAGAGAGCAGACTGCAAAGTTTTTGGATGCTGCTTTCTGGATGAGATGGAAATGAGGAGAGAGATTCTGTATCTGCAGGGGACCAGGGAGCTCTCCAGACACTGCTCAGAAGGCAGTGGGAGCAGATAGCCATGTAGGTCATTGGCAGGAGTCAAACTCAGAGGATTTGGAAGCAGTTCAAAGACAATCAGTGACATCACACAAGTGGCTCAGGTCAGTAAGTGTATCGTCAAATGCAATATTCTACCAAATTCCTCAATAGCCTCAGATGCAGCTCAATTCATCACACCCCCATCACTCACATACCTATCAATCATGACTCATGTCTGACATTCATCTGCTTCACTGCTCCCAAAACACTTAGCATCGCGGCTCACCCCTATATCTCTCAGCTTGCACACACTGTCAGTTAGCCAATTGCATCACCAAACAGATAGTGAGCCATAAATAAAAACAAAAAACTGCGGATGCTGGAAATCCAAAACAAAAACAGAATTACCTGGAAAAACTCAGCAGGTCTAGCAGCATCGGCGGAGAAGAATAAAGTTGACGTTTCGAGTCCTCATGACCCTTCAACAGAACAGATAGTGAGCCATACTCACTAAAACACTTCTCTTTTGCAGGACAAGATGGTGCACAACCAGAGACAGCAGGAGCTAACTCTGGGACAGTCATGCCTACTTGTCCTAAACCCCATGGAGGAGATGGTGCTGGTCATTATTGGGATAGCTATTGCTGATGCTGTTGCCAGCGGAGTGGTTAAAACCATTGAAGATATCCCTATATCCTGATATTCTATTGTCACCCTGCACTATGGGGAAACCTGCAGTCCTAGCAAAGCTGTGTGCTCACTACATCTAGTTAGCTTTCTTTGAGGATAGAGTCTCAGTGACCTCCTTTACACAACAGTGAATAGGAAACTGCAAGATGTTAGAAATGCCCCCAGCTCCAGTCTAGCAAGAGCCAATGCATAAAATTGCAGTACCAAATGGCAACGTGGTTCTTGCCCTGCACTGAGGTGGTAGATATAAGTGAGGATGTCCTTAGTGAAGTGCCGATGTCTTGCATGTTGGCCTGGATTTTTCAGTGGTAATGGTGTTGAAACTATGAACATTTAGCAACATTACTCCGCAGAAACTGACAGAAACTCTGCGAGCCCATACACTTGAGGAATAACACAGAATTCCAGCTGTTGCTGTCAGTGATGCTATGTTCCTTCATAGGTTGAGGTTGACCAGACTGCAATCCCTAAGCAATCAGTAAACTAATGAAAACTTCCACTTTTGTGCTGTTAGCCTCACTGTAAGAATGCTCGAAAAAGTTGCACTTTATTAAATGAGATGTAACTGCGTTTTTAATGGTGAACTGACTTCATATTTGCTGCTAAATACCCTCACTTGCTCAAAAAAAACTTGTTTTATTTTTGTGGAATGCCTCATTTATCTATGAAATAATATAATATAAATTGCATGTCTTTTTCCTTCAGTTCATTTGTTTTATCTTCTATCTGAGTCCAATCGGTATCATTTATTTTGCTATCAGAAAATTTTTAAGTGCATTTTAATTTCCTGGTTTGCTGTCTGTGAGAATACTTCAATGTGATTGGTTTCTTACTCAGCTTGCTGATATCACTGTTGCTGTACACTTGGAGATCCCTTGAATAGGTAGCAGATTTAAACTGCCTTCAGGAAAGCAGATGCCCATGCTATAGAGATTGCTAGATCTTTGAGGTCATTCTAAAGCACAATTGCTTTGCCGTTGACTGTAAATTGTAGCCCATTGTTCGTGGCTGGGGTTCAAGTAGCAGAGTTGCTCACTGGGTGGATATGGCCTCTTTCTCTCCATCCTCTCTTCGAGCAGCTTGTCCTACTCTGAGGTTCTTTGCCCATTCTCCAAATCATGCTGTATTCCAAGGAAGCAACTGGTTTGTCTAGAAACCTTGAAGTCAGCAGAAAGCGCTTCAGCACCTGGCACACAACTCCTTGTAAATTTTTGCAACTTTAAACAAGTATAGAAAGCACCAAACACTTTTAGAATAAAAATAAAAGCTATAAGAAAGCATCTAGCATCTCCTTTAAGTAGTTGTTGATCCATTTAAATAGAGTTGGTGGGGCTCCTACCTGTTGGCGAACCCTTGTTCAGTTGTGTGAGGTTAAGATATGGATTTAGCTGGGATGTTGAACTACAAAATGGTACCAGTGCTGTCAGATTAGTGTTGCATGCTGGTTGTCATGATCTGCCTGTGCTGCGTACTCCCTGCAACAGTTTATTCTACGCCCGCCATGCCCTCACTAATATGGTGACCATTGTGATTCACCCCAAAACAGTTGCTTATGATGTGGGCACTCTTTTGAAGCTCTTGGGGCACTTATAACTCACGAGACAATAGGCACAAGCAATTCTAATTTCTCTCACATTTTGTTTTGTTCACGCGAATGATGTAGTTCAAGGCTCATGCAAGTGGTTTAGGTGATAAACCTTATTGTAGGAGCATTTATATAATTTTTAAAAATCATGTTGCTACCTGCGATATAGAAACAGTTTCGTACCAACTCGCATTGAATGATTCATCATGACACATGCCGCTGCCATATATCACCGAGTATCCAGGTTAGACATGCAGGCACAATGTTCTAAATTGCCATGCCCAATAGTTATTAATAATTCTTTTCCATTTCTATTTCTATTTATTATTTTGTTTGAACAGTGAGTGTTGAGGTTTCGGGATGAACCATGCAAGGAAATTGAATTAGTATGCATACTGAAAATTACGTGACATTCCATCATTTAATGATCGCCCTTTCCCAGAGGGTCCTTTACTGTGAGATTACTAATTAACTCCGTCAGATTGCACAATACTAGATCGAAAATTGCCTGTTCCTTTGTGGGTTCCTCGACATAATGTTTTTGAATATGAACAGAAAATGCTGGAAATAATCAGTAGGTCTGGCAGCTTTTGTAGAAACAGAATTAAGGTTGTGGGCCTATGAACTGCTACCATCAGTGTTTTTTTGACCTTTGTTGTTTCTTAGCTCCATACATACTGATGATACACCTGATTTTCCATACAGCTTTTATCTCATCCTTTGTTATCAGAGTTACTCTCATTTTCCATTTTGCCTATCTTTTCCAATGGTCAAGACCTGTGGAATATTTATTTCACAGCTTTGGTCTTCCAGCAACCACATCTCAGTAGTGGCTGTTAGATCAA
This sequence comes from Cetorhinus maximus, assembly GCF_964194155.1. Taxonomy (NCBI): domain Eukaryota; kingdom Metazoa; phylum Chordata; class Chondrichthyes; order Lamniformes; family Cetorhinidae; genus Cetorhinus; species Cetorhinus maximus. The sequence continues at coordinate 156,121,091 of NC_135882.1, forward strand.
ATTTCTGTTTGTGCCATTAATTAACCTATCATGGTATGAATGCTTTGTGCATTGAAATTTAGCACCTTTAATTTTAACTTATTATTTTCCCCTGATGTGACCTTAGTAGCAAATGTTCTTTTTCCTTTCCTTAAGCATCTGCTTGATTTTTTCCAAATCGCTACTCTTCTCTACACCCTTGAATTTTTTTCTTCAGACTTAAAGGTGAACCTTTATCTGAAGCTTCCCTCCCCCTTATTAGTTTGAAGTCTTTCTAATGTCCTAGTTACTCAATTCGTAAGGACACTGTTCCCAATCCAGCTTAAGTGGAGTACATTCCAGTAGTAGCTCTCTCTTTCCTCCATAATGGTAGATCCCAGCATGGGACTGCACAAGACAAGGCTGAGACAAAGCGAGACAGGCCACGCGCAGCAAGACCTAGACAATATCCAGACTTGGGCCAATATGTGGCAAGTAATATTTGTGACAGGGCCTAACCACTTACCCATGATATTCAGTGGTATTGTCAAATCTCTGACCATAAACATCATGTGAATCACCATTGACTAGAAATTCATCTGGACCAACCACATAAATATTGCAACAGCTAGAGCAGTGTTTAAGAACTACAGGGTGTACTGCAACTAGTCAAGGTCAGTGCAAGAGAAGAATGGGCAGTTAGAAATCCTGCTCAGGAGGCAGAAACTGATGCTTCAATGGGCCTTTTGGAGAATTCTTAGAAAGTCACAGAGCTATCTGCAGCATTCTTCAAGAGATTCAAGCCTGTAAGGTGAGTAGGAAAGCAAAGGAATGATAGGTTAGGGTAAAGATTGAAGGAGCAACTTTTTAGGGAGGGAAGAAAGAAAGGTGACATGAGTGAGTATAAGTAGTGGGAGGCAACAACAGTGGAAGATTTGAGAGAGGCAAAGAAATCAAAAAAGATGCAAGTAATGATCTATGGTCTGGAGAGATAGGCAAAATGTGTACACTAGTGAACATAGGGAATTCAGGTTGTATAGGCATAGCAGAGATGTGGAGAAAGGGGAGGAATTTCTAGATCTATGGGTTTTGTAACTCATTTATTCTCAACACAAAAGGGTTAACTTGAGTAGCAATTTTATGATTTTTCAACTTGAAGTTTAAACCTATTCCTTTTATTTGCACAGTAATGGATTAATAAAATATCGTAAGTACAGGTTGATAGTTCATGCCTCTTAAATATTTCTTTATTTAGTCGCTGGAAAGTTGTCGCTGTAGTGAAAATCGTCCAGGTTACTGTAGCTAGGACAAACTGCTGAGCAGGTGGAATTTTGCCTGCTTTTAAAAATATTTTACTAACTTCACATGCAAACTTAATACTACCTTTATGTGTATCAATGGTGCTCACACAGGAGCCCTGACCACACAAATTACTGGAACCTTTACAATAATTTTGCTTGTCTTTCTGGTCTAAGTTTCTGAATTCATGCATTATAAATTTATAGCATTTTAAAATAGACTGTTGAGCACATGAGTATAAGGACTTTGTTAGGGCACAATATTTCTATGGGTAGGACTTTTCGGATAGTGGGATTCCCGCTCCACCACCCAAAGACTTGGTTGGTGGAGCACCCCACAGATCATGGCAGCCATGCCGTTTAACACTTGAAGGAAAGCTAATTAGCAGGACATGAGACTTCTCCCTCACTTGGTCGGAAGTCCTGCCTCAGAGATCTGATTGGCCAGCAGCTCTGCAGTCCCAGCAGCTGCCACAGCTTCTAAGTCCTGGAGAGCAGATGGGGAGGGGAGGCTGGCGGGGCGTGGGGAGGTGGAAACCACAGTGGGGAGAGAGCACCCATGGCGGGGGCGGGAGTAGTGCGCCCAATATGGAAAGGGGGCCCTTGATGCCCTTTTCCCACTCTAGGCCTGAGCAGGGTGACCTGCTGGGCTTCTGACCGGCCCATGAACTCCTCTCCTCAGCTTCAAGATTGAAGCAGAGCAGGAAGTGGCCACTTAAGGGCCTCAGTTGGGGCGAGGGTGGGTGGACAGCCCTAGGCCTTCCACGCCCTCTGTAAAATTTCTGACAGGCCTGGGGCAGTGGGAGGGCCACATGGGGAATTTTCCAGCACCCCCCAATGCAAACCTGCAGCGGGGGACCATAAAATCCTGCCCTCTGTCTGGTATTAATGGAAGGAGAATAAAGACAATGAAAGTAAAGCATTAGAAAAATTCATGCAGAATGATACATTCAGAGTTGGTACTAATCTTATAAACTGCATGAAAGAGATTAACTAACTCAGCTTTCTCAACTGCCTCATTCTCTACCCGTCCCAGCCACTGTTCTGTATTTATCCATCCCTTTGCCCTAACCGCATAATTATCTTACAGCTTCTTTCTCTATTTTCGCCACGCTGTCACAAAGCTGATCTCAATGACACCAACTTCTTCCCCTCTTCAAGCTGTGCACCCTCTCCCACAATAGTGCCGTTGCCCTGCTCTCCACAGAACATCCTATCACCAACCTCCTTGTCCTCCCTAAGGCGTTTACTAAAGCTGTCAACACTCAGCTCAGTACTTGCCTCTCCCAACACTCCATACTGGATTCCTGACTCCCTTCAATTTGCTTTTTGCTCACAGCATCAAGGTTGCCATGGTTGAAGTCACATATTCTCCTTGAGCACTCTGGACTGTTAAACACAGCCTCCACCATCTGACCAATGCGGACAGTATACCTTGGTTCCATCCTGCTTGCCCCAGTGCCCTGGACATTTCATCAGATGTATCCCCAGGCTTTAATTTTTCTTTTCCCATTTTCGTGCTACTTTATGGCAACACCATCGATTTTTATGGTACCATCTGAGTTATATATGCTGTACCAGATGGACTTCAGTGTTCAGGAAGGCAGCTCACCACTGCCTTTTCGAGGGCAATTAAGGATGGGCAACAAATGCTGACCTTGCCCACTCCCAATAAAAAAAACCTCTGTGGCACCACTGAAAAGTCCTCAATCGCCAATTGCCACTTGTTCAAAACTCCACCACCCACATCCCATCCTGCACTGCTGTGCTGCCCTTTTGCCCCTGTGCTTACTCGCTTTCATTTGGCTCCTTTTCAGTTGATGCATGGATTTAAAAATCCTTGTACTTGTCTGCAGATTCTTTCCATGGCCTCACTACTTCCTATCATTCCACCTCATTCAGATTCTGTTCCTGTACGTGTCGTTCATTCTTATGGGCTGAATTTTCCCCCCGTCGGCGGGGGGGAAGTTGATGGGCAGGCGCGTTTCCAATCGGTGCCCCCAATTCGGAGGCACGGTGCCATTTTACGTGGGTGAGCCAATTAAGGCCTGCCCAGCGTGATGTCTGCACGGAAGCGCTATGCTCTCTCTCTGCAGGCTTGGGGGGGGGGGGGGGGTGGATTCCCAAAATCGAAAGTGCGCTCTTTCACACATGCGCACGAAAAGGCGCACTCATCTCCCTGAGGCTAAGTGCAGCCTCAGGGAGATTAGCTGTACGTGTAAAAAAAATAGAAAAATAAAGTTTCCCTTACGTGTCCCCTCATGTGACAATGTTTTTTCTAGTTCCCGCCGGGACTCCTGGCCTGCCCGCCAAGCTTAAGGTTGGTCGGGCAGTTCCTTTAATTAATTGGCCATTGACAGGTCGGTGGACGCGCAGCTGATTTTGCTGCGCTCCCGCCTTCCTGAAAATTTAAATTGGGCGCGGTGACGTCGGGTGTTCCCCCCCGATGTCATTTTATGTGTCGATGAGCGGGCCTCACCCCCACTCGCCAACTCGTAAAATTTTGCCCTGTGACTCACTTTGCGTTCCCTCTTCACTCCACTTTCGACTGCAGAACCATTTCAGCCGTATATTTCAGAATGTTCTTCTTAACCACCCTCGCCTTACTTTGCTACCCCTGCTTCAAAAACTTCTCAAAATCTATCTCTCATCTAATTTTTGTATACTAACCCTAACTTGCTATTTTACTCACTCTAAGCCTGATGATTTTTGGCTGGGACATTTTATTGCTTTGAAACAGCTACGTAAGTGCAAGTTGTTAATGCACGTCAAGTGATAGATTTTATACTTAGATTTTTTTGGGAAGTAAATTTATTTACTTAAATCCTGAAACACTGCAGAATGCGTATTTAAAAATAATGAATCCTGAGGAAATCCATGCATATCTATTTTTTTAAGTTATGTTACATTTAACCAGCGTAAATGTTCCAAATAAAATGCTTCTTTTTAACCATAGTTACAAGGCAAAGTGCCAGAAATTTTAATGTGTGGGAAGTCATCAGAACTGAATTCTGGGCAAAGACCACCTTTGTTTTCCCTTGTGTTGTACTGCTCGATAATAACCTTGGCCAGATAGAGCCTTGACATTTTATGTAAATCACAGGGGGCCAGCAGAAAGGGTTTTGCAATTTTTGAGCTTGCCGTGGCATACAGACTTTATATGTTGAGTTTCTTTAATTAAGCTTCAGTGTGTTTCAAACACAGGTCACTGCTTTCCTATTTTGTTCAAGATTTATTGATGCTTTTTCCATCCCATCAGGGGTCATCCCCCTACTTGCTGATCTTCCTTTTTCTAGAGGGAAGGCTGTACTTATGATTGGATGATGTCATCTTATTCTCCAGAAATAGCTTTGCATTCTGGCTGTCCACAGACGTCATTTTCTGTAATAGCGGTTGAGTGAAACCTAAGAGTAGTTTTTTTTCAAAAGCGTGGGCTTCAGCCCTGTCTAAAAGGAAAGGGGACATTCATCTTCTAATGCCTTCCTTATGCTGTGTGTCTAAGTTTAATTAGAAACGGTTTGTGCCTTGAGCAAACTCAACTAAAATGCGTGGTTCTTCACTTGCAGAAACCGATGACTATGCAGAGATCATAGATGAAGAGGACACATATACCATGCCCTCCAGTAAGTAGATTTGATCTTGTGTAATGGCTATATGGGCCCCATATTTAAATGTCTGTTGAATAGTAAATGTTTACGTAAGCATCAGGTTTGTACAAGTGCGTCTGATCTGAGGCATTCAGAGTTAGTTGATGTCCAAATGCTGGCTGGATTTACAGCGGGGAAAAAGCTTAACTTGCTTAAAAATAGTTTCTAACATTGTTAGGAATACTTAGAATGCTGTTGTATAGAACATGTCATTCAATTTTATAGTCACTTATTCAAAAGCTAAATCTTTAGGAATCTGTTTGCTTCTTGTACTGAGTACTACTTGAAGCTTGTGTGGTTTGAATGAAATTACTCACAGCTGGTTAGTTTTGTTAATATTTAATCCAGTGACGTTTGATAAATTGTTAACATTTGCTTCTTTTCAAAGCCCGTGGTACAGTACAGTGCTTGCTATTTGGTTCCTTTTTTCTGTTTCCATGTTTTTTCTTTGGACCGAGTCCTTAAAATATGAAAGACCGTTGTTGTGTGACTAGCACTGCAGTATTGATGTAATAGGGTATTGATCATGGGAAAACTGAGGGTGAATGAATTTCTTCAGTGATTCATCCAAATTTCACAGTGGTCACTGGTCAGTGATGAATGGATAATGGATACTTGGAAGTCATTTATGACTAGACTAATTGAATAGTTCAGATTATATGAAGCATGACAGTAGATTTGGCTACAATTGTGAACTGAATTTTGGTGGGTAGTGTTTTCCATAATATACCCTGGTATTTGAGGTATTAAATTCCCTCAAATATATTTATTATATCTATTAATGGTAGCATCTAGTGTGAAACTTGACTGGCCATTCTGCATGAGTGATGCAAGGGAAAAAGAAATGCATCATCATGGGACAGTTTAAAATCCCCTATTGGCTTCTCAGTTTATTATATTATTTAATTACTAGTATTGATGTATTTTCTGAGACAGATCAATATTGCCACATAGTCCATTGGAAAATTTATCAAATGTTTGATGTCCGCTGGAGAAAAAGCAGTGTTATGCCAGTCCCTCATAACAAACAGTATACAACAGCAAGTTGTATTTCTGTAGCATATTTAATGAATTAAAGCATCCTGAGGTGTTTCACAGGGAGTTACCAAACAAATTTTGGCACTGAGCCACATGAGGACAAAAGAGTTAGGCTCTAAGGAGCAGCTTACAGGAGGAAAGAGAGGTGTTGAGGTAGGGGGAGGGGCTGCGGGCAAGGGCTGATTTCCAGAACTTAAGTCCTTGGCAACTGAAGACACAGATGCCAATGGTGAAGTCATTAAAATCGAGGATGCTCAAGAGGCCAGAATTGAGGGAGTGCAGATATCTTGAAGGGTTGTAAGGCTGAAAGAGATTACAGAGATTGGGAGGAGCAAGAGTCTGTAAAGATTTGAAACATACCAGTATTATATGTTTGCTTCAATCTCAAACAGTTGCCATGAGCGATCATAAATTGGCAATAAATGAAAAAGATAAAGCTGAAAATGTAGAGTAAGTCAGTCAGTGCGTGAATGAAGAAGTGAGGTGAAGGCTTTGGATGGAAATATAATTTGTGCTCTCATATTGACTGACCACCTCTGATTTTCTGTGTTTTATTTCAGATTTTTAGCATATGTTTAATTTTTATCTATAATTATTTGACCTCCTGTGAACCTGTTGCTAGATAGAAAAAAAATTACCTGTATCATTGAGCAGTTGTCTCCTTAGCTCATATATTTTAATTCTTAAGGATTCAATGTTATTGGCCCAGTAAAAGGTAGATGGAAATGTAATATAAGTAAATTACTGGTGTTCATTTTTCTGAGTTCTATTTTTGTTCCAAATTTACTCAGAAATAATTTTTAAAAAATCTTTTATGGGATGTAAGCATCGCTGACAAGGCCAGCATTTGTTGTCTATCCCTAATTCTCCTTGAGATTTGAACTGCTACAACCCATCTGGTTCAATTTTTCTGTAGTGGTTTGGTACGACTGAGTGACTTACTAGGCCATTTCAGAGTACAATCAAGAGTCAACCACATAGCTGTGGGTCTGGAGTCACATATAGTCCAAATGAGGTAAGGACAGCAGATTTCCTTTCCTAAAGGACATTAGTGAACCAGATTGGTTTTTATAACAATCGCTGATAGTTTCATGGTTAGTGATACTGAGACTTGCTTTCGACTCCAGATGTGTTAATTAATTGAATTTAAATTCCACCAGCTACTGTGGTGGGATTTGAACCAGTGCCTCCAGAGTATTAGCCTCGGCCGCTAGGTTATTAGTCCTGTGACGTTAGCAATACACTACCGCCTCCCAGTAAGTTAGTTATTCCAATTCATGATGGTGAACAGGGCTAGTGGTGTCCTAGGCCAAGCATCTGATAGTTCTTACCAAGCACATGCTTAGCAGCAGCCAATTAGAAGCAAGTATCAATGAATGAATGAAGCCCAGGCTTCATGATCATATGATCAGTACACATCAATGAGCTCATAGGAAAAGAAGAAGGTGGGAAAAATGACACCTTTTTCTTTACATATATGCTAACTGCCTGTGATGTACAGTGAAGTGGCAAGTATGTAGTTTTATTGTATGGAGTGTATTATATGTGAGCCACTGATTTACAATGATTAAGTTAAACTATTTCATAACAGAGTAGGAATGTTGTTGATCTTTTCTGGCTCAAATATATGTATATTTGCATTAAAACTAAATCCATGATTGCTATTAAACTAATTTAACTACCCTGTATTATTAATTTTACCTCATTATATATAAAGAAACTCAGGGGAAATACTATGAGAATTGTTGCAGATAAATAGATAGTAGGCTATAGGACCAGCATATAATATAATTAGAGATTTGGGGGTTTATCTAAGTCTCTGGAATCTGGAAGGTGATGCTGACATTTGCGAGCTGGTCATGGACATTGCTTCTGGTACAAAGCCCTGGGAGAACTGAGATGGAAATTGTGGTATGTCAGACCACTTGGAACGGTAGTTACTGCACTTGTGATATGGAAAGGGCTATAAAGATCTAGTTCAACTAGCAGAGGGGTGTTGGATATTGCAGTAATTGGGGCAATCATGGTGTGTGAGAGTTTATGAAAGCACTGGGATCATGGTGAGCAGATGTGGGGGAAGGGAGTTGCCAAGTGTGAATAAAAGTGTAATGATAGGAGTATTTTGCGATCAAGTTGGCAGTGGGGAGGGGAAGGCATGGGTGCTCGATGAAGGAGAGGAGGCAGGAAGAACTGAAAGACATTAAAAAAAGAGATACTTGCATGTGTGCATATATATAACCTTTTCATGATGTCAGGATGTCCCACGGTGCTTTACTACCAATGAAGTACTCTCAAAGCGCAGTCACAGTTGTAATGTGGGAAACAGCAGCCAACAATATGCATTTGGTGAAACCAGGAAAGCTCCTCACACTCCACAGATATAACAATCGTCTCTCTCATCTCCACTCAGTTAAACCTGTCTTTTGACGTGGCCGAAAACCATTGCTGAAGACTGAATTTACTACTTATGTCAGTTATGTAGAGTTAGGGACTCTGATGTGAGCACGTTGGTCAGGATACTCTCTCTGTTTCTCTCTTCAGGTACCATGCCCTTAGAGGATGTTGGCAACCATGGACTTCCATGTGGTGGTCCATGGTTATGCTTGGCAAGGTACTGCAGTAGTTTGCTGTTGCCTTCTGTAGTTTCTGACCAGGAGACTCTCTTGCTGTTACTGCCTACCATAAGTGTATTGCAAGATTTTGCAGGTTGATAATCGATCTGTTTGGCCACATTATGAAAGCACCTTTGTGGCCATCCAGTCCTGGAGTGGGACTTGAACATGGAGCTTCTGGCTCAGAGGTAGGGATACTACCACTGCGCCACAAGGTACCCCACTTTGGTACCTTAGGTTTTATCTTCCAAACCCCATGTGTCCTTTTACCTTCTAACAGCCTCTGTTTTAGAATTCTGGAAGAATACATCAATCATGTGGTCCAATTCACCTAAATTGCAAAATGCTCTTTAGAAGTAACTTTAGGCACATTTTTACATTAAGGCAGAGTAGACTTTCCTGATAAATGGAAGATAGATAATTGAAGTTTTGCATACAAATTGAGGAAAATCCAAATGCCCACAATGAAAATTGGTTAAATGCATCATTCTGTGTTACAGTTAAAATTAATGTTAATACTTTCATGATGCACCCTTTGACTCCTTTGACCCCAGACCTCTGAAACTCCGTGTACTATTGATTCCCTAAGCACCGAAGAGGGGACATTGATCCAAGTTCAGACTTCAAGTGAAGACTTCATGTTTTTCTTGTTGAAAGAGATGCAGATTGGTGTCTGCTAATTCTACACTAATTCTGCAATTCTACAGCATTGCTAATGCAGTGTCCATTCGATTAATATTTGGTGATTGTTTGTTCGTTCTTTGGTGTCGTCTTCTTACCAGAAGGTTGACTGCCATGGATCTCCACCGTTGTCTGTCCTGCACTGTCCTTACACATTCAACGTAAGTCAGTTGCATCCAGTCCATTATATCCATCACCTATTTTCTCCTCTGCTTCCGTCTCCTATGTTTTCCATCGATCTTCCCTTCCCATAATTGTCTCTGCCAACTGTCTGCTCTAATAATCTAACCTAAATATTGTACCATTCTGTCTTTAGGCTATGCATTAATTTCCACTTCCTCATTAGACTTTCTTTCTGTGTAGCATATGCAGAACACCCTCCTTTTGGTGAACAGATTTATTTAAATATATAGTGTTTTGACAAATTTGGAAGATTTTCTGTTGGAATAGTTAATTGCCAAAGCTGAAAATCATTTAATGTGACTTTGCGGTATGGTTTTATTATTAACCATCTCTCTAACTCCTCCACTGTTGCTAAATTATCAAACTGCTTATCCAGCATCCAGTACCGGATGAGCAGAAATTTCCTCCAATTAAATAATGCGTAGACTAAACAACAACTTACATTTTTTATAGCACCTTTAGCGTAATAAAACATCCAAACCATTGTTTTCAGTCCCACTTCTAGTTACTGACTCCATCCTTCTCATAATTAAATGCCTAAGACTAAACCAGACTGTTTGTAGCCTTGATGTGCTTTTGACCCTGACGTGAGCTTCTGACCACATATTTGCACCATCATTGAGACTGCTTATTTACACCTTCATTCGATCGTCCAACTTTGCCCTTTCCTCAGCTCATCTGCTGCTGAAGCTCTTATTCGTGCCTTTGTTCCTCTAGACTTGACTATTCCAATGCAGTCCTGGCTGGTCTGCCACATTCTACCCTCTGTAACGTTGAGGTCATCCAAAACTCTGCTGCCTGTGTCCTAACTTGCACCTAGTTACGTTCACCTATCACATCTATGCTCACTGACTGACAATGGCTCCCATTCAAACAAAGTCTCAATTTTAAAATTCTCATCCTCTTTTCATGTTTTCAAATTCTTCCATGGACTCACCCCTCCCTATTCCTATAGCCTCACAACTATCCAATATATCTGTGCTCATCTAATTCTAACCCCTTCAATTATAAATCTAGCATCCCCAATCATAATTGCTCCAACATTGGTGGCAATGCCTTCAGTTGCCTATGCCCCAAGGTCTGGAAATCTCCCCCTACCCTTCTCCTCGCCTCAATCTCATTTTTCTCCTTTAAGAAACTCCTTAAAACTCACCTCTTTGACCAAGCTTTTGGTTGCTGATCTAATATCTCCTTATGTGGTTCAGTGTCATATTTTGTTTTATTTTGCTTCTGTGACGTGCCTTGGATTGTTTTATTATATTCAAGACACTATATATTAACATAGGTGAGTGTTGTTATTCTGTCTGCTTTTTCTACGATTTTTGTTTTATTCCACAGAAGGATTTTTCCCTTAACACCATACTATTTGGTCAGTATTCAAGCTCAAAGTTTGATGAAGCTTTTATAAATTTAACAATAAATAAAAATCACTTAGTGAAATTGTGCCAAACACAATTCCTTTTCCCTATCTGCACTGTCAGACGTGCCATCTTCAGGATGAGGCATTAAACCGAGGCCCCACTTGCTCTCTCAGGTGGACGTAAAGATCCTGTGGCACTATTTTAAAGAAGAGCAGAGTATTCTTGGTGTCTTGACCAATAATTGTACCTCATCAACATCAGAAAAATAGATTATCTGGCCATTATCACATTGTTGTTCACGAGAAGTTGCAGTATGCAAATTGGCTGCTGTGTTTGTTGCATTACAACAGTTCCTAAGTATTTAATTGTCTGTAAAGCACTTTGGGACATTCTGACATTGTGAAAAGCTTTGTGTAAATGCAAGTGTTTCTTTTTTCTCTTTACCAATTTGTAAGGAGTGAGAAGCACTGTTTCAATTTTTCCATACATAAAAATTTTACACTAAATTGTTATTTTCGTTTAATTGTTTTAGCTTTCTGCGCAGAAGAAATAATGGCTTAATCCATTGTTCAGCATTCATTGCACTACCATGCTACATAAATTGCATTGTTCCGTATTTCACTACAGAAACTGTAATGTACACTACTTTTTGATTTTCTTCCCCTATTCCCAATTGCAATGCAGAAAGCTATGGGATAGATGAAGGTAATGAAACTGTTTATTAATTGTTGCCTGATTATTGTGCTTGCTGCCTGTTGGATGAATATAATCGTGCCAAGTTGTTTGTCACTTAGTGTGTAACCTTTTCTCATTTTAAAAAAAAGCAAAAGCCATTTGTCACTAAAGTTGATTTAATAACTAATTATCTTCACTCTTTACAGCCAGGGATTATGAGATACAGAGGGAGAGAATTGAACTGGGGCGCTGCATTGGAGAGGGGCAGTTCGGTGATGTGCACCAAGGAATTTACACGAGCCCTGTGAGTAATTCAGAAATTAAAGCTTTGTGACAAGGTTAAGGACAATATGGTCGAACAGAAAATTGATGTGAACAGCAGCCCAGTAGTTCCAGTGGGAGAGTGGAATCTCATTAGGGAACATCAGCTTCAAATTCCAGCTTTGCCTCATATTCATAATAGGTCAATTTTTTGAGTGGACCATAAGATCAAGTCTCCTGTTGAAGAGGCCCCAAATTGCAGGGCTAAAAGTATTGGCAGTGAAATATCTTACCTTGGAAAATGTCTCCTGACAGCCACCGTGGAGGCTGTCTTATTGCCAGAATATCCACTCTTACAGCTTAAGGACATTCTGGAGCCAAAAAGAAAGGGAATTTGAATAGAATACCTTTTAGCATTATTTTCCTGGTGTGTTCTTATGTTCATAAAATGGATTCCTCTAATGACAAAAATCTTTTTCAATAAGTGCTGAAACTTTGGGCCACGTTTTGCAATGGAGGCAGGAAGCTCGAGTTGCAATGTCTCTGGGAGTGGTGTGGGGAGGGTGTGCATAGGAACAGGAGTAGGCCACTCAGCCCATTGAGCCTGTTCCGCCATTAACTACAATCGTGAAGATCATCCACTTCAGTGCCTTTTTCCCATATTGTCCCCCTATCCCTTTATGTCATTGGTATTTAGAAACCTGTCAATCTTTACTTTAAACATACTCAATGACTGAACTTCCACAGCCCTCTGGGGTAGAGAATTCCAAAGATTCACAACCCTCTGAGCAAAAAAATTTCTCCTCAACTCGGTCCGAAGTGGCTTCCCTCTTATTTTGAAATTGTGTCCCATGGTTCTAGACTCCCCAACCACAGGAAACATCTTACTGCATCTACCCTGTCTATCCCTTTAAATATTTTTTAGGTTTCAATGAGATCATCTCTCATTCTTTGAAACTGTAGAGAATATAGGCCCAGATTTCCCAATCCCTCTTCATTGGACAGTCCCGTCATCCCGGGAACAAGTCTGGTGAACCATCGTTCACTGGACTGGCATTCCAAAGACCCTGGGTAATGCTCCAGAGACCCGGATTCGAATCCCACCAAGGCAGATGGTGGAATTTTAATTCAAAAAAACAAATCTGGGATTAAAAATCTGATGATGACCATGAAACCATCGTTGATTGTTGTAACAACCCATCTGGTTCACTAATGCCTATTAGGGAAGGAAATCTGCCGTACTTAGCTGGTCTGGTCTACATGTGACTCCAGACCCACAGCAATGTGGTTGACTCTTAAATGTCCTCTGAACAAAGACAATTAGGGATGAGCAATAAATGCTGGCCTAGCCATGAACGAATAAAAGAAACTATCGCAATAATATCCTTCCTAAGGTAAGGGGACTAAAACTGCACACAGTACTCCAGGTGCGGCCTAACCAAGGTTCTATACAATTGAAGCAGGACTTTGCTACTCCTGGTCTGTTCAACTCCTCTTGAAGCCGCTTTGCATCTTCCTCACAACACACATTCCCACCTAGCTTTGTGTCATCCGCGAACTTGGAAATATTACATTTGGCCCCCACATCCAAATCATTGATATATATTGTGAACAACTGGGACCCAAGTACTGATCCCTGTGGTATCCCACTAGTCACAGCTTGCCAATGTGAGAATGACCCATTTATTCCTACTCTGTTTTTTGCCTGTTAGCCAATCCTTAGTCCATGCCAGTATATTACCTCCTATCCCATGTTCTTTAATTTTTCTAACCAACCTCCTGGAGGGGAGTTTATCAAAAGCCTTCTGAAAATCCAAGTATACTGCGTCCACTGACTCCCCTTCTGTTAGTAACATCTTCAAAAAAACTCCAATAGGTTTATCAAACCTGATTTCCCATTCATAAATCCATGCTGACTATGCCCAGTCAGATCATTATTATCCAAGTGCCCATTTATCACATCCTTTAGAATAGAATATAGCATTTTCCCTACTTCTGATATAAGGCTAAAAGTCTGTAGTTCCCTGTTTTCTCTCTCCCTCCTGTCTGAAATAGTGGGATGACATTTATTACCTTCCATTCTGCAGGAACCATTACAGGATCTATAGAATATTGGAAGATGATCAGCAATGCATCCATTATCTCCATAGCTACCTCCTTCAATACTCTGGGATGTAGAATTTCTGGTCCCGGGCACTTATCAACCTTCAGTCCCATTAATTTCTCCAACACAGCCTTCTTACTAGTACTAATTCCTTCAATTCCTCATTCTCCCTAGTCCCTTGGATGTCTAATTCTGGGACATTTCTTGCATCTTCATTTGTGAAGACAGACACAAAGCAATCATTTAGCTTCTCCGCCATTTCTCTATTCCACATCATAAATTCTCCTGACTCTTCCTGTAATGGACCCACATTTGTCTTTGCCAAACGTTTCCTTTTTATGTACCAGTAGAAGCTTTTACAGTCCGTTTTTATATTTTTTGCTAGTTTACATTCATATTCTATTCTCCCTTTCTTGGTCCTCCTTTGCTGTATTCTAAAATCCTCCAAATCCTCAGGTTTACTACTATTTCTAGTAACTTTTTAGGCCTTTTCTTTTAATCTTATACAATCCTTGACTTCTTTTATTAGCCATGGTTGACTGGCTTTTTTTGGGCTTTTGTGCCTTGAAGCAGTATATAGTTGTTGTAAACTATGTAATAATCCTTGAAAGACTATTCATTGCTTATGTACCATTATGCCTTTTAATGCATTTTCCAAACCCACTTCAGCCAATTTACCCCTCCTACCTTCATAATTTCCTTTGTTCGAATTTAACATCCTGGCTTCGGATTGAATCACCTCACTTTCAAACATAATGGGCGTGATTTTCCAGCCTCGCCTACCACCGGGATCATCTGGTCCCTCCGAAAGTTGATGGACTTTTGGCTGGGCCGCCAAATCTCCTGTGGCGGGTGCCGGCCCATGTAAAATTCTATCATATTATGATCACTCATCCCTAATTGCAGGGGGGAGGTGGTGGCATAGTGGTATTGTTGCTGGACTGGTATTCTAGTGACCCAGGATAATGCTCTGGGGACCCGGGTTTGAATCTCACCATAGCAGATGGTAAAATTTGAATTTAATAAAAATCTGGAATTAAAAGACTGATGATAACCATGAAACCATTGTTGATTGTTGTAAAAAGCCATTTCGTTCACTAACATCCTTTAGGGAAGGAAATCTGCTGTCCTTACCTGGTCTGGCCTACATGTGACTCTTAAAATGCCCTCTGGACAAGGACAATTCAGGATGAGAGATAAATGCTGGCCTAGCCAGTGCCACCCACATCCCATGAACGAATAAAAAAAAGGTTCTTTTACAACAAATTTATTAATTAACCGTTTTTTGTGACATAATACTAGATCTAAAATAGCCTGTTCTCTAGTCAATTTCTTAACATAGTGCTTTACAAAACCATCCCAACACACTTCAGAAACTCGTCCTCCACAGCATGACTGCTGATTACGTTTACCCAGTCTATACGCAGATTGAAGTCGCCCATGATCATTGTATTACCCATGCTACATGCTTCTCTAATCTCCTGATTAATACCATGCGCAACATTACCACTACTATTTGGTGGCCTATAAACAACTCCTACCGATGTTTGCTGCCCCTTCCTGTTTCTGAGTTCCACCCAAACGGATTCTGGTGCGGTCATGACCGAGTCTGGCCAGCTGCCACCAGGGCAGTTTAGAGGGCGCTACCGAGATGGGCAAGTGCCAAAGTGTGTTGGTTAAAGGCCAGTCTTGCTTCCCTGAGACTTTGGCCCAGTTTTATAAAAGGCTGTTGGACCCCCTGGCCCTCACTCCTCTGTCACCCCATGCCACCTACATGTCACCTCCACACTCCCACATGTCACTTCCATGCTTTGCCATGTTACTTCATATTGCTGTGCCACCTCCATAACCACTCATTCAGTATCCATTATGGACAGACCTCAGGAACCATGTGGGATGAAAAAACATTAAACTTCTTACAATCTAAGAGAGCTCTTACTCCTGCTCACTTGATGCTAAAAAAAACTCTCATTCCTTAAAACCCATTAAAAGATTTTTAATCCCCTCAGGTGGTCAGTCCATTAAAAAAACACAAACTTCTATTCACTAACCACATCAAGAACTGACAGTTCTTTAATAGCCTTTTAAAACTGTCAATCAAAATATGAACTCAGCACCCCCTGCTGAGATAAGTGACTTTGGAGCTTTTGAAACTCAGACAAGAATTCATAATGAGCTTAGCTGTTAAAACAGTGTTGGGAAATGTCAACAATGAAGTCTATTGAAACTGTAGAAACAGATGATGATGCTTTTTTTCTAAGTTAACCAGATGCCCTGACAACCAATGCACTCCAACTGCGTGTGTTTTTTTTTACACTTAACTGACAGCTGTAGCCTGTTCTTTTTCTTTAAAGGGCTGGGGAATTAAATAACTTCAGATGATGACACTTAACAGATCTCCTCTGCCATTCAAGAGCACTCATGTCTTCTGAAAATGGTGACTGCCACACTGCAGGTTAAGTCCCTTGGAGCAACCAAAATGGAGTCTGTTTGAACTCAGCACTAATTTCAAATGGCCCTGCTGAGTTTGGGTTTCTCTCCTACATTATCCATGCCCCGCCCCTTCACCCCACCAGCAGAAATGGCATCTGCTGGAAATGGGGGCATCCGGGTCCTGCTTGCTATTTTTAAAGGCCTCCAGAATCAGCCTGACTTAACAAAAATCCAGCCCTTATTGTTTACATTTATTTCAAATGTTGCAAGTGTTTATCTTGTAATGATGACAAAAACTAAAAGGTGAACCACATTTGTCTGCACCACCAAAGCAATAACTTTGACCTTACAAGATCATTAATTCATGAAAGAGAGAGCACAAAATACGATAATGACTAGTTAAATTATAACATTTGATAGGGAATCAGATCAGTTTCTGCTTCAATAAGGAGATGGCTGAGTATAAGTAGAAAAAAGCGACCAGAGGTCCAGAAACAGAAATGGGCAAACAGAAGCAGTCTTTTCTTGTTCCCGTGCCATTGTATTCATATGCTGTTGTGTCCCGAGACTGATTTATTAATGTCAGTACTCGAGCAGGTTTGTTTGTCATTTCCATGTTAAATCAACACAAAATATGAGCAATTTAATTGTCAGATGAATTAAAAATTACACTTTGGATAAAGCTCTGAATAGATTCAGCACAGAGTGTGTGCTGGTGAAATTAATAATGAATGCTGTGTACATGTCTGAACTGAAATGTGAATGAAACTGTCCCTCACAAGGTAATGCATATGGCATCTGTCATGTCTGGATCATGCTACATTTTTAAGAAAAATATTTTTGTACCTTTTTAAAACTAATTTTCATTGTTTCACTTGCTGCATTTGAGAAAAAAGAATCTTCAGTGAATAACTTCCAGTGATTGTGTTATAATCTTAAAAGTTGTACTGCCTGAAGTAATAGACTTTGTGAAGATCAGAACACACTTCTGCAATTTTCAAGAAACCCCTGGTGATGATGTTGATTTTAAAATGAATTGAAATGAGAAGAATTAAACATTCAGCATTCTGGATTGATAGTTTTCTTGTTAAAAAATGTTCAGTTATTTTTAGGGGCTTTGCACACTACATTTTGTTCCCAGGTGAAAGTTTGGCAAATTGGTCTGATTTAGCTACACTCTGACCAGTAATTCGGTTGGGTGAGTGCCTAGGAAATTTGCTCTGAGTTTTTACCTCCTTCCCATTGGATAAGTACTTAACTTTGATTCAGCATCTCCACAAGACTGCAGAGTGGTGGGCATCCTCTCTCAATCTCAGAATTTTAGCGTTTTAGTCTGAATGAAATAGATCTTATCAGGACTCTGGGTCTATACTCGATGGAGTTTAGAAGGATGAGGGAGGATCTGATTGAAACTTACAGAATACTGAAAGGCCTGGATAGAGTGGATGTGGGGAAGATGTTTCCATTAGTAGGAGAGACTAGAACCCGAGGGCACAGCCTCAGAGTAAAGGGAAGACCTTTTTGAACAGAGATGAGGAGAAACTTCTTTAGCCAGAGAGTGGTGAATCTATGGAATTCATTGCCACAGAAGGCTGTGGAGGCCAGGTCATTGAGTGTATTTAAGACCGAGATAGATAGGTTCTTGATTGGTAAGGGGATCAAAGGTTACGGGGAGAAGGCGGGAGAATGGGGTTGAAAAACTTATCAGCCATGATTGAATGGCAGAGCAGACTCAATGGGCCGATTGGCCTAATTTCTGCTCCTGTGTCTTATGGTCTATGTACCCTGTTAGATCCAAGAAATAGTTAGCCTTTATATAGCGCCACTCTCTGAAGCATCTCAAAGCATTTCATATTTTGAGTAGTTGAAGATGCGGTGAATGTTATTGTATGGGCAAAGATGACACCTTTTTGTGCACAGCAAAACTCCACAAAAATGCAGTGAAGTGAACAACCATTAAGGAAGAATGCTAACCAGGACAACATACTTTTCATGATCTCAGGATGTACCCAAGTGCTTCAGAAGCAACAAAGTACTTTTCAATTGTAGCCACTGTTATAAGAAAACGCAGCTGCTAGTTACTGCACAGTGAGGTCCCACGGTGATTAATAAATGATCAGGTAACCTGTTTTCTGGAGACATGAGGACAAGTGACTAAAAGCTTGATCAAAGAGGTATGCTTTATGGAGAAAGGATTTAAAGGAGGCAAGAGAAATGGAGCAGTGGAGTCGTTGAGGGAGAGAATTCCACAACTTTGAGCTTTGGCAGCTGAAGGCACTGCCGCCACTGATGGAGTAACTGAAATTGGGAATGCTCAAGACCAGAATCCTAGCACAGACACCTCAGGCGGTTGTAGGACTGAAGGAGATTGGGAAGGGCGTAACCATGGAGGTATTTGAAAACAAGATGAGAATTTTAAAATCAAGGTGTTGTTTAACTGGAAGCCAGTGTAGGTCAGTGAGCATAGGGTTGATAGCCGAACAGAACTTGTTAGAACTTACAAAGAGAGGCAGCAGAGATTTGGGTGGCCAGAAGTTTATGGAGGAAAGAACGTGGGAGATTGGCCAGGAATACGTTGGAATAGCCAAGTCTATAGGTAACAAAGTAGGGGAAGAAACCATGATGTGATTTGGTGATTTTATTTTATTGATTCATGGGATGTGGGGACACCACTAGGAAGGACAGCATTTATTGCCAATCCCTCATTACCGTTCAGAATATTACAGACAGTTAAGTGTCAACCAAATTGCATTGAATCTCAAGTCAGACTTGGTAAGGATATTAATAAACAGAACAATCCAGTAGATTCATGGTCACTGTTACTGATTTATTCCTGATTTGTTTAGATAATTGAATTTAAATTCCACGCTGCCTTGGTGGGGTCTTAACTCATGTTTCCAGATCATAAGTTAGGTCTTTGGATTACTAGTCCAGTCCACACACACTTTTCTACCATAACTAGCCAGATCATCATTGATACAGTTTGGGTGGGGCTGATGATGATAAGTATAACCAGATGGGGAGGCTTCAGCAAAAGGCAAGTTTTTGTTTCCACCTGTGAACAAGTGTTCAAATTTCAATCAAAGCTATGATGTCAATGCAATTATCCGGTGACAAGATAGTGAATGATAATGTTGCAATTAACAAGCTTATGTGTGAAAGCAATATAGAAGCTTCTATCCTCCTTGTCCCTGAGTTCTGAGAGCCTGCTGAAATCTGCCTGCTCCTCTGTGAAGATCTAAACATGTTTGCAGTTGCACTATAAGATCTGTTAAATGTTCATTCCTTTTTATAGCCAGGGCTTGGTATGAAATTCGTAATTGTTAGTTTCATTCAAAAAACAACAAGGTGTCATTTTCATAGCTGAACCAGTCAGAAAGTCTGGATACATTTGAAAATCATGTTAGACTTCCTCTTAAATCAAAATTTGCACAATGTGTAATGAAGCAGATTGAATGAGGCTGCAAGTGGCTTTTTATGGTCCCAAGTACTTCACCTAACTTGAAGGTGACACTACAAGACTAAACTGCTTCAGAGGTTTGCATTTACCTAGTTCTTCAGGACAGCTCATAACTGTCGAAGTGTTTTGCATGCAATTGAGCACTCCCTGGTGCAGTGAGTTTATTTTGTGTAGGCAAAAGTTGCATCTATGTTGTGCACAACAAAATCCCACAAAGAGCAGTAACAAAAATGACATCAATCTGTTGTGTTAATTGAAGAAAAATTATTGTCAGGCAGCCAGGAGAACTTCCTGATCACCCTTTAGTAGTGCCGTGGGTATTCAGTGTTTACTTGAGTCACTAAATCAGGCATGCGATCTGGGTTTAATGTCTTTGCTGAAAGATGGCATCTCTGCCAATGTTTGCAATATTAGCACTTCATTGAAGTGTTAACCTAGATTATGTTCTCAATTCCTGGAGTGGAGCTTGAAACACGAACCTTCTGACTCTTTGGAGGGTGGTACCAACTGAGTCAAGGTTGGCAGGATCTTGGTAAGGAACATGGAACAGACGATACAAAGATACCTTACTTGTCCTGTTCTGTTTAGTTAGTCAGTCAGTTCTACTGATGTTTTGTAACACTGTACCGCACAACAAACATGAGTGATGCACAGGCTGCACGTAGTACAGGGCCAACACTATTTGATCTGGAAAGAGAAGTTCTGATGAAAGGTTGCAGCCTGAAATGTTAACTTTGTTTCTGTCTCCACTGACGCTACCAGACCTGCTGAGTATTTCTAGAATTTTCTGTTTTTATATACTATATGATCTAGACTACACTTTTGTACATTGACCACATACTGTCCTGTGTCTGCCCTGTCAACGGGACCCCAGGGGTATCAGTTAATCGTAAAGGCTAAAGACTGCACTTGCAGTGGCATCAGCAGAGGTTGTGCTTTGTTGAAACACTGGCCTTGCTCAATGCATTACCATACACATTGCTTAAAAATGTTTGTGAATATACTGTAGAAATTTAGAAAATACAGAGATAGTCTTTATCAGTTTTATGCCAAGTCAGGTCTTAACTGAAAAGGCAGCTCACCACTACCTTCTCAAAGGCAATAAATGCTGGCCTAGCCAGCGACACCCACATCCCATGAATACATTTTTTTAAACTGAAGAGTATTTCTGTCTACATTTAATGAAATTTTGTGTAATTTATAATAGGCTTACCCAGAAATTGTCTGTTTATCTGTTTGGATCAGGATTATTAAACAATTTAAATGGCACAGTATAGCTCTGTGTTTAGTTCAAACTACTTTAGCATGCATTGGTAACTACTTGTATTTTTTCCTCCTTACAGGAAAACCCTGCAATGGCAGTTGCCATCAAAACATGCAAAAACTCCACTTCAGATAGTGTGCGAGAGAAGTTCCTACAGGAAGCCTGTAAGTTTATAAAATATGTTTTTATTCTGCAGTTTAAATGTAACACTTCAAACAACTGCTGTATGTATGTGGGATTAGAACAGATGATTTGATTTGAAGAGGTAGCTCAGCAAAGATGCTGTGGGTAGGATGACTGCCTCCTGTTCTGTAATTTCAGTAATTCTTTGAGTGATATCTATCCTTCCAAATATTTAATTGTAATTCAGCAATGCATTTTGGCTAATTTGGTTCATGATGCAACAGACTAATATGGGTCAGTGTAATATGTACATTGAAAATCCACATTAAAAACTGACTTGAAGGGACAGGCAGAAAGGGAATGGGTGATCGTCAAGCAGAGTAAATGCACTAGGCAGGTAGTGCCCCTTGGATCCATCTCCCTCTCTAACAGATTTTCCGTTTTGGATACTGCTGGGGGAGATGGTTTCTCAGGGGAATGCAGCAAGAGCTAAGTCTGTGGCACCACAAGTGGCTCAGCTGCACAGGGGGTGAGAAAAAAGAGCGGGAGAGCAATAGTGTTGGAGATGAAGGAACATAAAAGCAGACTGTAAAAGTTTCTATAAGTATGTAAAAAGAAAAAGATTAGTGAAGACAAACTTAGGCCCCTTACAGTCTGAAATGGGAGAATTTATAATAGAGAATAAGGAAACGGCAGAGCAATTAAACAGTCACGGAGGAAGACACAAATAACTTCCTAGAAATACTAGGAATCGAGGGTCTAGTGAGAAGGAGCAGTTGAAAGAAATTAGTATTACTAAAAAAAAAAGTGCTGGAGAAATTAATGGGACTGAAAGCTGATAAATCCTCAGGGCCTGAAGGAGGTGGCCATGGTAATAGTGGATGCGTTGATTGTCATCTTCCAAAATTCTGTAGATTCTGGAACAGTCCCAGCAGATTGGAGGGTGGAAAATGTGACTCCACTATTTAAAAAAGGAGGGAGGGAGAAAACGGTGAATTGCAGACTGGTTAACCTAACTTCAGTAGTAGGGGAAATGTTAGAGCCTATGATAAAGGATGTGATAACAGGACACTTGGAAAATATCAATGGGATTAGACAAAGTCAACATAGATTCATGAAAGAGAAATCATGTTTGACAAATCTACTGGAGTTTTTTGAGGACGTAACTAACGGAATAGATAAGGGAATGCCAGTAGATGTGGTGTATTTGGATTTTCAGAAAGCTTTTGATAAATTCCCACATAAGAGGCTAGTGTGCAAAATTAAAGCGCATGGGATTGAGGGTAATATATTGGCATGGATTGAGAATTGGTTAGCAGACAGGAAACAAAGTAGGAATAAATGGGTCTTTTTTGGAGTGGCAGGCAGTGACTATTGGGGTAGTGGTGATTAGCAGGGATTGGGTCCCTGGCTATTCACAATATATATCAATGATTTGGATGAGGGAACCAAAGGTAATATTTCCAAGTTTGCTGATGACACAAGACTTGATGGGAATGTGAGTGATGAGGAAGATGTTGAGGCTTCAAGACAATTTAGACAAGTGAGCGGGCAGATACATGGCAGATGCAGTATAATGCGGATAAGTGTGAAGTTGTCCACTTCAGTAGGAAAAGCAGAATGGCAGAGTATTAATTCAATGGTGATAGATTGGGAAATGTTGATGTATAAAGGGATCTGAGTGTCCTTGCACGCTAAACGTTAAGAGCAAGCGTGCAGGTGCAGCAAGTAGTTAAGAAAACAAATAGTATGTTGGCCTTCATTGCGAGAGGATTTGAGTACAGGAGCAAGGATGCCTTACTGCAGCTGTACAGGGCCTTGTGAGACCACACCTGGGGTATTGTGTGCAGTTTTGGTGGTCTTGCCTAAGAAATTATATACTTGCCATAGAGGAGTGCAGGGAAGGTTCACCAGACTGATTGGCAGGTGGCAGGATTGTTGTATGAGGAGAGATTGGGTCGACTAGGCCTGTATTCACTGGAGTTTAGAAGAATGAAAGCGGATCTCATTGAAACGTATAAAATTCTAACAGGGCTGTGCAGACTGGATTCAGGGATGATGTTTCCTCTGGCTGGGGGTCTAGAACAAGGGCTCACAGTCTCAGGATATGGGGTAGGCCATTTAGGACTGAGATGAGGAGAAACTTCTTCACTCAGTGGAATTCTCTACCACAGAAGGCTGTGTAGGCCAAATCACTGAATATATTAAAGAAGGAAATAGATAGACTTCTAGACTCTAAAGGCATCAAGTGGTATGGGGAGAGTGTGGGAGTGTGGCCTTGAGAGAGAGGATCGGCCAAGATCATATCGAATGATGGAACAGGCTTGAAGGGCCAAATGACCTCCTCCTGTTCCTATTTTCTATGTTTTCAGTTATAAGTTTATGATGGTCAGAACTTCAAATACATAAGACCAACCTTTTTTTTATTTGTGGGACAAGGCTAACATTTACTGCCAATCTTTAATTGCCCTTGAGAAGTTGATAATGAGTCAAATATTGAACCACATGTCCATGTGATGTTAGAGGACCCAGATGCTGTTAGATAGGGAGATCCAAGATTTTGACTCTGTGACAGTGAAGGAACAGTGGTGTAGTTCTAAGTCAGGATGCTGAGTGACTTGAAAGGGAACTTGGAGCTGGTGGTGTTCCCATGCACCTGTTGCCCTTGTCCTTTGAGAAGGATGCACCATCTGAGGAAGTTAAGGATGGTATCAAATTGTAAGAAAGAGTGTCCAATGCTGCAAAGATTAGTGGTAGGCCAGAAGATTGGGAAAATTTTAGAAATTAGCAAAAGATGGCTTTAAAAAAAGCAATGAAGAGTGAGAATTAGAATATGAGCATGAATTAGCAAGAAATATGAAAGTAGACAATAAGAGCTTCTACAAGTATAAAAAAAGAAAGGGGTCGCTAAAGTAAATGTTGGTCACTTAGACAATGAGACTGGGAATTAATAATGGGAAACAAGGAAGTGGCAGAGACTTTTGGGTCTTCTATCGTGAAAACAAAGTATCTGAATAATAAGAGAAAATAATGGGGCAAAACGGAGGGAGGAATTTAGAACAATCACTATCACAAGAGAATAAGTACTCAGAAAATTAATGAGACTAACAGCTGACAAGTCCCCAGATGGCCTGCATTCTAAGGTCCTTAAAGAAATGGCTGCAGAGATTCTGGATGCATTGGTTGTAATCTTCCAAAGTTCCCTAGATTGTGGAAAAGCCCCACTGGACTGGAAAACTGCAGATGTAACATTTATAGTCAAGAAATGAGGGAGACAGAAAGCAGGAATCTGGAGGCCAGTTAGTCTAACATCTCATTGGGAAATGCTAGAATCCATTATTAAGGAGGTAGTAGCAGGACTTGGTTTTATGAAAGGGAAATTGTATTTGACAAGTTTATTAGAATTCGTTGAGGATGTAACAAGTAGGGTGGAGAAAGGGAATCAATAAATGGGGTATAATTAGATTGCCAAAAGGCATGGTGGGCAACAAATGCTGGCCTTGCCAGTGGTGCCCACATTCCAATAAAAATAATTTTTAAAAAGTGCCACAGAAAAGGTTACTACACAAGACAAGAGCATGATGTTGGGGGTAATATATTAGCATGGATAGAGGATTGGCTTACAAGAAATAGTTAGGATTAATGGGTAATTTTCAGGTTGGCAAACTGTAACTAGCCACAGGAATCAGTGCTGAGTCCTCAATTATTTACAATCTATATTAATAATTTAGATGAAGAGACCATGGAGTGAATAGAATTGGCAAAAACTGGCATCTGCAATGGAAGGGGACCCTCAAGAGGAGGCTTTGATGGATCATACACTCGGCCCCTAGGGCTGAATATGATTACATGTACTTCAAGCTTGACTTTTGAATTGACGTGCTTTGCTTCCCCGTCATTGAGGATGGAGGTGTTCATGGAGCCACCTCCTCCTACTTGCTGTTTAATTGTTCACCACTGAACAATTCATGACTGGATGTAGCAGGACTGCAGGGCTTTGATCTTATCCTTTGATAAAATTGCCAAGGATTCTACTTGGCGTTTAGGCTCCTGGTGATAAATTAACTTTATTGGTCTGTTACCGACAGAAGAAGAGGACTTCCCATAACCCTTTAACAGATTTCAAGTTGTACACCTACAGTTAGAATTGTGCTACTTTTGTCAACTCCACGTCACTGTTGCCATAAGATTCTAAAGGTGAGATCTTGATATTTCAAATTCTCTCAATTTGTTTTCTCAGGGGGAAGCATCAGAAAAGAGTTCTAAAACCTTACTCTTAACTAATAATTGTTTTATTATATTTAGAAAATATAGGTGAGGGGGCAATCCTGTACTATCATCATTCTAGATATCCTGCTTGATTATCTGCCCACTTATAAGGGCTCTATTACTTTGATGTTGGCATGCTAAGTGTGCTACTATTTTAAATTTATGATGGGTGTGACTGACCCATTTAAGGCTTGAGATTGCTTGGGACCATACTTGCTGTCTCAATGGATCTGAGGGCTTACCCAATGAAAATCTGAGCTTCACTGGTCTCCAAAGTTTAATCACCATCCTTTAACTAGATTAGCTGATTTCAGCCAGCCTGCCATGTTGTAACTGGCTTTAGTGCTTCAGAGATAGGGGGGAATATTTCTGTTCCTGATCACTATCTGGTAACATGTGTTTATATGTTGGATGATGATAGGATCTATTTGAGCTGTGATTCCTCACTTGGTTGAATAGCCTACTGATACTCATGGGTAATGACCATTTGGATGAGATAATGCAGAGTTACTAAAGTTCAAGGAACCTTATCTTGGCAAGGAGTTAATAACCATGATCAACCTTTTCATAATGCTGACTATAGTCACAAGATCTTTTTGTTACATTCTTTGTTAGCAACACAGCAATCTACCTATATTTACTCTTCAGTTCCACTTTTCTGGTATATGGTCACACCATTTCAGCTTTTGCTCTGCAAAGTGGGTTCATTTCTCAGTTGGAGCTCGTTCCATCTTCTAATGGAACAGATTTTCAACCATTAAGTACATATGCCCATCATAATTTTTACACCAAAGGTTCAAAATTGTTATGGTACTGGCCAGAGGTCATGAGTTCAACAAAGTGAAACTGAATTCAATAAATCTGAACATTTGTGGGTGTATAACCAGGGAAATAACAGAGAAAGCTCCCAGGTTGTGATGAAAACGCAATTGATTTCTAAACTGCTTCAAGGAAGGGAACCTGTCACGCATACTCGGCCTAGCCTACACTGTGACTCCAGTTCAATTTACATGAATGTCTCTTGGTGCTTTCAGGACAACTACGAATAGGCAAAAATTCTGTCTTGTCAGAAGAACATGCATTTCAAAAGTATTGTTTTTTAAAAAGTAGTTTAAAATAAACCAGTCCTCAATTGGTTATTTGTTTTTACAGTCCACATACAACACTCCTATTGCACAGCTATGATCTGTACCTTGTTAGGACTTTTCCAGAGGCATCAATCTTAACCAGAGAGAATGGATGAAGTGGCAGGCAAATATACACATTACCCTGGAAATTGTTTTGGGTGTTGACAGGTCATTCACAGGGTATACAGAAATTGCTATTGGTAAGCCTGTCAAGTCATGGGATATAACAATACTGTAAACTGGCCATGATGCCTTGAAGGTTAAAAAAAAATAAACTTGCGTTTTTTGTATATTACACTAGGACGGCCTAAGTATGAGCTGGTTAGGTAGTGTGGGAATTGTTCAAACTGCTCAGTTGTTGATTGGGTGTAGTAAGTATACAAGGAAGCGATACAGGGGTCAGCAACACAAGATTGCATCTGAAACAAAAAATAAAAATCTTGCTGCTTTAAGAAGCATAAATTGCATAAACAACAACATCTTGTATATACATTCTTGCGATAAGGTAGATTAGGAAGCAGTTCGAGTGGCCATACGTGAAAGACTGGCTTGGTGAGCAAGCCAGCATGAAGACTGCAAATAATCTGGGGAGGTAGGTGAAAAGAGAGAAATGTTCAAAGCCTGATTACTCCGACATTCAACATTTCCCCCTGACCCCTGTTCTACCTGAAGCTATGATTCTCTCGCACACTTCAGCTTCAATACCTTTGACCTGGCAGCAACCCTTCCTCAGTCCATTTTTGTCTGATCTCAAGTCCCTCCTTGTGTTTCTCAACTGCTCATGTTATAGCACCTCCCTGAGAGGTATATAACCTTCAACCTATTCCATATTGCCTCCTATCTACGTATATATTCTCAGCCTTAGAAAGGTAATATTTATTGGGTATTTCAAACTATATCTGAATAGGCTAAATATTACATGATGGAAAACTCCCGTCATTGAGGAATATTATTTTCTCCAACTCACGATTGGGAAAGGTACAGGTGATCAATTTACTTATTTATCTATCTGGGACTTGCTGCCTGCATTTGTCAATAACATATCTTATGGCATGCTACCTCATTAAGAGCTCTCTTGAATGAAGAGTTCTCACCACAATTTGAATTGCTGTGTTAACAATTGTGACTGTTTATTTTATGATTACAGAGACAGTTTGTTACAGTTAGAGGTTTGAAATAACATTTGACTGAACACCTAACTCCATCTTATTTTCACCATAACGTGATGTTCAAGCTAGCACTGGTGAAGAAACTGAGAGTTGGGATTTTAAGCCAACAACTTAGCATAGTGAAAGCATTATTCAAAAGCTGGGCAGGCAAACTGCTGTGTAGCAAGTCTGCTCTTTAATACAACTGTTGAAAATCTTGTGGCCCCTTTTTAACTGTGAGGCTGCTTTTGATGTCTTTATAGCAAAGATGTGGTAAGAGAAAAGAATCATGCAATCTAACAAGGCCTGCTTTTTCCTTCTCTACGGTGCTGTGTTTCTTTGACTGGGAGCAGCCCCAAGCTTCTGGTTTCTTAACAAAAACTGCCTTCAGCTAAGCAGGAGTCTGTAAAATATACAGACGGAAATATCTTGTGGCGAGCCTAAAATTATAATGGAGAACACAGCCATTCATATACTGTGCCAGATATTATTCTGAGACTCAGAAGTGCACGATGAATTATATCTAACAAGGTAATAATTTTTTCCATGTGAAGCTTTTGCGCAAATCATTTTCTATATCTGAGTAAAGTTTTGATCAGCATGGGCTGGGGAGGGTTGAGGCCAAGGTTTATTTTACATGGGCATCAGTGGCAAAGCCTGCTTTTATTGCCCATTCCTACTTGCCCAGAGAAAGTGCTGGGTGGGGTTGTGTCCTTGAACCACTGCATAGCAATTTGATAAAATTGAATGGCTTGCTAGGCCACTTCACAGGACAGTTAAGAGTCAAGCCACATTGTTATGTGACTAGAGTCACTGCCACATTGTTATGTGACTAGAGTCACAGTCACAGATAAGCACAGGTTTCCTTCCTTAAAAGGTATGAATGAACCAGTTGGGTTTTTACAGCAACCCAGGAGCTTCACGGTCGTTTTAACTGATTCCAGCTTTTTATTTCTGGAGTTCTTTTAAAATTGATATCAAATTCTCAAACTGCCATAGTGCGATTTGAATTTGCTTTATCTGGATTGTTAATCCAGGCCTTGGAATTACTAGTCCTGTATTTACTAACTGCATTTGGGTGTCATGTTGGAATGATGGTTTCTGTTCAGAAGCTCCCATTCAGATGCCTTACTTATCTAAAAAACTATCATGAACACACTGTAGAAACTCTTCCTCTTCTTTGCTGCTAAGATTACTCTTATCCAATTAAAGTATTTTGGACCTTGTGCATTATTTTTGATTTGTATCTCTTCTATTGCTTTTCTACTAGTCGCCTATGTACTGCTACCCGCGTATCTAAAACCCATTTATGCTGAAGTCCTACTTTTTTGCAAAAAAAGTCAAATCCCAATACCTTCTCCAAACATTATTGCCAAGAGTTGCAAATGTTGAGATCAACATAAACCATGGTCAAAAATTTAAAGTCACAGGCCTTCCATTATTATCATTTATGTTGAACGAGGCGGCATGTGAGTGAGTTTGCCACCTGCTTTTTTGGACTGTAAATTAGCTGTATTATGAGTGTCCATTGTGATTAACTTAAGATGGATACCAAGACTTAAATTTAATTTAACAATGCTCAAGAATAAAGAAAGAAAGTCTTGCATATATACAGTGCGGTTCTTGGCCGGGGCTTTACAAAGCCCTTTACAACCAATGAAGTACTTTTGAAGTGTACTCACTATTGTAAAATAACAAATATGGTAGGCAATTTGCACATAGCAATGCCCCTCAAACAGCAATGAAATAAATGATCAGATAATCTACTTCAGCGATCTTGGTTGAGGAATAAATATTGGTGAAGACATGGGAGAAATCTCCTCTGTTCATCTTTGAAATAGCACCATGCCATCTCTTATTTCATCTAAACGAGCAGACGAGGTTTTGGTTTAACGTCTCATCCAAAACACAGCACTTCCAACAGTGCAGCACTCCCTTAGTGATTCACTGAAGTGTCAACCTAGAATTTGTGTTTAAATCCCTGGAGTGGGACTTGATCCTACAACTTTCTGACTCACAGGGAGAATGCTTCCTCCATTAATGTTATTACATCATGCCCTTTCTACGTAATTTTTGCTGAGAGTTCATTGGTCAAATTGACAATACTTCGTCCATTATGGTCCTTTCCTGGCCCTTTGCCCCCACATTCTTTTTTTCTCTTAGCAATTTTACACTGCCCTCCTTCTGATCTTTTTCTCTTATCTTTCCTACACTCCTTGTCACTTTTGCCTTCCTTTCTAATCCACCTTTTGTTTTTTTCTTTCCCCTACCATATTATCTTAAATCCTTAGGCACAACTCTAGTTAGTCTAGTTAGCAAGGACATTACTTCTAGCCTTGTTCAGGTAAAGCCTGTCCACCTGTATAGGCCACTCCTGCCCCAGAATTGGTTCTAGTATCCCAGAAACCTCAACCCTTCACTCATATGTCATCTCTGTAGCTACTCATTTAGTTTCCTTAATTAACAATTCCTAAACATGGCACCAGGAGTAATCCTTGGACTATTATCCTACAGATCCTTTTCTTTAATCTAACTTTAATCTAGCTCCTAATTGCTGAAATTTCCTTTGGAAGATCACAGTTTTATTCCTTCATCAGCCATTGGTTCAAACGTGAACCAAGACTTTTGGCTGTATCTCTTCACCCTCCAAACTCACATATCTGTTGTATAATCCCCTCCCTGGCACCTGAGAGGCAACATTCATACAGCAAACAATTAGGAAAGCAAATTTTGTCTTGGCCTTTATGGCAAAGATAGAGATTGTCACTAGGGGCAGACATCAAGGGAAGTGGGGGTTGGTGGAGGGAGATTTTGCCAGGGTAAGGGGATTGGGGGGCCGGGTTTGAGAAGCCAGAGGGGATAAGTGAGAAGTGTGATCTTGAGGAGTGGGAGTGTGCCTCTGATGGGCACAGGAGACCCCCAACGGACTTCTTCCTATCTGGCGTGGGTAAAATAGCAGTGGGAGGCAATAGGCCTAAGGATGGGCAGGCTGCCCAATGTCTACAACGCCACTCCCATTCCGCCAACCCCAATTTCAGGCTTTGGGCAGACAATTATGTGACTGGAAGGCCTTGTGCTAGATTTCACGTGCCGCTCATCTTCAAACCCACTGGTAGGAAAGCATAAAACCCAGCCTCCTATTTCAGCACTTAAGCACACTTAAGTTAATCTGATTCATAAATACGAAAAGAATACTTCATTGTTGCTGTTGGATCTTTTTGGTGAGGCATTATACCATGGTGGATGTAAAAGGTCCCATTAAGCTACCTAAAGTGCCCTCTGGCTGACATTCCTCCCAAAACAGATCAATTGGTAACTTCTTGTGCGCTGTTGCTGTACCTTGTAGCGTACAAATTGGCTGCCACATTTGCCTGTGTAAGTAATCCTATTTCAAAAATTATGATCTGCTTGGGGATCTCCTGGAGATGTGATAGGATTCGTTATAATCGTGCATTTTTTTTTGTACAGAACAGGTTTTTGGATTTACACTCTGCTCTCTACATTGTCACATCATATAGGCTATAATTAGTTCTGTTTAATAATACCAAAGAAAACAAATATTTCATACACTATTGAAAATAACTTGCCCCAGACTTTCATTGCTGGCCACCCCCTTGTTAATGGCATTTCAGTTTTGTTTAATTATATGCAAATGAGGGCATTAATTGGGGTTTCACTTAAGCACATATTAAGAGACACTTATTGAAACTGTGGTGTGGCTGAGTTAGAAGGTGTATGCTTGTAATGTTTCACTCTGTAGATAAATGTAAGACTGAGTAAAGATTGGCTCCGCTACCAGACAGAGGTACTTCACTAATTGGCTTAGCCCTAGAAGGGGAAATGTATTGCCCAGGTGGTCTAGTTTCACCCACTTTCCCTATTGGGAGATGCTGTACCTTCTCTTTAGCATTTGAACTTGTGTTTGATCACTCCATGACACTAGGTAGTAGTAGCAGTAGTAGTAGTAGTAGTAGTAGTATTGTCCTATAGGCACAGTTACATCAGTTGTCATTTCATAATTATTAAAACAGATTTTGCTCTATCAATCCAGGGCACTCGCTTGAGAGATGCATTTATATAATGGTAGGGATAGTGTCACTTCACTGGAATTTTGTTTTGACTTTGTAATTCAGCTGTTAACAATTGTTTACAAAAAAATGCTCAGATTGTTTTGACCAAATAAATTCTTCCTAGTTTGGCCAACTTTTTGTATCACAAAGGTTAAATAGCTGACTGACTGACTGTTCAAATTAATTTAACTGGCTTTAGTGTTACATTTCCATTTGCATATACATTTAGTAATTATTCTCATATTTCAACATTTGATGTGCCGTTCATGCAGGCAGTCTCTTGTTTTTGGCTAGGTTTGAACACTCTGATTAGGCATAGAATAGCAAATTCAGCTGATTTGAATGGAGGTTGTTTTCCTGTACTTTTGTGAGGGAATAGTTGGGCTTCTGGCAATTTTTCCTGCTGGCTCAGCTGAATATAGATATTGATGATGACAAGAACTGTGTTGGGGCAAACAGATACTTTACCATTATATAGTACAGTATTTGATATAGACTGATTGATATAGACTTCTAGGCCAGTATGCACTGGTTAATTTTTAGTCTTTCTTTCTCCCTGAAAAGGCTGCAGATGCTGGGTCAATTGAACCTTTCAAGACAGAAATTGATAGATTTTTGTTAGGGAAGGATTTCAAAGTACATAGTGCAAAGGCAGATAAGTGGAATTCAAATACAGATCATCCTCATTCTAAATGATTGACTGAACTGACTCAAGGAGCTGAATAGCCTGCTCTTGATCTTATGTTTCTGCTAGGGTTCTGGCCTTCCTCTTTGATTCAGTTAACAAAAAATGCCTTCACTAAAAAATAACAAATTCTTTTTTTATTTTCTTAAAGTGACGATGCGGCAGTTTGACCACCCTCATATAGTGAAGCTGATTGGCGTAATTACAGAAAATCCGGTCTGGATAATAATGGAACTGTGTACCTTTGGAGAGGTATGATCATATGCATTGACAAATGCAATCGGGAACATGTGAATTTTATGATAGAGTCTATTTGTATTTTTTATCATGAATTCATTTAGAATTACATGGGTTAGTTCAGTATTGCCAGCATGTATTTGTAAAAAGTGATGACTGACAAACTGGAGAATTAATGAAGATTACTCAGTGCGTGATGTGTACCTAAATTATCAAACGACATTCAATAAGGTGCTACAAAGGTGGCTGATTGACATTGCGTGTGGTATTAAAGAATTCAAGTATTTATCTACCACTGTTTCTGGTAATGTATTCCATGTCCTATATTCAAAGAAATATAGCCTTTCCCTTTCCCTTTGTTCTTTTGATGTGATCTTAAATTTTTTCCCCCTTATTTAGTGATTTAGTGAAGTTTATCCAACTGGCCAATGTGTCTAGTGTGTGGGTGAAGAAAGTTAGCATGCTTTCTGTTTATGTGTGCTACTTTGCTTCTCACTTTCAGCCCATATCATTGGCTAGCAGTAATGCAAAAAAGAGAACCAAATGTGTAAGTCTTTCCCTGTCAGTATGACTTCTCCGATGGCAAGTCCTCAGCTGTGCCTCCTCGTAGTGACACATGGAAACTGGATCCCATGTGGCCCCAGGTTAAAGCATCAGAGGAATTCTGAATGTTTTGGCACCCAGGCATGCAGTGTGCAGGTCCACTGGCATGTGCACACACTTGACACTCATGAACCAAACTCCCAGCTATGGGTAAATAGCTTCACTGCCTTTTGGTTACCTCGGGAGAGTTGAAAGCTAAGGGAGTAACCCTGAGAAAAAACCTGGAGTGGAGCCCAAAGGCAGACTGACATCTAAATACATCATCTTTCCGGCAACTCTTTGCATTCCTTTGGGCTCAACCGGGGAGGTCAAGAGGGAGACACTGACGTTTGGGCAGTCCAGGGTCTACATAAATTTTGCCGACACTTGCACCCTGGAGAGGACGGCCCAGTTTCGCTGGAGCGTTAACACAACACAGGAGACAGCAGTTATGAGTGATAAGCCTAGTTTGATTGGCATAGAGAATGGGTGTTATGGGCTATCTCTAACATTGGGAGGAACCATCATGACCCCATGGTCAACCACTGTCCATCTCAAGTTGGGCAGCCCCTGACTAGTAAAGTGACTCACCATCGTCCATCTGCTTCAATGGATGTGTGGAGCTTCAAGAGTCTCTGCTCAACAAATGGACAGAATCCATTGCACCAGACAAACAAACAAAACAAATGAGAAGAAAGAAAATGCCAACTCTTCGATTGGTAAACTGGAATGTCAGGACCATGTGCACGGAACTGACGGATGACTTCAGCTGGTTGATAACGTGTGCCTGACAGCTGTGATCAATGTGAACATGACAGGCAGAACATTGACATAGCTTCCCCACAAGAGACCAGTCTCACGGAGAGTGGATCACTGAAAGAAAACCACTACATGTTCATCCGGCAGGGGAAGAGTTCAGAGCAAACATATGTACAAGGTGTAGGCTTCACTGTAAGGAACTCTCTACTCTCAATGATAGAACCCTTCACAAATGTTTAACAATGTGTTCCTTACACCCCCCCATCCCCGACTCAAAACACTTATAACAGTGCCAGTTAACTTCAAGAGTATCTATGCTCCAGCGCTATGCCCCACTACAGAGGTGATAGACGAGTTCTTTGAGGAGCTTGAAGCTGCTATCAGAAGAATACCTAATCAGAACCTACTGGGGGCTTTCGACACAAGAACGGGTGTGGGAAAGGATTGCCTCACTAACATATGAAGTAGGAAACAGAAGTAGGTTATTCGGCACTTTGAGCCTGCTCCACCATTCATTAAGGTCCTGGCTGATCTGTTCGTGTTTCAAATTCCACATTCCCATCTACCCCCGATAACCTTTGATTCCCTTGCCTAACAAGAATCTATCTACCGCCTCCTTAAAAATATTCAATGACCCTGCCTCCACTGTCTTCTGAGGCAGAGTGTTCCAAAGTCGCACAACCCTCTGAGGGAAAAAATTTCTCCTCATCTCTGTCCTAAAAGGGCGATCCCTAATTTTAAAACCGTGTCCCCTCATTCTGGACTCACCCACAAGAGGAAACGTCCTTGCCACATCCACATTGTCAATACCGTTCAAGACCTTATATACTTCAATCAAGTCACCCCTTACTTTTCTAAACTCCAGTGGAAACGAACCCAGTCTGTCTAAACTTCCTCTGAACAGCCTCCGACACATTTACATCCTTCCCTAATTAAGGAGACCAAAACTGCACACAGTATTTGAGATGTGATCTCACCATTGCCCTGTATAATTGAAGCATAACATCCTTAATTTTATGTTTTCATAATAAAGTATAACATTCTGTCAGCCTTCTTAATTACTTGCTGTACCTGCATACTAACTTTTTGTGACTCATGCACTAGAACACCTAGATCCCTCTGCAGCCATTCTCTGTTTAAGTAATATTCTGCTTTTTTATTCTTCCTGCTAAAGTGAACAACTTCACATTTTCCCACATTATACTCCATCTGCCATATTTTTGCCCACTCACTCAACTTATGTGTATCTGTCTGCAACCTCCTTATGTTCTCTTCACAACATACTTTCCTACCTATCTTTGTGTCATCTGCAAATTTAGCTATCATACCTTCACTTCCCTCATCTAAGTCGTTGATATAAATTGTAAAAAGTTGAGGCTCCAGCACAGACCCCTGCTGGACTCCACTCATCACGTCCTGCCAATCAGGAAAAGACTCATTTATGCATATTCTCTGTTTTCTGCCAGCCAGCCGATCTTCTACCCATGTGAATATGTTACTCCCTATACCACGAGCTTTTATTTTCTGCAATAACCTTTGATGTGGCACCTTATCAAATGCCTTCTGGAAATCCAAGTACAGCATGTCTACAGGCTCCCCTTTATCCACAGCGCATGTTACTCCTTCAAAGAACTCCAATAAGTTGGTTAAACATGATTTCCCTTTTGCAAAGCCGTGCTGACTCTTCACAATTACCTTGTGTTTTTCTAAGCGTCCAGCTGTAACCTCCTTAATGATCGATTCTAACACCATCCCCACAACAGACGTCAAGCTAACTGGCCTATAGTTTCCTGTTTTCTGGCTCCCTCCCTTCTTGAATGGAGGGGTTATATTTGCTAATTTCCAGTATGATGGAATCTTTCCAGAATCTAGTGTATTTTGGAAAATTAGCACCAACACATCTACCTCATCAGCCACCTCTTTTAAGACCCGAGGATGAAGTTCATTAGGACCTGGAGACTTGTCAGCCTGCAGCTCCATCAGTTTGCCCAATACCACTTTCAAAGTGATTGCAATTTCACCAAATTCCCCTCTCCCTTCCACCTCCTGATTTACAGCTATTACTGGAATGTTTTTTTATCCTCTATAGTCCCTTAAAAATATTCAATCACCCCGCCTCTGCCACCTTCTGAGGCAGAGTGTTCCAAAGTCGCACAACCCTTTGGGGGTAGGATTAGTAAGTTTGCGGATGACACAAAGATTGGCCGGGTGGTTAACAGTGAGGTTGAGTGTCTTGGGCTACAGGAAGATATAAACGGGATTGTCAAATGGGCAGACAAGTGGCAGATGGAATTTAACCCTGAAAAGTGTGAGATGATACACATTGGAAGGAGTAATTTGACAAGGAAGTATTCAATGAACGGCATGACACTAGGAAGTTCTGAGGAATAAAGGGACCTTGGAGTGTGTGTCCATAGATCTCTGAAGGCAGAGGGGCATGTTAGTGGGGTAGTGAAGAAGGCATATGGGACACTTGCCTTTATCAATTGAGGCATAGATTACAAAAGTAGGGAGGTCATGTTGGAGTCGTATAGAACCTTGGTGAGGCCACAGCTAGAGTACTGTGTGCAGCTCTGGTCACCACATTATAGGAAGGATGTGATTGCACTGGAGGGGGTGCAGAGGAGATTCACCAGGATGTTGCCTGGGATGAAACATTTAAGTTATGAAGAGAGGTTGGATAAACTTAGGTTGTTTTTGTTGGAGCAGAGAAGACTGAGGGGCAGCCTGATTGAGGTGTACAAGATTATGAGGGGCATGGACAGAGTGGATAGGGAGCAGCTGTTCCCCTTAGTTGAAGGGTC
Source organism: Cetorhinus maximus (assembly GCF_964194155.1). Lineage (NCBI taxonomy): Eukaryota > Metazoa > Chordata > Chondrichthyes > Lamniformes > Cetorhinidae > Cetorhinus > Cetorhinus maximus. The sequence continues at coordinate 156,157,870 of NC_135882.1, forward strand.
AGTCACGAGGGGACATAAGTTCAAGGTGAGGGGCAGGCGGTTTATGGGGGATGTGAGGAAAAATGTTTTTACCCAAAGGGTGGTGACGGCCTGGTTGCACTGCCTGGGAGGGTGGTGGAGGCGGGTTGCCTCACATCCTTTAAAAAGTACCTGGATGAGCACTTGGCATGTCATAACATCCAAGGCTGTGGGCCAAATGCTGGTAAATGGGATTAGGTAGGTAGGTCAGGTGTTTCTTACGTGTCGGTGCAGACTCGATGGGCCGAAGGGCCTCTTCTGCACTGTGAGATTCTGTGAACCTCCTGAGAGAAAAAATTTCTCTTCATCTCTGTCCTAAAGAGCTGACCCCTAATCCAAGTGCTGGTAATATACTGCCAGAACTCATCAAGCATGGGAAACCAACACTCCTGGAGCATCTGCACAAACTTCTCTGTCTCTACTGGAAAGAGGGGGCAGTGCCCCAGGGTGATGCAAAGATTCAGACCCTGTACAAGAAAATGAAGACAGAAGCAAAATATTTGTTCATTTCATCTGCCATTTCCTTATTATCTACTATTAGCTCCCCATTAGGTCTTCTAGAGGACCAACACTCACTTTCCTTAATCTCTTCCTTTTTGAATACCTGTGGAAACTCTTGCTATCTGTTTTTATATTTCTAGCTAACTTCCTCTCATACTCTAATTTCTTACTCCTGATTTAACCTTTTAGTCATTCTCTGCCGTTCTTTACATTCTGACCAATCATCTGACCTGCCACTCATCTTTGCGCAGTTATATGCTTTTTCTTTAAGTTTGATGCCTTCCTTAATTTCTTCAGTTAACCACAGATGGTGGGTCCTCCCTTTAGCATTCTTCTTTATAGTAGGAATTTGTTTATTCTGAAATATCCCTTTCAATGTCTGCCATTGTTTCTCTATTGATCTATTCCCTAGCCTAGTATCCCAGTTAACTTTATCTAGCTCAGCTTTCATGCCCACATGGTTACCCTTATTTACGTCTAAAATACTAGTCTTAGAACCACTCTTCTCCCTTTCAAACTGGATGTAAAATTCAGTCATATTGTGATGGTTGCTACCTCGGGGTGCCTTTACCCTGAGGTCATTAATTATCCTGTCACATTACACAATACCAATAACCTGCTCTCTGGTTGGTTTCAGAATGTGCTACTCTAAGAAACTATCTCAAAAGCATTCTAAGAACTCCTCATCCAGGCTATTACTGCTAATATGATTTTTCCAGTTTATATATAGATTAAAATCGCCCATGATTATTGCCATCCCTTTATCACAAGCATCCAATATCTCTTCTTGTACACTTCATCTTAAATTGTGGCAGGGGGCCTGTCGACCACTCCCACTAGTGACTTCTTTCCCCTGCTATTCCTCATCTCCACCCAAACCAATTCCACATCCTGATCTCCTGAACCAAAGTCATCTCTAACTATTGCACAAATCCCATCCTTGGTCAACAGTGCTACCCTCCACCTTTACCTAGCTTCCTGTTCTTCTTGAATGTTATATACTCCTCAATATTCAGAACCCAGTCCTTGTCATCGTGCAGCCATGCCGCCGTAATGGCTATCAGATCACATTTATTTACTTCAGTGTGCGCATTCAGATACAGAACCTTTAATTTTGTCTTGTTGTTATCCTTGTAACATCTAATCTTGACTACTGATGTATTCTTAGGTTTTATTTTCCTGCCTCAGACATCATGGCCTGCGAAAGATAAATGAGAATGTACAAAGACTACATGCATTTTGCAGCTACCATGAGCTTTCTGTAACTAACACCTTTCAGAACAAGCCATGTCACAAGGTGTTCAGGTGATATCCAAGATCAGGCATTGGCATCAGCTGGATCTGATCATCACCAGAGACGACTCTAAACAGCATTCTTAACACACCAAGAGCCGATATAGCGCTGACTGATTCAGATCACTGCCTGGTGTACACCTGAGTTGGAATGTAACCTTTGAAGTTTTTTCATTCAAACTAAAATGATGTCCTCATATCAACATCAGCTATCCTACCTGCCCAGGTAAAAATCAACAGTTCCTCAACTCAGTTGAACAGGCACTCTAAGCCACTCCAACACAGGGTACAGATGCAAAATATTTCGAGACACCATTTACATGATTGTTTCCGCTGGTCGGGGAATCTGAAATGCGGGTGCACAGTCTCTGGATAAGGGGCCGATCATATAGGTCTGAGATGAGGGGCAATTACTTCACTCAATCAAAGGGTTGTGAATGTTTGGAACACTCTTCCTCGGAGGGTTGTGGATGCTCCATCGTTGAATACATTTAAGGCTGGGCTAGACAGGTTTTTGGTGTCTCAAGAAATTAAGGGATATGGGAACACACGGGGAAATGGAATTGAAGCCCAAAATCGAACATGACCATATTGAATGGTGGAGCAGGCTTGCAAGGCCATATGGTCTAATTCTCCTATTTCTTGTGTGTTCTCACAACCCCACACTCTTAACATATGGGAAGCAGGAGCAGAAAACCGCTGATTGGTAACCAGTTATTGAAGCCAAGCAGTCTGCTGTCATTAACTACAAGAGGGATCTGATAGAGAAGAAAAAAACAAAAAACTACTGCGGATGCTGGAAATCCAAAACAAAAACAGAATTACCTGGAAAAACTCAGCAGGTCTGGCAGCATCGGCGGAGAAGAAAAGAGTTGACGTTTTGAGTCCTCATGACCCTTCGGCAGAACTTCTGCCGAAGGGTTATGAGGACTCAAAACGTCAACTCTTTTCTTCTCCGCCGATGCTGCCAGACCTGCTGAGTTTTTCCAGGTAATTCTGTTTTTGATCTGGTAGAGAAGACTCTGAATGTACTAAGAGCCACTCGAAGTTAAGTCCAACAGACTGCTAGGTGGTGCACCAATGACTACTGGTTACAACTTTGCCAGAATATCCAGATGTCCTTTAACACAGAATGCTAGGGATATGCATGAAGGGATCAAAAAGGCAACAGGTCCATTTGGCTGCCCACCAAAGCTGCTTGACATGATCTCTTTCCTCTTTCCATGTAATGAGCAAGGTCAGCTATGATGGGGCAACATTGCAATCATTTGTGATCTGCAGCGGGGTCAAACAAGGTTGTGTTCTGGCACTCACACTCTTTGGCATATTTTTCTCTTTGCTGCTGTCCTATACCTTCAAGTCATCTACAGAAGGTGCCTATTTACATAGCAGAACTGATGGAAAACTGTTTAGCCTTGCTCAATTGACATCCAAGACAAAGGTATGCCAAGTCCTCATCAGAGTTGTTCTCTGCTGATGATGCTTTACCAGTATTCCTAACCAAGGCACACCTGCAGCAGCAAATGGACGGACTCTCTCAGACCATAAAGAGTTGGTTTGACCATCAGCATCAGGAAGGCAGATGTCATGGTCCAGGACATTGCAATGCTGAAAACTATCAGCATTGACAGTGTGACGCTGGAGTTTTTTAATAGCTTCACATATCTAGGCTCCACGATTGCCAGCAACCTGTCACTTAATGCTGAAATAAACACGCGCATCACAAAAGCTGCAACTGTAATGTCCAAGCCAAGTAAGTGTGCGCGGAACAGCAGCAACCTGACTCTGAACACCAAACTCCAAGTCTACCGAGCCTGCATCCTCATTGCAGTCACCTACAGTGGTGAGACCTGGACAACATATGCTAGACAGGAGGAAAACTGAACAGTTTCCACCATTGCTGTCTCAGACGTATCCTCGGCATCTCTTGACAGGGCAAGGTCACCAACTCAGGCCCTGGCGCATGCTAATTCTATCAACATACACTCATTGCTAAGTCAACGATGTCTGTGCTGGCTTGGCCATGTTCATCAGATGGATGATACCTGAAGACCTTCTGGACGGTTAACTGGCCACGGGGTCATGACCTCCTCGGCACCCTTACCTTTGCTACAAGGACACCTGCAAGCAAGATATGAAGATAGCAGACAATTAACACTGACAACTGGGAGACAGTCGCTGATGGTCATGCCCTCTGCAGGCTGACTGTTTGGAAAGCATTTTAAGAGGCTCACAGAAAACAAGAACTGCTGGCCAAGAAGAGGGTTCAGAGAAAACTGAGGCCAGCGAATTGTGCACCTTCTCAGGCCACTCTACTCATCTGCAGCAAGGCAGCAGCGACTGCCATGTCAGAGTGGGGTTCCTGAGTCACAGCAGGTGATGCTTAACACAGAGTTGACCACCACGGCGCAAACCAGCATCTTACAAGACAGAAGACTGCCTTAAACCATAAAGATTTAGTGATTCGTGAATTCATGGAAACATTTTTCACAATTTGTTTTTATCAAATCTGGAAAAATTTGAATACTGCTATTAGATCTTCTCTTAACCTCCTGTGTTCTAGCGAAAAGACACAGTTTCTCTCGACTGTCATAAATAAAGTTCCCCAGCCTTGGCATCATCTCAGTGAATTTTTTCTGCACCCACTCCATAACTATCACATCCTTCCTGAAGTAAGTCTTCCAAAATTGGACACAGTACAGTATCCTAAATATGATGTAACCAGTGATTTCTATCATTTAAAATTCATGACTTCTCGTCAGACCTATGTTCAGTCATTTAATTTGATCAGCTGTTTGTAGATTATAAAGAGATTTACGTGGATTGAAGAGTAACATATGCCATAACGAGATGAGATTCAGACTTTTTAAAATTCTTAATTTGGAGTTAAGCCTGCACAAAATACGAAGAAGTGATTTTCCAGAAGGTTTACAATCTGATGCAATGACAATATATTTGGTTTTGGTCTTTGTCAAGAGAATAATACTTTTAGAATTGCTTTTTTAACAGAAAAGTGACTTTTTTTAATTGGATTTTATTTTGCACTCAGTTACGGTCATTTTTACAAGTAAGAAAATACAACTTGGACTTGGCCTCCTTAATTCTGTATGCTTACCAGCTCAGCACAGCGCTCTCTTACCTGGAGAGTAAGAGATTTGTACATCGGTGAGTGAATGTGCAATTTAGTCTAGTTGTTTAGGGGAAAGGATACTGTAGGAATGTTGATTTGGATGTGGGTATCGCTGGCATTGTTGACCATTTACTATTAAAAGTGGATATAATAGTGTTTGAACTAGAAACAAAGTGCTCCTGGATTCTAAGGTTGTTTGAAAGAAGTGCTGTGTACCATACTGTTACGTGGCATGTTCCAAATCTCAGATTTTTTTTTCTATTTGAGACACTGAATATATGCTAAGTGCTTGACTACTGGCAGAGATGAGCAGCCTTAATTTTTAATGTTGCACGCTTTACTTAATCTTCAGCATTAATAGATGCTTGCGTGGAAACCACATGCTTACCCCTCAGTCTGCTTATCTTTCCTAGTAAAAAGCAATGGGAGGACATAAATGGGAAGAAAATAATAAACATAATTTAACCTAAGACTGCATATCCCTACGTATGAAGGAAAACAAATTACCTTTTGGAATAAGAGTGCCACCTGCTGGATTATAGATGAATGACAGAAAAAGTTAATCTTTGCTTCTTGGCGACATCACCTTAAATAAGTGAGCAGCATAAAATGCACAAAGAATTATGAGCAATCTAACAGAAAATAAAGTCTTTAAAAAAACCCTTCAGTAGCCATTGAGATGGAGATTAGATTCTGGGAGCTACCAAGAATTGAAAGAAGTTACCCTTCTGACAAAGGTCACTCAATGTCAACTTAATTTTGCTGTAAAATCACTGATTTGTTCGCTATTGAGGCTTTAGTAGCAGTTACCTTTAATTAGAGAGCTGGATAGCAGTGTTTCTGATCTTTCCACTGTGGTTTTGGGTTGTCTCGGGTAAAATGAACTGTTTTGTAGCTTTTTTAAAACCTCATTATCGTTACATAACATATGTTCAATGATTGGAAAGAAACTGTTCATCAAATTGTGTTATATTGTGCTCTTGTTTGTTTTCTTCGTTACTTACAAAATGCTAAAGGCAATTTATTTTTAAAAATGTACTTTTCTGAGAATTATTCTTAGCACTAAAATCAAGGCAATGCAAAGCACTCACTGAGGTATATTTAATAAATATTACATAGCAACAGTCTACTACTAGGATGAGTTTTTCCTTAAAAATAGAGAAAAAGATGAGTTGTAATCAATTCTCTGTGTGACTCATCCAACCAATGTATTTTTCTGCTATGTAAGTAAAATTATTAATGGCTTGTTTCATGCTCTTCAGTGATGAGAAAGAACATGCCGTCTAACAGAGCTGGTAGACAGTAACAATTGTCGCAAATGAAAGGAGATAAACTAAAAGTAGAAGGTAGAATTAGCCCATGAGCAGTGGAATTAGTGGTTTGTGAGCAGAAGGACAGCAGTAAAGGCTGTTCACTGAGGCTTATGTTAAGTTGTGTTCTATTGCAGCAAATTGTATTCAGTAAATTATGGGTGTTTAGTTTGATGGATCTTGACTCCTGTGTTAATATCATTCTCAAATTTACAAGCAAAGAGAAACCTTGCATTTGAAAAGCAATTTACATAGAGATAAAGATCATTATCATCATGAAAATAATAATATGAATGGTACTTTCACCTGAAAGAATTGAAAAGGATTAATCTGACCAAATCAGCAACTTCTCTTCAGAGGAACAATTTGAGTATTTTAATCTATACTTTCTTTTTTCCTTACAGGGATATCGCTGCCAGAAATGTATTGGTATCCTCATTGGACTGTGTAAAGCTAGGAGACTTCGGTTTATCGAGATACATGGAAGACAGCACTTACTACAAAGGTGGGGATCATATTAAAAACAAAACTATAAAGGTTCGATACGGCAGTGTCTGTAAATAGCAATAAGTAGTGCTGGACAACTCAGCAACCATCTGCGAGAGAGGAACCGAGTTATCGTTTTGAGTTGGAACTGTTCCGAAGAAGAGTCATATTGGACTCAACACATCAACTCTGTTTCTCTCTCCACAGATATTGCCACACTTGCTGTTTCCCAGCACTTTGTTTTATATTTCCGATCTCCTGCATCTGCAGTATTTTGCTCTTACTCTGTAAATAACATTCTGATAATCTGTGTGAGTCCTTTGAAATATGAAGTGTTTTGAAAACAATTAGATTTTTGACACAACAGATTGTAAACCTGTCTGATTTAGTACTGGTCCAACAGAATCAAATCTTTAACCATTTACTTGAAATGCTTTAACACTCATCTTACATAGAATACATTCTCCATCTCTACAAGTATGCAAATGCGAGTAGAGTACTATTGGCTGTTCACATCATAGTAATTTTCAGTTCTTGTTGTGTGGTCCTTGTAAGTAATTATTGCACAATGAAGATGTGAGGAGCCTGAAGATGAAACATTTGGCAGAATAGCAAAAAATCTCATCAATTTAGTAACTGGACCTTAGTTTTATTACGGGTATGTTAAACTAACACCTGAGTCACATTATTACCAGTAAAACTATGTCAGCATCATGGCATATGGCCTGAAAAAGGAAGACCTGCGTTTTCTTTGTCCTCAGAGTAAGTACAATAGCCTGGAATCTCCACATATTTGCTGACCAGGTATAAACACAACTGAAATAACCTAAAAGATTGCAGAACTTAAAATATAAGTGAGTTATGCTCATAACCACTGTGAGGTTCCACAACCTTTTGCATTGGCTCAAAAGTCAGTTCAACCAAGGTTGTCTCCACCCTCAAAATTGACCACACCCCCAGTTTGGCTTGACAAGTTTATGTCCATTGTACCCATTCAGGGGTGTTTATCACATTACATCCAGAATTTCAGGTGCACAGACACCTGTGGTCATGTTAATCCATTACCGATGACCTGTAGCTCCAGTGGTCCATCATTTGAATTTCACACAGGTCTATTTCTGTTGCTATGATAATTTTAAGTTCAGTTTAAATGAGTTCAAATTCAGTTAATTGATCTGTCCTTGGTACATGAGAACTGTGACCAGCAGTCTGTTTCTCCAACTGCAGCAAGACCTTGAATTACTTGAATATGTTTTCAATTATCTTGAAGCCTCATTGGCCATTTAAAAAAAAAATTCATTCATGGGATTTGGGTGCCACTGGCAAGGCCAGCATTTATTGCCCTTCCCTAATTGCCCTTCAGAAGGTGATGGTGAGCTACCTTCTTGCATACAGTAGAGTAGCTTACTAGGTTATTTTCAGAGGGCATTTAAGAGGCAACCACATAGCAGCAAGTCCAAAGTCACAAATTGGCCAGGCCAGACAAGATAAGGATGGCAGATTTCTTTCCCTAAAGGAGATAGTGAACCAGATGGGTTGTTGCAACCATCCATTAGTTTCATGGTCACTTTAATTAATAGTAGCTTTTTATTCCATATTTATTTAATTGAATTTAAATTCTCCAATTGCTTTGGTGGGATTTGAACTCATGTTTATGTATCATTTATTCAAGCCTCTGGATTGCTAGTCCAATAACAACCACTATGCTACTTGTACCCCTGTTCCAGTCAATAATGAATTACATTCAATAACGCTTTTCAATTGCGCTGATTGAAGGGAGATTTTACATTCTGGCCTCTGCAATGGAGCTTGAGCAGAAATTTGGAACTAATTTCACCTTAGCAAAACCAACATTGGAACCAACCAATAGCAGACGCGTTTTCCCGATTGCACTCCAAACAGAAACTCAGACCTTTTGTTGTGCACGTGGATTGCACTATCTTGCTTTGTGAGGGCTTACTTTAAGTTTGTATAATTGATGAACAGGATTGGATACAGAAATTAAGTCATAGATGGTACTATTTGTGAACCTGTATCCTTCTCTTGGCAGCCTCGAAAGGGAAGCTACCCATCAAATGGATGGCTCCTGAATCAATCAACTTCCGCCGGTTTACCTCAGCTAGTGATGTATGGATGTTTGGTAAGTTTGTTTTGACTCCATTCATGTACATTTTGCTGCTGCCTAAATGAAATATAGTTGTCTCCTTTAAACCCCTCTCCCATACCTTTTACACCCTAACATCCAACAAGGCGTGCAAGAAGATCAAGGACGACTGTATCATTAAGATTCAGACAACTTGTTCAACTGCCTCTAAGGTTTTCCCCTCCACTTCTCTTTAAACTGAATTATATTGAATTAATTATATATTGAATTAAAATCCCTTGCCCACCAACCTAAACCTTCCCCAGCCTGAATCCTATTTTCCTATGTTCTCTCTGACCTTCTTGCCCGAGCTCATCATCCATTTGATTTAGCACCTGCTCTCTTGATATCATCCACTAAATCACTGACTGTGCAACTTCCCTTTCTGGTCTCCATGCTAACCGACATAGTAATTCATTCATTATTCTCAGGCAGTGTCCCCCTCCCTTTCAAAATGGCCAGCATCACCAGCCGCCTCCTTCCTTGCTCAAGACCCACCTTGAACCCCGCCCTCCCTGTCCTTACTGTTGCTCCATCTCAAACATATGGAGCCTGTACTATCATTCTTTTCGATCAACTCCATTTAACCCCCTTTTGTCCATATCTCCCAATACCCTTACCTAACAAAAATCTACCAATATCTGGCTTGAAAATTTCAATTGATTCAGCATCTACAGCCTTTTTGGATAGAGTTCCAGATTCCACTATCCTTTTGTGGTTAAACAAGTGCTTTCTGATTTCATTCCTAAATGGCCAAACTCTAATTTTAGGATTAAGGCCTCTTGTTCCAGATTCTCCCACCAGAGAAAATAGTTTCTCTATACCCACCCTGTTAAATCCCTCTATCATTTGAAAGATGTTGATCAGACCACCCAATAACCATACAAACGAAAGGAAAACATATCAAGTGAATGAAACCTCCCAAAGCTCTTGAAAATTCTACTTCCCTTGCCTCATCCCCAAATTCATGTCCATCTTTCCTGCAATTACTACAATCAGGGTTCCATCCCTGTCGTCTTCCATGACTGTGACCAGAATGCATGATCCCTCATTGACCTCTCTGTAGTTTTTGACCTAGCTAACAACAACATTCTTTTCAACTGTCTTTCTTCCATTGCTCATCTAGATATGTTTCCCCTCACTTGCTTCCACCCTTAGCAATTTGATTAAAGCCAGACCATTTCCAGAAATGGCTTCTCTTCCTGGCCTGCACCATAACCTCTGGAGTTCCCCAACGATCTGTTTCTAGTTATGTCCTCATTTACATGCTGCCCCTTGGTGACAATATCTGAGACATGGGGTCAACTTCCACATGTACATTAATAACATCCAGCTCTACCTCTCCACAGCCTGTCTCAATCCTTTTGCTGTCGCTTTGTTGTCAGAGTACTAGGCCGATATCCAGTGTTGGTGGGGCTACAACGCCCTCCAGGTAACATGAAGGAAAGACGGAAGCTTTGGTCTTTGACCCATGCTGCCACTCTTTTCTCTAGCTTCCCACTGATGCATGCTTCCATTGCTTCGAGTCAAACCAGACTGTTCACAATCTCTTCTTCCATTTCAATCTCAAACTGATTTCATGCTCTTCATAATAAAGAACACTGGGGTATATCGCCATTAACATTGCCTATCTCTACCCCTGCCTCAACTCCCTGCTTAAACCTTCATTCTTCCTTCCAGCCCTGACAACCCCAGTGCCCTGATGATCAGTCCCCTGTGTTCATTCAGCTCATCCAAAACTGCTGCACACATTTATACTGCACCAGTTGCTCCTTATCTCAAACCCTTGTGTGTTTTAAGCTACATTGGCTCCTGTTTGCCCCAGTGCTCCCAATTTTAAAATCTCATCATTGTGTTCATATTCCTTTTTGGCCACAGCCTTGCCCTTTAACCCACGTCACCCCTCCAAACCCAATGAAGGTTCACATTTTTGGGACTCTCACCTTCTGTGCAACCATTTGATGGCTGCGATGTACGCTTTGGAATTCCCTCCATAAACACTTTGCATTTCCACACCTCTCTCCTTTAAGACCCTCCTTTGATGTAACTTGCTGGTTACATCCTTTCAGAAAATTTCAGGGGTCACGTCAACCCATTCATTTGAAGTTTCTGACTGAGTTCTCTCCAGCCAGCCTGATGCATGTTACTATAGTAGTACTGCTTTTCAACACAAACTCCTAATGACAAAAAAAGATCGACGATCTTTGGATTTCCAAATAGCCTCCAATAAGGCACCACACTAATGGCTGTGGTCAGAGCATGTGGAATTGGGATAGGTAGCAGAATGGACAGCAAGCAGGCGACAAAACAGAAAACTGAGTAGCAGCAGTTCAGGATATCTACTCTGACGGACATAAGGTTGGGAAGTGGCGTTGCATGGAGGTTCTGCTGGAACCACAGTTGTTCACAGTATATGTTAACAAATTGGACTTGAGAATCAGAAGTACAATTTCATTATTTGCAGACTACACAAAATTGGGAGGTGTAGTTAAGGCCAACTAGGGTTGGGCAATAAATGCTGGCCCAGCCAGCAAAGCCCACATCCAATGAATGAATTTTTAAAAAATCCTTGCACCTTGTAAGCTTTAGTTTTGGCAGATATGATTTATGTAGTTCAATTCTCTAGACAAACTACTGTAAAGAGAGTTCACTTTTAAGCTACACTAGTTTAATATTGAATTAAAATGTTTTCTGCTATTAATTTTTTTTATTTCTACGTTTTAGGCGTTTGTATGTGGGAAATTCTAATGTATGGAGTGAAACCATTTCAAGGAGTAAAAAATAACGATGTAATTGGTAGAATTGAAAATGGTGAGCGGCTGCCAATGCCTCCAAACTGCCCTCCAACGCTCTACAGCCTTATGACAAAATGCTGGGCGTATGACCCTAGCAGAAGACCACGGTTCAATGAACTGAAACAGCAGCTCAGGTAGGAAGCAATTCCCGTTTTCTTTTGAACAAAATAAATTGCAGTTATGACTTCTCTTCCTTTTCTGACTGGAGCCCATAACCTAGACTGGCAATTAGTGCAGCACTGAGGAAATGCTGCACTGTCAGAGGTCACGTCTTTCAGTTGAAATGTTAAGCCAAGATCCTGTCTGCCTTTGCAGGTGGACATAAAATTTTCCATTGTACTTTTCGAAGGAATGCAGGCAAGTTCTTATGGAGCCCTGCTGAATGATTATCCCTCACCCAGCATTAATAAACAAACAAATTATTAGGTTATTATCACATTCTTGTTTGCAGAATACGAGTGCATATAAACAAGCTGTTGCATTGACAGTGACTAGACTTTAAAATGTTTCATTGGCTGTTTGAGCACTTTGGGATGTACTGAGTTCATGAAAGGCATATTATAAATGCACATTCTTTTTTCTTATGAAACAGAAAATATAAATGCAACACACATTTATTGTATCAAATTCAGAGACGGATGAGGTGGATGGTAGTACAAATGGCCAGATTTTGTTGCTGTTGCTCTAACGGTGGCAGAGAGAGAGCATGCATGGCAGAGAGAGAAAGTGAGCTTGAGCGCCCGTGGCTGAGAGATTGAGCGCCCGTGGCTGAGAGATTGTGCGCGCACTGCAAAGAGAGATGGAGCGCGCGGGGCAGGGAGAGACGGAGCGCGCGGGGCAAGGAGAGGCGGAGCGCGCGGGGCAGGGAGAGGCGGAGCGCACGGGGCAGGGAGAGGCGGAGCGCGCGGGACAGGGAGAGGCGGAGCGCGCGGGGCAAGGAGAGGCCGAGGGGGATCACGAGGGAGGGAGGGGGTACGTGTGGCAGCGGGAGGGGGTTGGGTGCGGCAGTGAGAGGTAGGGGGCGGAGGGCGGGTGGCAGAGTGAGAGAGGGGTCGCGTGGCAGAGAGAGGGAGAGAGCAGGCGTGAGAGAGACGAGGTGGACGTGGCAGTGAGAGGGACAGATTGGGCAGGTGTGGCAGTGAGAGAGTGTGGAGAGAGGGGCGTATGTGACAGTGAGAGAGTGTGCGGTGGGCGTGGCAGTGAGAGAGAGTGTGGGGCGGGCGTGGCAGTGAGGGAGAGTGTGGGGCGGGCGTGGCAGTGAGAGAGTGTGGGGCGGGCGTGGCAGTGAGAGTGTGGGGCGGGCGTGGCAGTGAGAGAGAGTGTGGGGCGGGCGTGGCAGTGAGAGAGAGTATGGGGCGGGCGTGGCAGTGAGAGAGAGTGTGGGGCGGGTGTGGCAGTGAGAGAGAGTGTGGGGCAGGCGTGGCAGTGAGAGAGTGTGGGGCGGGCGTGGCAGTGAGAGAGAGTGTGGGGCGGGCGTGGCAGTGAGAGAGAGTGTGGGGCGGGCGTGGCAGTGAGAGTGTGTGGGGCGGGCGTGGCAGTGAGAGAGAGTGTGGGGCGGGTGTGGCAGTGAGAGAGAGTATGGGGCGGGCGTGGCAGTGAGAGAGTGTGGGGCGGGCGTGGCAGTGAGAGAGAGTGTGGGGCGGGTGTGGCAGTGAGAGAGAGTGTGGGGCGGGCGTGGCAGTGAGAGTGTGGGGCGGGCGTGGCAGTGAGAGAGAGTGTGGGGCGGGCGTGGCAGTGAGAGAGAGTGTGGGGCGGGTGTGGCAGTGAGAGGGTGTGGGGCGGGTGTGGCAGTGAGAGAGAGTGTGGGGCAGGCGTGGCAGTGAGAGAGAGTGTGGGGCGGGTGTGGCAGTGAGAGAGAGTGTGGGGCAGGCGTGGCAGTGAGAGAGAGTGTGGGGCGGGCGTGGCAGTGAGAGAGAGTGTGGGGCGGGTGTGGCAGTGAGAGAGTGTGGGGCGGGCGTGGCAGTGAGAGTGTGTGGGGCGGGCGAGGCCGTGAGAGAGTGGGGCGGGCGTGGCAGTGAGAGAGTGTGGGGCGGACGTGGCAGTGAGAGAGTGTGGGGCGGGCGTGGCAGTGAGAGAGTGTGGGGCGGGCGTGGCAGTGAGAGTGTGGGGCGGGCGTGGCCGTGAGAGAGAGTGTGGGGCGTGCGTGGCCGTGAGTGTGTGGGGCGTGCGTGGCCGTGAGAGAGAGTGTGGGGCGGGCGTGGCCGTGAGAGAGAGTGGGGTGTGTGGGGCGGGCGTGGCAGCGAGAGAGGGTGTGGGGCGGGCGTGGCAGCGAGAGAGAGTGTGGGGAGGGCGTGGCAGCGAGAGAGGGTGTGGGGCGGGCGTGGCAGTGAGAGGGTGTGGGGCGGGCGTGGCAGTGAGAGAGTGTGGGGCGGGCGTGGCAGTGAGAGAGTGTGGGGCGGGCGAGGCCGTGAGAGAGTGTGGGGCAGGCGTGGCCGTGCGCGCGCGAGACTGAACGAGCATACAAGAGGGAGGGAGTGTGTGAGTAGGGGAGAGTCAGTGAGCCCGCATGGCAGATTGTGTGTGTCTGCCTTACTCCCAGCCTCAGGTTTCTCACTCAATCTCAGCATCATACACCAACACAAGCAAACACACCCACACACAGAGGGTGAGTGAGCGCGCAACCTGAGACTGGGAGTGAGCTGGACACGCACACACTGATCCTCTCACACTCTGGTCATTTTTCTTAATTACTCTTTTTCTACTTTTGCTCAGCAGTTGTTTCTTTTCTTAATACCTCAACTTTTTTGTTGAAATTCAGTTTATTGTGCCAAATCTTATTTTTCCGAAATTTGCTCGTCAGCATCTTGAGTTAGAAAAAAATGCAGATGTGCCCCACCCACCCCCAAGGAAAAGGTTGGACAAGTCTGTTGTAGAGGAATACAAAAATGAGACAGTGACTGATAAGGGTGCAGCCCTGCATTGAATAAAAGAAGCAAAACGGATCCCTGTTCAAAACAACTTTTTATATTGTGCATTCTGTTCATTAGAATGTCTTCCTCGATCATGTAATCTTTGTCCATTAGCTGCATGCTAAATAAGCTAGTGAAGACACTGGGAAAGTTTAATCATATATCACTTTGTAATGTCATGCTTCATGCCTTCGATGTGTAGAACCTGATGATTTGAAATTTAGAATTTTCATTATTTGGCAACCATACAAATATAAGGGGTGCAAGTTTAAAAAGAGACTACAGGGTGTATTGACATTCCAAAGGAATAGTAGTAATCAATGTTTTATTCTTGAAATATATTCATGAACTCTCGAAGGGTTCTGGTATTTCTATATAATTAAAACCAATGAGAGGAATGGCATTTTGCTCTTAGAATGTCAAATAGCATTGATTCAGCAATTATAGTATTTGGATGTTGTATTTATAACCAGTGTAATGAGAGCACAGTAGCATGTAGCCTGTCACCGTACCAGAGAGAAAATTAAAATAGTTTTAAGTTCTGCCCTTGTATTGCTATCACCTTGCAAAATAATTAAGTGAAAACTTGTATCACTAAATTATGATTTATTTCAGCAGTTTACCTTAACAGGTTCTATTCATTGTGAAGTGATTTATAGATCCACTTGGGATTTGTATTACAGTACTCTTCCCTGCATTTGTTCATTGAACTACAATTTATTGCACTAATGCAGTTATGTGGATCAGTGTTATTGATAGAACATCTTATCCCTTCCAACCAACACTCGAGTTGAAAGCCTGTTCATGAAGCAGCCCTCTTCTGTGACTGTCAATGTCAAAGATCTAATGCAAGGTCAATGCTTCTCTAAATAAATACATTTTGGTTCTTTACAACTAATTTATTTCCCTTCAGGTAGGGAAGCAATTGATTATAGTACATGGGCTTATGAATTGAGATGGATTTTAATATTAATAAATGGAAGATAATGCACATTGGAAGCAGAATCATGAATGGGAGTATATTTAGCACAAGTATGAAAGGAAAAGTATTGACCATCAAAAGTATAATCTGTCCAATTTTTATCCCATTGAAGTCAACAGAATCAACATGGAATGTGATCTAAAATGCTGGCAGTGTGGTCTGCCAGATTATCACCCAGATTGCGAAGTTCAAAATTATCCCCGCTGATGATACAAAGAAAGTTTAGAGAAGGGCAGTGCTCTAAATTACAAAGAAGGAATAACTGAATTGAGATGAAAATAATCCAGGTTTATTTGTAAAACATTTACAAAATGATGTTATCAATATAAGAAGGCTAATTAACTTGGTCTGTGATCACAAAACAAGTTGATGCAGAGATTAGCCAGCATTAACTGAGACTCAAGATTAAAATCTGCAGAGAGACGCATATGTGGAACAGGAATTTAGCAAAAACGCTTAATTCTATGTCAGTTAACCATTTTGAAACAGAAATGGAAAGGTAGCCAAAGTAGATGACATTGTACTTCTCCACATTTAACTCTATCTGCCAGTTTTGCCCACTCACCTAATCATCTTCATAACTTTCTTGCCCTATGTGCTACTTACTATAAGAACAAAGAAAAGTACAGCACAGGAACAGGCCCTTCGGCCCTCCAAGCCTGCGCCGATCATATTGCCTGTCAAACTAAAACATTTTGCACTTCCGGGGTCCGTATCCCTCTATTCCCATCCTATTCATGTATTTGTCAAGCTGCCTCTTAAACACCACTATCGTACCTGCTTCCACCACCTCCTCTGGCAGCGAATTCCAGACACTCACTACCCTCTGCGAAAAAAACTTGCCCCGCACATCTCCGCTATAGTTTTCTCCTCTCACCTTAAATCTATGTCCCCTAGTAATTGACTCTTCCACCCTGGGAAAAAGCTTCTGACTAACCACTCTGTCCATGCCACTCAATTTTGTAAACTTCTATCAAGTCGCCCCTCAATCTCCATCGCTCTAGTGAGAACAATCCGAGTTTCTCCAACCTCTCCTCATAGCTAATAACCTCCAGACCATGCAGCATCCTGGTAAACCTCCTCTGCACCCTCTCCAACGTCTCCATATCCTTCTGGTAATGTGGCGACCAGAATTGCACGCAATATTCCAAGTGTGGCCTAACCAAGGTTCTATACAGCTGCAGCATGACTTCCCAGCTTTTATACTCAATACCCCTGCCAATGAAGGCAATCATGCCATTTGCCTTCCTGACTACCTTATCCACCTGCATTGCCACTTTCAGTGACCTGTGGACCTGTACACCCAGATCCCTCTGCCCGTCGATGCACTTAAGGGTTCTGCCATTTACTGTATAATTCCTGCCTGTATTAGACCTTCCAAAATGCATTACCTCGCATTTGTCTGGATTAAACTCCATCTGCCATTTCTCCGCCCAAGTCTCCAACCGATCTATATCCCTATGTCACCTAACTTGATGTCGACAGCAGACCTGGATAGATGGCTCTCTCTTCCTTCATCCAAATCTTTTATAAATGTACTGAAAAATTGAGACCCCAGTACAGGTACCTTGGGGGGCACCACTAGTCACTTTTTCTCAATTTGAGCACTTTACCCCAACTCTCTGTCATCAATTCTGTACGCATGTCAATAGGATGCCTCCAGTTTCATGTACCCTCATTTTTGTTAACAGCCCTACATTGCATTTTTCTGCCTACTTAAAGGGGTGTAATTTAAAAAATCACCAAGACACTTAAACTTAGAAGGCCTAAATCTCAAATGTGCCCTGTTTTGAAGTTGTGAAGAACCAAAATGTATTTATTTAGAAAAGCATTAACCTTGCATTAAAGCTTGCATTAGATCTTTGACATTGACAGTCACAGAAGAGGGCTGCTTCGCTCACAGGTCCAGTGTCCAAAATCAGAACCGAGACCATTCTGGATGGTTTTCCCGATTTTGGAGATGGGACCCTTAATCAGACCGGCCAACTGCACATGCCTGCTGTGTATCCCCAGGCAGCTCAGTGAAGACTATTTTAATTTTAGGCCACTCTAACTCTTGGGTAGGTGTTGGAGGACAGGGTTGGCCTGGAAATGGGGACCAGGAAGGAGGTGATGGTAGCGATCAGAAATGGGGGCGACCAGTGGCCAACAGCAGCCATATTTTCAATGTACTCCTTCACCTCCACGTTTTGTATTCAGGCAAGTATTTTTACCTTTTCTGATAGATACTCGCAATGGTCCCTTTAAAGAATGTTGCTTAAGCTGTTTGTCACCCTTGGCAACTGCAGTTAGAGCAAACCAATTGCATATGAGGAGGGTGGAGCATAAAATAGACATTAGGCATCTTATTGGTAGATGCAAAGACGCTCATGCCTGTTTGAGGCACAGGCCCTAGATGCCTCTTTTGATGCCAATACCAATATTGCATACAGAAGTCTGCCTTAGAATGTGTCTGCACTGCCTGCCTTGTTGGACACCTACAAAACAGGCGAGTCATCACCAATTTAAAAGAGTATCAAAAACGTCTTGTTTTCAGACCATTCTGGCTTTCGGACAGCCTGATTTTGGATAATATAAATAAAACCATTAATAAAACTCCAAACTGCAAAGAGTTGTGCTGACAATTTTCTTTTATTATGTCTATACTTGTGGTTCAGTTTGATTCTCCATAAGCCCTGCATCTAACTTATGATGTACTGCTTTTGACTTTTGAGTAACTAATTTTTTGGCATCAGTCAAAATATGCCAAAGAAACTCATTGCTGACTCACTGAAAAATGTTTTCTTTCAACCTTTTCCTAAGTAAACCTAAATTGGCATTGATCTGTACAGAAAATTGAAATGAACCAGAACTTAGTCTCCTTTATTAGCCAATGAAAACATTAATGTTGCTTAACCTTGTGAGAAGTAATCTGATTATTCGCAAGATTTGGAGATTGTATAAAAGCTATAGGACTGTGTTTTGAAAAGCAGAAAGGGTTATCTGGTCCTCTCCTGTTTAATTCCTCACTTGAATTTTTGCAGAAATTATTTTCCTTGATTTCAGTGTCACTCCCATGAGCAGATCTTTCATTCCTGAAGAAGCTGTCCAATATCTGAGTAAGCAAAGTAGGCCTTGGAGTTCAATCAGAGAACCTCTGTCATTGTTCTCCATCTTACTGGAATAATGTGCTGCTGTGCAATCCCTCTATTATTGATGGGTAGAAGAATATGCACTGTGTCAGACGTCTGTCACCTGCTGGATAGAATATTGCTAAGGCTCTGTACTGATGGTCATTAATCCCTGTTTATATTGTAGTTTATAGTTTTTCAAAGGGTCATGCCTTGCAAGTAAATGTATATGATTTACACCAAGTGCATCATCTGGTAAGGTCCAATAAACTAACCCATCACAGACAAGTGTGCTTTGGCACTGTCACATCAGCTCCCTCTGACTGCCACTTCCAAAGCTTCCTCTTGTACGAGTCCAGTGCCTTATTTTGAGGGCTGTGTGCACATACTTAGCACAGCATAATGGCTGCAAACACTCCCAAGTTTTAATATTCCATGGGCTCTGTGGAAAGCTGTTTGACAGACATGCCACCCCTGTGCCTGCACCCTTTGTACTTGATTTTGCAATGGTCATGTTGCATTGCATAACAAAGGATGCGAGTTTTGCCTGGCTGACACCATCTTGCCACATTTGCCTCTTGGACAAATTTCTTAATCCACTAACTCTGTTCATTGACAGAGGCTATATATTACACATAAGCTTTGTTTTTACCTGTCCCTGAGGGTCTGTCCTACCACCAAAGCTGTACTGGGGTTGGACCATGCATCCTTCCCTTGAATATAACGCACAAGTTTACCTTGTATAGTACAAGGTGTGGTGACTTGTTTTCTGTGCCATTTCATGGACCAAAGTAAATGGCGAACACTTCAATGTATAAAGCGCATCTCTAAGCTTGAACTATTTTCTGAGGTCTCTGCCTACATTTCTGTCTGCCATCTCACTGGTGGGGTCAAAAGGCTGTACCTCCTTCAGCTCTACTCTGGTCTGACCATTTGGTTTTCCTAGACCACCTATTAAGCACATGACTTGTCACTGCTCCACATGTTTCTGCTCTATTTCCTTGCCTGAGAGCATGCTGCTGCCTGGCACTGGTCAGGTGAGTGATTCTTGTGCCATGATGTCAGTACCTACTATAGATGACTGTGCTGGGTTAACAGAACCTGCGTTCTCCCTTTGCAGTCTTTGTCTCATCTCTGCTAAATAGTCCAGCGTTTAGCTTCAATATCCACATCACTTCCTGGTAGAACCTCAAATGTAATGATTGCTGAAATCAGTGATTTTACTCCTTTGCAAATAGGATATTCCAGCTAAACTCTGACCGGGGCGGGTGACTATGTTGGGACCCAGTAAAGCCCAGGGCACACAAGATTATTCGTGGGTTGGGAAAGCTAAAGACTATGAGGAATTTTTAAAAATATCAAACCAACACTGAAGTATTTTACAAGTATGTCAGTTGAAAGAAGATTGTTAAAAGCGAGTGGCATCCTTGAGAGGACCAGATGATGATCAGAAAATGGTACAGTTGTTTAAAAAGTACTTAGTAGCAGTTTTTACTAAATGGAAGAGGATACAGATCCTGATATGACTGAGTAAGCTGAATAATATTATGAATGCAAATTATATTTTGGATAAATTAATTCAGCTATAAGAAGAAAAAGCACAAGTGTCTGATCCTGAGGGAAGAAATTGCAGAAATTGTATCTCAGGGACCAGGAAGTGTGCCAGATAAATGGAAAGTGACCTAACATTTTTTGAAAGGAAAAATAAGCCAATTTGGATAATTACAGGCCAATTAGATTAACATCTGTGATTGTATTTCATGTTTTCCCACAGCCATTTCTAAGATCCTTTTTTCCCCCCTATCCTCCCAATTGTGAAAAGTTCCTCTTATTTCAGTTCCATTTATTGCAGTTCCTGTTTGTTTGCAAATTTGATTCCCACAAAAGTTGCTTTAATGTGACATGACACTTTAGCATCTAGGACTCTTACCTCTCAATTTGGTTGGGTCAAGTATTTAACATGCTTAAGAACCAGTTTGACCTGAATTCCACTTTCTTTTTCGCATTATATGGGTGAGGAGAAATAGAAGTCAGAAAAGCATCATGACTTGCTTCATGAGCAGGTAGATACTTTGAACAATTAGATTGGATTGGAGATTCAAAAGCTGGTCAGTTAGAAGTTGGCATTATGAATTTCCGGTTTCTAGAATTTTGATAAGTTCAAACATTTTGAAAAAACTGGGCGAGAAATGAGAACTGAACTAGGAAGCCAAAGTGTGAAAATAAGATGGCCAGCGTTAGGAAGCACTGTGTAGGTGGTTTAATCACGAGAGCTCTGAAAATCCTGCTTTGTGGCAGCCTGTTGAAAGCTAGTGAGCTCAGCATAGAATGCTTTGAAGCAGCAAATGGATTCCTGTGCTGCTGGAAAGAGACATAACCTTGAATACAACAAGCTGTCTGGTGAAAATACAGAGTGACAACCTAGCCGCAGATGCACGGACGGAGGAAGTGTTGCCAGGTTTGTTAGCAGAGTGACTGTGAACATATTACAGCAATAAGCCATGTTTTCTGTCATGTCATTACTGATCAAATCTTTGCAAACGAAGGAGAGAAGATGAACGGTAGCAAACTGGGGAAAGAGTGCCCCATGTTGTTGTGCGAGTTTGGGCAAGTGGAAACCTCCTGAGATAGGAAAAACACAAACTGTCATGACTAAAAAAATGTGAGAACCTGACCAACTGATTGAAAGGATGCAAACAGTTTTTGGAAGACAGCTACAATCTTTGAATGCCAGGATGAGAATGCACTACATGGTGCTTTTGATAGAGAATGTCGCTTGATATTATGTTTCTCTTTATCTTTAACCAAAAGGAACATCTTTATCCAAAGCGTGGCAAGAAAGTGGAACTCACTACCACAAGTATTAGATGAGGCAAGTGGCATAGGCATATTTAAAGAGAAGCTAGATAAGCACATGAGGGAGAAAAGAATAGTAGGTTATGCTGAGGTCAGATGAAAATGGGTGAGAAGAGGCTTGTTTGTTATTTAAATGCTGTCATAGACCAGTCGGGTCGAATGGCCTTTTTCTGTGCTGTAAATTTAATGTAATCTAATATTACTTACTTGGTTCCAGGGACTAGAGGATGTATTATTTATAGTATTAAGAAACACAAGCAATTTCTGCACATGGTCTGTTTTAGATTCTACTGAGGAAACAGCGTTTCACAGTTTATGAAAAACTATAGTCTGATGGGTGCTATGCACTTAAACAGTAGATTTGGAATGTAGTGACCCCAGTGGAGGAGGGAAGTGACTGGATTCCTGGGTGCTTGAGTGAAGCAGGGGTTGATCTTTTTGTTTTGGTGGATAATGACATTGACGTCTGCAAAGAGGTGACTGATGCAGAAGTCATTTTACTCTGGAAAACTTGGAAACAAAGGCTGTGGAGGATCTAAATAAAGGTGTGTCTAAACTGGAAATTCCCAAAGTTAATGAGGTAATTCTGCACTGTGCGTTATCTATTGATTTATTGAGTCAAAGGAGAGTGAGATGTTTTAACTTGTGCACTGAAAGGGAATGTGTGAAGGGTGATGACTTCTGACCTTCAGCAAAATCAGAACTTAAGAATTTTTCACTACATTAGAAAAGCTCAAAATGAAAACAGTTGTTCTTTATTTAGTAAGATGCTATGCTGTAACTGCAGAAAGTGGAATGGAAGAAAATGATTGAAGGGGAGGGGGTGCAGAATCTCCGTTTCCCACCTAAAAAAGTCAAACTTCCACATCTGTGAGTATTAAGGATAGAGATGCAACCTTATTAAATTTAACCAAAGTGAAAAAATGATCCAGAATATGGTTCTGTTCAGTTGATGAACATGCTGGTCACTTTGGAGGTTAAACTGACAGTATACAGACCAGTTTGTTGGGCTTTGCTAACAGTGACTGACAGTAGAACTTGCATAACTGTTCATCCCTTAGATGATGTAATTCTATCAGTTGCCTGGGCAACTTCAGCTTTATGACTGTAATGAGCAAGGAATATATTAATTTTCTTCCAACTATGAAGCATAGCTTCTGAAGGAGGCAAACATGCAGTCACCCCATTCATGTTCTTTGTATAAAATCATTGCAAGGGAATTTTTTAAATAATCCAACTCGCACAGTGTTTATAATCTTTTGATTTGATTTTTACCTCATTCTATAAAACTCTTCAGTGCTCATGAAACAAAAGAGCAAAATCTATAAACATTTTCCGCTCTAGAATCATCATGATCTTATTCTTAAGCCCCCTGCCTGAAGCCAGCAGTCTCCACTGTAGGTAGGGCAAGGAGGCAGGTCCTGAATCCACCCCAGCCAGAACAGGGATTGAACCCCATGCTGTTGGCACCAATTTCATTCACACCAGCCCATGCCCCCGATTTATATGCATGTTGCAATCCGGAGCTATGAATAGTAATGGTAGAGGCTCCAATTTCTTTCCATCACATGGCTTTCCAGGAATGTCTCCTGCTCTTACCACCTGCCATTGAATATATTGGCGTATGTATGGTTTTACAAGTTGATACTCAACCTGTTTGGCCATGTTATGAACGCACTTTTCTTGGTCATCAAGTTCTGGAGTGGGACTTGAACCCGGAGCTTCTGGCTCAGAGGTAGCAACTCTATCCACAATGCTACAAGATGTCCTTTACAATCTAGAAATGAGACAGAAAATTTTCACGAACCAACAAAAATTGCACACAATGGAGAAGGGTCTTGCATCAAAAGTTTGTTGAAACAACACTCTTCTATCTACTTTTCTGCAAGTTTTTTTTAACCCTGAAAGTTAATTTTCTCACTCTTGAACATGTGAGCACTGTTTTTATAATTTCCTGACCCGGAAAATGCTGCTTTATCTGCTGCCATCAGTTCATTGCCTTCTCATAGTGTGTGAAAGAGGTCAGTGTGATAGATGGCTCATCTGTCCTTTCTTGTTTTCATCCTCATCCCATCCTTGCAAGGAAGTGCCTCCTCTCGACATCCGTGCCGATGGCATATGTGAAATGAACTTGATAGGAAGAAGTCATGCATATGAATCCTGGTGCTATCAGAAGCACAGAATGTTACACACCAACATATTGAGCTGTTTTTCCACCTTCAAGTAATTGTTGAAAACTTTGATTCTCTGTAAGAAGTTACCATTAAATTTACTAATAGGTATTGTCAACTCAATAGATTATTTCTCAATAACTAAGCTGAGTGTTAGCTACTTATTAGATGAAGAGGGGTGGTTCATGAAAAGGACGTTCATGTGGAGCATAAATACTAACATAGAACAATTGTGCAGAATGATTGTTTCTGTGCTGTAGACCCTTGGCGTGGAGTTTTGTCAATGGCGTATTGTTCCCAAAGATGGAACCAGAAGTACGTGAGGCATCCATGCTCTTGATTTTTCCCTGTTCCTCAAGCGCTTACAATTTGAATTTAAAGCGCCAGTGTTGTGTACTGGAGACACATGCAATTCTGCGATGGGCAGGTTTTCAGTGGTGAAACCCGCCATCAGCTGACAATGCTGCAGCTACGGTTGGGCTATAAAAGAGCCTCCTGGACAAACAGGGAGGCTTTTCATCACTGCCACAACTTTTCTGCCCAACTCCATTGCCATTGACATAAGACTTTGAGAGATGGCCTTTCAATATTATATTTCACTTGTAAATATTTCATATTACATTGGTTTCACTTTATTCATCGGTGAATCGTCGTTATTTTTTGAGTGATTAATGTATTAGCACTCCTCATGTTTGGAGTGCATTTATGCTTATGGAGGAATTAGGGGTATTTCCTTTATTGTGGAAGAAAGAACATTGTATTCTCCTGTTCACTCTTTATTGAATGTCCATGTTATACTCGTTACTCTGTGGGACATGGCTGAACTTGCAGAGTCAGCCAGCCCTCCCTTCTATGCATTGTAAAGGACATTGCCCAAGATCACTCTCAGTGGGGATAATTGAAATGTAGGTGAACCCAAAGCCCTGTAAGGACACTGATAGCCAACACATTGAGATCGACACTCATTTGGACAGTAATTACACTGACTTTAAGCCACTCATTTTCATACCTTGACTGACTATTCCCACCTCACCCAGGACATAAGGCCCTTCGCACTTCACTCTTCCATGATCCCAAACCCACCGCCTGTCCTCCCATGGATCCCTCTTCAACCCCTCCATGCCCCAAACCCCACTCCACACTGCAACCCCCTCTCCTCACCACTTACTCTCCCTTGTCGGTCCCGAGCCTCCATGCAAGCTGCCATTCTCCTGCTCCCCTCCCTTGTGCCATAGAGTTAAACAAAAAAAAACCGATGATCTTACTCGCAACCGCACAAAGCCAACTAATGCACAGCACCTTCAATAAACGTGAACTGGGTGCCATGAGATTCTCATGTGCTGCTGACTTTATCTTGACGTTAGGACATAATTAAAAAACATTTTATTCAAATGAATATTTATGGCATGCATATGTATTACAAGAATGAACCCGCCACAAGCCAGCAAGAGGCTTGAAATGCTGCAAATGCACCACTGCCTTTATCTCTGCATGTCAACTGGCCGTCAGGAAATCAGGATTTCGCAATTTGCCTGATTAAGTCACCCCTCACAACACTTTTCCCACTCTTAAAGGCTCCATAACATTCTCCTCCTTTTACATTTTTTTTTTTTATTCATGTGATGTGGGCATCGCTGGCTGGGCCAGCATTTATTGTCCATCCCTAATTGTCCGTGAGAAGGTGGTGGTGAGCTGTCTTTTTGAACCACTGCATTCCATATGGTGTAGGTACACCCACGGTGCTGTTAGGAAGGGAGTTCCAGGATTTTGACACAGTGACAGTGAAGTAACAGCGATATATTTCCAAGTCAGGATGGTGTGTGGCTTGGAGGGGAACTTCCAGGTGGCATTCACATGTACCTGTTGCCCTTGTCCTTCTAGATAGTAGTGGTCGTGGGTTTGTAAGCTGTCTAAGCAGCCTTTGTGAGTTCCTGCAGTGTACCTTGTCGATAGTACACACTGCTACCACGGTGCATTGGTGGTGGAGAGAGTGAATGTTTGTGGATGGGGTACCAATCAAGGCAGCTGCTTTGCTTTGGATGATGTCAAGCTTCTTAAGTGTTGTTGGAGTTGCATTCATCCAGGCAAGAGGAGGGTATTCCATCACACTCCTGACTTTTACCTTAGAGACAGTGGACAGGCTTTGGGGAATCAGGAGGTGAGTTACTCGCCACAGGATTTCTAGCCTCTGATCTGCTCTTGTAGTCACAGTATTTATATGGCTAGCTAAGTTCAGATTCTGGTCAATGGTAACCCCCAGGATGTTGATAGTGGTGATTCAGTGATGGTATTGCCATTAAATGTCAAGGGGTGATGATTACATTCTCTCTTGTTGGAGATGGTCTTGCCTGGCACTTGTGTGGTGCAAATGTTACTTGCTACTTGTCAGCCCAAGCCTGGCTATTGTCCAAATAGAGCAAGACCTGGGCATGGACTGCTTCAGTATCTGATGAGTTGCGAATGGTGCTGAACATTGTGCAATCATCAGCGAACATCCCCACTTCTGACCTTATGACAGAAGGACAGTCATTGATGAAGCAGCTTAAGATGGTTGGGCCTAGCACACTACCCTGAGTAATTCCTGCAGCGATGTCCTGGAACTGAGATGATTGACCTCCAGCAACCACAACGATCTTCCTTTGTGCTAGATATAACTCCAGCCAGTGAAGAGTTTTCCCCCAGATTCTCATTGATTCCAGTTTTGCTAGGGCTCCTTGATGCCATACTCGGTCAGATTCTAACTTGATGTCAAGGGCAGTCACACTCGCCTCACCTCTGGAATTCAGCTCCGTTGTCCATGTTTGAACCAAGGTTGTAATGAAGTCAGGAGCTGAGTGATCCTGACGGAACCCAAACTGAGCTTCAGCGAGCAGGTTGTTGCTAAGCAAGTGCCACTCGATAGCACTATTGATGACCCCTTCCATCACTTTACTGATGATGGAGTGTAGACTGATGGAGCGGTAATTGGCGGGTTGGATTTGTCCTGCTTTTTGTGTACAGGACATACCTGGGAAATTTTCCACATTGCCGGGTAAATACCAGTTTTGTAGCTGCACTGGAACAGCTAGGCTAGGGGCGCGGCAAGTTTTGGACCACAAGCCTTCAGTACTATTTCTGGAATATTGTCAGGACCCATAGCCTTTGCAGTATCCAGTGTCTTCAGCCGTTTCTTGATATCATGTGGAGTGAATCGAATTGTCTGAAGACTGGCATCTGTGGTGCTGGGACCTCCGGAGGAGGCTGAGGTGGATCATCTACTCGGCACTTCTGGCTGATTATTGCAAATGCTTCAGCCTTATCTTTTGCACTGATGTTCTGGGCTCCCCCATCATTGAGGATGGGGATATTTGTGGAGCTGTCTCCTCTAGTGAGTTGTTTAATTGTCCACCACCGTTTATGATTAGACATGGCAGGACTGCAGAGCTTACTTCTGATCCATTGGCTGTGGGATCGCTTAGCTCTCTCTATCACATGGTGCTTATGTTGTTTGGTATGCAAGTAGTCCTGTGTTGTAGCTTCACCAGGTTGACACCTCATTTTGTGGTGTGTCTGGTGCTGCTCCTGGCATGCCTTTCCATACTCTTCATTTAACAAGGGCTGATCCCCTTGGTGGTAATGATAGTGTGGGGATATGCCGGGCCATGAGGGTACAGATTGTGGTTGAGTAAAATTCTGTTGCTGCTGATGGTCCCAAGCGCCTCATGGATGCCCAGTATTGAGTTGCAAGATTTGTTCGAAATCTATCCCATTTAGTACAGTGATGGTGCTACACAATATGATAGAGGATATCCTCGATGTGAAGATGGGACTTCGTCTCCACAAGGTCACTCTTACTGATACTGTCATGGACAGATGCATCTGCGGTAGGCAGGTTGGTGAGGATGAGGTCAAATATGTTTTTCCCACTTGTTCTTTTCCTCACTACCTGCCGTAGACCCAGTCTCGCAGCTATGTCTTTCAGGACTTGGCCACTATGGTCAGTAGTGGTGCTACCAAGCCACTCTTGGTGATGGACATTGAAGTCCCAGAGTACATTCTGCACCCTTGCCACCTTTAGTACTTCCTCCAAGTGGTGTTCAACATGGAGGAGCACTGATTAATCAGCTGACTGGGGTGGTATGTGGTAATCAGCTGGAGGTTTTCTTGCCCATGTTTGACTTGAGACTTCATGGGCTCCAGAGTCGATGTTGCGGGCTCCTACGGCAACTTTCTCCCGGCTGTATATCACTGTGCCGCCACCTCTGCTGGGTCTGTCCTGCTGTTGGACATATCCGTAATTGGTGATGGTGATGTCTGGGACGTTATCTGTAAGGTATGATTCTGTGAGTATGACCATCAGGCTGTTGCTTGACTAGTCTGTGGGACAGCTCTCCCAATTTTGGCATAAGCCCCCAGATGTTAGCAAGGAGGACTTTGCAGGATCGACAAGGTTGAGTTTGCCATGGTCATTTCCAGTACCTAAGTTGATGCCAGGTGGTCCCTCCAGCTTCATTCCTTATAGGCTTTCTAGTGGTTTGATACAGCAAGAGGGAATGCACTGTTGGACCTGGTTCTGGGGAATGAGTTGGCCCAAGTGGATCAGATATCATTGGCAGAGCATTTAGGGGACAGGGGTCATTGTATCATAAGGTTTAGATTGACCATGGAAAAGGACAAGGAACAATCCAAAGCAGGGATAATTCATTGGGGGAAAGTCAACTTTGATGGGATGAGAATTGTGAGAGTTGGAATCAAATGTTAGCAGAAAAGGCGGTAGCTGAACAACGGGCTACCTTCAAAGGAAAATTATTGCAGGTAATGTCAAGGTATATACCCTTAAAGGGGAAATAAATCCAGAGCGCCCTGGATGACGAGAGAGATAGAGGTAAAGATGAAAAGGAAGAAGTGTGAATATGACAGATGTCAGGTACAAAATACAATTTAGAATCAGGCTAAATGCGATGGAAAATCAGGCTGAATACAAAAGGACCAGAGGGGAATTGAAAAAAACTAATAAGAAAAGCAAGGAGAGAACATGAAAAGAAACTGGCAGATAATATAAAAGGGAATCTGAAGATCTTCTAGAAACATACAAATAATAAAAGGGTGATAAAAGAGAGTAGGACTGATTAGGGATAAAAAAGGGGAATTGCAAGTGGAGGCAGGAGAAATAGCTGAGGTATTAAATGAGTGCTTTGCATCTGTCTTTACAAAGGAGGTAGATGCTACCCAGGCTGAGGTGAGAGAAGAGGTAACTGGCACTCTAGAAGAATTTACAATTGAAAAGGAGGAGGTTTTTAGAAAGGCTATCTTAACTTAAAATTGATAAGGTACCAGGACAGGATGAAATGCATCCAAGGGTACTGAGAGAAATGAGAGTAGAAATTGCAGAAGCACTAGTGATAATCTTCCAGTCTTCCTTAGACACAGAGGTGGTGCCAGATGACTGGAGAATTGCAAATGTTATACTCTTGTTCAAAAAGGGATGGAAGGATAAAGCTGGCAACTACAGACCAGTCAGTTTGACTTCAATGGTCAGGAAACTTGTGGAAACTATAGTTGGGACAAAATCAATAGTCACTTAGACAAGTGCAGGATAATTTTTTTGTTAATTATTCATTCATGGGTTGTGGGCTTCGCTGTTGGGCCAGCATTTATTGCCCATCCCTAGTTGCCCTTGAGAAGGTGGTGGTCAGCTGCCTTCTTGAATCACTGCAGTCCCTGTGGCGTAGGTACACCCACAATGCTGTTAGGGAGAGAGTTCCAGGATTTTGACCCACTTAGGAAATTAAGGAAAGCCAGCATGGATTCATTAAGGGAAAATCATGTTTAACTAACCTGCTGGAGTTTTTTGAGGAGGTAGCAGAGGAGGTTGAGAAGGGAAACGCTGTTAATGTGGTGTTTATGGAGTTTCAAAAGGCATTTGATACAGTGCCACACAACAGATTTGCGTAAAATTCTAGTTCATGGAATAAAAGGGAAAATAGGCACTTGAATAAGAAATTGGCCGAGTGACAGGTAACACAGAGTAGTGATAAATGGTTGTTTTTCAGATTGGAGGAAGGCCTGTAGTGGAGTTCCCCAGGGGTCAGTGTTGTGACCCTTCCTCTTCCTGATATGTATTAATGACCCAGGGTGGTGTGCAGGGCATGATTTCACAATTTACAGATGATATGAAGATTGGAATCGTCAACTGTGATGGGGATGGTCCTGAACTTCAAAAGGACAGACATGTTGGTGGATTGGGCAGACAAGTGGCAGATGAAGTTCAGTGCAGAGAAGTGTGAGGTGATTCATTTTGGCAGGAAGAATATGGAGAGACAATATAAAATAAAGAGAGAAACTCTAAATGTGATGCAGGAACAGATGGATCTCGGTGTATATGTACATAAGTCATTGAAGATGGCAGGGCTTGTTGAGAGTGCGGTTAATAAAACATAGGGGCATTGAGTACAAGCATAAGGAGGTCATGTTGAACTTGTATAAGACACTAGTTAAGCCTCATCTGGAGTACTGCGTCCAGTTCTGGTCACTGTACTTGAGGAAGGATGTGAAGGCATTGGAGAGAGTACAGAGGAGATTCACAAGAATGATTCCTGGGATGAAGAACTGTAGCCATGAGGATAGATTGGAGAGGTTGGGACTATTTTCCTTGGAGAAAAGAAGGCTGAGTGGAGACTTGAAACAGACATTCAAGATTCTGAGAGGTAAGGATAGGCTAAATAGTGAGAAACTGTTCCCACTCAAGACAGTATCAAGAACTAGAGGGCATAGATGCAAAATAATTGGCAAAAGGAGTAAAGGTGATGTGAAGAAATTTTTTTTCACCCAGAGGGTGGGTAGAGTCTGGAATGAACTTCCTGAAAGGGTGGTGGAGGCAGATTCAATCGAGGTATTCAAGAAGGAATAGGATAGCTATCTAAAAAGAAAGAATGTGCAAAGTTATAGGGATAAGGCAGGGGAGTGGAACTAGGTAGAATGCTCTTTCAGAGAGCCAGTACAGACCTGATGGGTCTGAATGGCCTCCTTATACACTGTAAAGATTCTATAATTTTGAGTGGCTAGGCCACTTCATAGGGCATTTAAGAGTCAACCACATTGCTGTGGGCCTAGAGGCATATGTAGGCCAAGCTAGGTAAGGATGGCAGTTTTCCTTCCCTAAAGGACATTAGTGAACCAGATAGGTTTTTATGAAAATGGACAATGATTTCATCATCACCATTAGATTTTTAATTCCCGATTTTTATTGATTGAATTCAAATTCCATTATCTGATGTGATGGGATTTGAAGCTTGGTCCCCAGAACATTACCCTGGGTCTCTGGATTACTGGTCCGGTGACAATATCACTACACCACTGCGTCCCCCTCGTTGGTGCAGTTTTGCATCTGTTTCCCACAGTGAAAGAGAAACTTTAAACATGAATTTGAATTGGAAGTGCTGTCATTTAGGCATTCCTTGGATGCAAGATTGGAGTCAGCACTTGGATTTGCTTGGGGCTGTAAACTTGCATACCTCAAAAAAAAATAATTTTCCATTAAAATGACTCATTCTGCCAGCCGCTAGCACATCCTGTTTCATCATAATGGGTTTGGTGAGTTGTAATGCATGTGGCTATCGCTCAACTGCTTCCCAGGTTTTCTTTGCTCTCAGTTTTAATCATGCAGCAGGACAGAAAATCTTTTGCTTTTTCGGAACCATGTTTCCAGTGAGACATTTAGTTGCCTAATGATGACATAAATGTTCCCAAAGCAACTTTACTTCAATCAGTCTTGGTTTATTTCCTCTGCACTCTTTTTCAAAAAAGAAAAATTGTGGGCCATTTTTTAAAATGCTGATAATGCAGTGGAAGCGTAAAGTCAAGCAACTTTTTGATAAACATGAAGCACAGTTCACCAACTCTAAGTAAGTACCTTCTATTGACTTAGTTAGATCAGACTGTGTAATTTTCTTAAGTCACCCGTGACCTAAAGTGCATGTCGAAGGAGCGTTCTTAATTCACAAAAAAAAAGCTTCTTTATTTTGAGAAACTGCTGAGCAGAAATGCATCAACTGCCAATGAGTGTGTTTAAAAGCAGTTGTAAAATTTAATGTGACCGTTGAGACATGTGGGTGGAGATTGATGTATTATTTTTGAGTTGCAGTAAAGTTTTGAGTTGCTTATACAAGTTGTTAGTTTCCTTCTGTTGAGGAAATGCAACATTTTTATTTAGGTTCTTGACAAGTGTTGCGATTATCAAGTTTGTCACTTCAATAACCACATTGTCATCAGTTATTTGTCACTTCCACTTCACTGACTGTCTTCAACAGATGAGGAGTAAAGGTAGAATTTTCAGGGGAGAGAAAAAAAATCACAAAGCAGAGCTTCTATTGTTTTATTTCATTTTTTAACCAAGTGAAGCTTTACATATCCAAAGCTGTGCTAATTTTATAATACAAAATATTGTGTTTGTGCAAAACTGGAAACAAATTGATCTGCTTGAACAGTTAAGTGCGTGGATGTTGCACTCGTCAGAAGCTCCCTTAATTTTGTCATATCCCAATAACGCAAAAATTACTCCGCTATTCTCTCTCCTTTTATTCTTCTCTTACACTCTCCATAGCACCCCTCAGAACCCCAGGAACTTGTCTATTGCTTTCTCCTATCCACCTTGTATCTCACTCAAATTTTAACGGTGATAATTGAAATTGCACATTGGTTACTATGTTAGAGGTAGTGCACTATTGTGAAGTGAGGCTGAACTTGTGATGTTTCACGGGACTTATTTCTTGCTATATTGACTCCATTCTCTCTGCTCTTGTCCAGTCCCTTCCCACCTACATCCATGATTCCTCTGACGCCCTACGTCTCATCAACAATTTCCAGTTCCCTGGCCCCAGCCGCCTCCTCTTCACCATGGACATCCAATCCCTCTACACCGCCATCCCCCACCGGGATGGTCTGATGGCTCTCTGCTTCTTCCTCGAACAGAGGCCCAAACAATCCCCATCCATCACAACTCTCCTCCGTCTGGCTGAACTTGTTCTCACACTGAACAATTTCTCCTTAAACTCCTCTCACTTCCTCCAAATATAAGGTGTGGCTATGGGTACCCGCATGGGCCCCAGTTATGCCAGTCTCTTTATGGGGTATGTGGAACATTCCTTGTTCCAGTCCTACTCTGGCCCCCTCCCACAACTCTTTCTCCGTTACATCGATGATTGCTTCGGTGCTGCTTCATGCTCTCATCTGGACCTGGAAAAATTTATTAATTTTGCTTCCAATTTCCACCCCTCCATCATTTTCACATGGTCCATCTCTGACACTTCCCTTCCCTTCCTTGACCTCTCTGTCTCAATTTCTGGTGATAGACTGTCCACCAATATCCATTACAAGCCAACCGACTCCCATAGCTGCCTCGACTACAGCTCCTCACACCCAACTTCCTGTAAGGACTCCATCCCATTCTCTCAGTTCCTTCGCCTCCGTCGCATCTGTTCTGATGATGCCACTTTCAAAAACAGTTCCTCTGACATGTCTTCCTTCTTCCTTAACCGAGGTTTTCCACCCACGGTGGTTGACAGGGCCCTCAACCGTGTCCGGTCCATCTCCCGCACATCCGCCCTCACACCTTCTTCTCCCTCCCAGAAACATGATAGGGTCCCCCCTTGTCCTCACATCACCCCACCAGCCTCCGCATTCAAAGGATCATCCTCCTCCATTTCTGCCAACTCCAGCATGATGCCACCACCAAACACATCTACCCTTCACCCCCCCGGCAGTATTCCGCAGGGATCGTTCCCTCAGGGACACCCTGGTCCACTCCTCCATCACCCCCTATACCTCAAACCCCTCCCATGGCACCTTCCCATGTAACCGCAGAAGGTGTAACACCTGCCCCTTTACTTCTCCTCTCCTCACCGTCCAAGGGCCCAAACACTCCTTTCAAGTGAAGCAACATTTCACTTGCACTTCCCTTAATTTAGTCTACTGCATTCGTTGCTCCCAATGAGGTTTCCTCTACATTGGAGAGACCAAACGCAGACTGGGTGACCGCTTTACAGAACACCTTCGGTCAGTCCGCAAGCATGACCCAAACCTCCCTGTCGCTTGCCATTTAAACACTCCACCCTGCTCTCATGCCCACATGTCAGTCCTTGGCCTGCTGCATTACTCCAGTGAAGCTCAACGCAAACTGGAGGAACAGCACCTCATCTTCCGACTAGGCACTTTACAGCCTTCCGGACTGAATATTGAGTTCAACAGTTTTAGATCATGAACTCTCTCCTTCATCCCCACCCCCTTTCCGATCCCCCTTTTTTTTCCAATAATTTATCTAGATTTTTCTTTTCCCACCTATTTCCATTATTTTTAAATGTATTTCCATCCATTGTTTTATTTCTACCTTTTAGTCTATTTCGATTCCTTCACCCCACCCCTACTAGGGTTATCTGTACCTTGCTTGTCCTGCTTTCTACCCTTAATTAGCACATTCCTTAGATAATATCACCACCTTCAACACCTCTTTGACCTTTTGTCTGTGACATCTTTTGGCTATCTCCACCTATCACTGGCCCTCTATCCAGCTCTACTTGTCCCACCCCCCCCTTTAAACCAGCTTATATTTCACCTCTCTTCTATTTTTACTTAGTTTTGTTGAAGAGTCATACGGACTCGAAATGTTAACTGTGTTCCTCTCCGCAGCTGCTGCCAGACCTGCTGAGTTTGTCCAGGTATTTTTATTTTTATTTTTGTGATGTTTCTTCCCTGAGATGCAGTGTCCTGCTATTGAGCAATCATGCCATTTATTATTATACTTAATTGCTAAAGCTTTCACAGTGAGAGCTGATGTCTTCAAATGCAGTAAAATTTGACATTCAGACCCAAAACTCTCCTTAGAAAGGAATTCAGAGGTTTAATACTGCTGCCAGTAATGCACCTAATGTAGTGCTTACCATGTCAGAATTATTGTCCTAAGTTGAGTAAGGCTGCTGTTGATTATTTAGTTATTTTGTGAGGTAAATTGTACAAGATTCCTGCTCTCTGGTAAAGTATTAATTTGAAGTATAAGACTTTATTGAAACATACAAGATCCTTAGGGGTCTTGACACGGTGGATATGGAAAGGATGTTTTCTCTTATGGGAGAATCTGGAACAAGGGGTCACTGTTTAAAAATAAGGGGTCGCTCATTTAAGACAGATGAGAATTTTTGGAAATCTGTTCCTCAAAAGGCGGTGGAAGCAGAGTCTTTGAATATTTTAAGGCAGAGCTAGATAGATTCTTGGTAAGCAAAGGGTGAAAGGTTATCGGGGTTAGGCAGGAATATGGAGTTGAGGTTAAAATTAGATCAGCCATGATCTTGTTGAATGGCGGAGCAGGCTTGAGGGGCCGAGTGGGCTACTACTCCCCCTAATTCATATGTACGTTTGTGCGTATTAAAATTTGCAACAAAAATGCCACTTTGGCACCCTTCCTGATCATTTCTGCAACAACAATGCAAAAGACCAGACATGTCTGACCAAAAGTAAGCAGGACAAGGCTCAAAGGTAACACCTTCCAAACCCATGACCACTACCATCTATTCAGTCCGGAAAAGTGTAAGGTATTGCATTTTGGGAGCGCAAACAAAGCAAGGGAGTACTCAATAAATGGGAAGTTATTGAGAGGAGTTGAGGAAGTGAGAGACCTTGGAGTGCATGTCTGCAGGTCCTTGAAGGTGGCAGGACAGGTGGACAAGGTGGTCAAGAAAGCATATGGAATGCTTTTCTTTCTTGGACGAGGTATTGAATACAAAAGCAGGGATGCAATGATGGAACTGTATAAAACACTGGTTAGGCCACAGCTGGAATTTTGTGTACAGTTCTGGTCACCACATTAGAGGAAGGACATAATTCCTATGGAGAGGGTGCAGAGGAGATTTACAAGAACGTTGCCAGGGCCTGAAAATTGCAGCTATGAGGAGAGATTGGCTAGGGTTGTTTTCCTTAGAACAGAGGACGCTAAGGGGTGAGCTAATTAAGGTGTACAAAATTATGAGGGGCCTAGACAAGGTAGCCAGGAAAGACTTGTTTCCCTTAGCTGTTGAGCCAATTACCAGGGGACATAGATTTAAGTTGGTTGGTAGGAGGATTAAAGGGGACATGAGGAAAAACTTTTTCACCCAGAGGGTGATGGGTGTCTGGAATTCATTGCCTAAGTTGGTGGTTGAGGCTGAAACGCTCGACTCATTTAAAAGGTACCTGGATCTGTATCTGAAGTGCTGTAACCTGCAAGGCTACGGACCAGGTGCTGGAAAGTGGGATTAAAATGAGCAGCTAGTTTCTTTTTTCTCTTTTTGGTCGGCACAGACACGACGGGCTGAATGGCCTCTTTCAGCACCATAAGTGTTCTGTGGTTCTATCTAGATGGACAAGGACAGCAGATAAATGGGAACACCACCGCCTGCAAGATTCCTTCCAAGCCACTCACCATCCTGACTTGGATGTATATTGCCATTCCTTCGCTGTCACTGGGTCAAAATCCTGGAACTCCCTCCCTAACAGCACTGTAGGTGCACCTACAGCACAGGGACTGCAGCAGTTCAAGAAGGCAGCTCACCACTACCTTCTCAAGGGCAATTAGGGATGGGCAATAAATGCTGGTCTAGCCAGAGATGTCCACATCCCGTAAATGAATTAAAAAATCGTTGTTAAAGCAGTTGACTGTTTTAATTGAATTAACCAGTTTTTCAGCTTCACTTTGAAATGGTTATCTAATTTAAATAGATTGTGCTCTGACAAACCAGTAGTTGTATCATTCAGGAATATTTTAATGTTGTGTTGCTATAATGATGATTCTGAACAGTTTGACCATGGTAAATTGCCAATATTAGCAGCACTGGTCACATAATAGTGCAGAAAGCAGACTTGTCGGAAACTAGGTATCAGATATCTGGCAATATAGGCCGGATTTTCG
The DNA here is from genome assembly GCF_964194155.1 of Cetorhinus maximus. Lineage (NCBI taxonomy): Eukaryota > Metazoa > Chordata > Chondrichthyes > Lamniformes > Cetorhinidae > Cetorhinus > Cetorhinus maximus. The sequence continues at coordinate 156,194,487 of NC_135882.1, forward strand.
CTTCTGAGAGAGGTAGCTCAAGTTGGGAAATTTCCTAGCTCGACACAACTGCAATGGGAATAAATGCTCTGGATCACACAGTTTTTGCTTTGGGGGGTGGGGGGGGTGGGATGGAGGTGAGCCAGTGCCCCCAGACACAGATTGGAGGCAGCCATGGGCTGCAGAGTGCCAAGGTGGGCTAGTTAAATGGCCCACCTCAATTTTCTGGGACTTTGTCCCAGTTATTTCATTAAATATTAAGCCCTCTAGCCCTCATCCCTCACAAACCCCCACCCACTCCCCAAGCCCCATCCATGCCAACCCATGCCCCCCACAAACCCCCATGGTCCCTTACAGCCAATGAGTCCCCATTCATTTTATGACAACATGGTTACATGGTCATCATCAGACTTTTAATTCCAGAGTTTTTATTAAATTCAAATTGAACCCGGGTCCCCAGAGCATTACCCTGGGTCTCTGGATTACTAGCCCAGCGACAATACCACTATGCCACTGCCTCCCCAAAATCCCCATGCCCCATCCAAGCTAATGTCTCAGTGCTTAATCCCTTTAAAAAGAAACATTTTATTCATAAACCCACATCAAAGACAGCTAATCCTTGAACAGCTTGTTTAAGCTGTCACAAAATTGTGAATTTACAGCCCTCTACTGTGATGCTGATAGGTTTTGAAAAACAGTCAAACTGTGCTGTAATAATATAATTTAGGATTATGTCAACAAACAGATATTAGAATTGCTAGAACAGATTTTTTTTTATTCACAAACACAGGCAGGCAGATTTTTTTGAAATTTTAAAGGGCAGAAGATTTAAATAACTCGACAGCTCTACATACCTTATCCCAGATTACTAGCTCAGTGACATTACACTGCGTCACCATCTCACTGGAAACTGGTGGAATTTAAATTCAATTAATTAAATCTGGAATTGAAAGTGAGTCTCACTAATAATGACTATGAATCCATTGTCGTAAAAAAACCATCTGGTTCATGGATGTTCTTTGGGGAAGGAAATCTGCTATCCTTACCTGGTCTGGCCTATGTGTGACTCCAGACCCACAACAATGCGACTGACTCTTAAATGCCCTCTGAAATAGCTGAGAAAGCCACTCAGTTGTACCAAATTAGTACCAAGTAACTCCTTTCCTAACAGCACTGTGAAAGTACCTATACCACATGGACTGCAGCAGTCCACCACTTTCTCAAGGGCAACTAGGGATGGGCAATAAATGCTGACATAGCAAGTGACACCCACATCTGTAAAAGAATAAATTAAATTAATCCCCCTTTGAGAGCATTTATGCCTCCACCATGAAGTTGTGGAAATTGCACTGTGGATTGAGGCCATTCCTGAAGTAAAAATCTGGTCTGCTTGTCCTGTGCACTGAGTTTAAATGACACAGCCAATTCATAATTTGCGCCTATGAGCTTCACACCCATACCCCATTTCTCCTACCAGCGAAATAGGGATCTACCGGATATGGGGGCAGGACTCCCTCGGTATTGAGGGGCAAAAAAAGAAAGACTGGCATTTATATGGTGCGTTTCATGACCTCAGGATGTACTGAAGCACTTTACAGCTAATTAAATACTTTTGGAATGTAGTTATAATGTAGGAAAGTGTAGTAGCCAGTTTGCACAAAGCAAATTTCCACTAATAGCAATGTGATAATGACCAGATAATCTGATTTAGTGATGCTAATTGAGGGATAACTATTGATTTAAAAACACTGGGATAACTCCCCTGCTCTTTGAAATAGTACCGTAGGATCTTTTATGTCTCCCTGAGAAGTTTCAGTTTAACATCCCATCCAAAAGACAGCATCTCTAACTGTGCAGTGCTGCCTCAGTACTGCACAGAAATGTCATCCTACATTTTTGTTCTCAAGTCTCTGGAATGAGATTTGAAACCACCACAATCTTCTAGTTTGAGGCAAGAGTGCTACTAACTGAAATATGGCTGGCACAGCTGAAACAGCATTTATTACCTTGCACACGCTTACTTTGAATCTACTACATTAATTGTGTAACTTCAAATATATGTACATATTTTCCATCTTATTACATTAGGTTGAACTCCAGTACTAAGTGTTTTGGTGTACTTTAAATTTGTAACAACCCTCATAGAAATGCTTTTAACTGACCAAGGCCTTTTGCATTCTCATTATGTCTTCAACTCAGCTGAGATTTATGTCTATGAATAGAATAGATTGTACATAATCATTTGGAATATATGTTGCTGATGCAAATTGAAAAGGAGCAGAGGTGACAGATCAAGGAGATCTCAATTACTGTTTCTTTAGTAAATATTCACTATTTCTTTTGTGTAGGCTTAGAGCTTATAAGTGGATAAAAATCAGTGTTATAAGTTCAAACATTTTCTATTTTTAACGTACTTGTATACCTTTCATGCAAGTCTGAATTCTTCAATTCTGTTTTAAGTGTTGGAAATTAGCTGTCAGTTAAAAGCTGCAATGTAATTTAACATAACCCTATACAGAAGAATACTTCCCTTCATTCGTTTTATTTTGTCTTCTTTAAAGCCATCTTGCATTTCAACCTTTTTAAATTGGCTTTTAAATCAATTGATTTTAAATGCAGTTTCCTGTGTCAAACTATATCATTAAACATTTAGAAAAGCATTTTGATTTTTTCTTCCCATCACAATTGGAAATCATCTAAGGCACAATATCTAAATCTTGTTTTAATTTTACTGTAGTTTTCAACAGTATAATTGGTAAGAATATTTTGTAATTGTGGTAACTCAAAATTTTCATGTAATGTAAATTGCCTTGACAAATTATTACTCAGAGGATTAAACAAAATTTACTCCCTTCTGTCATCACTCAGCTTGGTCTGAACAACTAGTCACAGTCTGCACTTATCTTACATTACCTCCCCTCCTTTCCTCCTCTAACTTCACCATCCATGTTGACTCCTCCCCACACACCCAAACTTAGTATCGCACAAGGCCCTCCCCCTCAAAAGTCAAAAATCACCAATAGACACATTATCATTTTTTTTTATCTCCTGTACCATGTATGTTTGCCAGAGTGTTGAGTTCATTTAAATGGTGGTCTGCTCTAATATCTTGCTTTTGGCAAGGGTCGCATTCACCAGAAGTTATTTAAATAGAAATAAAGACAAACCTTACTGGTACTAAACCTGCGTTTAGATTTTATTTACTGCTACTGCAGCACCACAATACCTGGCACCTCTTAGCCTAAATCATTACATCAACATTTGGAACGAATGACTGGACTGAGGATGTCTTGAGTATCGACTTCAGGTTTGTCAGAGTTGAGAAAGTGGTTTAAACTTGTACTACCAGCCATGAATATCAACTTGTTCAAACCTGTATGTGGCACACAAACAAGCTACACCATTTTCACATGATCTACTTTTGGAGACTACTCGAGATCAGATAACAAGACAAGGTTCCTAATGCTGAGATTCACTTCCTGACCAACATACCAAGCATCCATACTCTGCTAAAAAGAGATTAGATAAGATGGGCAGGACATGTTGCCAGAATGCCTGATGAGCGCTTTCCAAAAAAAGCTCTCCAAGTCAATTGAAGGGAAATGTTCATATGTTGGCCAGAAAATGTACTTCAAGGGCACCATTAAAGTCTCATTGGAGGTTTCAACATCACCCCTGAGACATAAGAGAACCTGTCACAGGATCTCACAATATGGCGCAGTCTCATCAGCAAAGGCTCCTATGAACAGAACAGAGTCACACTGGCCAACAGGAAATGCGAGTTTCGCAAGTTCAGAGTCACTAGCACATCTTCAGCACCAACAATATGCATGTGCTCAGCATACAACAGATCTTTTCGTGCTCAAATGAGACTGATCAATCATCTTCGAACACATCGCACCTGAAACATAACTGGATGAATTCCAGTTGATGTCATGGTCATCTTTGACTTTGAAGGACGAATACAGACTCACACTCACAAACATGATGCCACACATATTTCAATTTGAGATAGTTCTGTGCTCACCTTCACCCCAATATTATAAATTTGCCTTGAACGGATTTCTTCATGATTTCTGCAATCTGAGAATTGTTCTTGAAATTTTCTTCTCAGTTCAGTAATTTTTCCCAATTATCCTTTTTTGATGCCAACACATTGAGCACTATCAGTGATACCTGGTGATTTCAAGATGAGAAAACGTGCTTGAGAATGTTGTTTCACCCACAACTAAAGCTTATTCTTAAAGGCTTGGATATTGTCACAGTATCCTGCCACTATTTGGTTGTGCTCCTACATTCCTCTATTAAGGGAGTTCAGATGCTCCATAATATGCACCATCAAATATAGGGCTGTTATGACACAGCAGATGGTAAATGCTGAGCTGATGGTAAATCCCAGAGGTAAACAACTGTCACAACTAATTTTCAATTTGTATGTTTCGAGATGCGGGCTTTGAATTCAGTAATAAGACCACCAGTCTTAAGAGGTTTTCATAAAACTAAATTAAACTTTTATTAATAAAAGAAAAGATTATAAGCACATCCACATGTCTACAAGTTACTACTATAATAACTTTTAAATCCCCAAATTAATTTAACTCCCAGTTACACTTTCATTAAGGCAACAGTAAGACACACAGATTTTAAAAGATGTAGGCAAAGTAAACAATACCCTGAACTGTTGGATTCAAAGTGAGTTCTCTTAACTTCAGTCCCTGGAGGAACAGTTTGGTACATACAGGCTGCAGGCTTTTCACACTTGTTGGATCTTAAACTACCTCCCATACAAACAGCTTTCTCTCCTTTATACATATTTTCCTCCCATTGTTTCATTATGTCTTTTGAATTTTACCTCTCTACTAATAAAAAAAAATCTATCATAGTATCAATTCCACCAGTAGTCTTTGGGAAAAATAAATAAACACACTATTTCTTACTACATCTGCTGGCTAGGTATACATTACATCACTTCCTTTGAATTCAAGCCACTATAGTTTGTTTAAAAATGTAAATGTTCCCTTTACACTTCACATTCTAAAACTTCCACATGTTTACCTAATTAACATTTCAAATCTAACTTCTCTTCTTACATCAAAGCACCCAGATCTAATCCAATTAAGTCTCTCTCTCTCACTCATACTCACTCACTCACTCTCTCTTTCTCACACACTCACTCACACACACACACACACACACACCCCCCCCCCCCCCCCCCCCCCACCTGCTATTACCCTATTTTACAATAAATTCCAATAACATTATGGAAATTATTATATCTTCCTGACAGGATGTAAAGCCATTCATTGTCCTGCAATACAGAAGCATCTTGCCTGTTCTGATCTATTAAAGGTTGTTTCTCATCACACAGTTGAAAAAATATTTCAATACAGTTCCCTGAGTTAGTCATCAAAATGCAGTACGATATGGAAGTACAGCGAGTTTCACAATCTTGTAACATCTGGCTAAACAGCCAATGGTTGGTGAGAGTACCTCTGATAAAACATGTGGGCATGAGAGCAGGGTGGTGTGTTGAAATGGCAAGTGACAGGAAGGTCTGGGTCATGCTTGCGGACAGACCAAAGATGTTCTGCAAAGTGGTCACCCAGTCTGCGTTTGGTCTCTCCAATGCAGAGGAGACCGCATTGGGAACAGCGAATGCAGTAGACCAAATTGAGGGAAGTGCAAGTGAAGCACCACTCTGCTCTCATGCCACCCAGACCTTCCTGTCGCTTGCCATTTCAACACACCACCCTGCTCTCATGCCCACATGTCCGTCCTTGGCCTGCTGCAATGTTCTAGTGAAGCTCAATGCAAACCGGAGGAACAGCACCTCATCTTCTGATTAGGCACTTTACAGCCATCCAGACTTAACATTGAATTTAACAACTTCAGATCACGAACTCTCTCCTCCACCCTCACCCCTTTTTGATCCCCTTTTTTCAAATATTTATTCTTAAATTTATATATATATTTTTCCCACCTATTTCTATTATTATTTTTAAAATTTATTTCCATTCATTGTTTTATCCCCACCTTTTAGCCTATTTCGATCTTTTCTCCCACACCGTCCCCTCCCCCCACCCCACCCCTACTAAGGCCATCTGTCACTTGCTCATCCTGCTTTCTACTCTTAATGTCACCATTAGCACCTCCTTTAGCCAGTATCACCACCATCAACACCCCTTCGACCTTTTGTTTATGACATCTTTTGCTATCTCTCCTTTGCCTCCACCTATCATTGGCCTTCTATCCAGCTTCACCTGTCCCACCCCACCTTAAACAGTATATATTTCACCACATTTCTGCTTCTCTTTAGTTCTGAAGAAGAGTCATATGGACTTGAAACGTTAACTCTGTCTTTCTCTCCACAGATGCTGTCAGACCTGCTGAGTTTTTCCAGCACTTTTTGTTTTTGTTTCATATTTCCAGCATCTGTAGTATTTTGCTTTTATCTTAAGTTCATAATTACTGCTAAACCACCCTTACTGGTCCTGAAAAATTAATTTTATATTTGTGTCATGTCAAATTTTTTCCATTGTGAAGAAAACTCGTATCAAAGAAATTTTTAAAAAATTGTTTCTAATATTTCAGCATCTACCTTAATTCCATGTCTATAGGCTAATCATTTAATTTGCGCTCAATAAAATTTTCATTGTCCTGATGCCTGGCCAACATTTATCCCTCAACCAACAGCTGAAGCAAATGATCTGCTCACTTACAAGTTGCTATGTACATATCGACTGCCAATTTTCTTAGATTACAACAGTGACTAGACATCAAAATTACTTCATTTGATTGTAAAACACTTTGGGATGTTCTGTAGCGTGAAAGGTCTTATATAAATGTTCCTCCTTTTAAGTTGGCCTGTAGGCTGGTTAATGAATACACTGGGATAAACAGAGCTCCTCGTTTCCTCCTGTTCTTTTGAGTTTAGAGAAAGATTTCAATATTTTACAGTTAGTTTGATTTATGTAACTTGTGTCCTTGACACTTTAGACAATGCACTGTTATTTTTAAGAAATGAAAACCAGTAACCAATAATTCTTCTGACCGTGATTTTTTCATTCATTCATGGTCTGTGGGCATTGCTGGAATGGCCGCCAGCATTTATTGTCCATTCCCAATTGCCCTTGAGAAGGTGGTGGTTGGATTGCTAACTCATTTCAGAGGGCAGTTAAGAGTCAACCACATTGTTGAGAGTCTAGTCACGTATGGTCAGATCGGGTAAGGGCAGCAAACTTCCTTCCCTAAAGGACATTAGTGAACCAAATGGGTTTTTAAGACAATCTAGTAATTTCCTGCTTGCCATTACTGTTGCTAGCATTTTATTCCAGATTTAATTAATTAACAGCTGTGGTTGAATTTCAACTCATGTTACTGAGTCAGCAGTCCAGGCCCCTCGATTACTAGGCCAGCAACGTGACCACTAGGATACTGTGCTTGTTTTACTAATAACCTGCCTTCTCTTACAAGGGAAGAACTGAGGATTTATAGGCAAGTGCCAATTAACGAAGGAAATTCCCTCATGCACGAGCCTCTGAATCCTGGGTTACCTATTTAGACCACAACCCAATAGGGAGCACATTGACCCTAAAGGAACAGGCTATAGGGAGCACAGTTTAGCTAAATATCAAAACTCTATGGCAGGGACAAATAAATTAGAACAAAGAAAAGTACAGCACAGGAACAGGCCCTTCGGCCTTCCAAGCCTGCGCCGAACATATGGCCTGTCAAACTAAAACATTTTGCACTTCCAGGGTCCATATCCCTCTATTCCCATCCTATTCATGTATTTGTCAAGCTGCCTCTTAAACACCACTATCGTACCTGCTTCCACCACCTCCCCTGGCAACGAATTCCAGACACTCACTACCATCTGCGTAAAAAACTTGCCCCGCACATCTCCTCTAAAGTTTTCTCCTCTCACCTTAAATCTATGTCCCCTAGTAATTGACTCTTCCACCCTGGGAAAAAGCTTCTGACTATCTACTCTGTCCATGCCACTCATAATTTCGTAAACTTCTATCAAGTCGCCCCTCAATCTCCATCGCTCTAGTGAGAACAATCCGAGTTTCTCCAACCTCTCCTCATAGCTAGTAACCTCCAGACCCTGCAGCATCCTGGTAAACCTCCTCTGCACCCTCTCCAATGCCTCCATATCCTTCTGGTAATGTGGCGACCAGAATTGCACGCAATATTCCAAGTGTAGCCGAACCAAAGTTCTATACAGCTGCAGCATGACTTCCCAGCTTTTATACTCAATACTCCTGCCGATGAAGGCAAGCATGCCATATGCCTTCTTGACTACCTTATCCATCTGCGTTGCCACTTTCAGTGACTTGTGGACCTGTACACCCAGATCCCTCTGCCCGTCAATGCACTTAAGGGTTCTGCCATTTACTAAATAATTCCTACCTGTATTAGACCTTCCAAAATGCATTACCTCGCAATTGTCCGGATTAAACTCCATCTGCCATTTCTCCGCCCAAATCTCCAACCGATCTATATCCCGTTGTATCCTTTGACAATCCTCTTCACTATCTGCAACTCGTCCAACCTTAGTGTCGTCTGCAAACTTACTAATTAGCCCAGTTACATTTTCCTCCAAACCATTTACGTATACTACAAACAGCAAAGGTCCCAGCACTGATCCCTGCGGAACACCACTAGTCACAGCTCTCAATTCAGAAAAGCACCCTTCCACTGCTACCCTCTGTCTTCTATGACCAAGCCAATTCTGTATCCATCTTGCCAGCTCACCTCTGATCCCATGCGACTTTACTACCTTCTGTACCAGTCTGCCATGAGGGACCTTGTCAAAGACCTTACTGAAATCCATGTAGATAACATCCACTACCCTTCCATCGTCGATCATCTTTGTCACTTCCTCGAAAAACTCGACCAAGTTAGTGAGACACGACCTCCCCTTCACAAAACCATGCTGCCTCTCACTAATAAGCCCATTTGCTTCCAAATGATATTAAATCCTGTCACGAAGAACCTTCTCCAATAATTTCCCTACCACTGACGTAAGGCTCACCAGCCTGTAATTTCCTGGATTATCCCTGCTACCCTTCTTAAACAATGGAACAACATTGGCTATTCTCCAGTCCTCTGGGAACTGACCCGTAGCCAGTGAGGATACAAAGATTTCTGTCAAGGCCCCAGCAATCTCCTCCCTTGCCTCCCTCAGTACTCTGGGGTAGATCCCATCTGGCCCTGGGGAATTATCCACCATAACATTCTTCAATACGCCTAACATCTCTTTTTTGATCTCAACATGATCCAGGCTATCTACACACTCTTCCCTAGACAAATCGACTGCTAAGTCCTTCTCTTTGGTGAATACTGATGAGAAATACTCATTTAGTATCTCTCCCATTTCTTCTGGCTCCACACACAGATTCCCACCTCTGTCCCTGAGTGGGCCTACCCTTTCCCTGGCTACCCTCTTGCTTTTTACATATGTATAAAAGGCCTTGGGATTTTTCTTAATCCTGGTTGCCAATGACTTTTCATGACCCCTTTTAGCCCTCCCTACTTTCTTTATATTCTCCACGGGCTTCATCTGTTCCCAGCCTTCTAGCCCTTATGAATGTTTCCCTTTTCTTTATGACTAATCTCACAATATCCTTCGTTATCCAAGGTTCCTGAAACTTGCCATACTTATCCTTCATCCCAGCAGGATCATGCCGGTCCTGAATTCTTATCAACTGACGTTTGAAAGCCCCCCACATGTCAGTTGTTGATTTGCCCTCAAACATCTGCCTCCAGTCTAGATTCCTCAGTTCCTGCCTAATATTGTTATAATTAGCCTTCCCCCAATTAAGCACCTTAACCCGAGGACTCCTGTTATCCTTATCCACCAGTACCTTGAAACTTACTGAATTATGGTCACTTTTCCCGAAATACTCCCCTACTGAAACTTCGACCACCTGGCCGAGTTCATTCCCTAATACCAGGTTCAGTATTGCCCCTTCCCTAGTTGGACTATCTACATATTGTCTCAGGAAGCCCTCCTGGATGCACCTTACAAATTCTGCACCATCCAAACCTCTAGCACTAAGTGATTCCCAGTCAATATAGGGAAAGTTAAAATCACCCACCACAACAACCCTATTGCTTTTAAATCTTTCCAAAATCTGCCTACATAACTGTTCCTCAATCTCCCGCCAGCAATTGGGAGACCTATAGTAAACCCCCAACATTGTGACTGCACCCTTCCTATTCCGAAGCTCTACCCATATTGCCTCGCTGCATGAGCCCTTGGAGGTGTCCTCTTGTTGTACAGCTGTGATATTTTCCTTAACCAGCAGTGCAACTCCCCCACCTCTTCTGCATCCTTCTCTATCCTGCCTGAAACATCTAAATCCTGGAACGTTTATCTGCCAATCCTGTCCATCCTTCAACCAAGTCTCTGCAATAGCAATAACATCATAGTCCCAAATACTAATCCAAGCTCTAAGCTCATCTGCCTTGCCTGTTATACTTCTCGCATTGAAACAAATGCATTTCAGACCCCCAGTCCCACTGTGTTCAGTAAATGGAGGAGACTTTTAAATTGCAGTCCCAGCTTGGCTCATTGGAAGGATTGAACTCGGTGAGACAATTGGCTCTCTTCATTTCACGATTATTTATATTCATAAGACATGAAAAATAGTTTGCCTTCAATTTAAGTGAGGCCTCCGGAGCTTGACATGGCCGTGAACATGAGCCACAGTATAAAACTGATGTCTTATGATATGAAGTTTTCTTTAATTATTGGTTGTGTAACCAGAAGCACTAAATAGTAGTTTTTAATTGTACCTGTGACATAGAGCTGCATAACTTTCTCATGAATTACTTAGTTACTCTTATTTATGGAGTGAAAATTGCAGCATGTATATATACTTGTGTGTGAACAGATCTCTGCAAAGAGCTGTGCTGATGACTCAGTAGGTAAGGCAAAGACCAACGTAGTAAATTGGAAAAAAAGCTAATTTTGAAAGATTGGAAATGGAACTAGAGAAGGAAAACTGGTGAAAAAAATGACAGAGAAAGAGAGAGAATAGCAATGAGAAATATCTAAAATGGAGATCAATAGAGTTCCAGAGAAATAAATTCCTCTATTGAAATGAAGTTTTCTTTAATTATTGGTTGTGTAACCAGAAGCACTAAATAGTAGTTTTTAATTGTACCTGTGACAGAGAGCTGCATAACTTTCTCATGAATTACTTAGTTACTCTTATTTATGGAATGAAAATTGCATTCGCTATCAGCCTTGCTGCAGCATGTATATATACTTGTGTGTGAACAGATCTCTGCAAAGAGCTGTGCTGATGACTCAGTAGGTAAGGCAAAGACCAACGTAATAAATTGGAAAAAAAGCTAATTTTGAAAGATTGGAAATGGAACTAGAGAAGGAAAACTGGTGAAAAAATGACAGAGAAAGAGAGAGAATAGCAATGAGAAATATCTAAAATGGAGATCATTAGAGTTCCAGAGAAATAAATTCCTCTATTGAAATACAATGATGAATAAAGGCATGGGTAAAATGAAAACTGAAGAATAAGGCACACTCTGAATAGGTGGACATTAAGAACAGGATGGCAAAAGCAAATACAAGGATGTTCGGAAAGAAGTCAAAAGAATTGAGAGAACAAAGAGGACCTAGGGAATTAAGTTATCAATGAATGTAAAAAGAAATCATAAATTGTTCTACAGGCATTTAATAACTCAAAAAATCAGGATAATGTTAGGGTCACTAAGAGATGCACAAGATAAACGTTCGCTAATAACTGCAAACTGACAGGAATATTGAATAAAAGCAAAAAACTGCGGATGCTGGAAATCCAAAACAAAACAAAAACAAAAATACCTGGAAAAACTCAGCAGGTCTGGCAGCATCTGCGGAGAGGAATACAGTTAACGTTTCAACTCCGAATGACCCTTCAACAGAACACTGGAGGGTCATTCGGACTCGAAACGTTAACTGTATACCTCTCCGCAGATGCTGCCAAGAATATTGAATAGTTACTTTGCCTCAGTATTTACCAGGCAGACTAACACGGTACGCATGACATTAGAAGAAAGCAAAAATGTTATCCAATTATTTAGGATAGAAAGGAAAGAGACAATAGATAAACTAATCAAGCTTAGAGAATATTAAACCCCTGGTCCAGATGGATTGCACCCACACTTAATAGAAGTTAGGGAAGGGTTAGAAGAGGCACTAAATATGTTGGTTAGAAATGGATTAGTTTCAAAGGTTTGGCAGACAACTGGTATGGAAAAAAAGGAGTCAGAACAAATCCAGAGAACTATAAACCAGTTAGCTTAATGTCAGTATTGGAAAGGTAATGGAATCTTTACTCAAACTATACCTGAAAAACACCCAGAAACTAAAAATATACTCAAGTTGTCAGTACGGTTTTTCAAAAGGGAAAGTTATGCTAAGCAAATTTATTGAATTTTTTGTATAAGAACTGACAGAGTAGTTGAGTGTAATGTATAAGATGTCTAAGATCAGTCTATGATTCTTTCTAATATTCTATTTCATATAGCAGGATTTTCAAAAAGACCTTCCGTGCTACATCATAAACTCATGACTAGGGGCGGGGCATGTGGAGTTGAGGGAATGGTAGCAGAATGGATAGCAAGCTGACCACAAAACAGTCAATAAAGAGTTAGGATTCAGGGCTGTCATTCAGACTGAGAAAAGGTGAGCGGTGGTTTGCACAGGGATTGATGATTGTTGTTCATAATTTACATTAAGGATTTTGGTTCAGGAATTAGAAATATAATTTCAAACTTTGAAGACACCAAAATTGAGGGGGTTTAGATAATACAAAGGAAGAATGTGACAAAATTTAAAAGAGAAAGGGCGCCTGGTTGGCAAATTAATGTCAGTGTAGACAAGTGTGAGGTGGTGCATTTTGGTAGAAAATAAATAGCCCGCAAATTGCATGGATAATAGGAGTGCAATGGCGTAGAGGAGAAAAGGGATCTAGGGGCACAGATTTACAAATCACAAAGTAGTAACGCAGATTAATAAGGCTATTAAAAATAAAATCTAGCACTGGGATTCATTTTTAAAGAGATTGAATTGAAAAGTAGTGAAGTCGAACCTTGGGTAGACCATGCTTGGAGTACTATATGTAATTGTGGTTTTCATATTACAAAAAGGCTGTAGCGACACTGGAGAATGTGCAGAAATAAATTTGTTAAGAATGAAACCAGAACTGAGAGAATGCACTTATCAGAAAAGGCTGAACAGGCTGGGAGAAAAAAAGGAAGGCTTTCTTTAGAAAAAAAGGAAGGCTGATGAGGTGGTCTGATAGAGTTCTTTAAGATGCTGAAAAGATTTGATAGGGTAGGCACAAGGAAAATGTTTCAGCTCTTATGACCTCCGTAGAAACTGATAACTTTTAAAAAAGAAATTCGAACTTTCAGCTAATAGCTGAACAGATGACACAAGATTTCATGTTTTAAGACACTTAATGTAACAAACAAACTAAAAGCACTATTCACTAAACACTAATTGAACTGCAGAACTTTGAACTGCAGAACAGAACTTTTAACATAACTGAAAAAGAACTGCTATCTGGTTTATGTAACACTCCTTTAAGTAGACATTCAGTTGTCCCAGAGCCAGTTCAAAATGATTCTTAGCTGCCGAAGGTTTGCTTTCGATCCTTTCCTTTCCTTGCCAGGAAACTTTTAACTCCAGAACTGTCTATCTTGGTGAAAATTTTCCTGTAGACTTCTCCCTCTAGCTAAAGTTACATAAATCTTGCAGCCTCACTTTAACTCTCCATGAATTTCGTCTTTCCATCCGAGCACGAGCTCCCACCCACATTCCTGCACGGTGAACCACAGTGCCTCGCTGCCTATAGCCACTCTCCCTCTCCGGGATTCTGACAGACCAACTGTGTCTCAGAGTTTTCAGGGATATCTTAGAAACGTTTCCCTTCTCAAAGTTCATTTCCACAGCAAGGTGAATCACATGAGCCTTGTGTCCAGGTAGAAAGGTAGAAATGCTGGTTAGCTATCAGTGAGACCCCAACTTTCTTTTATCTTGGAACTAAATAGAAAGTTTAAAGCCCAACATTTTGCAACCTGACCTTCTCAACACTTTTCTGGGATTTGGCGACTCTGCCTATCCACTGTTAGCACACAGCTTTCTGCCTTTGTCTCCAAGTGCAAACATTTTGCATATTCTTCCCAGTAAATATTCTGAGCCCCCTTTAATCTTTAACAATCGCACCACCTAGGCTTGCTGTCAGACAAACTTCAAAAGAGGGTCACATGACCCCCCTTTCATTTTACCTTAACGATACAGTCCCGAAACACAAGCTGATAAACTTCAAAAATATAAAAACACTTGGGTGGAGTCCAAAACTAGATGATGGATTCTCCCATCGCTTTGATGGATGCAAGCTTTTAAAAAGTACAGTTTACAGTCTAGATTGGTGTCATCTCATGTGTGACGTTCGACCAAGTCTTGATTTGCATAACCGATTGCAAATACTGCATATGGAGGGATGGGTGGAGGCATTGGCTTAGCACTGCGCTCGCTTGTCCTCAAGGCATTTGACTCTGTTCTCCTAAAATGTCAAAATCATTTCAGGATAGAGGAGGACAAGGGCAGCAGACAGATGGGAACACCACCACCTAGAAGTTCCCCTCCAAGCCACTCAACATCCTCACTTGGAAATATATTGCCAGTCCTTCATTGCCGTTGGGTCAAAATCCTGGAACTCCCTCCCTAATGCACTGTGGGTGCACCTACACCACATGGACTGCAGCGGTTCAAGAAGGCAGCTCACTACCACCTTCTCGAGCGCAATTAGGGATAGGCAATAAATTCTGGCCTAGCCAACAACACCCACATCCCATGAATTAATTAAAAAAAACATTCATTTGGGTCTGTCCGGGGTTTTTTTCCCATGTATAAGGATCCAGCTTGCAAGCCCACAGGTTGGCTTCCAGATTGTCTTTAAATCTAAATTTGGGAGGTGCTGTGGAGCAGGTTCCTGTGCTCAGCTGGCTGTAGATTACTGTTTGGTAATAAAGAAAAGAAAGCCACTCATAAATTCAGTAGGAAATCAGAAGAAGCTTCTATGCCCAAAGAGTGATAAGAATTTGGAATGTGCTACCACAAGCAGTTGTTGAGACAAATAGCTTATATGCATTTAAGGAGAAGTTAGATAAAACCCATGAGTGAGAAAGGAATAGAAGGATATGCTGATAGGATTAGATGCAGGTGGTTTAGGAGGAGGCCAATGTGGAGCATAAACACCAGGCACTGACCAGTTGACATACTGGCCTGTTCCTGTGCTCTAGACTCTGTAAATGAGTCACATATTGTGGTTCTGAGTCATACATTCCCAAGTTAGCTGATCCTAGGTGTTACTGTTGCCTTTGTGCTGGAAGAGAGAGAATAAAATCAGCTACTTTTCCTACTGTCAATTGTTAGCCAGTGACTACTGCTAGAAAATGTTTGTGCAAATGTCATGTTCGAGCTTGGTTATGACGCCCTTATTGCAGAACAGCCTGCAGCTGTTCGTTGTTTTGGCTTGAACATCAAGAATGATGATTTGGGTGAGGTAGCAGAGGGCGTTAGTGTCTGTGTAACTGTGCGAGTCAGTACCTTGCAGAGACGAGGGGAGAACATTAGGCGAGAAAATGAAAAATATTCCAGATTGCAGCTCCTGAGGCTAGCTGTCACAGTAATGAAATAGAAAATTTGTAAAGAACTGAATGTTTAGTAGGAAGTAGAATTACCTCAGAAAGGAGGTAGATTTTGAAAAGAATAAACACATTGATAGTTATTCTACCAGATACCTTGGATTAAAATATCTTGACATTTTTCACTTTAGTATTGTTGAAAAGAGACATTTTGTCAAAGCTTTTTGTCTTGCCCCCATCAGGACAGTTGCAAGAATACCAATGTCAGAGGAAGCAACAACTTTTTACTGTATGAAAAAGAGTGCTGATTGGTTGGCAAGTGGAAGCTAATTGATAGAGGCGTTGTCATGGAGAATGCACCAATTAATAATGACTGACAGTTAACTGCCAAGTATTGTTTTAAATTTAAACCAGTTTGACTCTGATTGGTCAAGGCATTTCCCTGAAGAATGAACCAACGAATGGCTATCACTTATTTTGTTAAGCTGAAACAGGCGCAGTGTGTGTACATGTTCTTTCTGTTTGCAAAGAACAGGGCCCTGTGTATTAATATATGTAGCTTCCAGTACACACAAATGAGTAATGTGCATATGAGTTTCAGTGCCAGTATGATGCTAGGTATGTAGGCCATATGTCCCAAAGAATGCGGATCATATCAAGCAGCATGTCCCTTCTGCTGTTCGCTACGGGCAAGGTACAGACCATACCCAACCAGCCCGTGCTTCCAAAACTCAAAACACAGTGTCCAACATTAGATGTGATTCCATGATTGGACAACATTCGCTAAATAATCCTCAGTGTGCGAAAAATTACACTGACAACCAATTTAAGATTGTCAGTCAGGCTTGCAGTGTGGCGCATTTCCTTGAACTGTTGTACACCTTAAAACTATCACAACATAAATTCAGCCCATAATCTACCTTTCTGTTTATTCTGTGCATTCTTTGTGCTTTAACTCTTTGATAGGCAGATCCATTCATCCAAAATAGATCCTTTAGTCTTTGTGATTTAAACTCCAGGACCATCTTATTTGTTTGTGAACCTGATCAATCCAAATGTAAGACAAAAGGTTCGCGAGCACTGAATCTGATACCAACTTCCAACAATGTTTCAGCTGTTATATAATTTACTGGTGAATTTTCTGGCACACTTTCAAAATGAGAATTACTTGACAGATTTGGGTATCGGCTTTGGTTTGTGGTTGTACTTTTGGTTTTGAAGAAATAGAATTCATCAAGCTTAGAACTGGATGTTGCAAATCATTTATAGGTGATGACCTCTTCCTTTGATTCGAAGAGCAAGAATTACAATTGACACAATCCCACAGCAAATCCAGCACCTTTATTGAGAATTTTAAACAAAACAATTTTGAATCACATAGTTATCACTTAGGCGATTGATCTGAGATGACTGTCGGACGCTTAGAAGTGATCTCTGACCGAGATCTTACTGCTTGGTTCACCAGATCTGGTCCTGTCCTTTCCTACCTACCTTTGTGTCAACAGCAAATTTAGCATACACTCGGTCCTTCATTCATGTCATTAATGTAGATCATAATTTGTTGAGACCCCAGCACTGATCCCTGTGGCACTCTACTAGTTACAGTTTGCCAACCTGAAAACGACCTATTTATCCTGACTGCTTCCTGTTAGCTAACCAATCCACTATCCATGCGAATATATTACTCCCCAGTACCATGAGCTCTTACCTTGTGTAGTAACCTTTTATGTGGCACTTTATATTTTATTTTTTTATTGGGATGTGGGCATCGCTGTCAAGGCTAGTATTTGTTATTTATCCCTTACTGAATGCCTCTTGGCAATCCAAATACACTGTGTCTACTGATTCCCCTGCTCCTTTCTTCCATAAAAAACTCTAATAAATTTCTAACACTATTTCCTTTTCACAATATGATGTTGACTCTGCCTGATTGTATTATGATTTTCTAAATGTCCTTGTATTATGATTTTCTAAGTGTCCTGTTATTACCTCCTTAATAAGGGGTTCAAGCATTTTCCCTATGACAGATGTTAGGCTAACTGGTGTATAGTTACCTGCTTTCTGACTTCTTTTTTGAATAGAGGTGTTAGATACAACGTAAATCTCCCTTTGAAGGTTAGGATGAAAGGGTTAAATGAAGTAGGGTGGGAGGAGGTCCAGGTGCAGTTAAACACCAATGTATTTGGCATTACTGTTTGGCATTACCATTGCTGAACCCCCCCACTATCAACACCCTAGGGTTTACTATTGACCAGAAACTGAACTGGCCAGCCATATAAGTATTGTGGCTATAAGAACCGGTCAGAGGTTGGGAATTCTGCCGTGAGTAATTCACCTCCTGACTCCCCAAAGCCTGTCCACCATCTACAAGACAGTATTAAGGTGTGTGATGGAATATTCTCCATTTGCCTGAATGAGTGCAGTTGCAACAAAACTCAAGTTGCTCGATACCATCCAGGCCTGCTGATTGGCACCCCATCCAACACTTTAAAAATTCACTCCTTCCACCACCGACACAGGGTGGCACCAGTGTGTACCATCTACAAGATGCAACTCATTAAGCCTCCTTTGACAGCACCTTCCAAACCCAGGACAAGGGCAGCAGATGTATGAGAACACCACCACCTGGAAGCTTCCCTCCAAGCCAACACAGCATCCTGACCTGGAACCATATCACCATCGTTCCTTCACTGTTGCTGGGTCAAAATCCTGGAACTCCCTTCCTAACAACACTGTGGGTGCACTTACACCACTTTGATTGCAATGGTTCAAGAAGGCGGCCCACCATCACCACCTCGCGGGAAAATAGGGTTGGGCAAAAAGTGCTGGCCTAGACAGCGACGCCCACATACCATAAGAGAATTAAAAAAGACTAGTTGGACACAATGGCCTGCCTCTATGCTGTAATTCCTATGTAATCCTTCTCCAAGCCAGCAAACTGCCTCAGGACCCCGATTGGGAATATGCTGATGAGGCCCATTTTTGGATGACCCTGTTTCTCTTGGCTTATACTCTCAAGGACATCACTTTATAACATCCGAAAAAGAGGCCCTAAACAATTTTCTGGCCTAATTATCTTTGCTATGTAACTGTAAAAAGTGCAAGTCACTTTGTTGATCAGTCCGTGCAAAGATTATTTTTGGTTTGCATAGGGCATATGCATGCTCCTTTCAATTGGAACTCGGGGTGAATTGCTCCAAAATTGTTTTGGGTTTAGTGACTCGATGAAAACTGTTGCAAAATCCCATTTTGAGCTCAAGCAATTAATAGGGTGATGTCACGAAGCATAATACAGTTTTGTGTTTTTTGAAACTTAATAAATTTTTTCAAAGCTATCACCTAGGAGGGAGCATCAGCCACTTCCCAACATTTGAAGCTGTGCCTTCAACTGCCTAAGTTGCACGATCTGGAATTCTCTCCCTAAATTTACCTCCTGTACCACCCTCCTTAAAACCTTCCTCTTCAACCAAATTTTCGGTCATTTCTCATAATGTCTCATTCTTTGGATTCATGTCTATTTTTGTCTGATTACAACTCTATGAAACATCTTGAGATGCTTTTATATGATAAAGATGCTAAATAACAGTAATTTGGTCACTTCATGCTTCCTAGCACCATTATTTGCTATTTGTTTGCAAGAATGCAAATGATAATTTGTGAATTGTCTGGATTTTGCTTGGAAATGTTGTTTTCCTGATATGAGATAAAATAAATATTATCATCTTTCTTTCAGTACAATATTAGAAGAAGAGAAAGTGCAGCAGGAAGAGCGAATGAGAATGGAGCAGAGACGACAGATCACAGTTTCCTGGGATTCAGGAGGATCAGATGAAGCCCCTCCGAAGGTATCATGCGCATTCAACCCAACTAGCTATCTGTACTATTTAAAAACATCTAATTGTCTTAAGATTCATCTATCGTGCAGTGTTTTTTGGTTGCTTGTTCATTTACCTGTTTGACATAATGCATCTTTTCAAGCCATAACACTTTAATGGTTTATGTGCAAATATTGATTAAATGATATGTTTATTACAATTGCAAATAGATGTTTGTTACCGTTGATGGATCGGATGTAAATAATATAGGATAATTGTAACTATCTTTCCATTTGCCACAATGGAAGAAAATACCCTACAGTATTTGTTTTCAGGTTTGACTATGAGTGGTGGGAAAATATGAAATAACATTTCTCCAAAACTTCATTTTATATTTGGATAGGTTTGTATTTATGAAATCAGTAGGCGCAACAGCTTGCATTAATAGAGCATCTTTAATGTAGTAAAATGACCCAAGGCACTTTACAGGAGAGTTACCAAATAAAATTTGACACTGAACCACAGAAGGGAGGTATTATAACAACTAACGAAAAGCTTGGTTAAAGAGGTAGGTTTTAAGGCACAACTTAAAAGGGAGAGTGAGGCAGAGAGAATAGGGAGGAAATTCCAGAGCTTAGGACCTTGGCAGCTAGAGACATGGCCACTAATTGTGGAGCAATTAAAATCAGGGACCCCAAGAGCCAAAATTGAAGTGTACAGATCTCAGGAGGGATGTAAATCTAGAGAGAGGATTGAGCAAGGCCATGGAGATATTTGAAAAGAAGGTAAAGATGGTAATTTTGAAATTGAGGTATTGATGAAGTAGAGCCAATGTTAGCCAGTGAGTACAAGACTGATAGGTGAACAGGACTTAATGCAAATTAGGATACCAGCGGCGGAATTTTGGATGACCTCGAGTTTATATAGGGTGGAAGATGAGAGGCCAGCCAGGATATTGAAATAGTCAAGCCTAGAGTAGCAAGACAATGCATGAGGATTTCAGCAGCAAATGAGCTGATGCAAGGGCAGAACAATAACGAGCCACTGGCCCTATTTGCACACGATTTTTAATTTCAGAAATTCTGGGGCCAGGAATAGAGATGGGTAGGAGTTAAAAATTACTCTGCTTGCCTGTGTCGGTTTCATGGGTCATTTTAGACAGGCAGGATGGGGTGGGGGTCTCTGGATGACAGAGCTACCTGCCCGCACGTGGCATTAGCCAATCTAGGTCGCTAGCAGCTTATTAAAGACAATTGAATGGGGCTGACTGGGACCAGTTTAACGCTGAGAGGCAGCAGATTACATTTGGGGGAGAGGGGTGGGCTGTGGGCAGCACTGCAGGCAGGCTTAGAGGCAACGTCTGAAGGCTACCCCAAGAGGAACCCCCTACCCTGCTTTTCACTACTGCACTGCACCCATGCACCACCTCCCACCACCCACCCCCCTCAAAATTCTTGAATTTAAATTTTAAAAAGTTGGAGAGAGGGCACCACCATTTTGAAGCTTTGAAATTAATAAGCGCCTAATTTATTTGGTTGAATTCATTAATTTGAAAACAAAAATCAAAACTGACCAGTATGTGATAGTACAAAGAAAGTTAGAGACATAGAAACTAGGAACAGGAGTAGGCCATTCGGCCCTTCAAGCCTGCTCCGCCATTCAATATGATCATGGCTGATCCTCTATCACAACGCCATTTTTCTCTCCATACCCCTTGATGCCCCTAATTTCCAAAAATTTATCAATTTCTTTCTTGAATATACTCTGTGACCCGGCCTCCACAACCTTCTGTGATAGAGAATTCTACAGGTTGACCACCCTCTGAGTGAAAAATTTTTTCCTCATCTCAGTCCTAAATGGCCTGCCCTGTATCCTGAGACTGTGGCCCTTGGTTCTAGACTTCCCAACCAGGGGTAACATCTTCCCTGCCTGTCTAGCCCTGTTAGAATTTTATACATTTCAATCAGACCCCCTCTCATTCTTCTAACCTCTAGTGAATACAGGCCCAGTCGAACCAATCTCTCCTAATACGACAGTCCTGCCATCCCTGGTATCAGCCTAGTGAACCTTCGCTGCACTCCCTCTATGGCAAGAATGTCCTTTCTTAGGTAGGGAGACCAAAACCGCACGCAATACTCCAGGTCTGGTCTCACCAGGGCCTTGTATAACTGCAATAAGTCATCCCTACTCCTGAACGTAAATCCTCTTGCAATGAAAGCCAACATACCATTTACCTTCCTAATTACTTGCTGCACCTGCCTGTTTACTTTCATTGACTGGTGTACAAGGGCACCCAGATCCCTTTGTACATCCACATTTCCCAATATATCACCATTTAAATAATACTCTGCTTTTCTGTTTTTCATAGCGAAGCGTATAACTTCACATTTATCCACGTTATACTGCATCTGCCATGTGTTTGCCCACACACACAACTTGTCTAAGTCATTTGAAGCCTCCTTGCATCCTCCTCACAACCCCACCCAGTTTTGTGTCAAGAGCAAACTTGGAAATATTGCATTTGGTTCCCTCATCCAAGTCATTTATATATACCATGAATAGCTGGGGCCCAAGCACTGATCCCTGTGGTACACTACTAGTCACCGCCTGCCACTCGGAAAAAGACCCTTTTATTCCCGCTCTCTGTTTCTGGTCTGTCAACCAATTCTCAGTCCATGTCAGTATATCACCCCCAATCCCATGTGCTTTAATTTTGCCCACTAGCCTCTCATGTGGGACCTTATCAAAAGCCTTCTTGAAATCCAAATAAACCACATCCACTGGTTCTCCCATATCTATTTTACTAGTGACATCCTCAGAACACTCCAGTGGATTAGTTAACCATGATTTCCCTTTTATAAACCCATGCTGACTTTGTCTAATCTCGTTAATACTTTCCAAGTGTGCTGTAACTACGTCTTTTATAATAGACTCTAGCATTTCCCCCATTACTGATGTTAGGCTAACTGATATTTAATTCTCTGTTTTTTCTCTCCCTCCTTTTTTAAATAGTGGGGTTACATTTGCCACCCTCCAATCTGTAGGAACTGCTCCAGAGTCTGTAGAATTTTGGAAGATGACCACCAATGCATCCAGTATTTCCAGGGCCAATTCCTTTAGTACTCTGGGATGTAGATTATCAGGCCCTGGGGATTTTTCAGATTTTAACCCCATTAATTTCTCTAGCACCATGTTTTTTTACTAATACCGCTTTTCTTCAATTCCTCGCTCTCACTAGACCCTTGATTCCCTAACATTTCTGGGAAATTATTTGTGTCCTCTTTTGTGAAGACAGAACCAAAATATGTGTTCAATTCTTCTGCCATTTCTTTGTTCCCCATTATAATTTCCCCTGTTTCTGACTGTAAGAGTCCTACGTTTGTCGTTGCTAATCTTTTTCTCTTCACATATTTATAGAAGCTTTTATTGTCAGTTTTTCTGTTCCTTGCAACTTTATTCTCATACTCCATTTTCCCCTTCTTGATCAATATTTTTGTCCACTTTTACTACATTCTAAACTGCTCCCAATCATTGGGCTTGCTGCTTTTTCTGGCAATTTTGTGTGTCTCCTTTTTGGACCTAATACTATTCCTAATTTCTTTTGTAAGCCATGGTTGAGCCACCTTCCATGTTTTATTTTTGTGCCAGACAGGAATAAATAATTGTAATTCGTGCATATGTTCCTTAAATATTAGCCATTGCCTATCCACTGTCAACCCTTTTCCACATCATGATCTTCCGAGCCAATATCCTTCCTCACTATTGCATTGACTTCTTCCTTTTTCTAACAGTGCTACCCCACCTCTTTTCCCTATTTGTCTGTCCTTCCTAAATATTGAATACCCCTCGTTATTCAGTTCCCATCCTTGGTAACCCAGCAGCCATGTCTCTGTAATTGCAACTATCTCATAACCGTTTATATCCATTTGCACTGTTAATTCATCTACCTTGTTGCGAATGCTCCATGCATTAAGATACAATGCCTTTAGACTTGTCTTTTTAACCTTGTTAGTCACCTTAGCTTTATTTTGCACCATGGCCCCATTTGTTTTTTGCCCTTGTTTTTTCTGCCTTTCACTTTTGCTTCTTTTCTGTCTTTTGTTTCTATCCTTGTTTCCCCCTCCTCTGTTTCCCTGCTCAGGTTCCCATTCCCCTGCCATTCTGGTTTAAACTCGCCCCCACCGCATTAGCAAACACTCACCCGAGGACATTGGTCCCGGTCCTGCCCAGATGCAACCCGTCCTGTTTGTACTGGCCCCACCTTTCCCAGAACTGGTCCCGATGTCCCAGGAATCTGAATCCCTCCTCCCTACACCATTTCTTCAGCCACATATTCATCCGATATATTCTGTTATTTCTACTCTCACTAGCACGTGACACTGATTCTGAGATTACTGCCTTTGAGGTCCTATTTTCTAATTTACGTCCTAACTCCCTATATTCAGCTTGTAGGACCTCTTTTTTTTAACCTATGTCATTGGTACCAATATGTACCACGACCATTGGCTGTTCACCTTTCCCCTTCAGAATGCCCTGCAGCCTCTCCGAGACATCCTAGACCCTGGCACCAGGGAGGCAACATACCACCCTGGAATCTCTTTTGGGCCGCAGAAATGCCTGTCTGTTCCCCTTACTGTTGAATCTCCTATCACTATAGCCCTGCCACTCTTCTTCTTCCTCTCTTGTGCAGCAGAGCCACCCGTGGACTTGGCTCCTGCTGCTTTCCCTTGAGAAGTTATCTCCCCCAACAGTATCCAAAACAATATATCTATTAGAGAGGGGGACAGCCACAGGGGACTCCTGTACTACCTGCCTTCCTCTAGTCTGCCTGATGGTCACCCATCCCCTTTCTCCCTGTTCAGTCTTTACCTGCGGTGTGACCACCTCACTGAAAGTGCTGTCCATGACAATCTCAGCATCGCGGATGCTCCCCAGTGAATCCACCCGCAGCTCCAGCTCCAAAATACAGTTAGCCAGTAGCTGTAGCTGGACACACTTCCTGCACACATGGTCACCAGGGACACTGGAAGTGTCCATGACTTCCCACATAGTGCAGATGGGGCAAATCACGGGTGCAAGCTCTGCTGCCATGATTTCCCTTTAGATTAAGCTCATTAGTTGCTCCCTTTAAAGAATACTAATTATGCTAGGGGCCTTATTCCACTTCACACACTTCCACTGCAGTCCAAAGTCCTCGCTTTATTTTGTTTAAGCTAATGGACTGCAGCAGTTTAACTAAAATAAAAAGTAGAAGTACTCACCTGACCCTACTTACCAATCAGCTACCTCCTCTGCGTCGCGTAACTTTTTGAATTGTGACATCGTCACACCACTTTCAGCCCCGAGTCTCCCCGGAACTCTCGCTCTGTCCTCGTGCCGCCTTCAGCCCCGAGTCTAGCTCCTGCTCTTTTTAAATCTCCGGTCTCTCACTTCCCACTTTTAAAAAAATCTCTGCTCTGACTCTCAAGCTCCTGCTCCTTTTAAATCTGACCAAGGTTGCCACTCCTCTCTCGCTGCCTCCTGGTCCGGCTCTGCTCTCGGGCTTGGTTTTCCTTACCAGGGTTCAGGATACATCTATTTCTTTTGATCTTTTATTCAACAAAGCTAATTTAACTAATGACCACTCTTGTACCATGAAATAACTTGCCTTTCAGTGATCTGTGTGTTTTATATATAAATCCAAATGGCCAAACCTCTACTGCATTTGTGATGTTAATAGTATGTATTGAAAATTTTAACTGTTTGTCTTTAGGATAAAAAGAGGGTGGAGCTTTGAGTCCCTTCTTTTCTAGGAATATCTAATGCTTATGGTGTTAAATTTTATTTGTGGAATACAATCTTTATTTAAATGTACAATATGAAGCTGAGTTTGCTGTCTATGCTTTTGATGCAGCATGTCTTTGATTTTGGTTTGCGTTGTTTATTGGTCATCCATAATAATCATATGATCATAAAAGTAATCACATATATTTGGAATCGCATTTTTGTAATCACTGATTCATGCTGCTTTTCTGCTTTAATCTGCTTTGTGTCTGTCTGCAGCCAGCCCGTCGGCCATCTTTGCAACACAGTCTTAGCTTGGACAGTCTGTCTTTTCCTGAGTTCTCCCAGCGCAACACCAAGTTTTGTTTATGTCTAGAACAGCCATCAAAAGCTTATGAGCATCCATTCACTGCGTCTGCTTCTGACAGGCTTCTTCCTATGTGTCCTCGGCGCAGACCTTCTCTGCCCCCTTCAGCATACCGACAGAGTGCTCGTCTGCATCCCTTTTATTTTGACAGGCTGAACGTAAATCTGCAACAACAACTGGTGCCTGAAAAATGGAGAAGAGCCCAGGGAGATGCAATGGTTAGGATTCACTGTGCAAAGGGAGAAAACAACAACACACACATTGTCACCCAGTTAAG
The DNA here is from genome assembly GCF_964194155.1 of Cetorhinus maximus. Taxonomy (NCBI): domain Eukaryota; kingdom Metazoa; phylum Chordata; class Chondrichthyes; order Lamniformes; family Cetorhinidae; genus Cetorhinus; species Cetorhinus maximus. The sequence continues at coordinate 156,220,357 of NC_135882.1, forward strand.
GATGAACATAAATGAACTAAATTTTGTTAAATGATGGTGCACTTTAACTTCTACACCTGATGCACATACTGGGTAGGAGTAATGCACTTTAACACCAACCTTATGTATTGAATTGAAAAATCACCTTTTTAGCTCATTTTTTCCTTTTTAAGCCCAGATGTCACAAGGGTATCTCAGAAGAATCTTCTCCCCTCACTCTCTGCAGAGAAACACTTCACCTCTATATGACATCTCCATAGATGGCTGTTATGTGGTGAAATTGTGGATGCAAACTCATTTGTTACCACTCTCTGACACAGTGCAATTAGTACACCCTTTTTTTTGGCTACACATGGTTCTGCATTCAAAATGCACTAACAAGAAGTTCTCCAAACAATAAATAGATCATTAGCACATCTTTGGGAATGACCGGGTGGTGCAGCTGAGTTCAACGCTGGCCTTTCATTCCTCCAATTTGGATTCATATCCAGCCCAGATTGATGGGATGTGTATCTCCTCAGTCTGAACACTAAGTGCTCCATATGAAATCACCTTTCGTAGTATTGATCTGTTTCCTGGTGGGCCTAGCCAGGTAACTACCCCTGTTTGGTATTAAATTGACAAGTGACAAAACAACTGATGTGGAAAATGGTAAAATGTTGCACTGCTTTGAAGCTGGTGATGAGGCACACTCTTGCAGCAGTAAAGAATATCCACTCCCTAACTAACAGCACTGTGGAAGTGCCTTCGCAACATGGACTGCTGATATTTAAAAAGGTGGCTCGCCACCACCATCTTAAGGGGCAATTAGGAATGGGCAATAAATGCTGCCCTTAACAGCAATACCCCTATCCCATGAATGAATGAATAAAAAAAAGAAAAAACTTCACTCCACAATTAATTGTGGTACACATAACCTGGAGTGCTCAAAATGAATGGCACTTACATCCTTCACCTTAAGGATGAAATTCACACACTCTTCAATAGATTTGAGGGTGCTTTTGAGGAAATTCATAAACCCGCTTCTTGGCACATCATATTTCTGTTGTGATAATGCGGCCACAACTTTAACCAATTGACAAAATATTTTTTTGACGGAAGTTATGAAAACTATCAGCTTTTTGAGTAATGTCCATGCCAACTATTATTTCTTCCTGAATGCAGTGAGTGAACTAAGTGTTCAGTCTAACCCAGCATGTCGATTATAGCTCTCCCTTTCACAGAGAACCTGTTGTAAGATTGGTAATTTTCTCTTTCTTTTAATTGCTTGTCTTTTTGTGCATCCATATATCTTTACATCATTTCTTCCTGCTTTCTGATCCTGTGAAACCGATGGCAATAATTTTTCACTTGAATTGGTGTTTTCACATGTGCAACTTGATAATTTTTTATCTACTAGCATGAAAGCTATTGCCATGCCATGATGTGTGGTGCATGTGTATAATAAATACGGTATAATGGAGTTTCTTTCTCTACATATGAGTCAGATACTGGTAACAGCTTATTTATTGTAACAGCAAATGTTTTATCTGAAAGTTAAAGAAATGAATGAGAGAACATGAAGCTTAGCAAAAACTAAACACCAAAAATCTACTTTTCTGAACTTCAGTTAGTATTTATCTTATTATACCCTTTATAACTTTTTTATCATTCTAAGCAATGCATTCAGCCTGTACTTAATGTTATCAGTGAGCATCCGTGTTTGTTCATTTGCCTGCTAAAATCAGTTGGTGGGAAGTAGTTGTGGTCTATGCAGAATCAGCTGATCCTAAATGGAAAGATGATTGTGATGTTGAAATGGATTTCAGCAGCTCTTCATTAAGAAGGGGCAAGGGGTGGAAATCAACCAAGATTCTCCTACTTCTGTTTGCTATCCATCTTTTCAAGGACGGTAAACACTCAAGGATGTTAGGTGAGGACAGGATGGATTCTGCTGCAGTGCTCTCAATTTGTCAAGTGCCCTTCCATCATTGAGCATTTGGCCTCAAACTAAAAGGATGATAAATTAGCCTGGATGAGGTACCAGAGGGCACCATTTTGTGTTTCAGTTCAAAACTATAACGTTAAGCATCTCTGCACCTCATTTGCTAACCATGAATGTTGCAGGAGACTTTCAACCTTGACAGGTGACTTTACCTAATCAGGTGATTTTTGACATTGAAGCGCAGGAGCGGGCGCGCCTCCGATCGGTGCCCCAGTCGGGGGTGTGCCATTTTACATGGGCGGGCCAATTAATACCCGCCAAGCGTGATGTCTGCCAGGAAGTGCTATGTGCTCCCTGTGCGGGCGTGGGGGGGGGATTCCCTCAGCTGGCAGCGCGCTCTTTTGCGCATGTGCGCGAAAGAGTGCACAGATCTCCCTGAGGCTAAAAGCTGCCTCAGGGAGATCAGCTCCAATTTAAAACTTTTAATGAACACGTTTAAGAATTTTCCCTGCCATGTCCCCTCATGTGACAGTGTCACATGAGTTGGAATATGTCCTTAAGTTTTATTGAAACCTTTCTTTAAAATTTTAAATACCCTCATGAAACCTCATCCCGCCCTTAAGGTTGGATGGGCAGGTCCATTAACGACCTTAATTAGTTTTTCAATGGCCTCAATAGGCAGTTGACAGGTCAGCGGGCACACGGCTGACTCGGCTGCGCCCCCGCCCACCTGAAAACAGAAAAGAAGCAGGGTGCTCGCCGATCGGAAGATCCTGCCCCAAGTGAAAGTTGGTGTGCGTGCTGACACAGATGGAGCAGGAAAGTGTATGCTATTGTGTAAATATTTTCATGCAACCAATGAAAATTAAAAAATCTTAAGTCCATGTATACATTTTCTGTTGCCTTGCACCATTATAAATCCCTGAGTGCACATTTATATTGGAACAGAGCCAAGTAAGTTTTACATATTATCATTGGTGTTCTGCCAGTGGAGTTGTTTCAAAAACCTCAATTGACGGAGGATGTAATTGCTGCCTGACTTTGTATACATAAGCATTTATAATGGAAATATTAAAATTAGGAGAAAATGCATGACTTAACTGGGAATTGAATTCCATCTGCCTGCCCTGTCCCAATTAGCTCCTTTCTCCAATCCCCTTAACCTGATGACAGCATTTGATATGATACTTCAGCAGGATCACAGAACAAGTGGATGCTTTAGTGACTGGAAGCCAGTGTCCAGTGGCGTACCACAGGGTTCTGTGCTGGGTCCCCTATTATTTGTCATTTATATAAACGACATAGATAACTATGTGGGGGTTAGGATTAGTAAGTTTGCGGATGACACAAAGATTGGCCGGGTGGTTAACAGTGAGGTTGAGTGTCCTGGGCTACAGGAAGATATAGACGGGATGGTAAAATGGGAAAATAAGTGGCAGATGGAATTTAACCCTGAAAAGTGTGAGGTGATACACTTTGGAAGGAGTAATTTGACAAGGAAGTATTCAATGAACAGCATGACACTAGGAAGTTCTGAGGAACAAAGGGACCTTGGCGTGTGTGTCCATAAATCTCTGAAGGCGGAGGGGCATGTTAGTGGGTTGGTGGAAAAGGCATAAGGGACACTTGCTTTTATCAATCGAGGCATTGATTAAAAACGTAGAGAGGTCATGTTGGAGTTGTATAGAACCTTGGTGAGGCCACAGCTGGAGTACTGTGTGCAGTTCTGGTCGCCACATTATAGGAAGGATATGATTGCACTGGAGGGGGTGCAGAGGAGATTCACCAGGATGTTGCCTGGGATGAAACATTTAAGTTATGAAGAAAGGTTGGATAGACTTGGGTTGTTTTCGTTGGAGCGGAGAAGACTGAGGGACGACGAGTGTACAAGATTATGAGGGTCATGGACAGGGTTGATAGGGAGCAGCTGTTCCCCTTAGTTGAAGGGTCAGCCACAAGGGGACATAAGTTCAAGGTGAGAGGCAGGAGGTTTAGGGGGGATGTGAGGAAAAACTTTTTTACCCAGAGGGTGGTGTCGGTCTGGAATGCACTGCCTGGGAGGGTAGTGGAGGCGGGCTGCCCCTTTAAAAAGTACCTGGATAAGCACTTGGCATGCCATAACATTCAAGGCTGTGGGCCAAGTGCTGGTAAGTGGGATTAGGTAGGTCAGGTGTTTCTTACGTGTTGGTGCAGACCTCTTCTGCACTGTGTGATTCTGTGAAGTGGTAACAAATAAGCTGGCCATTTTACTTCCTACCCAATTCTTCCCTCTAATCACCCTCTGTGCATTGCCATGGAAGAAGAATTTAATAATTATGGTTTTAAGCTTTTGCTAGTATTGCTTATGAAACCCTAGAGCCTTTAATGTAATCATTGGCTTTGACTAATGGTGCTCAGTTCTCCTTGTGATATGGGGTAAATTCGTGCGATAGAATGACACTTAACTTCAGGTTAGCTGGTTATTCAGCACTGCTTTGTGTCTGTTACTGTTTTATGATAACTACAACCAGAGGGCTGTTGGAGGCTCAGTCATTGACTATATTCAAGACAGAGATCAAAAGATTTCTAGAAATTAAAGATGCCAAGAGATATGAGGATAGTACGAAAAAATGGTGTTGAGGTAGAAGATCAGTCATGATCTAATTAATGATGCAGCAGGCCTGTGGGGCCAAATGGCCTTCTCCTGCTCCTCTTTCCTATGTTAAACAAAAAAGAAAACTTGCCAGAGAAAATAACATTGCATCAACAAACTCTAGCAATACATTTAGTGTTTAGGGCTGAGATGACTTTAGTAAATCACCTAATGTTTGTTATTGGCCATTATTGATTTATTTGTTACCATTTCGCTGTGGGATCTTTCTTTGAGCAATTTGGCTGGTGCATTCACGACATAACAGTGACTACACTTCCAGAATTGGTTATTAAACACTTCGGGATATGTTGAGGATTTATAAATGTAAGTTCCTTCCCTCCCTCACTAGGTTTTTGGAAGTTGTTGGCAGTGGTCAGATTAGAGTTTTAGCAGCACAGTGACCAGTTAAGACTTCACTGTGTATGCAGTTATATCAACTCTTAGATGAGTGCAGTTTCTGCCAGTTAAACGTCGGAAAGACTAAACTATCGTCTTCCGCTTCTGCCATTTTCTCCATACCTTAGCCACTGATTCCATTTCCCTCCTGACCACTGCTGGCTGAACCAGAATGTTTACAATCTTGGTATCCTTATTTGATTCTGAGCTATGTTACCAACCCCATATCCTCTCCATATCAAATACTGTCTACTCTACTCCTATAACATCACATTTGGTCACAATCTTCCAGTTTAGAATTCTCATGTTTGAGTGTCTGATGGTCTTCCTTCTCCTTATCTCTGTAACTTCCATCAGCTATAACGCCCCCCTCTCCACCTCCTCCACAAAACCTTTCTGTTCCCCTGGCTCTGCCTTCTGCACCGTGACTCTGCCGCCTTGTGCATCTTTTCCTTCCTTCACTTAACATTGACAACCATGCTTCCTGTGGCCTGGACCTTATACTTTGTAATCCCTTACTAAACCTCTCATCCTCTACTTCTGAAAACCCAAATCGTTGACCAGCTTTTTGATCACTCCTAATCTCTTGTTCTATGGCTTGCTGTTCATGTTTGTTACTTATGCCCCTGTCAAGTGCTTTGGGACACAGTGATACATTTAAAGGTGCTTTATAAATGGAAGTTATTGTTGTATTGTTAAACAGACAGCCAAAATATTGTGGTTAAGACTAATTTAGTAGCGTTGCAGCAATTGAAACATGGCTAGATGAGAATCCTGTTCTTTGAAAAAACTACTGGTAACATGTTTTTGCTTAAATATAGGCTTCTTTCAAGGGCCTTTTTAGGCTACAAAAACAAAAATACCTGGAAAAACTCAGCAGGTCTGGCAGCATCTGTGGAAGGGAGCACAGTTAACGTTTCGAGTCCGCATGACTCTTCAACAGAACTGTTGAAGAGTCATGCGGACTCGAAACTTTAACTGTGCTCCCTTCCACAGATGCTGCCAGACCTACAGAGTTTTTCCAGGTATTTTTGTTTTTGTTTTCGATTTCCAGCATCCGCAGTTTTTTGCTTTTACCTTTTTAGGCTACCTCAGTAGTAAATGATATTTTAGCATGCTGAAAGAAACTATTCAATACCTTGCATGATACATTAAAACACATACATTCTAAGTGTATGTTTGTTTTAATAAAATTACTTAAAACAGATCCTTTCTTATCCAAAGTATCCTTCAGCAGGTAAACAGATTAAAGACAGCACAGTCGAAAAATGATCTTTTTTGACCCTTGTCACTGGTCTCTAGTTTGAACGAGCAATTATTACTGCAGTTAACAGGGTTAAATTTGCCTACCACTGCACTGAATAATTGCAGAAGATGGTGTCTGTTTTCCTGCAAGGGCCAATTCTCCACTTTAACTGCATCTGATAAAAATTTGACTTATGACTCATAGTCAAATTTACTTGAAAGTTAAAAGTACGAATCAACCTTGAACCTTATAGCCAACATGGAATATTCCAGCCAACTGTCTGAAATAACCAATTTTCTTTCATACTTAATGCACACATCATGTACCTAACCTCCTCTATTATCTGTACAGTGAAAGTACTTGTCTCTTTGTGCTCAGTTGTAACAATGGATGATACTTAGAATGCATTTCTCTTCATTTCTTTTTCTACAATAGCCCAGTAGACCAGGCTACCCAAGTCCAAGATCCAGTGATGGTTTTTTCCCCAGTCCACAACACATGGTACAACACAATCATTATCAGGTAAATAACAAGCACTGTATATTGTCTTAAACTAAGGTACCAAATATTTGTAATAAAATAAAGTAGAAATTTTGTTCCCCTTAGTTAGGGAGCACGTAACGTTATAACTTTGTTACTTCCCTTCAGCTGAACTAATTCCAAATTCATTGAGACTGGTGATTATTTTGATAAATTGATGAAAAAATGTGAGTGGATCAGTTGTGGTATCTTAATCTAGTCTAAAGCAGAGATAAGTATAACATGGAATTCTAAACTTCCCCAAATGTAGCACCTAATACTTGAGAGGCCATGGACCAAGAGTATTTTATTTTGGCAATAACCATTCTTTTGATGTTGCTTGTCATGATATATTGTCATCTTAACATTGGTTTCCACAGAATACTAGGCAAAAAGCATCTTTTTCCAGCACTAACTGTCCTTTACTTATTAAGGACGCATAAAAGAAAATCTCATACATCCACTAATTACAATGGAAGTATTGTAGTGTGTTACCAACATAATAAAAGTTTATTATGTTACATACCTTGTACATTAGACCTTAAGGAGAAGAAACGATTGGCTCAGTATAATTTAAGGGGTTCAGAGTGTGTATGTTTTATATATTCTACTTCAATCTGTTTAAAATTTGTTGCAGCCCACTAAACATATAACTCTAGTATTAAATTCTAGAATCCACTGTTTAAAATTCCATGTTCCCTTGACAATTCAGAATTAAACTAATCTGTAGATGTAGTTACTGAAGATCATTCCAGTCAATTATGTTTGTTAACAGGTTTCTGGATATACTGGTTCACATGGAATTTCGTCCATGCCTGGAAGTATTTATACTGCACAGGCAAGTGTACTAGATGCTCACGATTCCTGGAATCACCATAGGCCTCAGGATATTCCAATTTGGCCACAAAATATGGAGGTAATATAGTTGTGTGAACAAGGTATCCAATGCAGTGAAGCTTAATTGGAATAATACTGATAGCTTACAATAGTTGTCCTTCAAACATTGCAGTGATTATTGATGCTTACTTCGAAAAACCCATCATCAACTCATGGTAGAAAGTTTGGAAAAAATATAAATCCATTCTAATCCAGATCCCAGCAAAATATCTCTTGAATTTGACAGAACTGAAGATTTGAGATCCTTCACAATGTGATCCAAACAAAATAAGTATTGGATATTTTAGGTTGAATTGTAAAGCAATAATATAATCTCTAAATTCAGATGATATTATCACCTTGAGTGCTGTGATTGATTACTGTGTTAAATTCATTTATCAGACTGTTTGTAATATGTAGTTTTGTTAATTAACTTTATTACAGCATGGGCCAAATTTCAATTTTTTTGTTGGTTCACAGTGGTAATGTAATAGATTTTGAAAATGGAATGTTAATGTAAAAGAAAGGGGTGTTACTGATCTTTCAGATGTAGGATCTGAAGTTATATTGGCTCCAGCTAGATTAAGCATTTGGAAAGGGGTGGAAATTGCACAAAAATGCAAGTGTTTCAATATTTTGCACCAATATCACTCCAGGCGGTATCAAGAAACGGTTGAAGACACTGGATACTGCAAAGGCTATGGGCCCTGACAATTTTATTGCAATAGTATTGAAGACTTGTGCTCCAGAACTTGTCGCGCCCGTAGCCAAGCTGTTCCAGTACAGCTACAACACTGGCATCTACCCAGCAATGTGGAAAATTGCCTAGGTATGTCCTGTGCACAAAAAGCGGGACAAATCCTACCCAGCCGATTATCTCCCCATCAGTCTACTCGCAATCATCAGTAAAGTGATGGAAGGTGTCATCAACAGTGCTATCAAGCAACACTTGCTTAGCAATAACCTGCTCACTGGCGCTGAGTTTGGGTGTCACCAGGGCCACTCAGCTTCTGACGTCATTACAGCCTTGGTTCAAACATGGACAAAAAAAACTGAACTGTAGAAGTGTGGTGAGAGTGACTGCCCCTGACATCAAGGCAGCATTTGACCAAGTGTTGCCTCAAGGAGCCCTAGCAAAACTGGAGTCAATGGGAATCAAGGGAAACCCTCAGCTGGGTGGAGTCATACCTAGCACAATGGAAGATGATTGTGGTTGATGGAGGTCAATCATCTTACTTCTAGGACATTACTGCAGGAGTTCCTCAGGGTAGTGTCCTAGTGTCAGCTGCTTCATCAATCATCTTCCTTCCATCATAAGGTCAGAAGTGAGGATGTTTGCTGATGATTGCACAATGTTCAGCACCATTTGCAACTCCTCAAATACTGAAGCAGTCCAGGTCCAAGTGCAGCAAGACTGGGCAATATCCAGGCTTGGGCTGACATGTGGCAAGTAAAATTCATGCCATACATGTGCCAGGCAATGACCATCTCCAACAAAGGAGAATTTAACCATCGCCCCTTGACATTCATTGGCGTTACCATTGTTGATGGTGGGGGATTCAACATCCTGGAGGTTACCATAATACTGTGGCTATAAGAGCAGGTCAGAGGCTAGGAATCCTGCGGCGAGAAACTCACCACCTGACTTTACCAAGCCTGTCCACCATCTACAAGTCAGGAGTGTGATGGAGTACTCTCCACTTGCCTGGCTGAGTGCAGCTCCAACAATAGTCAAGAAGCTTGACACCATCCAGGGCAAAGCAGCCCACTTGACTGGCACCCCATCCACAAACATTCACCCCCTGCACCACCAACGCACAGTAGCAACAGTGTGTACCATCTACAAGATGCACTGCAGGAACTCACCAAGCCTCCTTAGGCAGCACTTTCTAAACCCATTACCACTACCATCTAGAAGGATAAGAGCAGCAGACACATGGGAACACCACCGCCTGCAAGTACCCCTCCAAGCCACTCACAATCCTGACTTGGAAATATGTTGCCGTTCCTTCACTGTCGCTGGGTCAAAATTCTGGAACTCCCTTCCTTGACAGCACTGTGAGTGTACCTACACCACATAGAATGCAGCGGTTCAAGAAGGCAGCTCACCACCACCTTCTCGAGGGCAATTGGGAATGGGCAATAAATGTTGGCCCATCCAGCGACACCCACATCCCATGAATGAATAAAAGAAAACAGTGCTCTAATGCTTCAGTCAATATCTAAAATAATCTTATACTGCATGAGTAAGAACTGTTATGGCATGGCATGTAAGAGTTTAATTAAATTTTCAGGATTCTAGTTCTTTGGACATGCGTGGAATGGGACAGATGCTCCCAGCAAATGTTATGGAAGAACAGTTGATAAGGCAGCAGCAGGAAATGGAGGAGGATCAACGATGGCTTGAACAGGAAGAGAAGTTTCTGGTAAGCTCATTTATGTGCTATCTTTTTCAGTCTTTAGCCAAACATACTGTGCAATGACATATATCAGATACATTGATGTGGGGTATTTTCAGCAGTTAGCATGAAACTGCATAGAATCTATAGATGTCGATTGTGTGTCATCCCAATTAATCAAGTTACCTGTTTTCGGGCTGTTTAAGAAAAAGCTGCAATGGAAAACAGTTGATGAAAAAAATAACATCAAGTGATACCCTGAAGCATTGTGTAAATGTTACACAGTTTAATTTCTACGCTTGGACATTCCTGTATTTCTGACGTATTTATGTTTGGTTATTTGGTTTAAGTAATAGTACATGCTTTATGTGCCTTTGAAATGGGTTACTATGTGACAACAGCAATTTTCTTTAACTTAATAAACATTCTAATGTCCCTCGAGAAGAGATGGCTGCCAAGCAATTGAAAAATAATGTGGGAGAGATGACCAGCCAGAAATAAAGTCAAGACAACTGAAAGCTAGACGAGCACTTGTGGAATGTAGTAGACAACAGGAGGATTCACAGAATGCTATTTTTAGAGGACTGAAGGACCAAGCTAGAGTATATTGCTGGAGGAGGTTGGAAATGTAGTATGGGACAAAGAAATGGAGAGATTCGTGAAGAGTAATAAAGATTTTGATTTCAGTGCTTTGAAGGAGACGATGGACAAGTGGGACTTAATGTAGGAGGTTGTGTTTTGGCAATGTTTGAATGTGCGTACAGTGGATTTTGGGAGGTCAGCAAGATCAACATTCCAGAAAAGAAATCTGTAGATAAATGAAAGCATAGATATGGGTTTCAGCAGTTACAGAGTGACACAAAACAACGCCCAGCTCTGCCTTTGTAGAAATTAGTAATAAGCTGTTTTGGTAATGGATAAGTTGAGAGGTTTGAAGTTCAACTTTGTTGAAAATACTAGAGTTGTGCACTATTTGGCTACCTGAGTCAGCAGCCAGGAGGAGTATGGAGGGATTTTCATATGAGGAGAGGTTCAGTAGGCTGGGCTTGTACTCGTTGAAGTTTAGAAGAATGAGAGGCGAACTATTGAAACTTATAAGACTCTTAAAGGACTTGACAGGGTAGGTGCTGAGAGCTTGTTTCCCCTTGTGGGAGAGTCTAGGACCAGAGGTCATAATCTCAGAGTAAGGGGTCACCCATTTAAATCAGAGATGAGGAGGACTTTCTTCTCTCAAATGGTAGTGAATCTGTGGACTTCTTTACCACCGAGAGCTGTAGAGGCTGGGTTGTTAAGTATATTCAAGGCTGAGATAGACAGATTTTTAATCAGTAAGGGAATCAAGGGTTATGGGGAAAAGGCAGGAAAGTGGAGTTGAGGATTATCAGATCAGCTATGATCTCATTGAATGGTAGAGCAGTCTCGATGGACCCAATGGCCTACTTCTGTTCCTACATCTTATGGTCTTATGGAATCGAGTCAGGCAAAGAATTGAGTGTTCTTTTTCCCTACTGGAATCAAAATGAGATGCTTTAATCTCTCTATTGTCCTAAAGAGCAAAGCTGTCACTTCGGTGTCCTAGCCAATATTTATCCCTCTACCAACATCACAAACCGATTATCATTATTATTTCATTGCTGTTTCTTGGTCTTTGCTGTGAACATATGGGCATAATGTTTTCTACATTACAACAGTGACCACACTCAAAAAGCACATCACTGGCTGCAAAGTGCTTTGGAATGCCCTGATGTTGTGAAAGGTGCTACATAAATGGAAGTTCTTTCCTCCTTAGTCTGATGTGCTCAAGCTTGGGATAATTTTAGCTCGCCCTGAGATTGGGTGAAACAGAATTTAATGGAAGTGCAGCATGCTGAGAAAAACTACATAATGTACAGATGTGGATATGGGCAGGAGGTGAATAGCTTGCATTGTGCTTTCAATATGTAGATGTTCAAACTGCTTGCTTTTTTATATTTTTGTAAATTCCATGCTTCTTCCACTTATCTTTGAGGAAACTGAAGACTCTGAAAGTTTATTTGGATGATTGTGATGAATGGAGTGATTTTCATGTTTATTCAGAACTTAATGGAGTCTTCAGTTACACAGTATGATTCTATTACAATGAGGGGAAAGTGTTTTTTTGTGTTTTGTTCAAATAGTCTCTGACAACAAGAACAGCATTGGTGGTCAGTTCCCAACTTTGCTGTTTCCCATGCACTGTAGTAACCTTCCAGTGAACTGTGTATTTCAAGTCTTTCATACCCAAAGGCAGTTGTAGGACTTTATTTTGGCAACCAAGAGCACAGTCAAGCATTCTGAAATTGGCAGGAGAGTTGTATCAGAATGATTTAAGCTACTGAAATGGCACAGCATTTTGCTAAATAAAGACTGAATGTTTGTCTATACCATGCTTAAGCCACAAATATGGTATGTCTTGTACCCATTTTATATAGCTGCACAGAGTCTTCAAAACAGAGGCAATTTGGCCCAGTTTGTCTATGCTGGCTTTTATACTCCACATGAGCCTCCTTTCAGCTGAACCTATCAGCCTATCCTTCTATCCCTTTCTCCTTCATGTGCTTATCTAGTATTCTCTGAAATGCATCTATGATATTTTCCTCCCAACTGTTTGTGATACTGTTTGTCTACTCTTTGGGTAAAGTTTCTCAGGAATTTCCTATTGGATTTATTAGTGACTATCCTACCCCCACAGTGGGAACATTTTCTCAAATCTACCCTATCAAACTTTTTCAGTACCTTGAAGACCTCTATCAGGTCACCTCTCGGCTTTTTCTTTTCTAGAGAAATAAAGACACCTGTTCAACCTTTCCTCGCAGTTCTGGTTTCATTGTTGTGAATCTTATTTGTATCCTCTCCTCTTATTTGTATCCTTGGAGCAGATACAAATAAGATTCACAACAATGAAACCAGAACTGGGAGGAAAGATTGAACAGGTTTCTCTATTTCTCTAGAAAACAGAAAGCTGAGAGGTGAACTGATAGAGGTCTTTAAGATACTGAAAAGGTTTGATAGGGTAAATTTGAGAAAATGTTCCTAATATGTATCCTAATATGAAGACCAGAACTGTGCACAGTACTGCCAAGTGTGATATAACCAAGGATTGTACACGCTTAACATAACTTCTTTGCTTTTCAATTCAATCTCTCAAGAAAACCAATGAGCTTGATTTGTACTTTAGGGCCTTGCTAACTTGAGTTGCTACTTATAGCGATTTGTGAATGTGTGCCCTAGATCCCTTTGTTCCCCTACCCAATTTGCATTTTTATTGTCCAGGTAGAAAGTGGCCTCCCAATTCTTCCTACCAAAATGTACCACCTCCTACATATCTGTATCAAAATTCGTTTGTCATTTAGATGTGCATTCTGCAAGTTTATTCATATCCTTTTGTATTTTGTCACATTCTTCCTTTGTGTTAACTGCACCTCCCAATTTTGGTGTTGTCCTCAAATTTTGCCTCCACGTCCCAAGACCAGATAGTTAATGTAATTTGTGAACAGCAGTGATTCCGGCACCAATCCCTGTGGAACGTCATTTCCCCCTTTTTTCGTAGTCTTGAGTAGCAACACTTAACCTCTCACTGTTTCTGTTCAATAGCCAGCTTGGTATCTATTTTGTTACCTTCCCCTGCCCCCACCAAACACCATATGATCTAACCTTAGTCATGAGTCCACTGTGCAATAGTAACTTACTGAAAGCCTTTTGAAAATCTAGATATATTACATTTACTGTATTACCCTGTCTACTCTGTGTTACTTCACGGTACTCAGTTAGGTTTGTCGAGCTTAATTTATGTGATGTGCCTTTGCTATCTCTTCCTTAACTTCTTTTAATATGTGAGGAAGTAATCCATCTGGATCAGATGGTTTATCCTCTGTTTGATTATTTTATCAATTATCCGCTCCCCCCACCACTATCTATATTAACTTTTTTTTCATTCTTCCCTTCTATTGTTAGTCTCCCTGGTAAATACTCTGCAGTTTCACCATCATTATCTGAGAGCTCACCTTGTTTATACCTTAGTGACTCTACTCTTGTCCCTATTTATGAATTATTTATGTGCCCCTAGAATTCTTTACTCTTTCTTTTTAAATTCCTTGGTTTAATTTTATAATTCTTTTTTACTTTACAAATTGTGTTTTCGACAACTTTCCTAACTTCTTCGTCCCCTACGCATTTAGTTTATGCCTTTCTCCTTTGTTTCACTTTTGCTTTTATCTCTTTATTGATTCAGAGCATTTTATATTGGCTAGTTTTTTTTCTTGTTGATAGTGGAATATATTTCTCCTGTAATCTGGTTTTCTTTCTGATTTAAGCCATTTAAGTGAAATCAAAGGCATGTTTTGTTGAGGAAAACCCAAACCTCAGGAACAGAATTGCATGTTTTAATATTATTTAAGGCTATCTTCATCCTCGATTCACTCACACAAGTCCACCCTTGAAAGGTGTAAACAAAAAAAATTCTCACTCCAATCTGTTTCTGTGTGGTTTCCTGTCTGTCTCTGTGCCTCTCCTCTCAGTTTTCATAGAAGAATATGGTAATAAGAATGAACAACAGCTGAGAAAGTGGTACTGAAAAGGAATAGTGGAACTTAGTTGAAAAGTCCTGGGTCCTAATAACGCCATAAATATTTATTTATTCATGGGATATGGGCATCGCTGGTTAGGCCAGCATTTATTGCCCATCCCTAATTGCCCTTGAGAAGGTGGTGGTGAGCAGCTGCCTTTTGAACCGCTGCAGTCCATTTGGTGTAGGTACACCCACAGTGCTGTTAGGGAGGGAATTCCAGGATTTTGACCCAGTGACAGTGAAGGAACGGCGATATATTTCCAAGTCAGGATGGTGTGTGGCTTGGAGGGGAACTTCCAGGTGGTGGTATTCACTTGGTCTCCTAAATGGTAGTGGTTGTGGGTTTGGAAGGTGCTGTCTAAGGAGGCTTGGTGACTCCTGCAGTACATCTTCAGTAAAATACTGAAGGAAGTTAGGAGAAATATCTGAGCTGTTGACTGTAACATTTCCAAGCTTCTTGAGTTTAGACATTGTGCCAGGGTGTAATGGAGAAGTGGATATCAGATGAAGTTTCATGCAGAGAAATTTGAGGTGACATGTTTTGGAGGAAGGATAAGGAAAGGAGATATACTCTAAATGGTGTAGAGAGACGTTGATCTTTAAAAAATTCCATGATGGATTAATAAAGCTGTAAAGAAAAAAACATACATAACATTTAGGTTTTAAAAATAGCGATTTGGAGGACAAAAATGAACAGGTAATTTTGGACCTATTGAAATCATTAATTAGACTACAGTTGGGACTTTCCTGGTTTTGAATGCCTAACTTTAGGAAGGATTATGGGGAGGGGGCAGGAGAAATTACAAACATGATACCAGGGATTAGAGGGTTTAGTTCTGCAAAGTTAGAAAAAACTGGGGCTGTTTTCATTAGGAGAAAAGTTAGGAGATTTAGTAATGTTTTTTGAAATTAAGAAATTTTGATAAGGTAAATCAGAAAAAATCTCATCTACTCCTTAATGAATCAATAACTAAAGGACGTTGATGTAAGATCATTATCAAAAGAATGAAGAGAGGTTGGGAGATATTTTTCTTACAGTGTGGGCTGTTGTAATCCCTTACCATGGGTGCAGTGGGCCACATGCCCTCCTGTGTGGTAAATGTCTGATTCGATCATACCATTGGGAAAGAGAACCAAAATAATTAATCAAAACAAATAACAGGCTATTTAAAAACTGGTGTTGGTGCTTGGCTCTAAATGAGTGGGTGGGAAGGTCTTTGGAGCAGGCCACACGATCACCCTCAGCCAGATTGACATAAAAGACCTCGCAGATACAGGGCAATATGATTTTGAACTTTTGACCCTTTTCATTTATGAAATTAATGCTAATGTTTCGGATATAACCCGTGGCAACTGGATTGACTCTAAGTTGTTTTTAACTGTCAGATAAATCCCTGGTCCATTTAATTTTCATAAACTCACTGTTGGATCTACTTCTGTTCTTGAATCAACTCTGGGCACCACAATTTAGAAGTGATGCCAAAGCCTTTCAAAGGAGATATACCAGGATGCTACCAAGGATGAAAGAGAAGCTGAGATTGTTTCACTTAAAGCAGAGAAGATTAAGGTGGGATTCTATAGAGGTGCTCAAAATTGAGAGGGTTTGATAGAGTTGATAAGGGAAAGCTATTTCCACTGACAGCATGATTGGTAACCAGAATATTTTTTTAGCCTGCAATCTGTTATGATCTGGAATGCATTGCCTGAATGGGTGGCGGCAGCAGGTTCAATAGTACTTAATAGAAAGAAAAAAATGCACAGCTACGAGTAAAGGACAAAGAACTGGGACTAATTAGATAGTCTTTCAGTGAGCCGGCACAGGCATGAGGGGCCAAATGGTCACCTCCTCTGCTGCATGATTCTATGTTGTCAGCACAGAGATCACATTCTGTAAAGGGCAGGGTGACCTTAATTGAGTGCATTCCCCAGGGCTTGTTTAGCAGGCTGCCTTTCATTAGTTCATGTGCCAGAAAATACCAAATTAGGTGGTTGATGACTTGATCTCCAGCTAAAGCTGACAGAAGATCAAATTATCAGTTTTTTGTCAGGTCTAATGCTTTGTTTCTCAAAAGGAGTGTAGTTTTTTTATTGTTCAGCACGGAGGAGATGAATTTCTATTAAAACCGTGATCAGAATAAAGTATGAGTCCTTCTCCACTACTATTTTTTTTACTTAATCAGTTACTTCAATTATGCTGTAATTCTTCCCCCAAAAATTAACAAAGTTTTGGATTACTAGAAACTTTAAAATCTCCAAAGTCATACTGACGTGACTTTTTTTTTAAAAAACAGAAAAATTGTGGATGTAATGCGTTTGAAGATTCTGTGGTTTAAATTAAGTGAATAGTTAAGACTTAAGTCACCAACACAATTGAGGACATTCCATGCATTTTTTTCTTACCAAAAGCCAGGATTAGAATTGGTTGGTACAATGTGTTCTCCAATTCACAGTGTTGCAGATGCAGATTTGTGGCCACAGATTCCCGTACAGCATGTTCCTGACCTCAGTTGTACTATTAGGAGTTAGTAAGCAGTGCTGAGCAGAGGTTAAGCACATCCGAGATGGTAAGTCAGATCTGCTTCTTGGAATTTCAGGCCTAGGAACGGGTCACCTAAATCATCTAGTATCATCCGGAACAACAACTTGCCTTCGAAAGAAATTTCTAAAGTGCTCACATACAACTCTAACTAACTAAAACATTGAGCTAGAAGGAGAAGGGTTTAGGAAGAACTGTCAAAAGCTTGACTAAGGATATGAGTTTTGAAAAGATTTATCAAAGGATAAAAGGGTGTGGCAGAGAATTTTGAGGGAATTTCAGGACACACTGGCTAGAGGCTCTGCACCAATAATTTTCTTTTTCATATTCTCTGAATGTCGGTGCTGCTAGCAAGATTGGTATTTATTGCCCATTCTTAGTTGTCCTGAGAAGATGCTGTTGGGCCTCCTCCTGTTGTCTATATTCTTTATAAATGCAACTGAGTGGCTTTCTAAGCCAGTTAAGAGTGATGTTTCCTTTTGCTGAGGGGCTTTAGCCAACCAGTTGGGTTTTTGCAGAAGCCCAACACGTTCATGTTTACTTGATGTGGGGGAAGTAAATGCGGAATAAGTGGCATTTGAGATGGAAAGGATGTAGAGTCTGAAGCTAGGCTGAGGGATGTACAGAATGCCAAAATTTCCAACAGTTTTAGTTGAACCTGAGATGTAGCTGGGGAGGAGAATGAAATCAGTGGTAACAGTTTGGAATTGCGAGGCTGAAAATGATGGCTTCAGCCTTTTAAACAAAGAACTTGAGTGTGATGCATTACAAGATTGGCTGACAGCCAGTCAGTCTGACTAGACTGCATAAAGCAGTCAGACATGTAGCAGAGAGGAGAGCTGAGTGCTATTGGCTTACATGAGCAAGGTGACCTTCTGTCTGTGGATCAAATTGCCAAGACCAGTGAGTAAGAGTGGAAACTAAGGCCAGGCTCTGGAAAGGCTCTGAAATGGCGATGTTGGGAGAGAGGAAAAGGGAAGCATTTCTGGAGATGCACTGATTTCATAGGAATGAAACCATGCATAGTCAGCCCCAAGAAGGGTTGAACAAGGAGAGGTATTGGAGGAAAATGGCCAATTGTATCAGTTACTGAAGATTGAATGAGGAGGAATACTGCAACACTGTCATATTTTAGTTTGAGGTCATTTTGTGCTGTGAGAAGCATGGAAACCAGACTGGAGAGATTCAAGCTGGGAGTTATGGAGAGGTAGGTGTCACTGCAACTGAGAGGTGTTGACACATTCAGAGATGTTGGAAAGAAAGTGGAGTTTAAAGATGAAGCAGTAAATGGCAGACAGAAGGGTAGAGAGCTTTTTGAGAAAGCAGTTTTCAAGGGAAGTGGAATAGTGTCGGCGAGTCTGGCATAGGAGAGGAAATTAGATAATCAAGAATTAAGTGAAAAGAGGATCAGAAAAGTAAGAGGTGACTCTCATAGGATTGAGATAAGAGAGGAACTGCAGCAAGGTTGTGGTGTTTCTAGACCACTTGCATATAAGAATATGTATGGCACTATTAAGTCGAACACAAATCTTTTTCAGCTGAATAGAAGGTTGCCTGAACATAAAGGAGCAAGAAAATTATTTTACCCTATTTTTTAAAACTAGTCTCACCTTTCAACAAAAATATTAATAGATTACTGTATTAGATTAAAGACCAGCTGTACCTTGTTGAGAAGTGGTGGTTTTAAACAAGGTACATTGGGTGTTAATGGTTGGGGTACCTATAATTAAAAAGTTTTTCTTTTTTAAATAAACCCAATCTTTTCTGTACACATTTTAACTGCCAAAGCTAAAAATTACGCACAGACTTTTATGGGTTTTGGAATTATGCCTGGAAAATATGCTGAGAAATATCCTCAAAAATTATAGTCCCTCACAACATCTGTAAATACTTAGTAAAATACTCCTTCCCTTTTGTCAGATTTTCATTTTTATTAACTTGAACTGGCTTCTAATATATAAAATTATATTTCTTACCTGTACCAATGTTATTTCCAGATTGGATGGAAAAAAAGATTATGACTTTCAGTTTATGGTTTCACTACCACAACAATTAAACAAATTCTAACTTACTTTCCTTATAAATGCAATCTGGAAATGCCAGATTGTGAGGAAAGTTTGAAATGTCGAAGATTAGTTATGCCCAACTTCTCCCTATTTGGAAGTGCTACTTCCAGAAATACAACTGTGCTGACAAGTTATCTTGGCAAAATAAGATGTTGTCTTAGTTTGGAATGTGTGGTCACATCTGGCTGGCAGAGTGTTCTGGATTGGAGACAGGTTTGTTGATAATGGGTTAAAACATAACATAAATCCTGCTGCAGAAACCTATCATTTATCTACAGAGAATGCTAGAAATACTCAGCAGGTCAGACAGCATCTGTGGAGAGGAAAACTTAATGTTTCAGGTCGATGCCTGAAAAAATTTAGAATTGCAACATCAGAACTGGAAAAAGGGAGAGATGTAATGGCTTTTAAGCAAGTACAGAGGCAGGGAAAGAGGTGAGGGGAGGAAAAGCCAAATGGGAATGTCCATAGTGGCGTGGAAGGCAGGAGAGATTAAATGACAAAAGGTATGATGGTGCAAACCAAAAGGGACAAGTAAAGAAATAATGGTCTAAAGGAGGTGTAAATGGGAATAGCAGAATCATTAGCAACAGCTGCTGCCCGAAACAATGGGGCAGTGGTTATGACCTGAAATTGTTGAACTCAATATTGAGTCCTTGAGCATGAATGCTTCATCGAAAGATGAGGTGTTGTTCCTCAGACTTCCTGTGAACTTGATTAAAATAGTGTAGGAGGCTGAAAATAGAGTGGTTAGAATGGGAGTCAGGCGGAGATTTAAAATGACAGGTAATTGGAAGCCCAAGGTCATGTTTGCAGACTGAACCAATCTGTGTTGGTGCCCCCAGTAATACAGTATTGTAATAGCAAATCACTAGCCTGGATTTTACGAGCCTACTGGGGAGGGGCTATAAAATAGCATGGGAAGGCAGGGGTTTGTGGCGTGCCAATTGTCTTCCCGTTGCCATGCCAACTTGCCAGCAGTGGGGAAGTTGGCAGACAGCCCTCCCATATAGAGGCCTATTGAACCATTGAAGTGGCCAGTTAAGGGCCTCTTCCCGCCTCCACTGGCATTTAGCCAGTGTTTTGGGGGGGGGCGGGGTGGCCTCTAGGCAAATCCTGGCAGGCTCCAGGGGGTACCCTTGTTTACAGGAACTCTTTGACCCCATGTAGGGCCCCACCTGCCGGAAATGACTGTCCATACAGCAATGGTCCCACTTTCCCTTACCAACCCCCCGTCTCACTGGACCTGCCTGACTGGCCCCAGGGTCACCAGATCCCACTTACCTGGTAATGAGGCACACGTCCATCGCTACATCCTCTTCTTTCTTCAGGTACAGCCCCATCAATGGTCACTGTTGAGGTTGGTGAGTCGCTCGCCCAGCCTTTGTAGGGACAGCTACCTCAACGCTGCTGACCAGGTGAGGCCTCAGGTCCCACTGACTGTTAAAATGGGGTCATCCCCCCGCGCTTTTGGGCCCCTCAGTGTGGCCCCTGCCAGAAACACTTAATACCGGCCACTGTTCTACCTGGAAAGAATGTTTGAAGCTTGGACAGTGGTAAGGGAGGAGGTAAAAGGGCAGGTGTTACACCTCTGCTTGCATGGGGAAATGCTATGGGAAAGGGAGGGGGTGTTGGGGTGATTAGCGAATTCCTTAGAGAGTCCCTTCAGAATGCTGAAAAGGGATGGGAAGATTTGTTTAGTGGCAGAATCACATTTAGGTAGCGGAAATGGGGCATTGAATGTGGGATCTGGTGGAGTTGGAAATGGTCAAGGAGAAACCTATAGAGGTTCTCGGAAGGAAGGGAAGGGCTGAGAGCAGTAATGCAGGAAAATGGACAGACACGGTCGAGGGCCAAGATAACCATGTTTTTGTATTATCTATCTATGTGTTTCATAAAACTGGAGTCCGATGTCTGGTTTTAAGAAAAATGTGCACTTTGTGAAAAATGTGTATTTCTTGCAAACTTGCAATCATGTCATCCCTTCTATAACAATCTCTAAACATTTATCTTTCTGGAAGCATAAATCAAATAATTAAAGTTAATTTCTTTATGATGATAGTTGTGGTATTGACAACATATGCAGTATTGAGCTGCTAGCATAGACCTGTCAGTGGATGGCCAAGATTTCTCCCACTTGGCCTCAGAAAAACCAGGAAGCCAGTGTTCGAAAGGAAGGTGATCACAGCTGGACATGCAACAGGAAGATTGCAATACTGCGACTGTCATCTTAAAGAAATTATCATTAATTATTTGATTTGGGCCTCCAGAAAGAGAAATGGTTAGAGATTGTCATAGAAGGAGTGACATGACAGCAAGTTTGCAGTACTCTGTACCAATGCAGTTTATCTGCTTAAGCTCTCACAGTATCCTTATACACATTTGGGATTTGATAAGCTTTAGTTCTCAGCTAATCTGAACCTAAACTTTCCGGATTCGGACAAGTGAGTTATGTCCAGATGACATAAGAGTGCAGTCCCCGTATCAATCGAATCTTCGGGTGTAAATTTCTCAGTAGCTTTATTCCATTTACCAGTGTGCAATAGATACAGCACAATACTTGCAGCATGAACTAATATGCAAGTACTCAGGAAGTAAAGAACAGTATTCTTTTTACTTCTAATCTTCAAAACTACATTAAAACATAAAGTATAAAATAATTACAGTATACAGGTACGGATTCTGGATAACTTCGTAATTGCTTTGGGTTGGTAAAGTAACAATTCATATTAGGGGAACATCAAAAATTCTGGTTAGTGGAGAATCCCGGTAGAGTGCCAGATAACACAAATTTTTCTGTAAAATGTCGAAATCATGGTCTTTTGTTGAATGGTACATCGGGTTCTCCAGACCATTCCAGCCACAAAATGGTTCCTTATAGTGAAGTCTTAATGCAACCAATACACCTTTTGAGATGTTTTCTATTATGATTGCATGTATTTTTGTGCATTTAAAGAGGGGGCTAATTCTACTTTAGTTTTGTACCATAATTGGATTATAATCTTGGGCGGAAAGTATTGTCCTGTATCCCAGAATATGAGAAATACAGAAACCAACTGACCAGTAAGTTCCATTGGAGACCAAAGTTAATGACACAATCTTTAACCATATTTTCTTGTCTGAAGCTCGTTTGAAATGGCAGTGCTAACCACTTTACAGTTAAGACATGCACAGAATACAGGAGCTGACACTGCCAGGCAAATGGGTGTGGCATGTGGAGAGTGTGATTATATAATTGATTTGTCGGCTATTGCAAAAGTTGATAAAATTTTGCTTATTGCTTAAGGGCTTTCTTCGAAATGATCTGAAAACTTTGGAATTGTAGGTGAGCTTTTGTTGGCAATATTTAGATCACCCGTTTACTGCACTAAGTCACAGCAATACAAGTGCAAAGCCACATTTACAGTGTTCCCACTAGCATTGCAGTGAAGTTGAGGAAGCCAGATATCCACATGTCTATTCAAAAAACAATTACTCCAGAAAGGAAGAGCTTGTATTTATATAATATTTCATAGTGCCCTTCAAGCAATAAAAAAGTGTTCACATCTATTTAATTAGTTTTGAACTGTTATTATGTAGACCAACACAACAAGACATTTTTGTATATTAAGGTCCCACAAAAAGCAAATGAGACGAATGCCGAGTTAAAGCATGTTTTATGATTTTGATGAGGAAGGAATGTGAAGGACAGATGCTTGGAGAACAACATGCTTCTCTTCAAAACTTTTTAAATCCACATCAATGGATGGACAGGGCCTCGGTTGAAGATCTTACCCAAAAGGCAGCATCTGTGACAATGCTCCAAAAATTCAGTGCAAAAGCAGCATTACAGGCATCTTCATACAAATTCAAGGAACGTAAACACGAACAATATGATACTTTTCTTAATGTATCTTCATGCCATCTCCTCAGTAGTTTTAATTATGTCTCCATCATCCTCACAGAAACTTCGGGCACAGAAATTTAACATCATTATGTTCATTTTGTGCATATTAAAACAATAGCGATCTCCTGCGCCTGATCTCCCGGAAGTGCACCGAAGACCACGTTGAAATCCAGTGACTTGTAGTTCCGCAAGTCATTCGCCTGTAATGAGCACTATGTATCTTGCATGTACAAATCAGTGTCCTAACACCAGTTCTTGGACGCCATTCAGAATTGGTCTGCAGTTGTGTCACACAAGTACTGCCAGTTGTTCCACATCTTCAGTCTATCCAGGGCTAGGTAAAGAGACTGTGGAAGCTGCTGATAAAACATACAGAATTTCTTTTTAATTTGTGGAGCCTGGAGGAGTAGGAGTGCTGCTCCTACCTCCATAAAAGTACTGCGCTTTCACCCACACATGCCCCACTTAACTTGGCTGCACCCCTACCACTACCCTGGGACCCACTGGGGGCTAGATCAATGTTGGAGCTGGCCAGAATAGCATCTAGGCTTACCTGTTTAATCTAAATGAGACCCAAGGCCCATTTTCGATTGGGCCTCTGATGCCTTTGGGCAACCTTTCTCTTTGTGCATCTCAGCACAAGTTGAATTTCTTCCCCATTCTATAGAGAAATGGCCTCTCTTTCGGTACATAAGTACCGTTATAAGGTTAGGAGTGTCAACCAAGATTTGTAAAAAAAAAAGTATGACAAACTGTAGCAAATCTCAATATACCAAGCTGTTGCAAGAATGGAGATTTCTAACTCTGCTTGAAATCAATTTCAAGTACATAGTTTAATCGCTCTTAAAACTGTATTCATGTCAGCACATTTGGAATAGAAAGGAAAAACAGTTGATCCAAATAAAGACATTGGTCACAAACCAAATATTTAAAGTATGAGTTTAAAGAAGAGGCAAATAATTAATAGATCACAAACAAGAAATTCCCATAGGGATGAGGCTTGGGACAAATTGATTACAGACTATGTCAGAAGTACAAAAAGAACTCAAGTTAGGATTTAGAATTGACCCTATTTCTTTCACTGCACTTTGATCTTTACTGTTCCCACACTGATGAAGTGAAGCACCATCATCATTTCTTAACTAAATAAGAGCCTGTTGAATTTAACAAGTTATCAGTTTAATTTTAAAAGGTTTTAGTGCAGTGTCTGTAAGTTGTAATTGAATGCTTTTTCTGTATCTCTGCAGCAAAGTAAGCCTTCCTCTGGCAGGAAACAGGGATTAATGCATGTTATCCTTAGCCTGTGTATGTAATTTCTGCTGCGAGGGGAAAATAGGCGGCAGTGTCGCTCACAGACAAATATTATACTATGGAGGTTTTCAGGTCATGTGTTGGAAAATTGGTAAAGTAACCACTTTTGAATTTAAATTGTTTGCATTTAGATTTTGCTGAATTGATTTCACTGCAGTCTGTGTAGCAGAAAAATATAAGGCTAACATTGTCTGCATATGTTAATCTCTACCTTTTAATTCCCTTTTCAGAAACCCGATCCAAGGTCCATGAGAAACAATGTTGATCGAGATGACGGTGGTCTCCTGGATCCAGTAAGTTTTTGTAGTACGCTGTTTGTGGCACAAGTAGACCTTCTTACTCTGATCATGGGAGGGAAAGATGTGTGACCTGTTTATAATTTTAATCACAGATGGTTTTTACCAGTAAGTTTACACAGGATATGATGTGGGAGTTTTGTTTGAAGTTGCCATATGCATGGTGTGACTTAAACAGAAGTTTTGATTGGAAAAACCAAATCAGTCTTATAAACAAACCAACTTCCCCACTAAAATGCCTTTGCCAGTTACCCTACAGTGTTGTGCATTAGCATTTCTTGCACAACTTCCAAATTTTCTACTCTTGTTGTTTAAATTTATGTGCATGTATCATTTTTATTGCATCCTATAGTGTTAAGCTTATGAGTTTGCAGAATTCAGAAAATACTTTTCAAGCAACTTGAAAATATCACCTGGATGTGGCTATTGGTGGATCACAGCAGGTCAATATGTTAAGAAAATGATGGGATCTTGGCCCAGAGATTCCTGAATTGTTGCCCGGACTATTCTAGGGGACACTAAGATAGACAAATTTGTTCCAATTGTAAAATTCTCTGGCATCCACAGCTTAAATGGTCAGAGTGGCAAAGATGAAATGCAAGTTGTCCACCTCTAGGATAATAATGTGCTACCTAAAATTGAAAGGACAAAAAAAAAATGTCTGGGCTTTTTGCTGCCTAGGAAGCTGCAAGAATAACTTTCAATCTTGTTTTTAAAGAGCTGCTATTAAAAGCTAGCATTAAAAAATTAATTATGTTAAGGAGTGCAATTAAATGTAATTAATTAATGTAATTAAGCCAATCAGATATATAGACTCTATTATGACAATGTTTGTATTTTCATTCTTTTCCTTTTTTCGGTAGAGTGGCAATCAACACATATATCAGCCTGTGGGTAAACAAGGTAAGAATTGAAGTCTACCTTCCGCACAAAGTTCGTGTTTTTTGCTCAATAAATGGGGATAGATTTTAGAATAAAATTTTAATGACTGGTTTCAGATCCTATATTTGTGCTTCCGCCAGAGAAACCAAATAAAACTCATGCTGGCATCACTATGGTATTTGATAAAATACATGCTTTCCCCTTTCACTCTTTCGATACAGCACAAAAAGAGCAAATGCTTTGATAGTCTTCAGTAGCAATTATGATTTTAAAAAATGTAAAAGCAGCCTGATTTGTAGCCACAGCAAGGAGTCCCAAACGTTGTATCAGAGGAAGAAACTTAGTTTGATAGAAAACTTAAGAAGGCGAGGGGAAACAGTCAAGTGTTGTGATTAAAATAAAAAACAATGACTTGTGAAGTAACAGAATTACTTTCAATGCCACAGTCAGGAGCAGTAAGGGGCACAATTAGCTATGTCACACTTGGATTGAGGTTGAAGATTCCTAAATCAATGGGACAAGTCTGAGGCAGGAGAAAGCTGTTCAAATGAAATGGGTTTCCACTAACCTAAATTGGTACCAATGTCTTTGGAGACAGATTAAATGAGCAGTTTAACATGGAAAGGGGAGGCACATTAATATCTTGAAGTAGGCAGCATTGAAGGGTGGTGAACGAGGTTATGGCAGTAGAGATCGGATTCTCATGAAAGTTAAGCACATAAAGGAGAACTGAGGCATAAAGCAGTCAGATGCACAAACTGTCTTCATACCAATTGTAGGAATGTAACCAACACAAATCCATCCACAATGGTGGTGCATGGCATAATTTCAAAATTTGCAGATGACATAAACGGAAATGTCGTAAATCAAGTGAGGAAAACAATAATAGACTTCAGGAGGACATAGGGAGGCAGATGAAATTCAATTTAGGAAAGTGTGAGGCAATGCATTCTGGTAGGAAGAATGAGGAGGGCCAATAAAATTTAAATGGTACAATTTTAAAAGGGATGCATAAACAGATATGGGAGTGGTTGGGTGCAAATCTTGAGTAGCAGGATAGGTTAACAAAGTAGCTAATGAAGTATATGGAATCCTGAGCTTTATAAATAGAGGCAAAAGTACAAAAGCTTAGAAGTTATGGGGTTTTTTCATGCAGTTATGCAATGAACATCACTGGCAAGGGCAGCATTTATTGCCCATTCTAAATTGTCCTTGAGAAGGTGGTGGTGAGCTGCCTTCTTGAACCACTGCAGTCTCTGTGGTGAAGGTACACTCTCAGTGCTGTTAGGTAAGGCATTCCAAGATTTTGATGTAACAACAATGAAGGAATGGCAATATTGTTTCAAGTCAGGATGTGTGTGGCTTTGGGGGGTACTGGCAGGTGGTGGTGTTCGCATGCACCTGCTTCTGCTGTTGTCCTTCTAGGTGGTAGAACTTGCGGGTTTGCCAAGTGCTGTCAAATAAGCCTTGGTGAGTTGCTGCTGTGCATTTTGTAAATAGTACACACTGCTGCCACGGGGTGCTGGTGGAGGAAGGAGTGAATGCTTAAGCTGGTGAATAGGGGCGCCAATCAAACGAGCTGCTTTGTCCTGGATGGTGTCAATACAAATGAGGCCAAGTCCTCAATTGACCAGGCCTCGTACTGTGGCAATCGAGCATTCCACTGGTCAGATGCACAACATCCGCTCTCTGAAGAAGTCTATCCTACATTCTGTGAAAGTATTTATAATTGAGTATCCATTATCTTCATTTTTGCAGAGATGTACTATTTCCAAGTTGCCAGTCTCATAACAATCAATATAAATAAGGGCTTTGTTCTGTTTTATCTTTTTGTCCAATAGAGCATGCAGCACCACCAAAGAAGCCGCCTCGACCCGGTGCCCCTAGCCATGGAGGAAGCATCGCCAGCCTAAACAGTCCAATTGACAGTTACAATGAAGGAGTGAAGGTTAGCATTTATATGAAAGCTTGCACCTCTAATCAATGAGCCATCATGTCTGAAATAATAATTATATGCATTTTTCATTTGAGACAATAGTTTGAGTAGGAGCTGATAGTTTTATGAGATTGCAGGTGAATTCTTATAAAAGCTTTGGTAGTTGGGAACCAAATGGTTTTCTAACCACTATAATATAAAAGCAGAAAATGTTTGAATTGTACAATAAGTTGGCGAGAACCAGGAAGAAGAAAGCTGATTCACATAATTGCTCCCTCAAACTGCCATATAGTTTAATAAAGTATCTCTTTCCTTGTGGTTTTAAATTATATGTATTGTTTCTAAGTCCCTGTGTTCAGAACAATTTCTACAGCCATCACCAGAATAGAAAGAAAGAACTGTTATTTATATAGCAGCTTTTCACAACCACCAGGCATCTCAAAGCACTTTACAGCCAGTTACTTTTGAAGTGTAGCTGTTGTTGTAAAGGAAATACGGCAGCAAATTTGCTCACAGCAAGCTCCCACAATGGCAATGTGATAATGATCAGATAACCTGTTTTTGTGACCTTGATTGTGGGATAAATTTTGACCAGGACTCGGGGGTAACTCCCCAGCTTTTCTTCAATATGGTGCAAGATGGGATCTTTTATGTTCACCTGAGAGGGCAGGCAGGGCCTTGGTTTAATGTCTCATCCAAAAGATAGCACCTCCAACAACGCAGTACTCCCTCATTACTGCACTGGAGTGTCAGTCCGGATTTTTGTGCTCAAGTCCTGGTGTGGTGTTGGCCTGCAAATGGATACTAGTAAGTGATGAGTAGATTGATTTCAATCTCCAACTCCACTGAATTCTCAGTTAAGCTATGGGGAGTTGCTAAGCAGTTTGGCGCTTTTGGTTTTTGGAAGCAAGCCTCAATAGTGTGAAAAGGAGGGAAAATAAAGAGATCCTGTGCCCTTATGGAAAACTGAACAGACTTTTACCAGCACTTCATGGTGAAAGAGTTGGAGCTCTTTCTCTGTATTGTCTGCCCATGTATACTGTTGTAAACTGTTAACACTTATTTTCTCCCCTCCTGAAGATGCTGATTGCTTGCTGGTATTTGGTTCGTGGGTACCAATTGACTTCTGATATATTGCTCTTATTCATTTATGAACCTTGACATTTGTTAAGCTATTTTTGCCTCAGGGTGCATCGAGGCCAAACCTAATCAGCTATTCACTGAGTCATCAGGGAGATTCACTCTTTTTTAGATCATGTATTTGATTTTACAGGAAGCTAATTCTGTAATGATACTTCTTAAGGACTGGGTGGTCTTGGTCTGTTGCATGTGCTACAATTTTAATGATTTACTTAAATAAGGTGGAAGCATTGGGTACTGAATTGTTTCATCATTCTTCAACAATATAAAGGGAGGTATTTAAAATTACTGATGCCTTTCAGTCACTTATTTTTATTATTGTACTGCTGACTAAAGACAGTCTGGGAACAAACTTAATGGGCAAGCTTCCCCGCTGGCAGGTTTGAAGGTGGTTAGGTTGGGTGGGGGGTATATGTTAAATCTGGCGAGCACTGTGCACGCCGCCTACCTACTCACCCCTGCCCCGCTGCACTTTTACCAGCGGCAGGGCAGCTTGTTGTGTAGCCCGCCTGCCCATTGTCCAATTGAGGCCCTTAAGTGAGCAATTAATGCCCACCTGAGGGCCTCATCCCACCACTGCCAGCATTTAACCAGCGGCAGGAAAGGCCCACGCCAAGCATTTTTTCCAGCAAATAGTGGGGGAGTTCCTCTCTAACGGATAACGGCCCCCTGAACCCATTGGAGGGTCCTCCCAATGTGTAACACTCCCCAGGGTCCACTCCCCCCCCAATCCCTCCCACCACGGCACCCACCCCCTTCCCTCCTCGCCAGGGCCTGCCACACTGACCTCAAATCCCGGATCCAGCACAGCATGCCTCCTCATGGACCTCACTACAGTACTGTCGATGGCCACTGCTCTCAGTGGCACTGCCAGTACTGGAGAGCTGGCAGCCTCTGTCTGGAAGCTCTCTGAGGCAGGACTTGCTGTTGCTGAGGAGGGAAAGTCTCACCTCAACTCTGTTAAATCTGTGATGGGCAGCTGTGGGAATCCCCAACTTTTTATCTGGGGTATTGAGCACTAAGGTTCCCCATTAAATGCAACCCAATGTATCATGACACCAGGAAGTTGTGCCCAGTGATTCAAAATTTTAAAAAACACACGTTCTACAAATGCAGCTGGAAAGTTGAAGAATAGGTTAAGGTTTTTGGGTATGGGACCTGCTTCTGTGTTATGACACAGCAGTTGGTAAAGGCTGAGTTGTTTAAATCACAGAGGGGAACTTGAACAACTGTCATAACCTATATTTTCAATTGGTATGTTTGAGATGCAGCTCTGAATTCAGAAATGAAACCGAGCTTCCAGAGGCTTTTTTATATAAAACTAAATTAAACATTTATTAATTTAACAACAAATTAAACACATACACATGTCTACAAACTACTACCATAATAACTTTTAAACAAATCCCCAAATTAATCACTCCCAGGTAAATCGTCACCAAGGCAACAGTAACCCATCGACTTTAAACAGGCACCAAAGCGCATTTGACCATACAAATTCAAAATGAGGTTCCTTTCAATTTGTTCCTTTGCAAACACAGTTGTAGGCTTACAGGCTGGTTAGATCTTAAATGCCTCTGCCTGACATACACAAACTCCTTTCTGTTTATACCTAGCTTTCCCTTTGAATGTAAATTTTCCATTGTATCCTAGGCTTTTAATGTCGCATCTTCTAACAATAATATTTTCATCTCATTAATTTTATTAGTAATATTGCTTGGCATCTCCCAGCTAGGTGTAAGGTTTTACTTCCACTCTTGAATGCATTATTCAACAAATGCAAATTTACACTTTACCTTTTAACTTCCTTACGTTTATCTAATTAACATCTCAAAACATCAAAGCACCCAGACTAGCTGGCTTTAATCCAATTAAGCCGCAAACAGACACACATATAGACACAGATCCTACTGCAATTCCAATTAAAAAAAAAATTCCAATAATTTTATAGACACTAATCTCTCTTCATGACATTTGAAAAAGGATCTGCATCCAAAATGTTAACCCTTTTCCTTTTTTTTAATTCATTCATGGGATGTAGGCTTTGCTGGCTGGGCCAGCATTTATTGCCCATCCCTAGTTGCCCTTGAGAAGGTGGTGGTGAGCTGCCTTCGTAAACCGTTGCAGTCCATGCGATTTAGATATATCTGCAGTGTTAGTAGGAAGGGAGTTCCAGGATTTTGACCCAACGACAGTGAAGGAATGGCAATATATTTCCAAGTCAGGATGGTGAGTGGCTTGGAGGGGTGGTGTTCCCATCTATCTGCTACCCTTGTCCTTCTAGATGGTAGTGGTCGTGAGTTTGGAAGGTGCTGCCTAAGGAGCCTTGGTGAATTCCTGCAGTGCATCTTGTAGATGGTGTACACTGCTGCCTCTGTGCGTCGGTGGTGGAGGGAGTGAATGTTTGTGAATATGGTGCCAATCAAGCGGGCTGCTTTGTCCTGGACAAGCTTCTTGAGTGTTGTGGAAGCTGCACTCATCCACTTTCCGATGCCTGTGGACCTGTTGTACATTTTAGCATTCGTTGCTTTTCCTCAAGGCCATAATCTAGATTGACGTTCTGTTGCAATGCTGAAGGAGTGCTGAATTGTTCAAGGATCTGTCCTTTGGATAGATGTCAAATGAATGTCCTTGCCAGTTCAGACAGATTTTAAAATGCATGATATGTGAAGACGAGGCAGAACTTCTTACTGTGTCCCAGCCAATATTCCTCCCACAGCCATTTCTTTGGCATAAAATAGATTTGTCCTTTGTTCCTTGGCTGTTTCTGGCTCTTACGCGAGCGGAGGAAAAAAGATCTAAGAATGCAGTTATAAAGATCTTAAAGGTGGGAGTGGAGATAGAAAAGGCCGAGAGGAAGTTGCCTCAAAATTTGCAGAACATGCCAAAATAGGAACTGTTAATTCTTGGAACTCAGTGCCAGTAAGAGTAAGGTGATCATTTTTGTTTTAAAAACTATCAGGAATAATTGTCTGAATGGAAGCAGATTTGATGCTGTCCGTGAGCAAAATAATTTGGAGATGACCTGTCACAACACAGGACATTAAAGGCCGCACCTCAGATTGATAAGGCCATTAAAAAGATAGATTTCTAAGTGTAATCATGAGATACAGAATACAATTGCCGAGAGATGATGATGAAGCTATATATTAAAATAATAAGACTTAAGTTTTATATTGCTGTGTGCAGTATTGTACATCACGTGTGGAAGGAAATTGAGTCTTTAGAGGGATGCGAAGCAGATTTACTAGGATGCTGTCCGGTGTAAGGAAACACAAACATAAAGAAAGACTGGAACAACTCAGATTACAGGACAGTATGGGAAAAGTGTTAAAAATTATGAAAGGATGAGACAGGATAGATGGGGCCATAACATCTGAGATCCAAAGCAGTGTAACTGGGGGGGGTACCCCAAAGAAGCACTGGGGAACCCCACCCTCCCGGAACTTGCCCGGTAAGGTTTGCACAGTAATTGCCTGGGAAGTGCAAATTTCTCATGGGCAATTGCCCTGCACTGGGAACCATCCAAAAATGCGGTTTAAAGTCGGAAACTTCAGATGGTTCCGACTGTGTTACATCCATAGTTACCTAGAAAAAGTTAGAAGAATTAATACCACTTCTAATTTCTGGGTAACTACTGCACAGACCCACACCAAGCCCCCACAGGACTACCCCAACACTCCCAAAACCCCAGGGACCCCAACTACCATCCCCTACAGGACTCCCCCCACCCCATGGGCCTCCCCCTAACTTCCGATTATTCCCCAATGGGGACTCCCCACCCCCACGGAATCCCCCTCCCCCACATGAAACCCTTCTCTACGACCTACCGCCACCCCCCACCCACCCCGCGACCTGACTCTTGACTTTCACCTCCATCCCCCTCTCCAGCCAGGGTCGACCCTCATCCCATCCCCAAGGCCCTACCAGACCTGACCCGGCCCCACACCCCCTTTCTTCCTGGCTTATCAAAGACCTTTAAATCTGGCTGGATCTTTAAACTTACCTGCTTTACAGCAGCTAATGCCATAAAAAAAGGAGACATGGGCTCCTTCCCTCTGATGCAGCAGCGCTCAACTGAAGGCCTCAGGAGTATGCCCCACTTCACAGTTCTCGCCCGGACTGAGCCAGAAGGTCAGGTGAGACAGGATCGAGAAGATTTAAAGGTTAAAAATGTAGGAGCAGAGTGACAATCAGACTCTGATTGTCACTCTGCAGAAGTTCAGGCCCATAAAATTGGTCTGTA
Organism: Cetorhinus maximus; assembly: GCF_964194155.1. Lineage (NCBI taxonomy): Eukaryota > Metazoa > Chordata > Chondrichthyes > Lamniformes > Cetorhinidae > Cetorhinus > Cetorhinus maximus. Next base: position 156,253,212 of record NC_135882.1, read on the forward strand.
TTCAGCGATTGAAGGGTCTATAATGAGGGACCCTGGTAAATGATTGCAAACAGACGGCAAGATGTAGAGAGTTATGAGGCTGCGGAAGTCACTTCCAGGGTTAGTGGTTGAGCCAGAAACTATGTCAACATTCAAGATTAGATTGGATAGGTGGATGAAGGGAAAAGGGACGAGATGATTTGAGAACATACGGTAAATATGATTAGGACTCTTTGCTTGAAGGAAAGTAAATGCTGACAGACTGATTAGGCCAAAGGGCCTAGTTTTGTGTTGCAGCTTTTAAATATCTGTGTATGTTTTTAGATGTTTTGACAGGACAAGCTGTAAATATTGAAGTTTTGCTTTCAGACCGTTTCAAACATGCTGAATCCCAACCCTTTGTCACAAAAACTGAACAACATAAACCTGAATCAACAAACATGAAACAGCCATGGTCCAGTGTTTCGTTACACAGCTGTGCCAATAATCAAGAATGATGACCAGCAGTTACTTTCACATATCAGTCAAATAAAAATAAGCAATGAGGAGGAAGGGAACAAGCATCAAGGAATTGAATCACTGTTTAAAAGCTGTCAGTGATGGTTGTACTGAAACTTGGAATACTGGGGTTTATGTGGTATATTCTGTGCAGCTGTATGGAAAATGGACTGTGGCTCTTCCATGAAAATAAATAAAACTGCTTGGTTCCCATGGAGTATATAATGAGTGGAGTGTACTTAAAGGCACCATCAGGGAGCAAAATAAACATTTTTATTTTAAGAGTGTTATCCTGGAGAGATGCACAGTTTTGAGAACAAACAACATTTTAAAATAATTTTGAAGAGTCTTGCCATTTTTTATCTGCTGTGAAATGGCCTATTTCACCACACTAAGTTAAAATATCATGCTATTCAACTTATCCAGCTTTTCCATATTTGTTTCTTCAAATTTTTCTAGTGGGAATAGGCAACACCCAGCCTAGCACTAAGTTTAAAGATCTTAAGCTCCCAAAATCACTTACAGGTCTGTGTAAAGTAAGTTGATCTCAGCCAGGCTAACAGTTGTGGACACTTAATTGGTCTCTATTCCAATTGGCCTCAGTGGGAAAAGGAAGCAAAAAAACTCAGCTAAGGCTCAGACCCGCCAGTACTCACTCACTGGTGGCTATTTTTGTCTGCCCCAATCACGCTTAAAGTCAGGACAGTCAGCAGGCAAAGCCCCCTTTTAAAAAATCTCACCCGTTGGATGATCAAGGTCACCCAACTCAATTTTCAGTCAAAATATTCCTGCCCAAAGCAGGCAGCAGCCTTATTTAAATGTTTAAATTGTAGTACCCCGACACAGTTTTCTTGTACAAGTGGCTGGAACATCTGGCATACAAGCTCTGTTGAGTGGTACTTAATGGTGCTAAACCATTTGCTATTGAATAGGCGAGCAAAGGCTAGGAATGGAATTGTTTGATTTTTCCCTCATCCTTTTTCATTAGAAGCAACTGACTCCCCATCATATTTCGGTTGTGATGTGCCTGAGATTAGAAATATGAGATCATGGACTCAAACTTCCAACATAATATCATAAACTTTAAAAACCTTTTATTAAAAATGATGGGAATTTTATTATAATGGAAAAAATTGACATTACAAAAATATCAAGGGCCAAGAGTTCAGTAGTTATGATTTAGTATACTGTTAAAAACCCAGTTACACCTCATTAACAAAGTGTAATTATTTTGGAGGTTTTAACAATGATATTACAGTGTAAAAGGCGAGGTTCTCATCAGTTCAGTCATTTCTAAAGATTTGCCGTTTGCAGGGACTTCAACAGCATTCCCTGTGCCAGAGCAGGAGATCACTGACAGCAACTTTTGGATTTCCACGTTTAATTACATTTGCGTGGATGCCAGAAGTTGGTATCAGTTTCCTGAGTAATGACTTTGAAGGCTGACAGTTTTGCTGTCATTACAACTGTAAACTCCAGTCAAAAAATATGGACTACAGCAGTTCAAGCAGAAGGCCCACCACGACCTTCAGGCAACTAGAATGTAATAAATTCTGGCCTTGCAGTGGCTCCCAAGAATAAATTACATAAAAGAAGAAAGGCATTCTTAAAATCCCCTTATGAACTTAATCATCAGTACCATCTATTTTTGTTTAGCTTGATCCGCATCCAATATGCTTGAGTCTACTGAACTGCTAATGTGTAAGGTATTTAGTGATGTCTTTTCCGTTATGCTCCTTACAGTTACCAAGCTTCAGATTTTAGTTTTCCTTTTGTAACTTGCGCTAAAACCAGTCCCAATCACTTTATTGTACTAACAATCCTTCAATTTAATTTGCAGTTTTGATATTTTAAGTAATTAAAACTTAAAATAGTTAGGTAATTACAGTAAAATACCTTGCAATCAATGTTAACAATTAAACGATCAACTCATCAAGTTATGACAAGTACTTTGTACAGGAATTTGATGAAAGGGCATATTAACGTTACCTAAAAGGGCAAACTTGTGCTCCTTTGTACATTTTTCTTTTTGTACCAGTGAAGCAAAAATATAGTTCAAAATTGTTGACCTAATTATTGTGCCTGAAAGTCAGATTCTCCAAACAACCACTTCATGAAGCAAACTAGCCTTCACTTTTGCATTGTATTGGTAGGAAGGCTGGCTGAGCAAAGAAATGTTATGGATTTTTTTCCCCTCAATTCCTTAAATATTAACTTTTTTTGATCTCCATTTTGATTGGACCTATCTGATAATGATGTACTTATCTCTGAAGTAGTAGCACTAGTTAAATATCCCATATCTCACAACTCTAGGCACATGTTTCAATTTTGTACTTTTTATATTACCATGCCACAGTAAATTTTTATAATTCACCCATATGGTGTTACATATTTTCTAAAATTTTGAAACTTCTGACTTGAAGGGTAAATTTGTTATTATTACCATAAATCAAAACATATAAGTCAACCTTTGGAGCTTCGAAAAATTCTTCCCATGTATAAATGTGAACTGCCGGTGTTGGTGTAGAAGATAGCCATTTTGAAAATGTGAGAAAAATTTCTGTTCAGTCGCCATGCACTGTCTGCTCTATTTGGGCGCGTCTTAAACTCCTACGCATCTTCTTGGCTACACTTGATATCGCCTGCTTGATCCCATGTGCCGACTTGTATAGTGAGCATAACCTTAAACATGTATTTTTGATCTGAAAAATTGAGGCCAACTCCTAATACGAGTATAGCCCTAAAACATGCATTTATTAGCTAAAAAAATGGGGGGGGGGGGGTCGACCGAGCATAGGCCTAAACATGCATTTTGGCATCCAAAAACAAGGGTTGTCGTCTACGCCGGTTCGACTTATACTCTGCTATCTATTGTAAAGAAGTGGGAACTAGACTATTATTGAATGATTTAATAACTCGCAATGGTGAATGCATTAGAAAGCAGAATTGATTATATAAACAGCTTCCACAAAAATAATAATTCTTGTCTGGATTTAGAAGTTGGCCTATTTTATGTACAGTATGCTTACCTATCAAACTACATGGGCACCACAGTTTGAGTTGCACAATTAAATATGACTATTCTAAGCCATGTGCCACAATCACACATGTACTTTCTGATAATTTACTTATCAATGTCATTCCAAATTTTAATTTTTCCCTGCTTGAGCATATACCCTTACGTGTTATTCTGTATTTTAAAGAAGCATGATATGTAATACAAAATGACTCATAAGGGTGTCCTCTCGGGCAATGAAGCATGGTACAGATAGGCATGTAAACCCTATGACTCGTATGACTCCACAATATAACCCGATATGTTGACCTGCAAGCCTTGGGTTGGTGTGAGGTTATCTGTTTTGATTACATTTTTCTTTTAAGTTGTGCATGTCAGAGTGAGTTCACATTTCACTCTTAATCTTCCTCTAAATCATGATCAAATGTCTGCAAAGCGATGCTTATTTTGTTTGTGAGAAAAGCCAAAACTAGAAACTTTATATAAATATCCTAGCAGTAAGTAATCTTACCTGTACAAGTGACACAGGGTAGAGGTAGAAGATTTTTTTTTAATTCCAATGAAACAAGTATGCAAAGATCATAGAAATGTCATTGAGTGAATGGGAAGAGGTGGCATTAACAAAGGATGAATGGGTTCTTATTGGCACTTTTGTACAAACAGGTTAGAAAATAAATTTAAAGATTAAATTGGAGGGGTTTCGTGCAAAAAAATTAGAAGATTATTTAGTTTAAATATTTTCAGAAGCAGTTTAACATAGGGCATAAAAACATATGATTTTCTACTTGCATACGAACATGTGAATTAGGAGCAGGAGTTGGCCATTCAGCCACTGAACCTGGTCTTCCATTTGATAAGATCATGGTTGTTCTGCTTGTGACCTCAACTCTATTTTCTTGTCTACTCCTATAACCATAGATTCTTGATTGACAAGGGAGTCAATCTAACTTATCCTTAAAAATATTCAATGATCCTGCCTCCACTGCTTTCTGGGGAAGAGAATTCTTTGAATGTCCTTCCTGTGTTTCTTAAAAGCAGAATTTCCCTACTTCACACCTCTACTGGTAGATGCAAAAAGAAAAATAAGAAATAACTTGTTGGTGTGAATTTAGACATACCATTGTATAACAGTAAGCTTGGGTGATTGTCCGTGCACAAATCTGTGTCTACAGTTTCTCCTTCTACCTCATTTGAGTTTTTTTTTATCTCTTGGGTTGTATTGCTAGCTGCTGCAATTTTTTATTGCCTTCATTATGAAGTCAAACATTCATCCAGTTTCCTGCTTTTATGGTTCTTTTCTATGCAGTAAAACTATTTAATTTTAACCAAGGGATGGACTTTATTATTTGTTTGGTATGGTCTAGTGATTTGATTTGCATGATTTTTAAATAATGCTTTTAGTTCAACAAAATAACCTCTTAAAATGTAATTATGTACACGGCAGCTTTTAAATTGCACTCTAACAAGTTTGATGATGCATGATATATTTAGGCTGCCATTTTCTTCACAGCTTTTAACATCGTTTTGTTAACTGCACATTGCATTATTGGTTTGCTTGCTGCATTTTTAATAATTGTTTTCCTTTTTTTCCCCTTTTGGTAAATTGCTTTAACCTTCACATTGTGTTCACCACTAGCCATGGAGGGTAAGCAAATAATATGTGTATTTCTTTTTAATTTTTGTCTGACTTGTAATTATTGTATCTGTTCCTTCAAGGTGACATGAAAAGGGCTGTATGATTGCAACATGTTTCTTTGAAAACAGTTAAACATTTCGATTATTATAGTAGTAGTGCACTTTCCCACAGAATCTATGCTTGAATAAATAAGGGTTTAAAAAAAGAGTGGTTCATAGAAATATACAGCACAGTAGGAGATCATTCAGGCCATCGTACCTACATTGGCTCTTTGAAAAGGCTGCCTGAATGGTCCCACTGTGCTGCCCTTCCCCAAAACCCCTGAACTGCTTTATTTCAAGTATATATTATATCCAATTCCCATTGAAAGTTACTGTTGAACCTGCTTCCAGCACCCTTTCCTGCAGTACATTCCAGATGGTTGAAGGACAGGATGAGAAAGATCTGTTTGGTTCAGTTAATTGTGCACTTTGGGCTTCAGTAAAGCTTTTAAATGAAAAATTGTTACAGTATGGCTTTATATGTCCGTGTAAAAATTCATATGATACCACATTTGAAATTTAAACAGCCATGTTAGAATCCTAGATATCAGAAATTAATGGCCAAACAGTAACCAAATTATGTTAGTTTGACAACGACTAATTAGGATTGTAATCTCACTGCTAAAATTCTGAAATGAAATTTGTGAATTTGGTGATGAGCACTGGACACAATCAAAGCAGGAATTTCAGTTCATTACTGCTGGTGCTCTGTGCATTGGCAATCGTCTTGTAACTGCACAACAACCATAGTGTTGGTCGCATGAGCTTTACAGTCCTCCTAGCTTGGATGATTGATCATGGACAATTAAAATGGAGCCAGCGATAAGAAGGCGCAGAACAAATTGCTATTTTGGTAATCAGCAAGGAAAGATTATTTGGCTTTACTTCATGTGCAGAACAATTCTATTGTGTATTAATTACGCTCCATATTTCCCACTTCAAATAAAAAATCGGCCAAGCACAAGTTATAAAATTTTCTGGTGATTATAATATTGCTTTTGACTGACCTTTGCACTCATTGACCCTCTTCTCATCAGATACTTTGAAAGTAAGCATGTTTAGAACCATCATTGGTCCTTATTGCCATGTATTTTACGTAGTAGTCTTATCACCTGAAACTAAAAACTGTATTTTAGGAATACCGAATATTTTGCTTTGGTAAAATCCGGCACTTTTTGGTCTCCATCTTATCCATGTCATTTGGGATGGCTGGGTATTTCTGCTGAAGTAAAAAAATTAATTAACTGATTAACTTGAGCTGCTGCAGGTGAAAGAGACAAAGGACAAGGACCATTCTCTTGCCTCCTTGGCATTTTTGTTCAAGCTTTATGTGTACCACAATGGACTGGAGAAAGAGAGAGAGAGAGAAACCTAGACAAAGTAAATTGACCAAAAAATAAATAAATTTGGGATTTTCACCGAATTTGACTAGTAATTTCCTTTCTTCATGCAATATGTTTAAAAACAGACCTGCTATGAATAGTCAAATTCTGACTGTCTGTGTAGGTGAATGCCACATTGTTTTTCTAATAACATTCTTGTCACTCAGAGGTGAACTGAAAACTATACCAGCAGATGAGCATGAGTTTATGGACAATGACATTGCAATCTGAAGTTAACGTATCATTAAATTTTAAACTCAAAGTTATAAATGATTTCCTCCCAGGCATTTTTTTAAAATTGGTATGGTTATAACTTGGTTCATCCAAGCCCCTCAATTTTCAGCATATCAACAGTTGTCAAATTATATGATATTAGCACAACTGTGCACTTTTTTGAAGTACAAATACTAAAAAAGGCAAAACAATTTCATATTGCTTTACATTGACAGCTTTTCAGGCATTATGCATCTTGGAGTTTGTACAACTTTTTGAATAATCTTCACAAAACGCTTTTTAGTATTTAATTTTCTAACCTAAAGGGAAAGTGCCATAGAATCTGTCACCATGTGACAAACATGTCTGATGTATTGAAATAACACATAATTCAAAAATAACCATAAGATTCTATGCTCCACAATAACATGTACTTTACGAAATGTTGTGCAAACGTACCTTGTTACAAGTGAAATAAATAATGAAATTAAGCTTTTAATAAAAAGTTAGAGATCAATTTAGGCATCATTTTTGCAGAAAATGGATACTCCCTTTTCTAGTCACCTTCTGACCTTGTAACTAAACATAATTGTTGTGTATTTAACAACACATTCAACTGAATTACTTGTGTGGTTGTAATCACCCTTTTACTAACATGTTTTACATTGATTTTGAATCACTTACTAGGTAAACTACTTTTATTAATGTTCTGTGGCCTTGTTTTGATGAATTGCTGGTAGAACGTGTTACTTGAATGAGATTCCATATGTAGCGTACTAAAATACAAGTAAGAAATGAATTAAGCATGGGGCTTGCCCTAGCCAAAAATTTGAACATCATTTTTGCTTTCAAGTGTACTCAATGCTCTCAACTACAATTTGACATCAATGGTTCTAATTAGGAATGAATTTTGATAGTGTGCTCAAAGCTATCGAGTACGCTCAAAACTATAACCAGCGCACTCAGCTTTCCGTGAGCTGGATAGCTTTATCAGATGCACTCAACAACCTGCATTGAAAGTTACAAGGAAATTAATTACTTCAGTAATATCTGAATTTATTCAGTTTTTCAATTAGCCCAAAAAAAATTGTTCCGCTATAAAGTACATGCTTGAGAGCACCACGGTGGATCTCCATCAGTTCTTGATTAATTTTAGTCTCAGGATCTATAAGTTCTATCCACCCGCTCCCAAGGTCTCAGGGTATAAACTCTCCCGTCCCACCCCTCGCCTCCAGTCTGAGGGTGCAAACTCTCCTGTCTCCATCCGTCCAGTCCCCAAACTCCCTCCCCTCTGTCCCTCCCCTCTCTCCCTCCCCTCTCTTCCTCCAGCTTCCTAACCCTCCTCCTCTCGCCCTCCAGCTTCCTAACCCTCCTCCTCTCGCCCTCCAGCCTCCAAACCCTCCCCCTCTCTCCCTCTAGCCTCCAAACCCTCCCCTCTCCCTCCAGCCTCCAAACCCTCCCCTCTCCCTCCAGCCTCCAAACACTCCCGCCTCCTCCCGCCCCCTTGAGATCTTCAGTTTATTGGGGACGGTGAAGGCGGAGGAATTGTGGGGAGAAAGAGGGTAATTGGGAGAGAATGGGGGAAAGGGGGAGGAGGAAGGGAATAAGGGGGAAAGGGGAGGGAAATAAGGGGGAATGGGGAGGGGAATAAGGGCGGAGGAGAATAAGAGAAGTGGGGGAAGAATGGTGGGGAGAGAAAGAGAGAGGAGGAGGAGTGAAAGAGAGAGAGGTGGGTGTGGAGAGGAAGGAAGAGAACCTGGGCAACCTAGGGGGTCCGTGATTTTCCCTGAATTTTTGAAACCCGTTTTATCTCTTCGACCAAGCTTTTGGTCATATGACCTAATACTGCCTTATGTTGGCTCATCCTACCTTAAAAGTTTCAGCGGGGAGGAAGAAGATTGCTCGGGGGTGATTTGAGGGCAGCGGCGGGGGGGCAAGGTTGCAGAAGAAAATGGTTTATGGGGAGCAAAAATTGCTCGTCGGGGTTATGGGGGAGAAAGTTGCTCTGGGAGGGTTGACAGGAGAAAACTGCTGCAGCTCAGGGGTTTGGTGGGGTGGATGGGGGTGGCAGTGGGCAGGGTTGTGCTGCACAAGTTGTAGGTTATAAAGAAAAACATAAAAATACCGTATCAAACAAGGATCTGCTTTTCTAAGGTAGCTCAGTTTTATGATGTTTGAAGATATCGAAATTCAGAAATATGGAAATAAATTTTATGATCATTTTTGGTGTCTAAATGCTTAAGTGATATTGCTAATTGCAAATGTTTGAGTGCTGTAGTTTGGGGCAATTGATGGCATTGATAGAAAATGCTGGAAAAGCTCAGCAGATCTAACAGCATCTGTGGAGAGAAAAACAGAGTTAATTTTTCGAGTCCATATGACCCTTCTTCAGAGTTAACGTATACAGGACTCAAAACATTTATTCTGATTTTCTCTCTACAGATACTGTTAGACCTGCTGAGCTTTTCCAGCATTTTTTGTTTTTGTTTCAGACTTCCAGCATCTGCAGTATTTTGCTTTTACTTTGATTACATTATTGTCAGTTATGGAACATATAATGTTAAATGATAGCTAAATGATTGGTTTTGAGTGCAACTGATGTCAAATGATTGCTTTTGAGTATAATTGATGTTAAATGATAGTTAAATGATTGCTTTTGAGTATAATTGATGTTAAATAATTGCTTTTGAGTATAATTAATGTTAAATGATAGCTAAATGATTGCTCTTGAGCACAATTGGTATCAAATGAGTGCAAATGAACACTGTTGAATGCAAATGATGTCAAACTTTTCAGGTAGGTGGCAGATGTTTTGCAAAGTTTATTTGTCTACTGCAGAGCTCAGGATGCTTGATTTGAACATTTGCTTATAATTACATAATATTGAATGAACTTTTCCACTTTTACTTAACCAGTTCATATAGAAGAGTCATATAGTTTATTTATCATTTGAGACTTAAAACCATTTGCTGCACATAAGCACATGGTTATTGAGTTTTCTCCAAAGTTATGGTGGGACAGAGACTTCTTCATTTTATTCAGTTTAAGTGTGGTTATGTTTTGTTCTTGTTTAACCTTTCTTACTGAATTTGTCTCATTATTTACATGAATATTACATTGATAGAAGTTATAAACCTTTCTCTTTACTTGTCTGTTCTGCTTGATAAAGTTCTAAATTGTCAAACCGATTTATCTGCCTACTGCAGAATTCTGCATGTCTCCAATGAAGATGTATTGTTCAAGTACAGATCATCATAAAAATTAGCAGTCAGTGAGAAACTGGGTGGTGCAATGAAATAGAACACAACACCTTTTCAACTTCTGTTTAAATTCAGCCCAATCCAGAGATGAAAATGGTTTCAAGGTTGAGAGAGCCCTATATGAAATGTGATTTGGCAGACTGTTTTGTTGAAAATTCAGCTCAATTACACCCTTATTTTTATCACTCATTGGTACTAAATTATGGTTTTACTCTGCAGCAATAAAAAAAGCTGCATGGGAAATTAAGAAATTGGTCTGGTAACTGCATGGAGATAGGAGTTGAAGCACACTACTGGCACAGAGGATCTTTTCTCTACAACTGACTCTTGCTGCCCTTAATTCAAGAATGGTGTTGTTCCTGGCACTTGGTGCTAAAAGTTATGAGAGTTCAACTTTCTAGCACTTATTTCTATGAGCAGAAAAATGTACAGACAAGTTTACTTATTAAAAAAAAATCAAGTTTTTACGTTATTATTTGGATGGAAAATCCCTCTACATTCTCGAGAGTTTTTAAAATTAAATTTCGAGACTCTATGTAACGGTGACTATCATGGACAACACCACTGGTTGAAGTTGAAAGTTCTGTGCTGTGAATAGTTCTAAATTTAGCATAATTTTGCGAGTTTGGAGATGGGGCAGGAGAAATGCAGAGACAACTTTAGTCCCCAAGGGATTAATGCTTTAAGTTAAATGTTTATAAAGTATATTCTTCTAGATTATTCATTATTTTTCACCTAATTATAATGTCATCCCTTTTTGTTGGCTTATCTGAGACTTTTCCTAATGCTCAATATATTAAGCTCCAGTGTTTAAAAGTTTTAAATTGATGAGTTAGAAAGTTAATGAATCATAAACAAATAATGCTGGAAAAACTCAGCAGTCCTGGCAACATCTGTGGAGAGAGAAACAGAGTTAACATTTTGAGACCGTATGGCTCTTCTTCTGAGCTTTCAAGAAAGTTAATGAAGCTTATTTAGTCCTACAAATTGCAAGAATTCCCATTTATTTTAAAAATCATCTTCCTAGTTTTGGTTCAGTTTTGGGTGAGAGTTAAAAGTAATTTTCTGTTTCAATTCATCAATGTAAAATGTTTCAACTGTACCAAAGTAATATGGCAACTGATTTCTGTATCAAGCCTGATTGTTAACTTACAATGGATCTTCAAGTGGTGAGTGATAAATAGAAACATAGAAAATAGGAGCAGGAGTAGGCCATTCGGCCCTTCGAGTCTGGTCCGCCATTCATCATGATCATGGCTGATCATCCAACTCAATAGCCTGCTGCCGCCTTCTGCCCATATCCTTTGATCCCTTTCGCCCCAAGAGCTATATCTAACTCCTTCTTGAAAACATACAATGTTTTGGCCTCAACTACTTCCTATGGTAGCGAATTTGACAGGTTCACCACTCTCTGGGTGAAGAGATTTCTCTTCATCCCAGTCCTAAATAGTCTACCCCATATCCTCAGTCTGTGACCCCTGGTTCTGGACTCCCCCACCATCGAGAATATCCTTCCTGCATCTACCCTGTCTAGTCCTGTTAGAATTTTATAGGTTTCTATGAGACCCCCCCCCCCATTCTTCTGAACTCCAGCGAATATAATCCTAACCAAGTCAATCTCTCCTCATCCCAGTCCCGTCATCCCAGGAATCAGTCTGGTAAACCTTTGCTGCACTCCCTCGATAACAAGAACATCCTTCCTCAGATAAGGAGACCAAAACTGCACATAATATTCCAGCTGTGGTCTCACCAAGGCCCTGTATAATTGCAACAAGACATCCCTGCTCCTGTACTCGAATCCTCTAGCTATGAAGGCCAACATACCATTTGCCTTCTTTACCGCCTGCTGCACCTGCATGCTTACCTTCAGCGACTGGTATACAAGGACACCCAAGTCTCGTTGCATATTCCCCTCTCTTAACTTATAGCCATTCAGATAATAATCTGCCTTCCTGTTTTTGCTACTAAAGTGGATAACCTCTCATTTATCCACATTATACTGCATCTGCCATGCATTTGCCCACTCACTCAGCTTGTCCAAATCACACTGAAGCATCTCTGCATCCTCCTCACAGCTCACCCTCCTACCCAGCTTTGTGTCATCTGCAAATTTGGAGACATTACATTTAGTTCCTTCATTGAAATCATTAATATATATTGTGAATAGCTGGGGTCCCAGCACCACACCAAGTGCATTTGGTGTAATCTTGAAACATTGATGCACTTTTTCAAATGAATGGGTATTTTGAGAATAATGGATTATTGAGAGTGATAATTGTAATCTCATTAAGAGGAGACGGTGCTGTGGGCTATGTGAGCAATGCTGACGAGATATGTAATGATCAACTGAACCCCATAATTAAATTACAGCCTTGAAATTGTGTTGTTATTCACAATTAATTCTGTAGTGAGGGCAGTCTTTCTAGTTTTATGGTGTGCTACAGCATACTTCTTTACAAAGGCTGACTGACAAGTCCTTGATGTGTGAAAATGTTCACACAAGAGACCAACCATTGTGGCATTGTTTAGAAATGAAATGTATTTAACAGCTGAGAATTATTTTGTCCAGCATATGCTATGAATCAATGATATTCTATGATTCTCATGAAGCTAAGAAGATTTATTTACCTGACAATCAGTGATGATATGTTGTAATTTGAAGAAATGGATTATAATATGATGCTAACCAGCTTGATTCTTGTAATCCAGATTCAACCACAAGAAATAAGCCCTCCACCCACTGCAAACCTGGACCGTTCCAATGACAAAGTGTATGAAAATGTAACTGGATTAGTAAAGGCTGTGATAGAAATGTCTAGTAAAATCCAGCCAGCACCTCCAGAGGAATACATACCAATGGTAAAGGTGAGAAGTACTTTTAAATTTGGTACTGTGGATACCCTTACACTTGCAGTTAGCACTAAGTCTCTGGAAAAAGTATAAACAAGCATGATTGATGAGCACAAAAAAATCAGACACTGTCCTTTCAACTCTGGGATCAAATCAAACACAGATTGATGGTTGGAAACTATCTGTTGACTGTAAGGGTCCTTTGTGAAATGAATTTGGGCATTTCCTATCAAGCACAACACTGCACTTAATTGGCACTGAATTGACAATCTCACATAGAAAGACATGGAAAATGTCACGTACATTTTTAACAGAAAAAAGCAAAAATAGCCCAAGCCACTCTGATGGGAAATGATGTAAAATTATTTTAAAGAGGGTTAGAACATTAAAAGCAAAAATTGATGGGGTAATTACCAATTCAGTGTTATCCATCTCCAAATTGCCTGCCAAATGTGCTGTTCTCAGACTTTTGCTAGTACACCCCTTCTACATGGCTATATAGAGATAAATGCAAAAAAAGGATTTCTGATTTAGTTCATTTGGCAGGAAGCCTAACTTTCTTTTTCATGTTAAAATTCACTCGACTCCCAAAGTTTGAGAGATTGTTTGTTGAGCTGATTCAAGGCAATTTTGTGGTCTTCAGTAAAATGTGGCATTTGTATTCATTTATGAAATATTGATGTTACAAATTTTTAATTTCCATAAACCACAGAACTTTAATGATTCTGTAATGTTTCCCAGAGTAGTGAGATCATTTGTGTTAAAATATTGTCAAAACATAATGCCATTCTGAAAGTGGAATGAAAAGTAACCAAATATGATCAGCTTGCTACCATGAATAGAAGGGGATTCTGCAGTTGTTTCTTCTCAGCTCACCATGCTGAAGAGCAATTAAAATGAGATTAGCTAAATAAAATGCTTGAGTATGTCACAAATCAGTGATGTTTATGTGAAGAATAAAATGTTTATTGAATCATGGTCTGCCAAACGCCGCTCAATTTAATTAAATTTGAACAAGGATAAAGAAGTGAGAGTCTTACTGTTCATGTCCTGTACGAAATTGATCAGTATATTGTCAGCAGTGCTTTGATTCTAGTAAATATATTCTCAGGAGGTTGGCTTGGCATTAAGAACTTTATTGGCTACAGTGGATGAAACCATTCCTTCACTTCCAGCAAGCACCCATAGAGAGGTAAGCGAATACATATTTCAGTGTTTGATTGGTCAAATTGATTGCTACTGACAAAGCAACACTTACTACTTGATGAGTAAATCTCATGTGTGTCTGTGTTTGTATATATATAAAATGCAACTGAGCTCACTTCTTGTCAGCATGTTCATTATCGTTTCTTACGTCAATATTTATAAAGGAAACTGCCTGTGTAAACGTGTTAACCTACAACTACACGCTCTCTTCTCTCCTTCCTGCCTCCCCCAACTGCAGTGGAAAAAGTGCAGTACTACCATCGGGCAGGAACATTAATTGCACAGTTGCAACCATTATGATTGTGGACAATGAGAGTTTATGATGGGGAAAATAAACATGTTTTACTAGAATTACCACATTCTTGGAATTTACTAATGAATCAATTTCAATGAAAATCACTATAACACAAAGGACCTACTCATATGTGTATTATTTAGAAAACAGTCAGTCACCTATCAAAGTGCACACGGAGTCAGGATAAAATAGATGATGACAGTAAATCAGAAGGGAGACTGGCCTGCTGTCACGACCACGTAAAAGGCGTTTCCTCAATGTGGTCCGTGAGCTAAGATCCTTTGTGGGTTTGTATGTACCCACTTTTTAACTAGCGATTGCCTATGTATGGGACAGGGTGTTGACACCTGCCTCATCAGCCTGGACCAGGAGAAGGCTTTTGACAGAATATCGCGCACACACGATGGATGTGCTCTCCAAAATGGGATTTGGGGAGAGAATCCGCAATTGGATCCAACTGCTCTACACAGACATCAGTAGCACAGTTTTAATCAATGGGTGGGAATCGTAAAGCTTTCCAGTTAAATCTGGAGTCAGGCAGAGCTGCCCTCTCTCCCCTGTCTTGTCCGTGTGTTACATAGAACCCTTTGCTGAGTCCATCAGGAAGGATTCTGGAAAAAGAGGAGTGACACTCCCAGACGGTGGAGGCACTCAGGTCAAAGCCTCCCTGTACCTGGTGTACCTGGATGATGTCACCGTCTTCTGCTTGGATCCGCTGTTGGTGCGCAGACTGACGAACATCCACAACCAGTTCGAATTGGCCTTGGGAGCCAAGGTAAATCGCGGCAAGAACAAGGCCATGTTCTTTAGGAACTGGGCTGACCGATCCTTTGTCCCCATCACTATCAGATCAGACTGCCTGAAGGTGCTGGGGATAAAGTTCCGAGGGACTGGAGCATGCACTAGAAACTGGAAGGAGTGAGTCGCCATGGTCAGACAAAAACTGGGCATGTGGAAGTGACGCTCTCTCACCATTATGTGTAAGAATCTGGTCACCAGGTGTGAGGCACTCTTGGTGTTGCTGTACGTGGCGCAGGTCTGATCCATTCCTCACTCCTGCGCTGTGATGATCACCTGAGCCATCTTCTGCTTTATCTGGAGCTCAAAAATGAACCGTGTTCACAGGGACACGATGTACAAACCTCCTGGATAAAGGGGGAATCAAACATACCCAACAGCGCCCTCAGCCTTTGTGTGTGGTTGCATCAAGCTGTGCGTAGACTCTCAGGACGCAAACACCAAGTGTCACTACATGCTGAGGTTCTACCTGTCCCCAGTATTGTGAAGACTCAAGCGATCGGACCATGCCATACAACCTATCCATCTTGGAAAAGTTTGTGCAGAGAAACACCTTTGACCACAAGTTCATCAGGCAGTGATCTTCACGTAACATCCTAGAGGCACTATAGGAAAAGGAGATGGTAGTTTCTGTTGGGTGGTTCCTTGAGCAGACTGTCAAAATCATTTGGCAGAATGCCTCATTGCCAGAACTTACAAACAAGCACCCAGAGGTAGCTTGGCTGGTTGTGGGAAAGACCCTCCCTATCAGATCCTTCCTACGCGCCTGGAATCTCACCCATCCTCAAGGTGGCTGTGGTAGAGAAGAGACCGTTGTTCACCACCTTCTGGAACATGCTTTTGCAAAGAAGGTCTGGGGAGAGATGCAGTGGTTTTTGATGAGGTTCATCCTGAGCAGTTCTATGATGCAGGAGTCTGTGCTCTACGGGCTGTTCCCAGGGCCGCACACTGAGGCAAATATCAACTGCGGCTGGAGGATCATCAAGTCGGTGAAAGATGCTTTTTGGTCTGCCCGAAATTTGTTGGTCTTCCAGTGCAAAGACCGAGTGTTGCAGAGTGGCGCACTACAAGATCCAGGACTATGTGCTGAGGGTTGCACTAAAGTTTGAGGCAGCCGCCACAGAGGCACAATGGGGAAAAGGTCGCTGTCCAAGCTCTTTCAGCCATAGAACACCATGGGGCTGGAAATTGTATTGAACTCCATGGGTTGTATGACTCACATTGAATGTATACAGTATTTATTACATGTATCACAATTGTATTGAAGCACCTCAGAGTGCAACATGATCGATGTAGAAAATTTGGATATCATTGCACTTTCTGTAATGACCATTTTGAAATGTTTTGTAATGTTCTTTCAGATATTTTATGAATAAAGTATATTTCTTTTCCAAAAATAACTTTAAAATAACCAGTGGCAAAGCTTTAATCTTCAACAAGACAAAGATTAGTTTATTATAAAACTACTGCCGAAAGTTACTTAAGTCAAAGTGATAGTCATTATCTAAAGTACAGATACAAAGATTAAAATGCAGATAAAGGAAAAAATATGCTTAAAGATGAGAGTTCAAATCAATCTTTGTGAGATATCATTGCGGGCCCGTAGCTTGAATTCCTTCTTTCCCGAAGTGAAGGGGTTGAAACTTGATGTTTGGCTTATCAGTTGCGATAGCTTGTAAAGTCAAAGAGTTGGAGTTTTCCTTCGTAGGTGAACTAGGGAGGTAGGCTCCTTTCCTTCCTGGGGAAACTGCCGTTACCGACATGTGAAGATTGCCTTTTTTTTGCCTCTGCAGACCAGGGATCATTTTTTGGATGCCTTACTTTGTAACTCCCAGTAGCAGAGAGAAACACAGCTTTCACATGGTGTTCACAGTTAGTTGAGCTGAGGGCTGGAACTGACTTCCTGAGGTCTTCTGGGTTCCCTGCACACTGCCACACAAAATGGCTCCTTACAGTCTGCTTTATATAATTTAAAAAACAAAATGGCTTCTATGTTAATTTTCAATAAGTCACTGTTTCAAACAAACAAAGAAGTTAATTAAAAGCAAAAAACTGCGGATGCTGGAAATCCAAAACAAAAATAAAAATACCTGGAAAAACTCAGCAGGTCAGGCAGCATCTGCGGAGAGGAACACAGTTAACGTTTCGAGTCCGTATGACTTAATTCTGTTGAAGAGTCATACGGACTCGAAACGTTAACCGTTTTCCTCTCCGCAGATGCTGCCAGACCTGCTGAGTTTTTTAAAGAAGTTAATTACGTTGAGATTCTTAAGTCCCTTCCTGTCCTGTTCCCTTAGAAGCCAAAAGGTTTTCACGCCTTTTAGAAGATTCAATGGACATCCCTCGAGGAGTCTTTGCATTTTAAGGACTCATCTTTATAGCCAGCTGTAGAGATAAGTGTCTGACAAGTTTGAACAAACAGAAAGATGCCAGGTTGTCTATCCATACTTCCATTTTGAACAAGGCTTTTAAACTCAGTTTAAAGGTTTGAAAACAGAAATGTACCTTTAAAACAGTTGTCCTTAAAACCTGTAATATCATAATTACACGTTTGTGGCACCACTAACCTTGCTTCAATTGAAAACAACACAATATACTGACTCCCTGTGTGTACGATCATAGGTGACTGGTAATTCTAGTATAACCTCTAGCTTTTTTTTAAAAAAAAAAATATGCAGCTGAGGTGTAAATTTTAGAACATGCTCTGGTTTTTACTCTTGGAATCGAGCACATTGCAGACAGATATGGCAACTGTTAGATGCAGTCCAGGGGTCTGCACCTGAGACGCCGGAGCATGCGGCTCTTTAAGGGCTCGTACGGCTCCCGACATTGATTGATGAAACCCATTTTAATGGTAATTAGATGGCTTGTTACATTTTTTTGAACTTTTATTAACATTGTACTTTTGAGAAAGTATCATTTAATTAACAACTTTTTTGCAAAAACCTTTAAAACGTTGTTGAAATGTGCCTCGGTCTTGTTTTTCATTATTATTGACATTTGAGCATTGTGGCTCTTAAAATATTAAACATTAAAAATATTTTTGAATAGATTTTTAAAATGGCTCCTCTTGTTATTAAGGTTGCTGAGTTCTGATTTGGGGTAAACCTCCTTTTACACAACTGTCACCAATATGTCTTAACCCCACGTGCAGAAGAGTCTTTACTGAACCAGCATTGATATTTGTTGCTCATGTGCCTGGTACTTGGCCTCTATAATTGAAAAGACAAATTAATGCCCATCAGTGGACTGTTTGGTGCTAGGAATTATGCATCATAAACTAGATTAAGAATACTCAGACAAATTTCACATGAAGTTATTAGATAGATAGTTAGTTCAATTAGTGCATGTTGTATTTCAGCTGATCACAAAAGTAGAATCACAGATAACACGGAAGAACATTCAGCCCATCATAACTGCTGTTGCTAGCTTTTCAAATGGACCTATTGACTATAATCCCAGTCCCTTGCCTGTTTCTATATTCTTTTGTCATTTCTTTTCAAAGACTTATCCAATTCCATTTTAAATGATGTTGTAGTCTGCCTCACAGCCATTGGTGATAAATCATTTCAAGCTCTAATAACCCTAAAAAAATTACTCCAAACTTTCCCATTTCTTCTGTCATTTAATTTTGTGAATTCCTTTTGATTACCAAATCTCCAGCTAGTACAAACAATCAGTGCTTATCCTCCTAAAACCCTTTTAGATTTTTAAAAAACCTCTATTAAGTCTGACCCCCGCCCACCCTTAATGATCTCTGACTCCAATAAAAGAAATGATGTTCGAAGAAGGAAATCTGCTAACCCCGCTCTGCCTGATTAGCATTTAATTCCAGTCCCACATTGTGATTGAATGTCAATCCACTCAGCGTCGGACCAGTCAGGGATAACAACAACAACTTATTTATATAGCACCTTTAACATAATGAAAATCCCCAAGGCGCATCACAGGAGGATTATAAAACAAAGTATGAAGCCAAGCCACAAAAGTAAATGCTAGGCTTGATGACAAAACCTTGGTCAAAGAGGTAAGTTTTAAGGAGTGTCGTAAAGAATGGGCAACAAATGAGACCTTTCTGGCATTGCTCATATTTTACTGACATATTAACGCACCATTTGTTCAAGTCATCTTTCATTGCTGTAACCCCTTGTTCCTGATATTATAATCAATCCTTACTATAGTGTTAATATCCATCCTATAATGAGTTGCCCAGATCTTCCTACTGTGGCCTAACCAGTGTCTTGTTACAAATACAACATCACTTCTTTGTTTTTATCATAAATAGCCCTATGTATAAAACTCAGAATTGTATTTGCCTTTCTATCATCTTTTGTGCCTATAGTCCCATCTTTAACAATCTATGTATCTCGCCTCCTAGGTCTCTGTTTCTCCACTCTGTCAATAATCTTACCATTTAGGTGGTACATGCTTTCGCTGTTCTATTTCCAAAAATGTAATACTTCAAAAATGTTATGCGTCGACCTTCATCTGCCACCACTCTGCTAACCTGTTTGTGTCATCCTGCATTCTTAGACAGTGTACAACATATGCCCTCATTTAGTAGCATCAGCAATGTGAAAGGGGTACTGTTGTAAATCACTATAACTCCTCAATTCCTGTGTGTCAATGGGTCAAATTTTGCAGGGCTGGAGCATTCATGGTGTGCACCTTTGGACTTTTCAATGCACTCTTCAGCTCAAATGTAATTTGCATCCTACGTTGCTGGAAGTGTGAGCTGAAATGACACATCAAGGGTAATGGGGCACCAGGGATTTTAGTGTTATCTCCTTAACCAATTACATTTAAGGTTTGAGAAAGAAATGTAAGAGCAGCTGAGAAATAGGGTGAATTACAATCAAATCAGACGCAGAAAGAAAAATAGAGAGATTGGATTAAGCGGGAAACGAGGCAGAAAGGAAAAATATTTTTTTTAAATGTAAGTCTCTAAAATGAAATTAGGACTTAAACCTTAAACCTGTCATAAACCTTATGACAAACTTAAAGAAAAAGCATATGATTACGCAAAGACGCGTAGCAGGTCAGAAGATTGGAAAGAATATAAAGAACAGCAAATGACAAATAAGGAAGGAAAAATTAGAGCACAGGAGAAAGCTAGCTAGTAATATAAAGACTGAAAGTAAGAGTCTCTATAGATATTTAAATAAAAGAGTTAACAAAGTGAGCATTGGTCCTATAGAAAGTTCGTCTGGGGAATTGATAATGGAAAGTAGGGGGATGGTGAATGAATTAAACAGTTATTTTGCTTCGGTCTTCACTATAGAAGACACAAGTAACACCCCAGAAATAGCTGTAAATCAGGAAATAGAAGGGAGGAACTCTGGAAAATTACCATCACCGGGGAAGTGGTATTGAGCAAACTGTTGGGGCTGCGGGCTGACAAATCCCCAAGTCCGGATGGACTTCACTCTAAGGTCTTAAAAGAAGTGGCTAGTGAGATAGTTGATGCATTGGTTTTAATTTTCCAAAGTTCCCTGGATTCAGGGAAGGTTCCATTAGATTGGAAAATAGCAAATGTAACTCCTTTATTCAAAAAGGGAGGGAGACAGAAAGCAGGAAACTACAGGCCAGTTAGCTTAACATCTGTCATTAGGGAAAATGTTAGAAGCTATTATTAAAGATGTTATAGCAGGGCACTTCGAAAAATTCAAGGCAATCAGGCAGAGTCAACGTGGTTTTGTGAAAGAGAAAAAATGTTTAACCAGTTTTTTTGAGTTCTTGGTGGATGTACTGTACTTAAATTTCCAGAAGGCATTTGATATGCCACATCAAAGATTATTGTGGAAAATAAAAGCTCATGGCGTAGGGGGGTTAACATATTGGCATGAATAGAAGATTGGCTACCTAACAGGAAGGAAAAGTTGGCTTAAATGGGTCTTTTTCTTGGCAGAAGGTGGCGAGTGATGTGCCACAGGGATCAGTGCTGGGGCCTCAACTTTTTACAATTTATATAAATGACTTGGATGAAAGGACCGAAGGAATGCCTGCTAAACTTGCTGATGACACAAAGATAGGTAGGGAAAGTGAATTGTGAAAAGGACATAAGGAGGCTGCAGAGGGATATCGATAGGTTAAGTGAGTGGGCAAAGATCTGGCAAATGGAGTATAATGTGGGCAAATGTGAAATTGTTCATTTTGGCAGGAAGAATGAAAAAGAAGCTTATTTTCTAAATGGTGAGTGATTGCAGAGCTTTGAGATTCAGAGGGATCTGGATGTCCCAGTACATGAATCACAAAAGGCTAGTATATAGGTACAGCAAGTAATTAGGAAAGCTATTAGAATGTTATTATTTATTGTAAGGGGAATTGATTACAGAATTATGGAGGTTATGCTTCGGTTGTACAGGGCACTGGTGAGACCACATCTGGAGTATTGTGTACAGTACTGGTATTCTTATTTAAGGAAAGATGTAAATGCATTAGAAGCAGTTCAGAGAAGGTTTACTAGACTAATACCAGGAATGGGCTGGCTGTCTAATGAGGAAAGATTGGACAGGTTAGGCTTGTATCCACTAGAATTTAGAAGTGTCAGAGGCAACTTGATTGAAATCTTTAAAATCCTGAAGGGTCTTGACAGGGTGGATGTGGATATGATATTTCCTCTTGTGGGAGAATCTAGAACTAGGGGTCACTGTTTAAAAATAAGGGATCGCTCATTTATGACAGAGGTGAGAATTTTTTTCTCTCTGGCGTAGTGTGTCTTTGGAACTCTCTTCCTCAAAAGGCAGTGGAAGCAGAGTCTTTGAATATTTTTAAGGCAGAGCTAGATAGATTGTTGATCGGGGTGGAAGGTTATCGGGGTAGGCAGGTGTGTGGGGTTGAGGTTACAATCAGATCAGCCATGATCTTATTGAATGGTGGAGCAGGCTCGAGTGGCCTACTCCTGCTCCTAACTCGTATGTCCGTATGTGAGAATGAGACTCGACTGGTTAAATAAGTTAATTGGTTTTGCATTAACAATTTTAAAACAGTTAAAAGGATACCTGCACTTTTGAGGGCAAGTCCTAACTTTCTGCACAAAGTATAATCGCCAATTAATGTGTAAATCCTGCAAGTTCTTAAAAAATAAATTACAGGAGCAGGGTAAGCTGCCGTTTGTGTGAGGAAAAGGTTGGAGCGGTGTAAATCGATCAGAAAGTTATGTAGATTTGCAGCTCATTATTAACTCCTCTTTGCCTGAACTCAGTGCTTAATTTACGCATTAGTAAAGGCATGCATCCATGGAGTCGTCATTGATTTTCCAGGAAGATTTGGCCTAATTTTTCTTTAGTTAAATGGAGCCTTAAAACAAAAGCCCCAAGGGCTCATCTATTGTGTAACTCATAGATTATACAGGCCATTTGGACTCACCAATCCAAGTTGGTTTTTATGCTCCACTTGAGCCCCCCTCCTATATTTTCTCATCTAAATCTGCCATTGCATCTATTCCTTTCTCCTTCAGATGCTTGGCTAGTTTCCTCTTACATGCAGCTATACCATTCACTTCACCCACTCCTTGTGGTAGCAAGTACCACATTATTACCACTTTTTGGGTGAAGAGGTTTCTACTGAATTCTGGATTTCTTGCTGACTAGAGGAAACATTCTCTGTATCCATTCTATCAAAACCTTTCATCATTTTAAAGATTGCCATTAGATCAAATTCTATCGATCTTATGGCCAGAAATTTCCCCCTGTCGGCAGGGGGGGGGTTGTGCAGAGGCAGTGCCCCCGATCAGGTCCACACCGCCATTTTACGTGGCGGGCCAATTAAGGCCCGCCTATCATGACGTGCGCCCGGAAGCGCTGAGCGCTCCTTGTGAGGACGGTGGGGGGGATTCCCTGAGTGGTTCCCTGCACTCTTTCGCGCATGCACGCCAAAGAGTACAGAGATCTCCCTGAGGCACTGAGGTGCTTCAGGGAGATTTGTTTAAGTTATGGAAATTTGAATAAAGATGGGGAAAAAAATTTAAGGACATGTTCCCTCATGTGAAATAGTCACATGAGCTGGGACAAGTCCATTATTTATTTCAAAACTTTTTATTTAAATAATAAACCCTTCATGAAACCTCATCCCGCCCATGGATGAGGTTTCATGAAAAATGCGAAGGCCGCCTGAGCTCTTTGCCTGCCCGACAACCTTAAGGTTGGACAGGCAGCTCTGTTAATTACTTTAATTACTTTTTAACAGGCCTTAATAGGTCTTTGACAGTTTGACGGGTGTGCAGCCGACTCGGCTGTGTGCCCGCTGAACTGAATATCTGAATGACATGCGATGACGCCCACCCAACGTCACCACGCATCATTTTACGTGTCAGCAAGCAGGCCCCGCCCCCACTCGCCGACGGGAAAATGCTGCCCTATGTTTGACTGCATTCTTTTCTTGATATTTTTTCTTTTTGCAAATTCAAGTTTTTATTTGATCATCTGTTAGGTTTAACATTATAATAGCACATTATTATTAACATATTACAAACTATGCTCCCATCTTAGCATATGCAAAGGATGAATTTTATTCATTCAACTTAATACTGCTTAGTTCATATAATCATTGAGATGTTGATACCAGTTTTTACAATTATGCTCATATATCACGGTTTATCTTTTAAATATGTATTTGGTTGTGGAAACCTCTAATCCTTATTTTTCCTCTATAGATTGAGATGGCACAAAAGCTATTGAACTCCGACCTAGCGGAATTAATTGGGAAAATGAAGCTGGCCCAACAGTATGTGATGACAACTCTCCAGCAGGAATATAAGAAGCAGATGCTGACAGCTGCGCATGCATTGGCCGTGGATGCCAAAAACTTGCTCGATGTTATTGACCAAGCCAGACTGAAAATGATTGGAGGTCAGCCTAGACCCCTCTAGCCATCCGAAGCCTGCTCTGGGGGTTCTTGAAATGATCATGTGATCAAATCTACCACCAGCATGTGGAATTACAAAGAGCCAAAAAAAACTTTATATATCTAGATATGTATAAAAAGCAGAACAAGTACTGTCAAGTCGAGGATTCCGGGACACCCGAGGGCTGAGAATTCTTGCTCCACAGTACAGGAACTCCAGACTGGAACACACTGAATAGAAACAGACCAATATTTAGCTGCAATACATCAACCAGGATTTGAACAAAGATGTTATATTTTCAGACTGAAGTCATTTAAGGTAACAAAAAAAACCTTTCTTCGTTACACCACCTCATGTGGAGAATGGAGGTGCTCCTGTATTTCAGCAACACTCTGAAGTGTTAATTAAAAGACTAGCATGTAGAATAGACCTGAGACTGTATCTTGCTTCAAGCAGAAATACATGCCAGTTGTTTAGAGGACACCTGGAACAGATTGTGCTGCATTTGCAGATGCAGCAAAATTGAGTGCTGTGTATTAATATTTCTTCTACCATTGTTTAACTTCATTTTTTTTTAATTATTTAAAACAAAAGCCATGATCACAATTAAAAACAAAATAGTTACTAACCATCTTGTTTCTGGCTTGTCTAGGAGTTTGTTGGGAACAGCGTAGTATGCAGGTGTGGTACATGTTTATTTCTATTTTCCATATGTATTACCTGTTCTCTGGAACTCCCTCCTTCATTTTGGGGTATAAATTATTCTCAGGAAGAATATAATGAACTGTACAGTTATTTGACCTATTAAAAAGGTGTTAACAAAAAACATGACCTTGTAATGTTTTCTGCAGATTATCTGACATGCACCTGCACCGCGTTTCCATTTTTATTAGAAATCATACTTAAACATAGGACTGGACAAGCAACCCAAAGTTGTGAATGATTTATGAGCTGACACCAAAAGAACTGGCCACGAGAGCTTAAGAATCCAATTGATTCACGAATATCCTCCTGCCCTAAAGGGAAGGGAAGCTGGCTTCTGTGTGGCTCCAGTCCCACACTGTGTGGCTCCAGTCCCATACTGTGTGGTTGACTCTTAATGCCCTCTGGGACATAAATGTAACTTTGCCAATTATATTCACGTCCCAAGAACAAAAAAATTGTGAACTTGAACATCCTCAACAACTTTTTGATTTACAAACATATATCTTTTTGTCTGTTTCACCTTGTGTTTCTCTTTGTCCTCTGGAGAGTAGGTGAAATCTCTCAGTATCTGCACAACTCTGTCGCTACATGGATTGCGTTCTGAAGGTTGTATAATTGAACATGGATGTCCTTGTTGAGTCTGGTTTCAGTGACTCCTATATCCTAACTATGTTGCTGCTTCTAAGCAATATAGCTTTGGGAAAAGATTTCTTCAGGACATTTGAGCACTGTAAGATGAAACAACAGCGTTGTAATTTTGCAGAGTTTTCTAAATATTTCAAAAGTAACCAAGAAACCGAAAATTGCTGCCCTAATTTTCTTCAGGAGCTGCATTTCAGCTGAAGATGGGAAACGGGCCATTCAGCCTCTGGAGCCTATTTTGTCATTCGTTTAGATCATGGCTGATCTGTACTTTGACTCTTTTTTATCAGCTTTTCTCCATATATCCTGAAACCCTTAATTAACAAAAATCTATCAATCTACAGTTTTTGGGACAAAAGAGTTCCAAATCTCCTTTGTGTGAGAGAAGTGCTTCCTGATTTAATTCTTAAATGGTCTAGCTCAAGTATTAAGAATATAGCCCTATTGTCTTGGATTGCGCCATGAGGGGAGGTAATTTCTCTCCATCTACTCCATCAAATCTTTTTATAATTTTAAATACCTCAATTAGATCAGCCCTCAACCTTCAAAACTCAAAGGAATACAAATCCAGTTGATGCACTTGTCCTCATAATTTAATCCAATAAACCCTGATGTTATTCTAGTGAATCTGCACTATATCCTTCCAACACCATAATCCAGATGGAGTCTGATGAAAGCACTGTACACTTTGTATTCCAATCCTTTTGAGATAATGGTCAACACTCCATTAGCCTTTTTGATTACATTTTGTACCCTTGCACTAGCTTTTAGTGGTTTGTCTACCGAGGCATCTAAATCCTCTTGCTCCACCACAGCTCTTGGTCTCTCACCGTTAAGAAAATTTCTAATTTGTCTTCCTTAAATCCACAGTGGATGAGCTCACACTTCCTCACATTCATCTGTCATCGTTTTGTCTATTCACTCACTCTGTCTGTGCCCCTTCATAACTTCCTAACAACATAAGAAATAGGAGCAGGAGTAGATCATTCGGACCCTCAAGCCTAACCCACCATTTAATTAGATTATGGCTGATCTTCAACCTTTGTCCCCATGTCTTTTGTTTCCCTTAGAGTTCAAAAGTCGATCTCCACCTCAAATTTACTCAACAACTGAGCATCCACTGCCCGCTCAAATGGAGAATTCCAAAAGATTCACAGCCCTCTGAGGGAAGAATCTTTCCTCATCTCAATCCAAAATGGCAGGCCCCTTGTCCTGAGACCACCCCTCTAGTCCTAGACTATCTAATCAGGAAACAGCCTCATAGCATATACCCTGTTCAAGACCTCTCAGAATCTTGTGTTTCAGTGAGATTACCACTCATTCTTCTAAGTTCATAGGCCCCTTCTATTCAATCTTTCCTCATCGGACAACCTCAAGCTCCAGGAATCAATCCAGTTAACCTTCTTTGCACCCTGTCCCTAAGGTAAGTATATCTTTTTTTAGGTCTAGAGGCTTGTATGGTTGAACAATAACTGTTTATTAATGAAACATAACTATATACATAGCACCTAGTGAGGACTGTAGCCTATCTTCATGCCAACTTCTACCAAACTCACTCCTACACACTACTGTTCCCATGTGACTCTGTACATCATAATTTGGGCAGTACTGTTTCCCCAGTCCCACATTAATCCTTAGTCTCAAATACCCTAATACTACAAGTATGGAGACTAAAACCTTATGCAGTACTCCAGATGTGGTATCATTTGTGAATTTAGCAATGGAACCAATGCCTGCACAAATTGGCGTGGGCTGATCCAGCACTAAATTGATATGCTTTGTGTCTGGTTTGCATTTGGTAAGTGAGCTCAATGCATACTAATGTCTAATCCTCTGTCTCTTACCTCCCAACCAATTAAATAACCTAGGTCACAAGGTTACCTCCAATTACATGAGTATTTTGCTAATAATTTCTTGTGTAGAATTTTGCCAGATGTCTTCTGGAAGTCCATATAGATAACACTACCCTATCCACCAAGCTAGTGCCCTCAAAAAAAAATCAACTAAGTTTTTCAGACAGGACCTACTTTTCTCAAATTCATGCTGACTCTCTCTGAACAGCTCATACTATTGAAATGCTCAGTCATTCTGTCTTTGATAGATTTCAGTAACTTTCCCACAATTGATGTTAGACTAATGGGTCTATAATTAACTGTTTTTCCCCTCTCTCCTTTTTTAGATAATAGAATGACATTTGTAAGTTTTCATTCCAAAAGCACAATTCTTGAATCTAGAGAGCTTTGGAAAATTATGACTATTGCACTTTGATTTCTTTGTTTCCTTAGTGTACCATCCAGAGTAGAAAAATATCAGGTCCTGGAGATTTGCCAATTTTACCATGATGCTGCATCACCTTATCCAGAACAGTGCAGCCAGAGGAAATAGCCTGCACTCAAAGTGGGGGTCAATTCAAAATTAACATTATTTCAGCGAGTGAGTCTGAAATCTCTAAGGGGATGGTGAAAGACGATATAATTGATTCATTAAGTGCAAATTGTACCTTTTTTTTAGAAAACACTATTTTGGAATACAGTAGATGAGTAATTTGAGATACGATTTAGGTGCGGCATGCTTGGGAGAGAGGTAACTTTGGACCCATGGTTCCCAAAGCTTTTCACCACTGGGGAATATTCTTACCTCATGTCTGGATCTCTTGTAAACTAATTGATAGAGATTAATTGCTATGATGAACCATCAATTCCAAAATTATTGTAAAATGAGAAAGAACATTATTAATAAAATAGAAAATGTTGGAAACATTCAGCAGGTCAAGCAGCATCTGTGGAGAGTTAACATTTCAAACCTGTAACCTTTCCTCAGAATTGGGAAAAGTTAGAGATATAATAACATTCATATCTCCAGCCCCCGCAGTATTTTGTTCTTGTCACCAATGTTGATTTGGTCCAGTCTTTTCAGTTCAGAACAATGGGCTGCTTACAATTCAGAAGTCACAATTACAGAACCGTTGCAAAGCAGAAGGAGACCATTTGGCCCATCGTGTCTGCACCAGCCGCCAAATGAGCAAATCACGTAACCCCATTGCCCTGCTTTCTCCCCATTACCCTGCACAATCATCCATTTCAGATAACAGTCTAATTCCCTTTTAAATGTTTCGATTGAACCTGCTTCCTCCACACTCTTAGGCAGTGATTGCATTCTAACCTTAACCACTCACTACGTGAAAAAATCTTTCCTCATATTGCTTCTTTTGCCAATTATTTTAAACCCTTGTCTCTTGTTCTCAATCCTTTCACGAATGAGAACCGTTTCTCCCTACCTACTCTGTCCAGACCCCAGGATATCTCTATCAAATTTCCTCTCAGCCTCCTTCAAGGAAAACAGTCCTAACCTCTTCCACCTTTGACACCTCTTTGTCCCTTTGTCTGTGACATCTTTTGGTTATTTCCACCTATCAGTGTCCCTCTATCCAGCTCTTCTTATGTTCCCCCCACCAAACCAGTTTATATTTCACCCCTTTTCTATTTTTCCTTAGTTCTGTTGAAGAGTCATGCTGCCAGACCTGCTGAGTTTTTCCAGGTATTTTTGTTTTGGATTTCCAGCATCCGCAGTTTTTTGCTTTTATCTAACTTCTCCAACCTATCTTCAATCCTCATCCCTGGAACCATTCTCGTGAATCTTTTTCTGTGGAAGAAAATTAATTCATAATGAAGCATGAAACCATAGTTGTTTAGGAAAAGGGCATCACAATTGCAATGTTATTTTGCATAGCATTTATTTCCTTTCTCAGGGGCGTTTGGGTAAAATGCTGAATGGTTGGTGTAATGCAGCAGATGAACATGTAAACTGGGACCAAAAATAATTGTTAGGATTAGGTATTTTTTCAAAAATGTTTATTACAAGAACTTCACATACTTTCTCAAGTCAGGGTTTGATACAGAGAATATCACACACTTATATTAGAGATTACATGGTACTTTCAGCTACATAGCTCTTACCAGGAGAAATTTACAGGGCTATGGAGAAAAAGGCAGAAGAGGAGGGCTAATTGGATAGCTCTTTGAAAGACCTGCACAAACATGATGGGGGAAAGGCCACCTTCTATGATTCTATGATATATTAAAGCAGGAGTACTCAATGGCAGAACCAGTCAGTCCTAGTTACCATTACTGGGTGATCACAGGGGAGGGGTTACGAGTCGTTGCATGATGTTAAGGTGGCAGCAGCGCGCCCCTGTGGAGATTGAGCAGAGTACTGGGGCCGGTTTCAGCAGCAGTTAAACTAAGAGGCTACAGTGTGGCTTGGTGGTATGAGGTTGGTCTGTAGCCAAGGTGCCTGAATCCTCTGATGTTTCCTGCAATCTATGTACACACTTGTTTATTGCGTTGAGTGGTGCCAAAGCAGAGAAAAGTTTTCTCGATCTTCCTGTTGGGCAAGAACCCTGGCCAAACTTGCAAGTAGCGGCTAATCCTCGGCTTTCCAACAGCAGATTGAATTTTCATAGTGCTGTGTGTGGGCAATGGCTAGATCAGTTATATAGGTTCTGTGATTTTCTGTAAGGACTGGAACCGAGCATTCTGCCAGCAGCAATTTGTAAAGACAAGGTAGCAAATGGACGGTGGTGGATTATATATTGACTATTTCATGTTTTGCTACATGTCTGAGCGGAGGGTCTGGTTCATGATCCCAGGAGCCAGTCTGACACGGAAGAATGAATACAGCTCATGAGAGATGTTTGTGCATGGCAGCTCTGCGTTGCAGAGGCTCAATTCTAATGGGGTGCATTTGCCTGGATTTTACAGTGTAGACAGAGACTTAGCCACCTGGACCCATTCTCTGGATTTCCTGCCTAAGCCCCTTGACGTCACTTTTTTTATGACCTTCCTTAAAATTCAGTAAATCGACACAAATTTTTGATCGCCCCCTCCTATTTCCAATTACACCACTTTGAAACACATTTGGAAGTTTTGGGAACAGGGCTGTAAGAGCAGATGTTGTGAGCAGGCATGAATAAGGTTCAGCTGAAAGAAAGAAGCAAATCTGTAGAGGGATTTGCAAATGAGTACAATGATTTAAAAACTGACTCATCGAAGAGTGGGGGGAACCAATGTCAATCGGGCCAGGATCCCGTGACAAAGGCATGTAGTTGGAATGAGTTAACAACAGTTTAGGTAGTGTTTGAAAATCGTAGTAGACTGCCACATAGTGGATAACAGTCAGGTGACATTGTCTTGCCAGTGTTTTTTTATTCACTCACAGGATATGGGCATCACTGGCAAAGCCAGCAATTATTGCCTGTCCCTAATTGACCTGGAAAAGGTGGGGTGAGCTGCCTTCTTGAACCACTGCAAGCATTGCTGTTAAGTACAACTGAGTGGCTTAGAATATAAGAAATAGGAACTGGCGTAGACCATTTGGCCCCTCGAGCCTGCTCTGCCATTCGATTAGATCATGGCTGATCAACTTGTGTTTCAATTTCCATATTCCTATCTAACCCTGATAACCTTTGTTTCCCTTGCCTACCAAGAATCTATCTACCACTACCTTAAAAATATTCAATGACCCCGACTCCACCACCTTCTGAGGCAGAGAATTCCAAAGTCGCACAAACCTCAGAGAAAAAAATTCCCCTCATCTCTGTCCTAAAAGGGCATCCCCTAATTTTAAAACAGTGCCCCCTAGCTCTGGACTCGCCCGCAAGTTTTTCGAGGTCTGCCTTGTCAAGGCCGACCAGGATTTTGTATGCTTAAATCAAATCACCCCTCACTCTTCTAAACTCCAGTGGAAACAAGCCCAGTCTGTCCAACCTTTTCTCTTAAGACAACCCACTCATTCCACGTATCAATCTAGTAAACCTCCTTTGAACCGCCTCCAATGTATTTACATCCTTAAATAAGGAGACCAAAACTGCACACAGTATTCGAGGTGCAGTCTTACCAATGCCCTATATAACTGAATCATAACGTCCTTACTTTTATGTTCAATCCCTCTCGTAATAAAGGATAGTATTCCATTAGCTTTCTTAATTACTTGCTGTTCCTGCATAGTAACTTTTGTGACTCATGTACTAGAACATCTAGATCCCTCTACACCTCAGAATTATGCAGCCATTCTCTATTTAAGTGATACTCCGCTTTTTCGTTCTTCCTACCAAAGTGAACAACTTCACATTTTCCTTCATTAAAATCCATTTGCCAGATCTTTGCCCACTCACTCAACCTATCTATATCCATCTGCAACTTCTTCATATCCTCTTCACAACATACTTTCCTACCAATCTTTGTGTCATCTGCAAATTTAGCTACCATGTCTTCACTCCCCTCATCTAAGTCATTGATGTAAATCGTAAAAAGTTGAGGCCCCAGTACAGACCCCTGTGGGACTCCACTCGTCACATCCTGCCAATTAGAAAAAGGCCCATTTGTGCAAACTCTCTGCTTTCTGCCAGCCAGCCAATCTTCTATCCATGCTAATGTGTTACCGCTACACCATGCGCTTTTATTTTCCGTATTAATCTTGATGTGGTGATGAAAGAAGTTAATGCTGTGCAGTCGTAGCTTGGGCAGCAACTCAACTAACCACTCTTCAACAAGCTGGCAATTGATTAAAGAAAGCTTGCATTTGATTAAAGAAAGCTTGCATTTCTATAGAGTCTTTCGCAGCTGCGGGAAGTCCCAGAGCACTTTACACCCAATGAAGTACTTTTGAAGTATATTCATTATTGTACTGTAGGAAACATGGCAACCAATTTGTATACAGCATTGTGAGAATGATCATATAACTTGTTTCTAGGTGTTGGCTGCTGGATAAATTATTGGCCAGGACACCGGGCAGAACTTCCCTACTCCTCTTCAAAATAGTGTTGTGGGATCTTTTGCATGAACTTGAGAGGTTCAATGTCTCATTCAAATTAACTGAATTTTGTAAATCAAGGGATAGGTAACATAACTTCAAGAAGAGTGTCCTGCAGTCAGTATCGTGGTGAAGCAGTCTGGGAAGAGCTTCCTGCAGTCAGCATCGCGGTGAAGCAGTCTGGTAAGAGCGTCCTGC
This sequence comes from Cetorhinus maximus, assembly GCF_964194155.1. Taxonomy (NCBI): domain Eukaryota; kingdom Metazoa; phylum Chordata; class Chondrichthyes; order Lamniformes; family Cetorhinidae; genus Cetorhinus; species Cetorhinus maximus. Next base: position 156,285,586 of record NC_135882.1, read on the forward strand.
AGTCAACATCGCGGTGAAGCGGTCTGGGAAGAGCATCCTGAAGCCAGCATCGTGGTGAAGCGGTCTGGGAAGAGCATCCTGCAGTCAGCATCATGGTGAAGCAGTCTGGGAAGAGTGTCCTGCAGTCAGTTCTTGTTGAAAATAACCAAGAGTGACATCACAAGACAGCGCAAGAGAGCAGTGGAGAGATCAGAACCAGCGCGAGTGTGGGGAAGCTTCAAAAAGTGACGTCAGTACAAAGGTGAGAGCTGATTGGTGAGTAGTGGGTAAGTGCTTTTCTCTAGTTTAAAATAGATTGCTAAGGAAACATAAGGGTTCTAGTTTTTATTTAAAGTACATAAATAATTTAATGTTTTTTTACTATACTTAAAGTAAGGGTTTCTTTTTTCAACTATCGGCATGGCAGGGCAGCTCAGTCCCGTGTTATGTACTGCCTGCAACATGTGGCAAGTCCTAGATGCTCCTTGCGCTCTGACCGACCACATGTGCAGGAAGTGCCACTGGCTGCAGCTACTTGAGCTCCGAGTTTCGGAGCTTGAGCGGCAGCTGGAGGCACTGAGGTGCATCTGCGAGGCTGAGTTTCGTGGATAGCACGTTTTTAGACATGGTCACCCCACAGCTTACGGAAGTGCAGACAGAGAGGAAATGGGTGACCATCAGTCAGAAGAAAGGTGTCAGGCAGGTAGTCAGGAAATCCCCAGGGTGCATCTCGCTTGGGAACCGTTTTTCTGTGTTGGAAAACGGTGAGAGTGACGGTTCCCCTGGGGGGTGCAGCCACGCTCGTGGCACAGTGAGTGGCTCAGCTGCACAGGGGGTGAGGAAAAAGAGGGGAAGAGCAATAGTGGTAGGAGACTCAATAGTAAGGGGAACAGACTGCGGAGATGCACAGCCAGAATTAGAAGAGAGAGCAAGTGAGTCTGGAAGGCATAGAAATTATAGGCCAGTTAAGGCACAAGGGAGTTTGGCAAGGTTGGATGGTGTTTATTTTAATGGAAGGAGTCTGACGAAGAATAAGGCAGATGAGTTGAAGGCACAAATTAACACATGGAAGTATGATGTCATTGCTGTCACAGAGACAAGGTTGAGAGAGGGGTAGGACTGACAGCTAAATATTCCAGGATATAGGGTCTTCAGGTGAGACAGGCAAGGAGGTAAAAGAGGGGGTATCGCAATATTGATCAAGGAATCAATTACAGCAGTAAGGAAGGATGACATCTTAGAAGGCTCCTCAAATGAAGCTGTATGGGTAAAACTTAAAAACAAAAAAGGAGCAATCACGTTTCTGCGGCCGTAGACGTGACTCCAGGATGGTATGTTGCCTCCCTGGTGCCAGGGTCAAGGATGTCACTGAACAGCTGCAGTGCATTCTAAAGGAGGAGGGCAAACAGACAGACATCGTGGTACATATTGGTACCAACAACATAGGTAGAACGAGGGATGAGGTCCTTCAAGTAGAATTTAGGGAGACAGGAAACAGGTTAAAAAACAGGACTTCAAGGGTAGTATTCTCTTGATTACTTCCAGTGCCATGCGCTAGTGAATATAGAAATAGGTTAGTCCAAATGAATGCGTGGCTGGAGAGATGGTGCAGGAGGGAGGGCTTTAGATTTCTGGGACATTGGGACTGTTTCTGGGGTCAGTGGGACCTGTATAAAGCGGACGGGTTGCACCTGAACCTGAATGGGACCAACATCCTTGCGGGGAGGTTTGCTAGTGCTGTTGGGCAGGGTTTAAACTAACTTGACAGGGGGATGGGATCCTGACAGGAGGTTCAGCAGGCGGAGATGTACAGCCAAAATTAGAAGAGAGAGCAAGTGAGTCTGGAAGGCATAGAAATTATAGGCCAGTTAAAGCACAAGGGAGTTTGGCAAGGTTGAATGGTATTTATTTTAATGCAAGGAGTCTTAACGACGAATAAGGCAGATGAGTTAAGGGCACAAATTAACTGCAGTAAGGAAGGATGACATCTTAGAAGGCTCCTCAAATGAAGCCATATGGGTAAAACTTAAAAACAAAAAAGAAGCAATCACGTTGCTGGGAGTGTACTATAGGCCCCCAAACAGTCAGAGAGAAATAGAAGAGCAGATATGTAGGCAAATTTCAGAGAAGTGTAAAAATAATAAGGCAGTAATAGTGGGGGATTTCAACTTCCCCAACATTAACTGGGTTAGTCATAGTGTGATAGGTTTAGAGGGAACGGAATTCTTAAAATGCATCCAGGAGAGCTTTTAAAGCCAGTGTGTAGAAGGTCTTACAAGAGAGGTCCTGGACTTAATTTTAGGGAATGAAGTCAGGCAAGTGGTAGAGGTATCAGTGGGGGGAGCATTTTGCAGATAGCGATCATAACTCTGTTAGATTCAAGGATGTTTTGGAAAAGGACAAGGATGGGCCAGAAATCAGAGTTCTAAATTGGAGGAAGGCCGATTTTAATAAGATCAGATATGATTTGGCCAGAGTGGACTGGGAGCAGCTACTTTTAGGTAAATCTGCGTCAGAGCAGTGGGACTCATTCAAGAAAGAAATTGGGAGAGTACAGGGCAACGTATTCCAGTAAAGGTAATGGGTGGAACTAACAAATCCAGGGAACCCTGGATGTTGAAGAATATACAGGATTGAATAAAGAGAAAAAGGGAGGCTTATGGCAGATACCAAGGGCTCAAAACAGCGGAAGCCCGATAGGAGTATAGAATGTGTTGGGGGGAACTTAAAAAGGAAATTAGGAGAGCAAAAAGGGGGCATGAGAAAACATTGGCAGGTAAAATAAAGGAAAATTCAAAGTTATTTTACAAATACATTAAGAGTAAGAGGATAACTAGGGAAAGAGTAGGGCCCATTAAGGACCCTAGTGGTAACTTGTGTGTGGAGCCAAAAGACGTAGGTAGGGTTCTAAATTAATACTTTGTGTCGGTGTTCACAAGTGAGGGGGATGACGTGGGTATGGAAATCAGGCAGAAGGACTGTGATATAATTAAATAAATTAGCATAGAAAGGGAGGAGGTTCTAAGTGGTCTGGCAGGCTTAAAAGTAGATAAATCTCCAGGCCCGGATTGAATGTATCCCAGGCTGTTGAGTGAGGCAAGCGAGAAGATAGCAGGGGCGCTAGCAAAAATTTTCAATATCTCTCTGGCCACAGGAGAGATGCCAGATGACTGGAGGATAGCCAATGTGGTACTGTTATTCAAGAAGGGAGGAAGGGATAAACCAGGAAACTACAGGCCAGTCAGTCTAACCTTAGTGGTGGGGAAACTATTGGAAGCAATTCTGAGGCACAGAATTAATCTACACTTGGAGATGCAGGGATTAATCAAGGACAGTCAGCATGGTTTTGTTAAGGGGAGGTCATGTCTGACCAATTTGATTGAATTTTTCGAAGAGGTGACCAGGTGTGTAGATGAGGGCAATGCATTTGACATAGTCTACTTGGACTTCAACAAGGCTTTTGATAAGTCCCGCATGGGAGACTGATAACAAAAGAGCTCATGGGATCCAAGGCAATTTGGCAAATTGGATCCAGAATTGGCTGAGTGGCAGGAAGCAGAGGGTGATGGTCGAGGGGTGTTTTTGTGACTGGATGCCTGTGTCCAGTGGGGTTCTACAGGGATCGGTGTTGGGTCTCTTGCTGTTTGTGGTATATATAAATGATTTAGCCTTGAATGTAGGAGGGTTGATCAATAATTTCACGGATGACAGGAAAATTGATGGGGTGGTAAATAGTGAGGAGGATAGCCTTAGATTACAAGAGGATATAGACGGGCCAGTCAGATGAGCTGATCAATGGTAAATGGAATTTTGTCTGGATAAGCGTGAGGTGATGTATTTGGGCAGGACAAACAAGGCATGGGAATACACGATGAATGGTAGGACCCTGGGAAGTACTGAGGATCAGAGGGACCTTGGTGTGCATGTCCACCGGTCCCTTAAGGTTGCGGGACAGGTAGTTAAGGTAGTTAAGAATGCATATGGGATACTTGTCTTTATTAGCCGAGGCATAGAATATAAGAGCAGGGAGGTTATGCTGGAACTGTACAAAATGCTGGTTAGGCCACAACTAGAGTATTGCATGCAGTTCTGGAATCCGCATTATAGGAAGGATGTGGTTGCATGAGAGTGCAGAGGAGATTTACCAGGATGTTGCCTGGGCTAGAGAGTTTTAGTTATGAGGAAAGATTGGATAGATTGAGGTTATTTTCCTTGGAGCAGAAGAGATTGAGGGGGACATGTTTGAAGTGTATAAAATTATGAGGGGCATAGATAGGGTAAACAGGAAGGAACTTTCCCTTTGGTGGAGGGATCAATAACCAGTGGGCATAGATTTAAGGTAAGGGCCAGGAGGTTTGGAGGGAATGTGAGGAAAAAATTTTTCACCCAGAGGATGGTGGGAATCTGAAACTCGCTGCCTGAAAGAATGGTAGAGGCAGAAACCCTCATAACATTTAAGAAGTATTTGGATGTGCACTTGCGATGCCATAGCATACAAGGCTGTGGGCCTAGTGCTGGAAAATGGGATTAGAATAGTTAGGTACTTATTTGACTGGCACAGACCCATTGAGCCGTAGGGCCTTTTTCTGTGCTGTAGACCTCTATGACTATAAGTCTTTTAAGCCTTTGAAAAGTTAACTGTGGCAGCACTGCTATTGTTGTAAGTGATCTTAATTTTCAAGAGTATTAGCACCACCTAGTGGGGCTGATTAGGATAATTAGCATTTCAACACATGAATTAATTTTAGAATACGGCATATATTATTCGTTACCATTATTTTACAATCTCTCTAAACAAAGCCTCACTATACCTGCCCTACCAAGACCATCATGGTGGCCATGTAGCTCTTAACTTTTTTTTTGTAAAAATATACTTTATTCATAAAATATCTTCACTCACATTCCAAACCATTTCAAAAACATTACAAGGGTACAATCCAGGTTACACTTTTACAAAATGTATCACCAGGTGCATCAGTACAAACAATATTACAATCATTTACAGCCTTTCATTTTGATCTGTACAGCCCGAGGGGCTCTAAACAGTTCCCAGTCTCTCGGTGCGCTGTGGTAGAAAGGTCTTAGACAGCGACCCTTCCCCATGTAGCTCTTAACACCAACTCACAACCTTGGTCTGACTTCCCTGCTCCTTTGGCAACTTTCTCCTTCTTTGAGCATGTCACCTTATTCCACTCACCTGTTAAAAATCCTTGTTTCCATGCCCAGCCAAACACAATAAAAAATTCTCACTAAGATATCTTTACAGTTTTCCTCCCTCTGCACCAAATGATTTCTGATCAAGTGATTTCAACATCCATCTCAACTGATCATATTCCCTCCAGTTAATTGTCTTATCTTCCCTAAATCTGTCCCTACATGTAAACTCCCAAACCCATATTTATGGCCACACCCTTGACCTTGCTCTCACATAGCCTTGCTACACCCAACCACAGGCAAGACTATTTATGATCACTTCCTTGTATCACTCTCCATCCACCCCACTTCCACATCCCAACCCTATTTCTTCCCTCCCCTAGAGAAAACTCTCCCAATTCACTTACAATTATACTTCCAAAGTCACATTTCTGCTGCTACTGATTTGCTCAACCACATGCTCAGTTCTACCTTTGATGCCTGAGTCCTTAAAAGAGCTCTCTCTAGTGCAGCCTTCATCTGTTTCCTCATGTCCAAGGGGTGCAGACTTCAATGGATATGGCTGAAATTGGTTTAGCCATCCACCAAGATTTTTTTTTCATGGGATGTGGGCATCACTGACTAGGTCAGCATGTATTACCCATCTCTAATTGCACTTGAGAAGATGGTGATGCCACCATCTTTAAACACTGTAGCTTGTTATAGGAACACCCACAGTGCTGTTCAGGATTTTGAAGATTTTCCAGCAACAGTGATCTCGTTCCAAGTCACAATGGTGTGTAGTTTGGAGAACTTGAAGGCGGTGGTGTTTCCATGCCCCTGCTGCCCTTGTCCTTCTGGGTGGTAGAGGTCACAGGTTTGAAAGGTGCTATTGAAAATGATTTGCTGTAGTGCCCTATTCCCACTAAACTGCTGATCACCAAACTCCCCATGACAGCCTATACTGTTAGTGGTTCTCAACCTCTCCTCACCACCCCTTCCTCAAAATACTGTCCTTCAAGCTTCTGCTTCATGTCTAGCTTCCCTTTCTATAGCTCTATGTTGACATTGCCTCTTCACAGTATTTTGCTTTTGTTAATGTTAAAATCACTGCTATTCTCTCCTAGGAACCCCCAACTTGAGTTCTGCTCTTCAAGGTTCACTTTCTATTTCATGCATTCTTTTGTTAATCTCTCCTACCCTATTAAACCTTCCATTTTGTTCTTCCCATCCTTCTATAAGCTTAAAAAAACACTTTTCAGTTCTTTTGAAAAGGCAAGCTGAAACGTTAACTGTTTGTCTCCATAGTTGCTGTCTGACCTGAGCATTCCAGAATTTTTCATTTTTAGTTCAGATTTCTAGCATTCACAGTATTTTGCTTTTGTGCTTAAGGCATCCTTCATTACCTTGGTTTCCCACTTCATCCACATCCTGCCTCGACACCACCAGCTCAATCTCTCTGGAACCTGTTTTGTTAGGTTGCTTGTCCAAGGTGGAGTCTAGGATGAGCTGCAACTTCCACCAGTTAAACACCTCAGTCTCTCCTGCATGCACTTTGCTTTGAAGTGTTGTGAGACAGTGTTAAAACTTATAACTATCTGTACTTTGCTGAACAAATTAGCTCCAAAATCAGAGACTGGTATTTTTTTTTTTTAAAAACCCACGTCAACTTATACAAGGTAAATTAGTAAATTATTTGTTTAGGTCTTAATTTCATCATATATTGCAGGAACCTGAAGCACAATTAATGGAGCTTCTATTTACTACCTAATAGTGCTCTGCTACTTTAGGCTCAGTTTTCTATAGATTCTGAATGGAGAACATCAGCTTCACGTACAAAAGCAAAATACTAAGGACACTGGAAATGATATGCTATCTACATATGTTGCCAGACTTGCTGAGTGCTTCCTGTATTGTTATTTCAGACTTTTGTCGTCTTATATAGTATTGTTGTACATTTTAAGTATAAAATTTTTCACCAAGACAGATAGGGGGGTTGAAGGAGGGAATTCCAGAGCTTAGGCACAACCCACTGGAGCAATCAAAAATAAGTGCAGTAACTATCAGCTGAGCATTGTAAAAAGCATCTGCTCAGCTTATATTGACTAACCAATCCCCCAAAAATCTTGACTGCTGTGACAATCTAAAGATGATGCACTAGCTGGCAAGCAGACCGGTGAAAATTTGGACCACAGAAGGATGTTGGGTAGCAGTGGCATAGAAAGGGGAAAAAGCTTGGCTGCTGGACCTTACTCTAGTAATAAGGAAACAAAAACATATTCAATTTTTATATATTTTTTTTAATTGTAAAAGTCATGTTGCATGGTACATTTAATCAAAGAGACCAAAGCCCATGTCATCATCAGACTCTTCAGATTCTTCCTGTTTCTTCTCTTCCTTTTTCTCTTCAACTGCAGGACAGAAAAGTGATTTTAGTTCTTCAGTACAAACCTGCACAGCACTGAGTAAAATTAACAAGCCTCAACCACTCACCCATCAAAAGGTAGACATTTATTAAAGCATACAGTACTGAGGCAATTGAAGGTTAAAGGAACACATCCCAACAACATATTCTACAAGCACACTACCATCAATGACTGTAACTTTGTTCTCCAAATTGCTTCCAAAGTAATTCATAGTCCCACAACTCAGAATTTAAATGTTTCTCAAAACACTCACCAGCAACAGGGGCAGCAGTGGAAACAGCTGCTGCAGCAGCTGGCGCACCCCCACCAGCACCAACATTGCAGATCAGACTATTGATGTCAATATTAGCCAATGCCTAAAAAAAAATTGTAAGTTAGTGTTTACATAGGCAAGACTGTTGCTAAATTATCACTAAGATGGTTTATTTCCACCTCTGCCTGATTCAACTCATCTACTGCTGAAATCCTCATTTATTGCTTCAATACCTTTGGACTCGACAATTCCAATGCACTCCTGGATGGTCTCCCACATTCTACTCTCCATAAACTGGAGGTCATCCAAAACTCTACTGTCCATGTCAAACTCACAACACGAACCATTTCCCTATCAACCCTTTGCTTGCTGACCTACATTGGCTCCCAGTCAAAGAACATCTTCAAAATTTTCACCCTTGTTTTCAAATCCCTCCAAGGCCCCTCACCTCCCCATCTCTAATCTCCTTCAGACCCAGAACCCTCCTGTAATCCTGGCCTCTTGGGCATCCTCAGGGGACTCAGGTATTTACAGCACGAGATCACCATTCGGCCCATCGCGTCTGCACCAGTCAACAAAGATCTGACTACACTAATCCCATTTTCCATAGCCCAGGATGCTATGGCAATACAAGTGAATATCTAAACATTTAATGTCAAGTTTCTGACTCAACCACCCTCTGGATGAAAAAATTTCTCAACTCCACTCTTAGCCTTCTACCTCTTACCTGGTTACTGACCCATCTACTAATGGAAAAAGTACCTTCCTATCCACCCTATCTATGCCCCTCAATCTTATACACTTCAATCAGGTCCCCTCTCAACTGGCACTGCTCCAGCATATCCAATCTTTCCTCATAGCTCAGGCCCCCCTCCAGCCCAGGCAGCATCCTGGTAAGTCTCCTCTGCAATCACATCCTTCCTATAACGTTGTGACCAGAACTGCATGTAGTACTCCAGTTGTGGCCTATCCAGCATTTCATACAGTTCCAGCATAACCCCCTTCTGCTCTTCTATCCTATGCCTCGGCTAATAAAGGCAAGTATCCCATATGCATTCTTAACCACCTTATCTACCAGCACTGCTACCTACAGGGATCTGTGGACATGCACACAAAGGTCCCTGATCTTCAGTACTTTCCAGAGTCTCACCGGTCATAGCATAAACCCTCAATTCTAATAGCCACCAATGGTGCAGCAATGCCTTCAAGCAACTAGGCCCCAAACTCTGGAATATCCTGTCACTTTCTTCCTTTAAGACAAGTTTTTGGTCATCTTACATAATCTTCTGTGGCTCACTGTCACTTTGTTTCAATGCTTCTGTGAAGTACTTTGAGGGACCTTTCATTAAAGACAATATAAACAGTCTACAAGTTGCTATGTTCTGAGATCATGAAAAGTGCTATATAAATGTAAATACACTTTGTCCATACCAAGGCCAAAAAGTTTGAATTATTTTTGCAGGGTGTCAGTTTGTCCTGGGCCAAATTAACAGAAGCGATCAGTTAATACATTGCCAGCAAGAATTTTGATATTACCTTGGCAAACAGACCAGGCCAGAAAGGCTCAATAGTTACACCAGCCGTCTTAATCAGGGCATTGAGTTTGTCTTCCTAAAAAGAGTAAATACTTGTTAGCACAATAGTACAATCGTGATCTGGTTATTTATTTGCGCAAATTTTACCTAATTTTAAGTAGCCATATAAAAGCACATTTACAAATCAAAGAACAATGAAATGGCAAATCTGGGGCAAGGTAGCAATGGAATGGTCAATGTGACAGTTAGAATGGATGTAGTGATTAATACACCGGCCGCAGACAGAAGGAGCAGTTCATTCAAAAACAAGGGAATTCCAAGTCCAGATAGGACATGCCCCATGTCAAGAGTGGAATAGTGAAAACAAAGATGATCCACCCGGGTGTCAGTTCAGTGGAGCACAACTAGTTCAGCTTGGAAAAGACTTTTAAGGATTTTAAAATCCAGCCCCCGAAGACATTACAGAAAATAAGTATTCTGAGGTGAGCATCTGGATAAATTAGTTGAGTGCTGGAAGCTAGATCACAACTCGGACGAGGAGATGATCAGGGGCAGAGGTGCACAAGCACTAGTTTCAGCCAACAGTCACCAAGCGAGTTAGAAATCTCAGCGTGTGATGTGGAAACTGGCTACCAACATGAACAGGCCTTTCTGGAGACAAAGCAGATCAGTGATGGGCGGATTCCTCCCGATGGGTGATCTCTGGAAGTGGCCCAGTATGAGGGGTAATATCCCCCCCTCACAATCCCCAAAGACATGCTCCCAACTCGCTGCTCAAACTTGGAAACAACCTGGATCCCGCCCCACGTGTGCAGAGCTCCGGCTCAGCCCGAGGCCCGGGGCTGCTGCCGCCTCCTCACGCGGCTCGGCCTCTCCACGCACCCCCTCCTCCCGGGCCCCTTTCTTCCTCCCCACCCCCTCCTCCTCCTCCCGGGCCTCCCTCTCTCCTCCCCCCGCCCCGGGGCCTCTCTCTCTCCCGCCAGGTGGCTCCCTCAAGATGGCGCCCACCCGGCCGGCTCTAAGATGGCGCTGGGGCCCGGGGCCGCCTCACTCACAGTCACGGTGACCTCGTCGTCGTGCAGGATGAGTGCGCTGTAGATACAGGCGAGTTCCGAGGTGGAGGCCATGGCGCTGAATCTCTGCGGGTCCGATAGTGCTAGTCGCCGGGGGGAATCTCGGCCTTAGCTTCGATCAGAAGAACCGAGCACCTCCGAACCGGGCAGAGCAAGGAGAGGAAGTTGAAGGCCGGGGAGGCCCCTTATATAGAGGGATCATCGGCGTCACTTCCCGGTCACCTCACTCACTTCCGGGTTAGCTCCTGGTCACGTCTGGGTCAGTGCTACGACACATCCGGCCGGGAGAGCGTCCTCTTCAATGGAATATTATTGGGTGCAGGGATCGGGGTTTTCATTGAGCAGATTGTTATGAATCATTCTGATAACTTATTTGAGCAACATCGTAGCATGGTTACAGAGTTGTCAGCTGTGGCTCAGTCCATAGCACCCTCGCCTTTGAATCAGAGGGTTGTGGGTTCATGTCCCACTCCCGGGAAACCAAGAACTGTGATTGTACTCGAAAGAATTACAATCTGTGACCGTTGATAACTCGAAAGAGAGTTTCAGTGATTTATGTACATATTTGAATTGTATTGTACACAACAAATGCTGGCCTTGCCAGTGATGCCCACATCCCATGAAATAATTTTTTTAAAAGTTTCTTCCAGTCTGAAAAACAACTGTTCACCACTACAACAAAAACAGAAAATGCTGGAAAAACTCAGCAGGTCTAGCAGCACCTGTGGAGAAAAAAAACAGATGGCCCTTGTGGGATGGGGTGGGGTTGGGGGAGGGGATGGCGGGGCAGAAAAACCTTAAGGCTGGCGGGCAGGCCAGGAGCCCCCAGCGGCCTGTAGATTATTAATGAAACACTGGCGGGATGAAGTTTCATTCCCGTTTTGTACAAATTTAATAAATTTTATGAGTTTGTTATCAACATGTCCCATCTCATGTGACATTGGCACATGAGGGGGACATGTTAATAATTTTAAAATGTCTCTATTTTTTGACTTTACTTACCTTTCACTAAACTCCCTGAGACAGGACCTTGCCTCAGGGAGCAGTGTGCTCTTTCACGCGCATGCGTGAAAGAGTGCACTTTGACAGTTGGGGATTCCCTCCCCCACCAGAACAGGAAGTGCAATTGGCCCGCCCACTCAAAATGGCAGCGGGCCCTGTTTCGGCGGCGGAGTTTGGCTGCCCGCCCACCGCTGAGCCGTTGGGGCCTGCCTGCCAACCAAGGTCTAAATTCTGCCCATTGTTTTATCTCCACCTTTTATCCTAATTTCGGTCTTTTTCCCCCACCACTGTCCCCTCCCCCAACTCCACCCCTACAAGAGCCATCTGTCACTTGTTCATGTTGTTCTTTTCAGAGTACTTACCCTGGTCCTGCTATTATCACATTCTGCTTTCTTACCTTAATGCCACTATCAGTACCTCCTTTAGCCCTTACCACTTCCATTAACACCCCCTTTGTCCTTTTGTTCATGGCAGCTTTGTCAATCTCTCCTTTGCTCCCATCTATCGCTGGCCTTCTATCCATCTTCACCTACTGCACCCCCCTTAAACAATATAAATTTCATCACATTTTTACTTCTCTTTAGCTCTGAAGAAGAGTCATACGGACTCAAAACGTTAACTCTGTTTCTCTCTCCACAGGTGCTGTTCGACCTGCTACGTTTTTCCAGCATTTTCAGTTTTTGTTTCAGATTTCCAGCATCTGCAGTATTTTGCTTTTATCTTAGTGTTCACCACTACACTTTGTTTCCTGTCACTCAGTCAATTTCGTATCCATGTTACTACTGTCCCTTTTATTCCATGGGCTGTAACTTCACTCACAATTCTTGTGCGGCACCTTATCAAATGCCTTTTGCAAGTCCTTGTACACCACAAGAGCAGAATTACCCTCATCAACCCTCCCTGTTATCTCATCAAAAAACTCAAGCAAGCAATGCAAAGATTGCCAGTTTGCAAACAGGCTTAATTTTTAATTCGGAATTGGGAATTCGATCCTCAGATAATTTCCAAGTTACCAACACCATGCTTCAACTGTGTCACCTATGCGACTCTATTTTGAAATGTAAATGCCCTAATTGGACCAAAGGCAATTCAGCTCAGTGCTGAATTAGTGGCGCCCAACATCTCCAGGAAGCGGTTAGCTGTCTGCAGAGGGTAAGCGGCAAAGGCAGACAACAGCCACGATGGAGCCTGCTGCCTTGCAGAAGAGAGCAGGCAGCACCTTGGAGGGTGCAGAGGGCTGTAGAGGCTGAATTGTTAAGTATATTCAAGGCTGAGATAGACAGATTTTTAATCAGCAAGGGAATCAAGGGTTATGGGGAAAAGGCAGGAAAATGGAGTTGAGGATCATCAGATCAGCCATGATCTCATTGAATGGCAGAGCAGACTCAATGAGCCGAATGGCCTATTTCTGCTCCTACGTCTTATGGTCAGCAGCCTAACCCCAGCATACAAAAGTGGCCAAACTGCCAAATAAGAGGAAATGTGTGGTGCATGATTCCCCTAGGCACCAAGATTTTCACCTTATAAAAAAATCTTTCACTTCTCCCTGCTTTGAATCTGACAGTGCATCAGCCCCCTCATGATTTTGAATACCTCTATCAAATTTCCTCTTAGCCTTCTCCTCTTCAAGGAGAACAGTCCAACCTCTCCAATCTATCGTCATAACTGAAGTTTCTTGTAAACCTCTTCTGCACTCTCTCCAAATGCATTCACATCATTCCTGTACACAATACTCCAGATGAGGTCTAACTAGCGTTTCACATAAGCTCAACATAACCCCCCTGCCTTTGTACTCTGTGCCCCTATAATAAAAGCCAGGATATTGTATGCTTTATTAACTGCTCTCTCCACCTGTCCTGCCACCTTCAATGATCTATGCACATATACACCCAGGTCCCTCTGTTCTGCATCCTCTTAAGAATTGTACCCCTTATTTTATATTGTCTCTCCATGTTCTTCCTACCAAAATGCATCATCTCACACTTCTCCACATTAAACTCCATCTGCCACTTATCTGCCCACTCCGCCAACTTGTGCTCACAGTTTTCAATGCTTCCAAGTTTCATATCACCCGCAAACTTTGAAATTGTCTCCTGCACACCTAGATCTCGATCATTAATATATATCAGGGAAATCAAGGGTCTCAGTACCGGCCCCTGGGGAATTCCACTACCTCCAGCCCTAAAAATATCCATTGACCATCAGCCTCTGTTTCCTATTTTTCAGCCAATTTTGAATCCACATTGCTACTGTCCCTTTCATTCCATGAGTTATAACTTTTCTTACAAGTCTATTGTGTGGCACTGTATGGAATGCCTTTTGAAAGTCCATGTACAGCACATCAACAGCATTACCCTAATCAACCCTCTCTGTTACCTCTTCAATAAGCTCCAGCAAGTTAATTAGTCACGATTCCCCCTTTAGAAATCCAAGCTGGCTCTTTCTTATCAACCCACATTTTTCCATGTGACTATTAATTCTCTCCCAAATAATTGTTTCTAGAAGCTTCCCTACCACTGAAGCTAAATTGACTGGTCTGTAATTGCTGGGCTTATCCTTACAACCTTTTTTGAGCAAGGGCATAATGTTTACAATTCTCCAGTCCTCTGGCACTTCCCCTGAGTCTAGGAAAGACTGAAAGATTATGGACAATTTCCACTCTTCTTTCAATATCCTTGGACGCATCTCATCCTGTCCTGGTGTCTTGTCAACTTTAAGTACCGACAGTTTATCCAGCACTTCCTCCTTATTAATTTTGAACCCTTTGAGTGACAGTTTCCTCCTCTGTCACCATGGTCTCGGTAGCATCTGTTTTTTTGGCAAAGACAGATGCAAAATATTCATTTAATACCTCAGCCATGCCCCCTGCCTCCATGTCTAAATCCCCTTTTTGGTCCCTAATCGGCCCTACTCCTCCTTTTACCACCCTCTTACTATTTGTGTGCTGATAGAAAATACGTTAAATAACCATTTTTTTCCAGAGATTAAACAATAAACAATTCATCAGTTTATCTCGTTAAAAACAGAAATCTGCTGGAAATACTCAGCAGGTCTGGCAGCATCTGTGGAGAGAGAAGAAGAGTTAATGTTTCAGGTTGATGATTGTCCAATTGCCTGAAGATTGGGCCCCCCCCCTCCACCCCCTTGCTCCTCGCCCTTTGAAGAATTTTTAAAAATTGGGCTGCCCACTCCTGCCCAGCTGCCCATGCCAAACCTTTTATGGCATGTGGCATGGATGGCATATTATCAGGGTCAATTGGCTTGATAACAAGCCTAATTGACCCTTGATTACTTATTTGAATATGGTGGGTGGAATGCCGATTTTGATGCCCACTCACCCACCGTATTATGGGGTGAGCTCGGGACTAGGCGGGAAGGTGCTGTGTTGGGCACCCACCCTATTTTACATGCCCTCCCCCTCCCAAAACATACCCGGCGGGGGCATGTAAAATACAGCCCACTATCTCCAACATTGCAGCACTTCCTCAATACTGCTTTGATTTTTGTGCTCAACTACCAGATAAAGAATTGAACCCAGAACCTTATTATGCAGCAGCATAAGACCATAAAACATAGGAGCAGAAATTAGGCCCTTCGGCATATCGAGTCTGCTCCACCATTCAATCATGGCTGATAAGTTTCTCAACCCCATTCTCCCGCCTTCTCCCCATATCCTTTGATCCCCTTACCAATCAAGAACCTATCTATCTCGGTCTTAAATACACTCAATGACCTGACCTCCGCAGCCTTCTGTGGCAATGAATTCCATAGATTCACCGCTGTCTGGCTAAAGAAGTGTCTCCTCATCTCTGTTCTAAAAGCTCTTCCCTTTACTCTGAGGCTGTGCCCTCAGGTCCTAGTCTCTCCTACTAATGCAAACATCTTCCCCACGTCCACTCTATCCAGGCCTTTCAGTATTCTGTAAGTTTCAATCAGCATGAGAGCTATCAACTGAGCCACAGCTGACACATACATTCAATTGGCAAACAGAACAGAGGTGGCATTACCATGGCCTCTCCCAAAGAGGGAGCTCCACCAGCTTCCCATTCCAAAATTCCAATAGCATAAGAGCAAGGCCTTTGAGGTGGCGAGTTTGGACCATGTCTATTGTGCTTCCTTTTTCCACCATTTTTGTAACCACTTCAAAAGATATAATTAGATTTGTAAGACTTCCATTTTATGAAGCCATGTTTGTTGTCCTAATATTTCTGTCTCTATGTAAACAATCATTGCACTCCAAATGATTCCCTCTGGAGAAAGGCTGGCGACCTGTTCCAGGAAGAACTAGCCATGGAAACAGACATAAGCATGTGCTTTATCTGCCTCATGTTTCACTGGATGGAAGTGGATGAGTGAGTTGTGAGGAGGATGCAAAGACACTTCAAGGAGATTTGGAGAGGCTAAGCAAGTGGCAACAATTTGGCAAATGGAATATAATGTGGAGAAATGTAAGTTATCCAGTTTGGTAGGAAAAATAGAAATACCAAGTATTTCTTAAGTGGTGAGAGGCTGGGAAGTGTTGAGCTTCAAAGGGACTTGGGTGTTCTTGTTCATGAGTCATTGAAAGCTAACAGGCAGGTACAGCAAGGAATTAAGAAGGTAACTGGTATGTTGGCCTTTATTACACAAAGATTTGAGTATAAGAGTAAAGATGCCTTACTGCAATTATATAGAGCTTTGGTGAGACCACACCTGAAGTATTATGTGCAGTTTTGGTCTCCTTACCTAAGGAAGGATATACTTGCCATAGAGGGAGTGCAGTGAAGGTTTACCAGACTAATTCCTGGGATGGAGGAACTGTGCTATGAGGAAAGGTTAAATAGACTGAGCCTTTATTCTCTGGAGTTTAGAAGAATGAGAGATTATCTCATTTAAACATACAAAATTCTTACAGGGTTCAACAGGATAGACGTAGGAAGGATGTTTCCCCAGCCTGGGGGTCTAGAACCAGGGGACACATTCTCAGAATAAGGGGCAGGCCACTTAGGACTGATATGGGGAGGAATTTCTTCACTCAGAGCATGGTGAATCTTTGGAATTTTCCTACTCAGAGGGCCGTGGAGGCTCAGTTGTTGAGGATGTTCAAGACTAAGATCAATAGATTTCTACATATTAAGAACATCAAGGGATTTGTGTATAGTGCAGGAAGATGGTTGAAGTAGATCAGCTATGAATGGTGGAGCAGGCTCGAAGGGCTGAATGGCCTACTCCTGCTTCTATTTCTTATGTCCTTAGACGGGGGAAAGCCTTTAAGTCTAGTCTAATGATTCCCTCAATCCTTTTTCCTACAGGTGTCAAGTTAATGGACCTATAGTGACCTGCGACCTTCTTGTCATCTTTTTTAATGATGAAAATTTCATTAACCTCCTTCCAATCTACAGGAATCATCTCAGAGAGCAGTGAACTATTAAAAACATAGGCCCTCAGGTGGCTATCATCTGGCTTGGTTATTCTATCTGTTTTCAAATGCTCAATTCTATTCAAAACAATATGTCTATCTAATTTAATATTACTAGTCTTATTATTAAAATCATTCAATTCTAATAGTCAAGCATCAGCTTCAAGAGTGAAGACCAATGAAAAGTACTCATTTAATATTTTTACCATACCCAATACCCTTTGCAACCTAATCAGGAGTTGGTCAAATATTTTTGCAATAGGACAAATTGTATATGGCTTGTGTAGGGAATGGCCTTAGTGGCCCTTTGCTTCTTCTGTACTTTATACATTCAATACTTAAAATGAATAAAACCACTCAAAGCTATTGTTATGTGTTTATTAATTATTGCCAAAAAATAACAACAGCTTGTATTCATATAGCACCTTTAACGTAATATAACATCCCAAGGCACTTCACAAGTGTGTTATCAAACAAGATTTGACACCGAGACACATGAAGAGATGTTAGGACAGATGACCAAAAGCTTGATGAGATAGGTTTTAATGAATGTCTTAAGAAAGGAAACAAGTAGAGAAGTGGAGAGATTTAGGGAGAGAATGACAGAGTTTAGGGCCTATGCAGCTGACTAAAATTGCAGAATTGGAGCAATGCAGAGTTCTCAGAGAGTTGTAAGGTTGGAGAACGTTACAGAATAGGGATGGGCAAGGCTATTACATCATCTTCATTAGCTTCTCCCTCACGTTATAACCATAGTAAATTATATTGATAGTTCTAGTAAAATTGATAAAAAAGATCCTTCACAAACAGGAGAATTATATGTTTTTAATTGCAGTTCTAATAAAGAATGACAAATGCATAGCATGCTATAGTGATGTACAATTTTTTTACATTACAATTGAATGCAATCATGTCTCTACAATAAAATGAAGATAAATATTTGTGCCAGTGATGTCTTGTACAAATACTAATATTAAATTTGTCCTTATGCTATTTTAGTGGAAGCTTTAAGTCTTTTATTTTAATTGTGCCATAATAACACCCACTTTAACTCTTATCCAAAGTTACAAGTTGAGTTCTCCTGGCCATGATCATGAGTGATAATGATCATGAGGACAGTAAGTGTTCAGTTTATACCCGGGCTTCTTTAACTTATTTTGTTAATCTTTGTTTTGTTTTGTCTGTTGTGTAACAGAATTGTAAGCATTTGGTGACATGTGGGTGCATTTTGGTTAATATGGGATCATTGTCGTAAGCCATAGCATGAATACCAAGATAGAAACTTCAACATGAATCAATTAATTTTGATGATGGACCTGAGCTGTAAGTAAAATCAGTAACATGGTATGCAATTAATAATTGTATTTAAATTGCTCAAGCAAATGCTGCATTCTACATGTTAAAACTCAAACTAGTTTACCAACTTGAGGATTATGTAAAGGAAGCTTGCAGAAGCTATAAGCATCAATTTGCTTTCACTGAAAGTAGCTGAGCCATTCACGTTGCATAAGTCGGTCTCACAGCATTCAGTCCCAGCACTGATGAATATGACGCTGATGGATCCAGTACACTTCGAGCTTTCAATGCAGCCTTTTTTCAAAGTAGTTATCTGTTGTCCAACTGAATGATGGGGAGGGAAAATAATTTAAACTCCTGTTAGCTTTCAAGCATCACTCATGCTAATATTTTAATCAGGGTTGTACACTATCAGACTGCTCTTGGTTGTGGATGGAAGTTCCAAAAACAGGTGACCTGGAGTAGCAGGAAACAGGTTTACACATATGATTCTCACAAAATATTATTGATCTTAGCCTTGCTGTTAGGAGAATAACCAGGGGCACTTTGGGTGCTGTGCCACAGAGATGGACAGGAATGCTGCAATAAATCACTATGGCTGCTTTCTTGCATTGTCCAGTGGCCAATTAAAAGGCATAATTAGCAGAAGCATAAGACCAGGCCATCAATTCACCTTCCACTCAAGGTTATTATGTGCCAAGAAGAGATGGAGAGAGTATATAAAACATTTTTTGGAAGTTTATTGTGTTGTATAATTTAATATTAGGGAGAGGCAATGGTGTAGTGGTATTGTCACTGGACTGGTAATCTAAAGACCCAGGGTAATGCTCTGGGGTCTTGGGTTCGAATCCCACTATGGCAGATAGTGGAATTTTTGAATGCAATAAAATTCTGGAATTAAAAGTCTAATGATGACCATGAAACCATTGCTAATTGTCATAAAAACCCATCTGGTTCACTAATGCCTTTTAGGGAAAAAAATCTGCTATCCTTACCTGGTCTGGCCCACATGTGACTCCAGACCCACAGCAATGAATAAGGGCAATTAGGGATGGGTGATAAATGCTGACCTAGCCAGCGACACCCACACCCCATGAATGAATAAAAAAATTTACATTAGTAATCAGAGTTTATAGTTAAACTCAGTACTGTAGACAATCACCAATCCTCTTGATGTTTGTTGAATATTATCTATGTTGCCAAAAGGAAAAACACTTAAAAGGCCAGAAATTGATCTCAGACAGTGGAGCGAAACACACGGTATCGTATTGGCTGCCCGTTATACACAAAGCCTGATATTCAGTTCCATTGCAGTAGAGTGGAACTGATTATGAGCTGCTGTGTGTAACGTGCAGCCTGTTCTGCACCCTGGCCTGAGACAAATTTCTAATCTGTAGAGTTTAAAATTCCCTTAATATATTCAGAACAGGCACAGACAATGATGGTGAAGGTGAGGATGTTATGGGTTGTTTCCCTGTATCTAACCATTTCAAGTACCAGAATTGTCTCCAATAGAACCCTATTTCCCTCATGCACCTCTGTATATTCTACTGGAATTGAAAAACCTCTCTATATAATTGGTTGATGCAACAATCTGAAGCCACAAAAAACTACAACATTGATGGACGTCTCATGAGGTTCAACATTAGAAAGAATGGATTTTAAATGGCAGATTTTGCAGCACTTTGATAGAACAGTTAGGAATGTAAACTTACAGATCTCTGTGGTGACCTTAGATACCATACACCTGTCCTGATTACCCGTGCAGTTTTGAGGTGTCTTCTGATTACAGACTGTATTGCTCTCCACATTGTTGCAAGAGTAACATTGTAAAGCGATAACTGCAAATAGAATAAACACAGCAACAATCTTAGCACTTCATATACAAAGCAAATTTCCTGCCTGTCGTAAAAATGTTATTTCTACCTTAGCTGTCCTCATGATGTTTTTTAATTGTGTGAAGTGCTTTAATCGTGCTTCAATACAATATTTGAAGTTACAATGAAACAAAACAATTTGCAGAGATGAGAATGTTCCACGTCACAGGTGCAAAAATGAATGGAACTGAGAAGAAAAGCTCCCCTAAAAATAAAAACAGAAAATGCTGCAAGTACGCAGCAAGTCTGGCACCATTGCAGAGAGGGAGAAACAGGGTTAATGGGAGGAATTTAATCCAGGCAATGAAAGGCCTGCATCGATTTCTTTGGGGAAGGCCTGCTGTATTAAGCACCAATCAAGCATTTAAGTGGCCAGTGGCTGGCCTCCCCAGGATCAGAGACCTGGCCCCTGAAAGCTGCCGACCAATCAGAGGACAGCTGCTTCACTGCAGGCTGTGCCACAGGGAGCAATGGCAGCCTTGGCAACGCACCCACCCGAGGCCTAGGATCAGTGAGGGACCCAGGCCACTGGTTGAGGGAATGCTAGGGATCGCGGGGAGAGGGTCTGGCTGGTGGAAGGGCAGAAAGAGGAAGGGGAAGAAGGGCTGGACTTCAGAGGCCCACTGATGGGTCCCTCGACCAGTCACTGAACAAGGGATCCCCTGGGATTCCGCAAGCGAGCCCGACAGGGTTTTGCTTCTCGGGTTCCCTGGGTGGCGCCTCTCCCCGCCCACCACTGGTTGATTACTTACTTGGGACAGAGGTGGAAAGGAGACGGGGTCCCACCCCTGATTAAATGTCCCCCTGCCTCAAAATTCACCTCAGGGAGATCATTAAATTCTGCCCAATATTTCAGTTTGATGACCCTACATCAGATTTATTGTTTAAGGAGATGGCTGATAGTGGAGGAGAGAAGCCAAAGGTTATCTTTGCTCTTCATAATGACTCAGGAGTAGGAGATTGTTTTGACAAGATAATGAGACAAAATAATCCTTGATGTGGTCTAGCTGGATCTAGTGATGGACGGGAAAACCTGTTGTGCATCAGGTATGCTATCAGATATTTTGAAAGAGGAAGTAAGGTGGGATAGAACAAAACGTGCAGATTGCAGGAGGAGAATGTGTTCTAGGTGACCATGAAACTATTGCTGATTGTTGTAAAAGCCCATCAGGTTCACTAATGTCCTTTAGGGAAGGAAATCTGCCATTCTTAACCGGTCTGGCCTACATGTGATTCCAGACCCACTGTAATGTGTTTGAATCCTAACTGCCCTCTGAAATTACCGAGCAAGCCACTCAGTTCAAGGGCAATTAGGGATGGGCAACAAATGCTAGCCTGGCCAGCAATGCTGACATCTCACGAAAGAATGCATTTTTTATAAAGTGAGGCAGCAAAATTATGATTTAGTGATAAAGGCCAAACCACCTTCTCTCAGTCTGTTTCTGTTATCAGGATCAGTCCATCAGTCCCTCCATGAGTCTGGAATAGTTCTGTCTGTCAGTCACTCCCTCTGATTCTAGAGTGATTCCGTCTGTCAGTCAATCCCTGTGAGTCTGGAGTGGTTCCGTCTGTCAGTCACTCCCTGTGATTTTGGAGTGGTTCCGTCTGTCAGTCACTCCCTCTGAGTCTAGAGTGATTCTGTCTGTCAGTCAATCCCTGTGAGTCTGGAATGGTTCCGTCTGTCAGTCACTCCCTGTGAGTCTAGAGTGATTCTGTCTGTCAGTCAATCCCTGTGAGTCTGGAATGGTTCCGTCTGTCAGTCACTCCCTGTGAGTCTAGAGTGAATCCGTCTGTCAGTCACTCCCTGCGAGTCTGGAGTGGTTATGTCTGTCAATCACTCACTGTGATTTCGGAGTGGTTTTGTCTTTCAGTCACTCCCTGTGATTTCGGAGTGGTTTTCTGTGTGTGATAGATTTCACCAAACCGAGTACCAGACCCAGAAGTAGGTCCCTTTTTTTTATTTGTTCATGGGATGTGGGCTTTGTTGGCTATAGGCCAGCATTTGTTGCCCATTCCTAATTGCCCTTGAGAAGTTGGCAATGAGCTGCCTTCTTGAACCGCTGCAGTCCATGTGGTGTAGGTACACCCACAGTGCTGTTAAGGAGGGAGTTCCAGGATTTTGACCCAGTGACAGTGAAGGAACAGCGATAAATTTAAGACCACGAGATCATAAGACAAAGGAGCAGAAGTAGGCTATTCGGCCCATCGAGTCTGCTCCGCCATTCAATGAGTTCATGGCTGGTCTGATAATCTTCAACTCCATTTTCCCCTCTTTTCCACATAACCCTTGATTCCCTTACTGATTAAAAATCTGTTCTCAACCTTGAATATACTTAATGACCCAGCCTCTACAGGCCTCTGCATTAAAGAATTCCACAGATTCACTACCATCTGAGAGAAGAAATTCCTCCTCATCTCTGTCTTAAATGGGCGACCCCTTACTCTGAGATTATGCCCTCTGGTCTTAGGCTCCCCACAATGGGAAACAACCTCTCACCATCTACCCTGTCAAGCCCCCTAAGAATCTTATATGTTTCAATAAGGTCGCCTCTCATTCTTCTAAACTCCAATGAGTACAGGCCCAACCTACTCAACCTCTGCTCATAAGAAAGTCCCTCGGGATCAACCTAGTGAACCTTCTCTGGACTGCCTCCAATGCCAGTATATCTTTCCTTAGATAAAGGGACCAAAACTGTTCATAGTATTCTAGGTGTGGTCTAACTGGTGCCTTGTATAGTTGTAGCAAGACTTCCCTATTTTTATAGTCCATTAGCTTTGAAATAAAGGCCAACATTCCATTTTCCTTTCCTATTACCTATTGAACTTGTATGTTAACTTTTTGTGATTCATGCACAAGGACCCCAAGCCCCTCTGTGCTGCAGCTTTCTGCAGTCTCTCTCCATTTAAATAATATTCAGCTCCTCTATTCTTCCTGCCAAAGTGCATAACTTCACATTTTCCCACACTATATTCCATCTGCCAAGTTTTTGTCCATTCACTTAACCTGTCTATATCCCTCTGTAAACTCTTTGTGTCATCCTCACCGCTTGCCTTCCCACCTATTTTTGTGTCACCCACAAACTTGGTGATAGTACATTCACTTCCCTCATCCAAGTCATTTACATTGTAAATAATTGTGGTCCCAGCACTGATCCCTGTGGCACTCCACTAGTTACAGGTTGCCATCCTGAAAATGCCCCCCTTATCCAAACTCTCTGTCTTCTATTAGTTAGCCAATCCTCTATCCATGCTTATATACTACCCCAAATACAATGGGCTCTTATTAATTAGCCTAATGTACAGTACCTTATTGAACATCTTTTGGAAATCCAAATATATTACATCTACTGGTTCCCCTTTATCTACCCCCTTTATCTATCCTGCTTGTTACCTCCTCAAAGAATTCTAATAAATTTGTCAGGCATGATTTCTCCTTCATGAAGCCATGCTGACTCTGCTTGATTAAATTATGCATTTCTAAATGCTCTGCTATTACATCCTTTATAATGGACTAACATTTTCCCAGATGTTAAGCTAACTGGCCTAGAGTTACGTGTTTTTTGTCTCCATCCCTTTTTGAATAAGGGTGTTACATTGGCAGTTTTCTAATCCTCTGGGACTTTTCCAGAATCTAAGGATTCTTGGAAGATTACTACCAGTGAATCTACTATTCCTGTAGCTACTTCCTTTAATATCCTAGGATGCAACCCATCAGGTATTTTCAAGTCAGGATGTTATATGATTTGGAAGGGATCTTGCACATAGTGTTGCCATGTGTCTGCTGCCCTTGTCCTTCTTGGTGGGAGAGATCACAGGTTTGGAAGGTGCTTTTGAAAGAGACTTGGTGAGTTGCTGCAGTGCATGTTGTAGATGGTATACACTGTTGCGCTGTGCATTCGATAGATCCTGCAGATTGTTCTCTCTCTAAATGTTGTCCCTCCCTGTGACTATACGCAGACATACTCATTTCTTCCTGTCACCTAAAAGGTGGAGGGAGTGAATGTTTAAGGTGGTGGATAGGAGGCTAATCAAGTGGGCTGCTTCTCTTGGAAGACATGATTGGAACTGCACTCATCTAGGCAAGGGCAGAGTATTCCATCACACTTCCGACATGTGCTTTGTAGATGATGGACAGGCTCCTGTGAACTAAGTTAAAAGCCACATTATAATTGTTGTTGGCAGTGAAGATACAAATTGAGGCATAATTGGGAACTAATAGTATTCTTAAAGGAAATGCTTATTATAAAATTCTTTGAAATGAACTACCATTTACATTTTTAAACTTGGATTGGCTGTCTTCCCAATTAGATCCCAATAGGATCATACATTTATTTATTTACTCCCAATAGTTTACTTTCTCTGACTCCTCCCCCAATGTTGTGAGGAGTTAAGAGAAGTTTCTGGGACCCCCGTTGCCTGAGAACAAAGGGTAATCAGTCAGTTCTCGGGACTCTGCCAAAGCTGCTGTTAGTTGGCTGCCAAGGGTTTTGTGAAAGCTGGCAATATTCCTTCAATTTTCCACGTAACAATAGTAATGGCACCTGGCTCCTGTTTGGCACTGCCCTGCAGTTTCAGAACTTTGCAGATTAAGTGCCACACACTGATGCTCCAAAATGTTTTCACTTTGAAACAAATTTTTGAAGTATATAAGTAAAAAATACTCGGGATGTATTTTTAGAAAGTGCACTCAATTATCAGGCTGCTGTGGCTCTCTACTGTGAGGGTCTAGGCTAAATACAAAACAACAATGAAAAGCCTCTTAGGTGACTGGAAGAATCTAGCATGTCAGTGTATAGTCACATGGAAAGATAACATTTAGAGAGAGAAGAACCTGCAGGATCTATCAAATGCACAAGCTGCAGATATCATTTCTTCTGTTATTCAATCTCTCCTGTCTTCCACCCTATCATGGACCTTCCTTTTGTCCTTGTCCCACCTATTCCTTGCTCAAAACCTATTACATCTCTGACTATATAATATTAGAGGGATATTAGAGAATGGAACACTTCCAGTTTTGGGCATCCAGCACTTCCAGGTCACGTATAGTACAGTTATACGCATAGTAAGACTTTCTTCACACAAGCAATGTACCTTACCCCCAATCTCAAAAGCACCTCCCCCCTCCCTCTATGCTAGTGAACCATTTTTTCCTTTCCCACATCATTCATCCTGTCAGCTGATTGAATGGGATTGGCAATTTAGGGACAGTTTTTCTCTGTTCATTGGGTTTAGTGAAACAGTAAATGTAAGTATAAAGCAGGGAGATTATTTTATTAGTTAAAAAAAAAAGGAAAATATGATTCTTATATCCAATTATGTCCTGTGACCCACTAAGTTCCTTTACTGTTACTGGGTCAAAATCCTGGCACTCCCTCCCTCACAGCGCTGTGGGTGTACCTACACCACATGGACTGCAGCGGTTCAAGAAGGCAGCTCACCGCCACCTTCTCAAGGGAAATTAAGGATGGGCAACTAATGCTGGTCTAGCCAGTGATGCCCACATCCTGTGGACAAATAAATAAGAAGATAAACTGAGACAGCCCAAACTTATTCCAAGTAGGACTCTTACAGCCGACAGTGAAAGGACTTTTCGCCCATTTAGACAGAGTGGAATTTAAGGCTGGTTCCCAGAGTTAAAAGATAACACCATCCAGTTCTCCTAACATGAAGTAACTGAAGTAAGATGAAACATTGATCATTTATGATTTTAACAGTCACTGTCAAAATAAAATGATTAGCAATTAAAAAAAATTGGGTTACTATTGGCGTGGTATAAATCGAATATCATGATTAAATGGTGACTGATGATGCAGCCTGAAACACAAAATGTTCCATTACCGGATATTTAATTGTACATATACGCATAACATTGGGATCTTTAATCATCTTAGGTCACTAATTGTACATCTATTGAAAAATACATTGGCCAGAATTTTACGTTGCGCGGTCAGGCGCACACGCCCAACCCGAACGAACATGAGATAGCGCTAGATTACGTCAGGCGAGCGCCCCAACGTCATCCCGCACACGAGCAATCTTCAGGTCAGCAGGCACACGTGGGTGTCGGAGCTGCGCCCACCAACAATTAAAGGGCCACTTAAGGCCATTAAAAATGCAAATGATCCCGATTTCATGTTGCCCACGCAATTTAGCACTCATTGCACGGGCAAAACAAGCCCACTTTTAATGAAACCTCATCCAAGGGTGGGATAAAAAGGGTCTGCAGCATTGCCAGTGTGAGTACTGAGGAGCTTAGGAGGCATTTCTAGGCTTCATTTCAGGACTCATTGGTGTCTCCAAGGCCCCCAGAGGATTTTGTCTGTGTGGACCCTTCTAGGCACCAGACAGCCTTTTGTTACCCTGGTAATGGGGATTGTGCTCACTGATGGTGGTACCTCCTCTGAGGTGGAAGAGAGAGGCAGAAAGGAGAGGAGGCCAGGTGTCCCTATGCAGCTTTCATGGGAGTGACCTGTGCGAAGAGAGACGCAGGCACAAGGGGCACAGGGCCAGCAGGTTGTCCAAGGCGGAAGGGGCCACAGAAGGCACCACTATCCTGCTGCCAGTGTTTACAGTCAGCGATGCAACTACCTCAATATGTCCGAGGTGCAATGCTGAAGGGAGACAGTGACCTCCATTTGTCAGATAATTGGGCCTGAGATCACCTCCAACTGTGTGGCTGGACACCCCATGCCAGTGGCGCTGAAGGTCACAGTGGCCCTCAACTTCCATTGCCTCTGGCTCTTTCCAGGGTTCAGTGTGGGACTTTTGTTGTATCTCCCAATCAGTTGTCCAAGTTGCATCAAGCTGGCGACTGATGCTCTGTTCAGGCGGGTAAGGACATTTATTCATTACCGTACGGATGAGGCCAACCAGGCTGAGCGAGCCAGAGGGTTTGCAGCGATTGCTGGGATTCCCCACATCGAGGGTGCAATCGACTGCTCAGATGTGGCCATCAAGGCGCCAGCGGGTCAGTCGGGTGCCTTCGTCAACAGGAAGGGATTCAATTCGATGAACATCCAAATAGTTTGTGAGCACAAGATGCAGATTCTGCAAGTCTGTGCAAGGTACTCTGGCAGCTCCCAAGATGTGTACATCCTCAGACACTCCCAGGTGCTGAGGCTCTTCAGTGCTCCAGCCCGACTGGATGGATGGCTGCTGGGTGACAAGGGCTATCTGTTGAAAAGGTGGCTTATGACACCTCTCCGCCATCCAAGAACAGAGGCAGAGTAGCGTTATAATAGGAGTCATGCCGCCACAAAGGCGGTGATAGAGAAGACCATAGGCCTTCTGAAGATGCGCTTCTGATGCCTGGGCCGTTCAGGGAGAGAACTACAATACCCCCTAGTGCAGGTGACACTGATAGTGGTTGCATGCTGCGCTCTCCATAGACTGGCTCTGCAAGGGGGGACTCACTGAAGGAGGAGGATCTTGAGGCAGCTCCAAAGTCCACAGGGGATGAATACAGTGGTAAGTCAGAAGAGGAGCCCGGTGAGGAGAACAGCAAGGACGTGGAGGCAGACCTCTCGATCCTTCAGGGACTCAGGGACGCCTTGATCCAATGCTCCTTCGGCTAGGTTGCTAAAGATCTGCTTCCACCTCATGCCAGGGGTGCTGCCTCCATCCTGGATGTCCGAAATGGCCCTTTCCTTTGAACCCAAAGTCCACTCAGTGCCTGTACAATAAAGTTTAGAGCCCCTCACATCCAGCATGGGATACTGGGGTGCCCTGCACCTACAAAACAAGTGAAGCATACTCAAGTCATTACGATAAAAGCAAAATTTATATCATGTCGGCACTCACATCAAATGAACATAACAAACGATGTTAATGGTCACAGCAGTAAACATATTAGCCAAACATGGCAGAACAGAAGATCGCCTGTGAACAGTCCCTCTTTTTTTATTCATTCACAGGATGTGGGCATCACTGGCTGGGCCAGCATTTATTGCCCATCCCTAATTGCCCTTGAGAAGGTAGTGGTGAGCTGCCTTCTTGAACCACTGCAGTCCATGTGGTGTAGGTGCACCCACAGTGCTGTTAGGAAGGGATTGTGCTCATGGTGCCTTAAACTTACGTTTGCGAATGCTATGTCTTGTTGCCCCTCCAACAACCCCACCCCCCACACCCTCGCTGGCAGCGGCATTGGAGACAGCCTGCTGACTGTGTTGGCCTTGATGACCTTGGCAGTCGTCCTCTGGCCAGTGGAGCCTGTGCTGGCCCTGCCTGGGTGGGAGCAGCCAGTGCCACGGCTGGCATCTCCCCAGTTGTCGCAGCCTCATCAGATGCCACGGTCACTGGCAGAGGCACAAAGGAGCTGCAGCCGTTATCCAGAGTGTCCTGAGAAGAGTCTGCAGAGATGACAGGCAGCTTGTGTACCAATGTAAGGTCGCTCTAGACCTCCCTGCTCACCAGTGATGGACAGGCACTTAGCTGTGATACTGGGTGCCTCTTCCATCCCCCACACTGGCACTGAGCTCCTAAGGTCATTGCCTGTATTGACGGCTTGCATGTCCGAGCTTAACCCCAGGAACCCCTGATTCTGTCCCTGGAGCTGCCTGTCCATGAGAGTGGCCACTCTCTCCAAGGAGGAGACAGTGCGCTCGACAATGAGGGTCAACGCAGTGCTCATGCTCCGCACGGACTCCTCCACAACAGAGACCATGGCACGCAGACCCTCATGGATCTCTGTCAGGTCCTCCCACACATCCCACTGAACATCCAGCATCTGCTGCCTAATGGATGACTCCAGAAGCTCATCATCTGCTTTTGATTCAGCATCATCCTGGTCTTCGACTGCTGGTACCCTGGGCACTCTCTCCCTCCACCTGCTCCTCAAGCAAGTGTGAAGTGCCCTCACTGCTGTGCACCGACATTCTAACTGAGGATCTAATGCCCACCAAGGCGCTGGTATTGGTGCTGGTGCCTGGTTCAGAGAGGGGGTGTGATGCAGGTGCATCTAAAGCCCAGTGGTCCTCTGACGTCAAGGATGGCTCTTCGGGGTCCAGCGTTTGAGGGCGAGCTGGTGATTCTAGGGGAGAACAACAACATGTCATTACTTTAGTCATCACACTGTCACTGTGCATGCCAAGCACCTTGGTGACCAATGGAGTCTGCATCATGGTGCCATTGTCTTTCAATGATCAATGGGGACTCCAGGTTTGAGGCTCCCATCAATGATGAGAATACACAGGAATGTTTGCACAATCCAACACTCTCACCTCTGTGCACTGCACTCTTACCCTTGTCAGAGACCCCTGCCTCTCCACAACCAGCTGACCGAGGGTGGGTGGCTGCTCTCCAGCTCCAAGGTGTCCACCTCGTTCGTTCATTGGTGTTATGGCTTCTCTTCTCCTGAAATAACAGAGGATGCATGCAGCACCATTGCAGCCTGGCAACCCCCCACCTCTGGGACACCTTGCAGGGCATGTCCGAGTCATGGCCCTCAACCTGCAAGGCACTCAGTCCAAGCAGCCAGGGCTCACCCGCTTGGCCGGCTCTGGCGTCATTGACAGTTGGCACTCAGACTGTAACACCCCTGAGCTCCACAGGGGGGCGGCTAGCCCTTAACACTTCTCCACACTGATCCATGCCAGCTCGGTACTCACTCTTGCCGAGCACAGCAGATCATTGAACCTTATGCGGCACTGCACCCATGTGCACCCTCACAATGTTGTGGCTGCTGACCTTGGCTGCTACCTCCTCCCAGGCTTTTTTGGTCAGGTGCAGTGGCCTCCTCCTTCCATCGCTGGGTACTAGAGTGTCCTGCCTGACACTGACCTCCTCCACAAGGACCGCGAGGCACTCATCCAAGAAATAAGGGGGGCCGAGTGCCCACCCAAATTGCCCTCCTGCCTGATGTTTCCAGCCACTGGTGAGAAATGGTTTCCTGGACAGACTCCAAAGATTCTCCCCTGGCAGCCTTCAGGGAGCTGCCTCTGCTGGTTTTAAAGTGCCCGCTGGGTCGCCATTGGACCCGGCACCCAACAGGCTCCCGTCCCCACCCGGTCTTTCTGGACCACTGAGAGGGCGTGTTTCATACTGGGCAGACCTTAATTGGTCATCCAGCGTGAAATCGCATTTGCAATACGACTGTGGCTGGGAGAGGATTCCACATCCGCTACTGCTCCCGCCAACTTGGTGCGCACGCTAAACGTGAAATTCAGGCCTTTGGTTTTTCAAGTTAAAATGCAATTTACATTACCTTCAAAGTTCACCTATGAAGAAGTGCCTGGGATTTCCAGGTAAAATTTTCCAATTTCCCGCCTTGGAGATCAACAGAAACCCTGGAGAAATGATATAAACAGCCATTTGGCCAAACAGCCAAAGTTAGGGAGAACTCCCATGGAAATTCGATCCCAACATCTTCTACAGGTCAGATTGTGGGATTTTAAATCATGGCACATCTTTTGCCCTGATATTTTTAGTGGAAGAAGATATAGGTGTGAGTATATAACAGGTTTCCCCACTTTATACTCATATCCAGTGAGCATAAGAATGTATCTCTAATCCAACTATAATAATTTTGATAACTTTTACCCTTCTAATATCTTTTAGGTAATGAATCCTAACCATTTCTTCTGCATCATCAATCCCTGAACAAAAAATATTAAATGGTAAATGCTGCTGTTTTCATATTAAACACTTGATATAAAGCTGCTCAGAAGTACAGAAGGAAATTCAGAAAGACCAACCTTGTGCTGGTTTTAAGACTGAAATGTGACTCTTGGAGTCTTCCCATTCCCAATGGAATCCATTAATTCCATATGGCAATGAGTGGGGAATATACCCTGAGAAAAGGAACAGAGAATCATAGAATCATAGATTGGTCACAGCACCGAAGGAGGCTATTCGGCCAGTTCTGTCTGTGCTGTCCCTCTGTAAGAGTAAGTCACCTCCTGCCTCTCCCTTGCCTTTTCCCAATAGCCCTGCAAACTTTTCCTCTTTAGATAATGATCAATTTTCTTTTGAAAGCCACAACTGAATGGTCTCCAACACACTCTCAGACTATGCAATTCCAGTAAAAAAAAAAGGTGCCAGAATGCCTGAAAGAAATAGAATAATGTGGAAACTATATTGGGTGAAGGGGGGAGGTGGTGAATTGGTTTGCTCTTGGAAATAGGCGAGGTGATTACAATGCATGATTCATTCACATCTGTACAATATAATGCAAGCAGCAACTTTCTGTTGCCTGCAAATTTGCATGATTACTGCACGCAGCCAGGGCTGACCATGCTGTTCACTGGCTGCATGTATCAGCAGACAACCCAGAATCGTAACTTCCTAGCTTCAGGTAAGGCTAGGCTGCACTGGTTGAAGCAGGTGTTGGTAGTTGTGCAGAAAAGATGCTCTGTATCCACAGTGGTGCTCCAGACACTCACTCAAAAGACAGTGGGTAACAGATAATCTTGGAGGTCAATGCCAGAAGTTACCTCCAATACTTGGATGCAGTGTCACAAGAAATTCAATGACATTAAACGAATAGTTAAGGTCAGTGAGTGCATCTTCAAATCCATATCTTACCAGCTTTACTACTAGCCTCAGCTACTGTTCAATTCACCACACCCTCATCACACACCTACAAACATTCTCTATCAACAATAACAACTTATATTTATATAGTTAAAAACAAAAAGCTAAAAGCTACTGCGGATGCTGGAAATCCAAAACAAAAACAGAATTACCTGGAAAAACTCAGCAGGTCTGGCAGCATCGGCGGAGAAGAAATCAGTTCTGCCGAAGGGCCATGAAGGCTCGAAACGTTAACTGATTTCTTCTCCGCCGATGCTGCCAGACCTGCTGAGTTTTTCCAGGTAATTCTGTTTTTATATTTATATAGTGTCTTTAAAGGATTAAAACTTCCCAAGGCGCTTCACTGGAGCATTGTAAAATAAAGTTTGACACGGAGACACGGAAGATATTAAATCAGATGACCAAAAACCTGGTCAAAGTGGTAGGTTTTAATGCACGTCTTAAAGGAGGAAAGCGAGGTAAAGAGGAGGAGAGGTATAGGGAGAGAATGCCGGAGCTTAGGGCCTAGGGAGCTGAATTTTGGGGCAGAATATTACGCGCATGTGGGCATGCACCCGACACGCCTGAGCATAAAATGACGCACGATGACATCAGGCAAGCACTCCGACGTCATCATGCATTCTCGCAATATTTTATTCGGTGGGCGCTCTCTCCCGCTGACAATTAAAAGGCCTATTAAGGCCATTAAGAAGCGAATTAAATTCAAGTTTACGCTGCCCGTCCAGCCTAATGGTTGGTTGGCAGGTGAAAAGGCCGAGTGACCTTTACATTTCTTAGGAAACCTCGTCCACGGGTGAGATGAGGTCTCCTAAAGCAAATAAACATCAAATAAAAATTTTATTTTTGAATTAATAACACGTCTCAGCTCATGTGATAGAGTCACGAGGGAACATGTTTTATGACAATTTTATTCCCTTCATTATTTTTTTAAAACAGCGCTTCATCTCCCTAAGGCAGCTCCACGCCTCAGGGAGATTGAAGTGCTCTTCCGCGTGTATGCACGAAGTTCGCGCTAGGCTCACTCGCCCCGCCTGGACAGGCAGCGCTGAGCGCTGCTGCTCACGTTCCACGCTGGGCGGTCCTTAATTGGCCAGCCCGTGTAAAATCGCGGTGTGGTGCTAATCGCGGGTGGCAGTTGGCTTTGCGACCGCCCCCGCCAAGCACCCCCACCAAGGGCAAAATCATGTCCTCGGTGTGGCCACCAGAGGCAACAGGAGCTAACTGGAAGGGGGCAGGTAAACCTGGGTGCAATGCATGAAGAAAATTGAATCGACTGCTTTGAGGGCATGCAATCTTTGCTGCTCGATTTTCCTCAATGTGCTGTGTCCAGACGATTCAGCACAATAGCATGAAAATCTCCCCCCATGAAATACATCATCCACATAAACTATCCTATATCCCGAGTCATTGAGAAAGTGAAACTCAGCTAGTCTGAGTTTGTCCTAACTAATGCTAAGGATTAATCACTTATACCAATAGCAAAGGAGGAGGAGGAGGGCATCCCTGTTGAGTTTAAGAATGATCACACAGATGGATAGGAGCACCAGGAGGTGAGTTCCTGATATGAACACCCATCACGTGAGGTTCCCAACTGCAGAGAAAACTTGCTCGATTGTCCCTCATATCTATCCCCAGTGCTCAGTGTTCTCAAAACATATTTGTAAAGCACCAAAAGATTAATTTTTAAATTACTGAATCATGAGAAGTACAATATTAAATTCAATTCTGAATTTGTAAAAAAGAAAATATTACCTGGACGAGCAAAGAGGTAAATCATAAACAGAAGTGATAAAACAGTCTTCATCTTGTTTCGCTACTTGGGGGAATGCTCGTAATCCTCCTTTATAAATGCAATGGGGAAATGTTGTTAGCAATTGTAGTCACGTAACTGTAACTATAACAAAAATGCTTAGGACTAAATTCCATACCTGGAGACAATTAACCACATATATTTTAACCACACAATCAAATTTCACACGTATTATTTAAAGGTCAATCAAGTAGATTATGAAAAGAATTTTTTGAATCTCCAATCTTATTCCTGTTGTGTAAGCATTGCCTGGATATTAATCTGTTCCCATTGCAGGGGACTGATATTCTAAACTTTCACCCATTGATGTGAATTTTGATCTGTTTTACATCTTGAATTTCATGGATCCAGACTACAACATGCATCTAAAAGTGCATGTTGCCACAGCAACTCAGACTCCCTGAGTGAACTGTAACACACCACCACACCTTAGATTCAATAAAAATAAAACTAGAATTTGGTAAGAATTCATCAACTTTTTTCAGCCTTTTACTATTGAAAATCACAGAATCACAGAATCACACAGTGCAGAAGAGGCTCTTCGGCCCATCGAGTCTGCACCGACACGTGAGAAACACCTGACCTACCTACCTAACCCCATTTACCAGCACTTGGCCCATAGCCTTGAATGTTATGACGTGCCAAGAGCTCATCCAGGTACTTTTTAAAGGGTGTGAGGCAACCCACATCCACCACCCTCCCAGGCAGCACATTCCAGACCGTTACCACCCTCTGGGTAAAAAAGTTTTTCCTCACATCTTCCCTAAACCACCTGCCCCTCACCTTGAACTTATGTCCCCTCATGACTGACCCTTCAACTAAGGGGAACAGCTGCTCCCTATCCACCCTGTCCATGACCCTCATAATCTTGTACACCTCGATCAGGTCGCCCCTCAGTCTTCTCTGCTCCAATGAAAACAACCCAAGTCTATCCAACCTCTCTTCATAACATAAATGTTTCATCCCAGGCAACATTGTGGTGAATCTCCTCTGCACCCCCTCCAGTGCAATCACATCCTTCCTATAATGTGGCGACCAGAACTGCACACAGTACTCCAGCTGTGGCCTCATCAAGGTTCTATACAACTCCAACATGACATCGCTACTATTGTAATCTATGCCTCAATTGATAAAAGCAAGTGTTCCATATGCCTTTTTCACCACCCCACTAACATGCCCCTTTGCCTTCAGAGATCTGTGGACACACACGCCAAAGTCCCTTTGTTCCTCAGAACGTCCTAGTGTCATGCCGTTCATTGAATACTTCCTCGTCAAATTACTCCTTCCAAAGTGTATCACCTCACACTTTTCAGGGTTAAATTCCATCTGCCACTTATCTGCCCATTTGACCATCCCGTCTATATCTCCCTGTAGCCCAAGACACTCAACCTCACTGTTAACCACCCGGCCAATCTTTGTGTCATCCACAAACTTATTAATCCTACCCCCCACATAGTCATCTATGTCATTTATATAAATGACGAATTATAGGGGCCCCAGCACAGATCCCTGTGGTACGCCACTGGACACTGGCTTCCAGTCACTAAAGCATCCTTCTGTCATCACCCTCTATCTCCTACAACTAAGCCAATTTTGAATCCACCTTATCAAATTACCCTGTATCCCATGTGCATTTGCCTTCTTTATAAGCCTTCTATATGGGACCTTGTCAAAAGCTTTGCTGAAATCCATATAAACGACATCAACTGCACTACCCTCATCTACACACCTGGTCACCTCCTCAAAAAATTCAATCAGATTTGTTAGGCATGACCTCTGTCTGACAAAGCCATGCTGACTATCCCTGATCATATCCCTCTCCAAGTGGTGATAGATTCTCTCCTTCAGAATTTTCTCCAATAGTTTCCCTACCACTGATGTGAGACTCACTGGCCTGTAGTTCCCTGGCTTACCTCTACAACCCTTCTTAAATAGCGGAACCACATTAGCTGTTCTTCAGTCCTCTGGCACCTCCACTGTGGCCAGAGAGGAATTAAAAATTTGGGTCAGAGCCTCTGCGATCTCCTCCCTTGCCCCCCTCAGCAGTCTGGGACACAAATCATCCGGACCTGGAGATTTGTCCACTTTTAAGCCTGCCAACACCTCCAATACCTTGTCACTCCCTACATCAATTTGCTCCAGAACCTCGCAGTCTCTCTCCCCGAGTTTGATACCTTCATCCTCATTCTCTTGGGTGAAGACAGATGTGAAGTATTCGTCCAACACCCTACCGATGTCCTCTGGCTCCACCCATAAATTGCCCCCTTGGTCCCTAATGGGCCCTATTCTTTCCC
Organism: Cetorhinus maximus; assembly: GCF_964194155.1. NCBI lineage: Eukaryota > Metazoa > Chordata > Chondrichthyes > Lamniformes > Cetorhinidae > Cetorhinus > Cetorhinus maximus. The sequence continues at coordinate 156,321,191 of NC_135882.1, forward strand.
TGGTTATCCTCTTCCCATTGATATACTTATAGAATATCTTGGGATTTTCCCTACTTTTACCAGCCAGAGCTTTCTCATATTCCCTCTTTGCTCTCCTAATTGCTTTCTTAAGCTCCACCCTGCACTTTCTGTACTCCACTAATGCCTCTGCTGATTTGCTCCCCTTATACCTGCTAAAAGCCTCTCTTTTCCTTCTCATCGTAACCTGAATATCTCTGGTCATCCATGGTTCTCTGGGCTTGTTACTCCTTCCTATCACCCTAGAGGGAACATGTTGAGCCTGTACCCGCCCCATTTCCTTTTTGAATGCACCCCCCCGCACTGCTCTTCTGCAGAAAACCCCACAAGTAGCTGTTCCCAGTCTACCTTGGCCAGATCCTGCCTTATTTTACTAAAATCCACTCTCTTCCAATCCAAAACATTTTCTTGCAACTTGTCTATTTCTTTGTCCATAACAAGCTTAAATTGTACCATGTTGTGGTCGCTATCGCTAAAATGCTCCCCCACCACCACCTCAGCCACTTGCACGGCTTCATCCCCCAGAATTAGAAATGCGGATTTTTTTTAGGGATGGGCAATTAAATAGCTAACATTTAATAAAGATATTGTTGATTTTGAAGTAATAACTTACTTTGGAACTCGATTAGACACTTGCTGGGACATTATCCTTTCATTCCGGGATCTGGGCTGCTGATGAATTTGAAACATCTCCAGAAACATTGATCTGAATTATTTGTAATGATTCACTTTCATCATGTAAGGAAAGAATTTCCATTTAATAATGCCTTGTTGTGTTCTCCTGGCATCCAAAAACATCAAAGATTACAACAAAAGATAAGAACACATGATGTAGGGATAATATATTAGCATGGATAAAGGATTGGTCAGCTAACAGGAAGCAGACAGTAGGGATAAATAGGTCATTTTCAGGTTGGCAAGATATAACTAGTTGAGTGTCAGGGATCAGTGTTGGGACATCAATGACTTGGATGAAGGGACCAAATGGGATGACACCAAGATAGGTTTGAAAGAAAGTTGTCAAGAGGAGTTAGAGAGTCTGCAAATTGGTTAAGTGAGTGGGCAAAAAATTGGCCGATGGAGTATAATGTGGGAAAATTTGAACTTGTCCATTTTTGGCAGAAAGAATTAAAAAGGGCTTTACTAAATAGGTGGAGAGAGATTGCAGAACTCCACAGTACAGGGGGATCCGGTTGTCCTGGTACATGAATCACAAAAAGTTAGTATTGAGGTACAGCAAGTTATTAGGAAGGCAAATAGAATGTTAGGCATTTTAGTGAAGCTTTACTACAGCTGTAGAAGGACTTGGTGAGACCCCTTATTTGAAAAATTATATAATTGCATTCAAAGAAGTTCAGAATAGGTTCACTCAATTCATTCCTGGGATGAGGGGCTTATCTAATGAAGAAAGATTGAACAGGTTGGCCCTATGTGCATTGGAATTTAGAAGGATGAGAGGTGATGTTATTGAAATATATAAGATCCTGAGGGGGTTTGTTAGGGTGGCCACCGGGAGGATGTTTCCTCCTGTGGGGGAGACTAGAACCAGTGGACACAGTTTATAAATAAAAGGTCTCCCTTTTAAGATGGAAATGAGGAGCAATTTTTTCTCTCAGAGGGTCATTAGTCTATGGAATTCTCTTCCCCGCCAAGCAGTGGGGCTGGGTCATTGAATTTATTCAAGGCAGAGTTAGATGGATTTTTGATAGACAAGGGAGTCAAGTGTTATGGGGTGGCTGACGGGAAAGTGGAATTGAGACCACAATCGGATCAGTCATGATCTTATTGAACGGCAGAGCAGACTTGAAGGGCCGAATGGCCTACTCCTGCTCCTAAGTCCTATGTTCCAATGACACAGAGAAAGAAAAAGCTGCAATGAGTAGAGTGCAACATCATCCATGCCACCGATAATCTAATCTGGACTAAGTCCCTTTATGCTTGTACCCGCTGATATATATTGACCTTCCATTCCATCCATTTGATTTTAAAATTCTCAACCTGAAATCCAAATCCCTCCATGGCCTCCACCCTTCCCACCTAACCTTCTCCATCCATTCAAAAATTAATTTCTCCAACTCTAGCCTTTTGTGCACCCGCCCGCACCTCCCCCCACAACTTCCTTTAACCCAGTATTAGCCGCTGTCCCTTCAGCCATCTAGACCCTAAAATCTGCAATTCCTTCCCTAATCCATTCTGCCTCTTCACCTCTCTCTCCTCTTTCAAAAGGCTTGTTAAAAAACATCTCTTTGCCCAAGCTTTTGGATACCTGTTCTTCTTATGCCTCATTCTTTGTCTTGGCGTCAGTTTTAGTCTGACACAAACTCTTGGCACATTTTACAAATATATTAAAGGCACTAGCTAAGTACAAGAACAGCATCCGCAGTATTTTGCTTTTACCTAAATGCAAGGTGTTGTTATCTCCAATTGAATGTTTCATGGTATAAAAGCATCAGGTTGTATACGGGAACAGAAAGTAATGTTATAATTAAATGCAGCAAAATGAGCTTTTAAGTGAAAATATCAACGTTTTCAAACATTGAAAACTCCTTTAAGAAGCTACAGGCAGAAATTTTCACTTGGCGGGCAGGTGTGCGCCCGACCTGCTCGAATGTGAAATGACGCGTATTGACGTCGGGCAAGCGTGCCAACTGTGTCCACTGGTTCTAGTCTCCCCCACAGGAGGAAACATCCTCCCGGTGGCCACCCTAACAAACCCCCGGGCAAGCGTGCCAACGTCAACACAGTCACGTGATTGTTCAGTTGCCAGGCGGTGCCAGAGTCGGCAGCGTGCCCGCCGACAATTAGAAGGCCTGTTAAGGCCATTAAATAATCGATTAACTTAAATTTTCTGTTGCCGGTCCAGCCGAACGGTTGGTGAGCGGCCTTTGCGTTTTTTATTGGAAACCTCATCCGTGGGCGGCATGATGTTTCCAAAAGCAAATAAAAGTTTTAAATTTGAATTAATAACATGTCCCTGTTCATGGGACAGAGTCCCATGAGGGGAGATGTTTTACTACATTTTTATTTATTTTTTTAAACAACACTTCATCTCCCTGAGGCAGCGCTGTGCCTCAGGGAGATTATGAAGCGCTCACTCACACGCACAGGTGAAGTTTGCGCTTGGCCCGCTTGCCCTCCCCCTCCCCCGCACAGGCAGTGCTGAGCGCCACCACTCGTGTTTTGGTCCGCCAGCATGAAACTGCGGTCCGGTCCCAATCGCGGGCTTCCCGTGCCTGCTCACCAAGGTCAAAATTCTGCCCTACGACAATAAATGTTATTTGCCTTGAATTTTTAACATGCGTTTTGTATTGCTTGAAATAGCACGTAAAAGGATAACATCCAAAGTCAAACAGAATTTTTAAAATATTTATTCTTTCATGGAATGTGGGCGTTGCTGGCAAGGCCAGCATTTGTTGCCCTTGAACTGAGTGACTTGCGAAGCCAAGTCAGAGGACAGTTAAGAGTAATCCACAAATTATGGTGGGTTGGAGTCACATGTAGGCCAGACTGGTTAAGGACGACAGATTTCCTTCCCTAAAGAGCCTGGATGAATCAGATGGGTTTTTATAACAATTAATGATAGTTTCATAAAGGCAAAATACTGCGGATGCTGGAAATCTGAAACAAAAACAAAGAATGCTGGAAAAAACTCAGCAGGTCTGACAGCATCTGTGGTGAGAAAGACAGAGTTAACGTTTCGAGTCCGTATGACTCTTCTTCAGAGCTGAAGAAGGATGATAGTTTCATAACAAAAACAAAAATACCTGGAAAAACTCAGCAGGTCTGGCAGCATCTGCGGAGAGGGACACAGTTAACGTTTCGAGTCCGAATGACCCTTCAACAGAACTCAGTAGAAATATAAGCTGGTTTAACTGGGGGGTGGGACAAGTAGAGCTGGATAGAGGGCCAGTGATAGGTGGAGATAACCAAAAGATGTCACAGACAAAAGGACAAAGAGGTGTTGAAGGTAGTGATATTATCTAAGGAATGTGCTAATTAAGGGTAGAAAGCAGGACAAGCAAGGTACAGATAGCCCTAGTGGGGGTGGGGTGGGGTGAAGGAATCGAAAAAGGCTAAAAGGTAGAGATAAAACAATGGTTGGAATTACATTTAAAAATAATGGAAATAGGTGGGAAAAGAAAAATCTATATAAATTATTGGAAAAAAAAGGGGGGGGATCGGAAAGGGGGTGGGGATGGAGGAGAGGGTTCATGATCTAAAATTGTTGAACTCAATATTCAGTGCGGAAGGCTGTAAAGTGCCTAGTCAGAAGATGAGGTGCTGTTCCTCCAGTTTGCGTTGAGCTTCACTGGAACAATGCAGCAGGCCAAAGACGGACATGTGGGCATGAGAGCAGGGTGGAGTGTTGAAATGGCCAGCGACAGGGAGGTCTGGGTAATGCTTGCGGACAGACCAAAGGTGTTCTGCAAAGTGGTCACCCAGTCTGCGTTTGGTCTCTCCAATGTAGAGGAAACCGCATTGGGAGCAACAAATGCAGTAGACTAAATTGAAGGAAGTGCAAGTGAAATGCTGCTTCACTTGAAAGGAGTGTTTGGGCCCTTGGACGGTGAGGAGAGGGGAAGTAAAGGGGCAGGTGTTGCACCTTCTGCGGTTGCATGGGAAGGTGCTGTGGGAGAGGGTTGAGGTGTAGGGGGTGATGGAGGAGTGAACCAGGCTGTCTCAGAGGGAACGATCCCTGCGGAATGCCGCCGGGAGGGGTGAAGGGAAGATGTGTTTGGTGGTGGCATCATGCTGGAGTTGGCAGAAATGGCGGAGGATGATTCTTTGAATGCGGAGGCTGGTGAGGTGATAAGTGAGGACAAGGGGGACCCTATCATGTTTCTGGGAAGGAGAGGAAGGTGTGAGGGTGGATGCGCGGGAGATGGGCCGGACACATTTGAGAGCCCTGTCAACCACCGTGGGTGGAAAACCTTGGTTAAGGAAGAAGGAAGACATGTCAGAGGAACTGTTTTTGAAAGTGGCATCATCAGAACAGATGTGACGGAAGCGAAGGAACTGAGAGAATGGGATGGAGTCCTTACAGGAAGCGGGGTGTGAGGAGCTGTAGTCGAGGTAGCTGTGGGAGTCGGTAGGCTTGTAATGGATATTGGTGGACAGTCTATCACCAGAAATTGAGGCAGAGAGGTCAAGGAAGGGAAGGGAAGTGTCAGAGATGGACCATGTGAAAATGACGGAGGGGTGGAAATTGGAAGCAAAATTAATAAATTTTTCCAGGTCCAGACGGGAGCATGAAGCAGCACCGAAGTAATCATCGATGTACCGGAGAAAAAGTTGTGGGAGGGGGCCAGAGTAGGACTGGAACAAGGAATGTTCCACATACCCTATAAAGAGACAGGCAAAGCTGGGGCCCATGCGGGTACCCATAGCCACACCTTTTATTTGGAGGAAGTGAGAGAAGTTTAAGGAGAAATTGTCTGTCCTTGGCCTGCTGCATTGTTCCAGTGAAGCTCAACGCAAAATGGAGGAACAGCACCTGATCTTCTGACTAGGCACTTTACAGCCTTCCGGACTGAATATTGAGTTCAACAATTTTAGATCATGAACTCTCTCCTCCATCCCCATCCCCTTTCCAATCCGCCCCCCCCCCAACTTCTTTTCCAATATTTTATATAGATTTTTCTTTTCCCACCTATTTCCATTATTTTTAAATGTATTTCCATCCATTGTTTTATCTCTACCTTTTAGCCTTTTTCGATTCCTTCACCCCACCCACCCCACTAGGGCTATCTGTACCTTGTTTGTCCTGCTTTCTACCCTTAATTAGCACATTCCTTAGATAATATCACCACTTTCAACACCTTTTTGTCCTTTTGTCTATGACATCTTTTGGTTATCTCCACCTATCACTGGCCTCTACCCAGCGCTACTTGTCCCACCCCCTCTTAAACCAGCTTATATTTCACCTCTCTTCTATTTTTCCTTAGTTCTGTTGAAGGGTCATACAGACTCGAAACGTTAACTGTGTCCATCTCCGCAGATGCTGCCAGACCTGCTGAGCTTTTCGAGGTATTTTTGTTTTTGTTTTGGATGTCCAGCATCCGCAAGTTTTTGCTTTTATATAAAGATAGTTTCATGGTCACCATTACTGATAATTTAAATTTCACCAACTGCTATGGAAATGTGGAGTTATTCACTTTGGTCCCAAGAATAAAAAGGCAGAAAGAATGGGCAGAAATTTCCCCCCGTCGTGGGGGTTGTGCGGGGGGTGGGATGGAGTGAATGCGAACATGACCGCGGCCCCCGATTGGGGGCACGCCGCCATTTTACTTGGGGTGGGGGGGGGGGGGGCGCCCAGCATGACGCACACCCGGAAGCGCTGAGCTTTCTCTGCACAGGCGGGGCGGCAGGGGGGATTCCCTGAGTCTGGGCCTGCGTGCGAAAGAGCACAGAAATCTAGGGAGATTAGCTTAAGCTTTGAAATTTGTAATAAAGGTAAAAAAAATTTTAAGGACATGTCCCCTCATGTGAAACTATCACATTAGCTGGGACATGTCCATTAATTTTTTTCAAAAAATTTTATGTAATTAATAAACCCTTCATGAAACCTCACCCTGCCCGTGGATGAGGTTTCATGAAAAATGCGAAGTCCGCCTGGGCTCTTCACCTACCCACCAACCTTAAGGTTGGATGGGCAGCATTCTTAACAGCTTTAATTACTTTGTTAATGGCCTTAATAGGCCTTTGACAGTTCAGCAGGCGCGCAGCCCCCACCTTGGATTAAAGCCAGCTAGTCTGGGTGCTTTGATATGTACAAGTTTTGATATGTAAGAGAAATAGCGTCTATTTGCATTTTTTGAATAGAGCATTCAAGAGGCGGGGTGAAGACTTGATGCCTATCTAGCAGCTACCAAGCCATATGTTTACTAATAAAATTGGTACTCTGAAAGGGGATTCATTGTTAAAAGATGAAGTTCAAAGAGGCTGGTGAGATAATCAGTGGTGGTAGGTATAACTTCAGTAGTTTTCTGGTGTGCAGGCAGAGGAAATGTAAGATCAAAAGGCAGCTGCAAGCCTCCAACTGACTCCACAGTGAAAAGAACCTCATTTTGAATTCGTAAGGTGAAAACACTTTGCCTGGTGTTTGGTTAAGTCTATGGGTTGCTGTTGCCTTAATGGAGATTAGTTTGGGAATTTGTTAAAAGCTATGATAGTAGTAATTTGTAGCCATGTGTATATAATTTAACCTGTGTAAATTAATAAAATGTTTCAATTAGTTTAACGTAAAGCCTCGAGAACCTATGATCTGATTCCTGCATCTCAAACATAACACGTAAAATTATAGGTTATGACAGTTGTTTAAAGTTTCCATCTGGGATTTTTAAATAACTCTGCTTTACCAACTGCATCGGTCGTAACAGCACTTGTTAATTTATCTACCCATTTGTTAGTTTCCGTTGTAGTTACTGCAATTCATCTGATTGGTCACTTATGGGGTAATTTAATATTAAGACTAATTTACCATGGTCTTTTGCAACCAGAATTCCTCTCATTATTCAGACACAAAAGTGCCGTTCTCTCCACATGAAACCAAATAATTTGTATTGTGTTTTAGTGCAAACCAATTCAACAGTATACAAATAACCATTCCTTTGTTTGGTTGATGTTTGTTTGGTCCAAGTTTCCATGACCGATTTCAGTTATTTTCCTGTTAGAAAAAAATTTCACACCAATCACAGCAGATGAAGAAATTGACGTGCATTGTCACCTCCGGACTCAGTTAAAGAAGAATTAAAAATTTAATTGGTTTAGAACTTAGACCTGTATCCTCACGATCAATGGTTCTATATATAGTGGAGAAGGGTGGTGGATTTTAACTGGTTTAGTCACTTTCCCACTTGGCTACACGTTAAGGTCATTGATCCACCTCTCACTCAGATCAGGCGGGAATTGGGATGGGAAGCAGCAGCAGGCCACACCAAAATTGGGTGGTTATTCGACACCTGCTGCCACTTACCTAAGTAAGGGGAATGATTCCTGTAATCTCCTCCAGCCTTAATAAACTCCAAGATCTCTGTACTCCCTTTTAAAGGGGCTCGGTATCAAATTTTGCTTTATAATGCATCTAAGAGTTGCATTGGGACTTTTGGTTGGAAAGTGAGGTGTGAAGAGGACATAAGGAAGCTACAAGGAGACATAGATAGGTTGAGTGGGCAAAGATCTGGCAAATGGAGCAGAATGTGGGAAAATGTGAAATTGTCCATTTTGGCAGGAAGAATAAAAAATAAGTGTGGTATCTAAATGGTGACAAAATTGTAGAGCTCTGAGATGCAGAGGGATCTGGGTGTCCTAACGCATGAATCACAAAAGGCTAGCATGCAGGTACAGTAATTAGGAAAGCTAATAGAATGTTATCATTTATTGCAAGGGCAATTGAATATAAAAGTAGGGAGGTTATACTTCAGTTGTATAGGACACTGGTGAGACCACATCTGGGGTTTTGTGTATAGTACTGGTCTCCTTATTTAAAGAAAGTTGTAAATGCATTAGAAGCAATTCAAAGAAGGTTTACTAGACTAAAACCAGGAATGGGCGGCTTATCTTATGAAGAAAGGCTGGACAGGTTAGACTTGTATCCACTAGAATTTAGAAGAGCAAGAGGCAACTTAATTGAAACCTTTAAGATCGGGGGTAGGCAGAAATGTGGCGTTGGGGTTACATTCAGATCAGCCATGATCTTATTGAATGGTGGAGCAGTCTTGAGGGGCTGGGTGGCCTACTCCTGCTCCTAATCCTCGACTGGGTATTGTGTAATGAGAAAGGAATAATTGGCAATCTAGTTGTGCGAGGCCCCTTGGGGATGAGCGACCATAATATGATAGAATTCTTCATCAAGATGGAGAGTGACGTAGTCGATTCTGAGACTTGGGTCCCGAATCTTAATAAAGGAAAGTATGAAGGTATGAGGCGCGAGTTGGCAAAGATGGATTGGGAAACGTTACTTAAAGGGATGACAGTGGATAGGCAATGGCAAACATTCAAAGAGTGCATGGGTGAACTGCAACAATTGTTTATTCCTGTCTGGTACAAAAGTTAAACAGGAAAGGTGGCCAAACCATGACTTACAAGGGAAATTAGAAATAGTATTAGATGCAAGGACGAGGCATACAAATTGGTCAGAAAAAACAACAGACCTGAGGATTGGGAGCAGTTTAGAATTCAGCAAAGGAGGACCAAGGGATTGATTAAGATGGGGAAAATAGTGGACGAGAGTAAGCTTGCAGGGAACATAAAAACTGACTGTAAAAGTTTCTAGAGGTATGTGAAGAGAAAAAGATTGGTGAAGGCAAATGTAGGTTCCTTACAGTCAGAAACAGGGGAATTTATAATGGGGAACAAAGAAATGTCTGACCAACTAAATACATACTTTGGTTCTGTCTTCACAAAGGAGGACACTAATAACATACCAGAAATGTTGGGGAACACATGGTTTAGTGAGAGGGAGGAAATTAAAGAAATCAGAATTAGTAGAGAAACGGTGTTGGAGAAATTGATGGGATTGAAGGCCGATAAATCCCCGGGGCCTGATAATCTACATCCCAGAGTATTTAAGGAAGTGGCCCTAGAAATAGTGGATGCATTGGTAGTCATCTTCCGAGATTCTATGGACTCTGGAAAGGTTCCTACAAATTGGAGGGTAGCTAATGTAACCCCACTATTTAAAAAGGGAGGCAGAGACAAAACAGGGAATTATAGACCAGTCAGCCTGACGTTGGTAGTGGGTAAAATTCTAGAGTCTATTATGAAAGATTTAATAGCTGAGAACGTGGAAAACAGTGGCAGAATCGGACAGAGTCAGCATGGATTTACGAAAGGGAAATCATGCTTGACAAATCTACTGGAATTTTTCGAGGATGTAAAAATAGAGTTGATGAGGGGGAGCCAGTGGATGTGGTTTATTTGAACTTTCAGAAGGCTTTCAACAAAGTACCACATAAGAGATTGGCATGTAAAATTAAAGCGCATGGGATTGGGGGTAGTGTTTTGAGATGTCTGGTTGGCAGACAGGAAACAAAGAGTAGGAATAACCACAGGTCTTTTTCCGAATGGCAGGCAGTGATTAGTGGGGTACCGCAGGGATCGGTGCTGGGACTCCAGATATTCACAATATATATTGATTTAGATGAGGGAATTAAATGTAATATCTCCAAATTTGCAGATGACACAAAGCTGGGTAGGAGGGTGAGCTGTGAGGAGGATGAGCTGTGAGGAGGATGCAGAGATGCTTCAGTGTGATTTGGACAAACTGAGTGAGTGGGCAAATGCATGGCAGATGCAGTGTAATGTGGATAAATGTGAGGTAACAAAAACAGGAAGGCAGATTATTATCTGAATGGCTATAAATTGAGAGAGGGGTATGTGCAATGAGACCTGGGTGTCCTTGTGCACCAGTCGCTGAAGGTAAGCATGCAGGTGCAACAGGCGGTAAAGAAGGCAAATGGTATGTTGGCCTTCATAGCCAGAGGATTCGAGTACAGGAACAGGGATGTCTTGCTGCAATAATACAGGGCCTTGGTGAGACCACACCTAGAATATTGTGTGCAGTTTTGGTCTCCTTATCTGAGGAAGAATGCACTTGCTACAGAGGGAGTGCAGCGAAGGTTTACCCAACTGATTCCTGGGATGGCAGGACTGACATATGAGGAGAGATTGAGTCGATTAGGTTTATATTCGCTGGAGTTCAGAAGAATGAGGGGGGATCTCATAGAAACCTATAAAATTCTAACAGGACTAGATAGGGTAGATGCAGGAAGGATGTTCCTGATGGTGGGGGAGTCCAGAACCAGGAGTCACACTCTGAGGATATGGGGTAGACCATTTAGGACTGAGATGAGGAGAAATTTCTTCACCGAGAGTGGTGAGCCTGTGGAATTCGTTACCACAGAAAGTAGTTGAGACCAAAACATTGTATGTTTTCAAGGAGTTAGATATATCTTGGGGCGAAAGGGTATGGGGAGAAAGCGGCAGCAGGCTATTGAGTTGGATGATCAGCCATGATCATAATGAATGGTGGAGCAGGCTCGAAGGGCCGAATGGCCTACTCCTGCTCCTAGTTTCTATGTATGTCTCCCAACCCCAACCGGGATGTGTAAAATAAACTAACCCTCTGATTTTACCCTATCTCGCGTTTGCTGTCAAGTTATTAATAGAGAATTGGATCACTCCAAAAACTGAAGGGTTGGGGAAAATATGCCACCACATATTAAGGGGGAAATCAAAAATACCTTTCTTTTAGCAATTAAAGTTCAAATAAATAAATAGTTCTTATATCCTCAGGTGCCTTGCTGGTCATTTAGCTTAAGTCATGTGACTTCATGGAAAAGGCAATTTGCTCATAGTCCAAAGTGAACTTACAACCTTTTAAAAAACATCCAGGTCAGTTTCCAAGAAAGTGTCGAAATAATTCAATGTCCTTCCAATTTTTAAAAAAAAAATAGTTCTTGGAGATATGTATTCGTATATATATATATATATATATATATAATATATATATATTATATTCATACATATATATATTATATTCATAATTGTTTAAAGGTTTGTATCCTTGTTATGGAGACCTAACATCTTGAAGTACCATTCACCATGCCCTGCCAATAGCTGTCAAAGTCACTATGGCATTGAACTTCTTGAACCATCTTCAGCTGTTTCATCAATGACCTTCCCACCATCAGAAGGTCAGAAGTGGGAATATTCACTGATTATTCTACAATGTTCAGCACCATTCACGACTCCTCAAATACTAAAGCAGCCTGTGCCCAGATGCATCGAGACCTGGATAAGGTCCAGGCTTGGGCTGAATAACTCACCTCCTGACTTCCCAAAGTCTGTTCACACCTTATTCTTAACACACCCAAACACATATAATTTACTTTACAAAAGCACACACACAGCTTAAGTCATGTGATGAACAGTACATGCACAGAAACAGACACAAACACACAATTTTCACACACACACTTGGCACACATCTTAATGACAAGTGTTGCAACACCTTGCTGACACGAATGGAACGCCAACCAGAGCAACCGCACCCCTACTCTTGCCCCCACCCCACCCCACTAACATCCCTCGCCCTCCCCAATCCTTCCCCCTCTCCTTCCCCTTCCCCCTCCCTCCTTCCCTCATCCTCCCCATCCC